>NC_092718.1:206785182-207385182 GCF_047496885.1 Scyliorhinus torazame
ACTCCAGGCAGCACACACGCATTTGTACCTGTACTGTTAAAACGATTCAAGAAACACAAGCATGTCTTTACTGTAAAAGAATCCCGTGGCTTCTTTCCCCGTCTACTTGCCTTAACAATTGTGCGCAGACAACTTTCCCAAGAATGGTCTCTGGCAGGTCAGGCGTCGTTGCTATGAGTTCATGATCAGAGATTTCACCTTGTCCAGCATCTCCTCGGAGCTGCTGCTCCATCACAGGAACCGTAACTACACTGAAAATTCATTAAAGAACAAACTCCGGCTGGGAAATCAACAGAAATCCTGAAGACATTTCTGAACAATGGCTCATAACTTCCTGGTTCCCCAGTGTCTCATTTTGGGGGCAAGGAAGTTCCCATGTGAGGGGTTACCCAGCAATTGTGCAGAAGCGTTAACCTCCTCTGGACAGCTGAGGTGGGCTGGGAAACATCCAAAAACAGCGATTTGAGTCACAAACGTAGTGTGGTTCTGCCAGTTTTACCCTGATCGTTCATCTGAAAGAGTTGGAAGGAAAAATAAATCACTTCTAAATCCAGAGCAACTAGTTAAAAAACCCAGACACAGCCTCGCAAGGGAAACCCCACCCCCACACACTTGACCCGACCCAGGGGAGCCGCCACACCACCCCGATCACAACCTGACCCAATCCGACCTGACCCCCCCCCCACTCCGATCCAACCACCCCTCTGATCCAACGCCCCCTCGCCTGGACTGACCCTTCCCCCCTGTCCTGTCCAACTAACCCCCCCCCCCACACACCCCCCGGTCCTGCTCTACACCGACCGTACCTCACCCCCCAATCAGATCCACCCCCCTCTGGTCTGCCCCTACACCCACCCCCCTCCAGTCTGACCCAACCTCCCCCCCTCCCTCCTCCTCCGGTCCGCCCCCTCTAGCCTCTAACAACCCATGCCCCTCCCCCCTTTCTCTGGTCCGACCCAATCCCACCCCCCACCCTGTTCCAACCGACCCCTCCCATCCTCTCTCCAATCTGACACAACTGCTCTCCCCCACCCCCCATCCCATTGCCTGAACCACTCACCGTTTAATTGTCCCTTTAAAAGGGCTGATTTAGCACAGTGGGTTAAATAGCTGTCTTTTAAAGCAGACCCAGGCAGGCCAGCAGCACGGTTCAATTCCTGTACCAGCCTCCCCGAACAGGTGCCGGAATGTGGCGACTAGGGGCTTTTCACAGTAACTTCATTTGAAGCCTACTTGTGACAATAAGCGATTTTCATTTCATTTTTTCATAAACGCGTCCTTCACCGTAGATAGTGCTGTAAAAAGGGGAGGGGGGGGGGGGGTTCGTACCTTTCCGTTTCCCAGTTACTCCACGTCGATGCAGCTTCGCGGCTCCTGTCTCACCCGGCCCGAGTGAGGAAGGTTGGGAGAGACCAGGGGCTTCGGAATTCTGCCGGAGATTGACAATCCGAGGCAGCTATTGATTCCAGCCTCGCAGGTCTGCCTGCCACCTAGTGCCTATCACGTGAATTACAAATCCTAGGACGCCTTCATCCTGAAGAAATTCCGGGCACTCATCGACAGGACTATGGGGTCACGTTGGGAGTTTGTCAGTCAGCAGTTTGAAGCAGACATACCTGCCCATGAAGCATTAATATATTCATACGAAAGTGTTTTGTCGGTTGTTGGGTTGAAAGCATCAGTGGGTTTGCCTCTGATATGAAAGCACGATCTATGTTGCCTGGGATGGTGTAGCCCGTGCAGATGGTGCATTCACTGTGCGTTCCAGCTTTGTGTCAGCCTCACCCTGCCACCACTGACAAAACAGCACAAAAAGTATTTGACGCACACAGTGTGTGTCATCCCCCACAGCAACATCCACAAAACAATAATTGTTATTGAAAATAAAAGAACATTGAGCGATTACAGTGCAAGCAGAGTGTAAGCACACAGCAGACCCTTCAACTGTTACATTAATAATCACGAGCTGCTCCTGATAATTGTCTCCTGTTGGGCAGTTGGCCATTGGCCCAGACTCCTGCCATATCTGGGCAGACATACTTTCCCTTAACTGAGGCAGCAGAAAACTGTTTCTGACAAAGGCTCTCTTCAACCCTGTCTATGGGATGTCATTATTAATATTAAAGAACATGAAACTTCTGCATGGATATAAATTTAATTATATACTTGTCAAACGTCTGGGAGTCACGATGGGGTGTAGTCTTCTGGTGAAGCCGGCGGGTTGGGGGGGTTAGAGGTCACAGGTCAACTGAACTAGGGCACGCAGACCGTTTGACCTCTCACATTCTCAGGGCCAGCTGCAGTATTTTGCAGCTGGCGAATCACCTTTGAAGTGCCTTCAGTGCTGGGATTTGGGGAAATTCCGCAATCTGTGCACCGCCAGGTCCTATGACCCGATAATCTATTTGTTGGTGGCGTTTGAGGGAGGGGTGTCGGCCTGGTCACCAGCAGGCCGCTCCCCCCCTCCCTCCCTCCCCCCCTGCTGTTCAGAGACAACTGGGATTTTCCCGGCGGTCTCCAGGTCCTCACGGGTGGTGGGTGGGGACAGTGCAGCTGCCTGGAGGCAACCTGGGGGTGGCAGACCCAGGGCGCCAGCACTTTAAACAGGCTTAGAAACCCACCCCCTGCTGGTCTGGGGTCAGGTGCGGCTGCAAGCTGTCCTGCGGGCCAACCCCCCTCTTGCTTTCAGTCACCATCCCTGGCAACATAGAACGTGCTTTAATATCAGGGCAGCACGGTAGCATTGTGGATAGCTCAATTGCTTCACAGCTCCAAGGTTCCAGGTTCGATTCCGGCTTGGGTCACTGTCTGTGCGGAGTCAGCACGTTCTCCCCGTGTCTGCGTGGGTTTCCTCCGGGTGCTCCAGTTTCCTCCCACAGTCCAAAGATGTGCAGGTTAGGTGGATTGGCCATGATAAATTGCCCTTAGTGTCCAAAATTGCCTGTAGTGTTGGGTGGGGTTACTGGGTTATGGGGATAGGGTGGAGGTGTTGACCTTGGGTAGGGTGCTCTTTCCAAGAGCCAATGCAGACTCGATGGGCTGAATGGCCTCCTTCTGCACTGTAAATTCTATGATAATCAGAGGCAAATCCACGGATGCTTCCTTCTGGCTTGGAGAGTTCACTCACTATCCTTAGCTGGACAGTGTACTCGTCCTCTGGCCATTAATTGGTCAGTTCTGGAAAACAAATCACAGCCAGCAGACTGTTCCTCACAGGCTTTCCATCCCCATTTTGACAGCTCTTGGCAGCTATAAGCCCGAATCCAGCCCAAGGCCTTTAGTGGCTCAATCAGAAGGTCTGGGCACCGAAGTGCTAACCTCGGCTGTGTGCTGGAGTCGCTGCCTGCGGCTGTACATCATGGCTCTCTGACACAGATTGGCCCGTCCCCTCCGAGCCAATGTTTCAGAGGCTGTGGATGGGTTTGGAGACTCACTGAGGAAGGAGATGAGAATGATACTGGAGCTTTTATTCTATTAGTTACACACATCACCACTGCCCCCTGCTGACTAACCTCTCCTGTTTTTTTTTTGCATTGCGCAGGCAGTGGGACGGGAGATCCCGTTACACTTTATTTTGCACTGGGGGATGAGCTATGGGAAAAACGCTGATCTCACCTTGTTTATGGACAACACTCGAATCCACGTTTTACCCAGTATGAATCCAGACGGATTTGAAATGTCTTGTGAAGGCGACTGTGATGGAGCCGCTGGAAGGTACAGACAGAGGGAAGAGCACCTACAATTTGGGAACATATTAGGGTGCGATTTCTCCACAGTGCTCTCTCCATTCAGGGATACTACATAGAACATACAGTGCAGAAAGAGGCCATTCAGCCCATCGAGTCTGCACCGACCCACATTAAGCTCTCACTTCCACCCTATCCCCGTAACCCAATAACCCCTCCTAAACTTTTTGGACACTAAGGGCAATTTATCATGGCCAATCCATCTAACCTGCACGGCTTTGGACTGTGGGAGGAAACCGGAGCGCCCGGAGGAAACTCACGCAGACACGGGGAGAACGTGCAGACTCCGCACAGACAGTGACCCAGCGGAGAATCGAACCTGGGACCCTGGCGCTGTGAAGCCACAGTGCTAACTACTGAGCCACCGTGTTGCCCAACAACTTCAGAATTCTCTTCCTGGTTCTCGAATCCCTCCATGGCCTCACTCCTCCCTATCCCTGAGATCTCCTTCAACCTCACAACCCTCCCGAGATATCTGTGCTCCTCCAAATCTGGTCTCTTGGGCATTTTTCCATTTTAATCACCTCCACCCGTGCTGACGTTGTCTGTTTTAGCTGCCTGGACACTGGAATCCCAACCCAAAGTTCTCTGGCTGTCCACCTCTCTTTCCGCATTAAAATATTGGTCAAAAAACCTACATCTACGGGCAGCATGGTGGCGCGGTGGTTAGCACTGCAGCCTCAGGGCGGCGAGGTCCCAGGTTCGATCCCGGCCCCTGGTCACTGTCGGTGTGGAGTTTGCACATTCTCCCCATGTTTGCATGGGCTTCGCCCCCACAACCCAAAGATGTGCAGGGTAGGTGGATTGGCCATGCTGAATTACCCCTTAATTGGAAAAAATGAATTGGGTACTCTAAATTGTGGGCAGCACGGTAGCATTGTGGATAGCACAATTGCTTCACTGCTCCAGGGTCCCAAGTTCGATTTCGGCTTGGGTCACTGTCTGTGCGGAGTCTGCACATCCTCCCCGTGTGCGCGCGGGTTTCCTCCGGGTGCTCCGGTTTCCTCCCACAGTCCAAAGATGTGCGGGTTAGGTGGATTGGCCATGATAAATTGCCCTTAGTGTCCAAAATTGTCCTTAGTGTTGGGTGGGGTTACTTGGTTATGGGGATAGTGTGGAGGTGTTGGCCTTGGGTGGGATTTTCTTTCCAAGAGCCGGTGCAGACTCGATGGGCCGAATGGCCTCCTTCTGCACTGTAAATTCAATGATCTTTGACCAAGTATTTGGTCATTTGCCGTAATATCTCCTGTGGCTCAATGTCAAATTTAGTTAAATAATCACTCTTCCTCCTCCTTGATAATGGTTTAATTGAATGGTGTAATATAAATGCAGATTGCTGTTGTTAGTTACAGCAACCTCCACACAATAGAAACCATCTGACTGTGTGCATTGTAGTGATCTGTATATCTGCTGGTATGTAAGGGGTTAACCTCTGTATTATAGTGCGAGACAACCACTAGATGGCAGCACCAGGTCTATGTATATAAACTGCACTCGGAGGTGATTCCCGCCTGTTCGTATCATGAGTGACTAGTGAGCAGAGTGTTAGAGATATAGCTTGGTTGGCACGTGTAGTTAAACAATATTTATACTTCTTCTTAGTTACCTAATCATCAGTTATAGTTATAGAAGAGTGAACGAACTCATAGATATTTATATTCGTTATTCAATAAATGTTATTTGCTTAATTTGAAGACTGATAGTTTTACTGAATTACAACTATCAGGCCACTCTGGAAGTAAGCAAAAGAGTAACTACATATTACTACCATGTAATATAACATGGTGGCAGGTAATGGTCATTCTGCACCTTATCACAACACACCTTCAAGCGTGAGCCAGCCACTGACCCAGCACAAAAAGAACCAGGTGGACACTGGTTAAACCTGCCCAGCCTCGCGCTCCTTTACAAATCACCAGTATGAGTGAGACCATTGTTTTCCTTTGCAGGCACAACGCTAACGGTTTTGACCTGAATCAAAACGTCCCCGATGCATTCAGGGAAAGAAAGGTCGAGAGACAGAATGAAACGGAGCACGTGATAAAGTGGATCAGCTCCATCCCATTCGCACTGTCGGCCAACGTGCACACAGGAGCCATGGTAGCGGTCTACCCTTACAACAGTTTGACGAAAGGTAAGTGACTCGCTGCCGACAATGGAGCCAAAGAGGCCGCACCTGCAAGTTCTAAAGGCTAAAGGGGGCGACCACCTCGACTAAAGTGCTGGTCGGCCCGGATCCAGCTCAGCCTGAAGGGGTTCTCTCCATGAGGACCTCATAGGGGAGACAGATTTGAGGAGTCACAAACTAATTCACAGGGAATCTGAATCGACAGCACAAACTGCTCGTAATTTAGCATTAAACTAGCAGCCATACTCCGAGGCGGGTGAAACAAGTTGGTTTAAGAGTTGCTACTCTGAAGTTAGGGTTAAGATGTAGGGAAAGAGGAAAATTTGTTTGGGCGCTGTTTTTGTTGGATTTACAAGAACAACCTGGAGGTCATTATTTGACAAAGAGTCTTCCAGACTGGAAACGTTCGCTCCCTTCTCTCTCCATAGATACTGTCAGACCTGCTGAGATTGTCCATTATCCTTTGTTTATGTTTCAGATTCCAGCATCCACAGTCATTTGCTTTTATCTTAGGCCATTATTGCTGGATTTAGTTACAGACACCTTGCTATTTTCCTGCTCCAGTAATCTGCCCTTTCCTCTAATGGCCTATAACTGCGTGAGAGGGGCAATCAGCCATTTGATAGCCACTTAACTGCGCTTGAAATGGAGAGCGGCTGTCTCGCCCAACCTTCCTGACTCAGGCGGGGTGGGACTGAGGAAGTGAAGCGCCCCCAGCTCCAGCAGCGGAGTATAAAAGGAGCGGAGCGACGGAGGATGCGCCCCCACTTTACGGCAGTAGCTGCCATAAAGCAGGTGAGCTTAAAGGTTCCATTGCCAGGGAGAAGCTAAGTTTCTTTTATTTTTATTCAAATTTTTAACCTTTTAACATTCAAAACACATAACACTACAGACTAAAACCAACACAAAACCCCCCAACACCCTAATCCATCTCGCAGCCCCCCCGCCCCCCCCCCCCCCCCCCGCAATAGCTGAGGGTAACCAGCTCCTTGAAATGTAATATAAACAAACCCCATCTCTTTCGGAACCTCTCACCTGCCCCCTCAGAGGAAATGTCACCTTTTCCAAGTCCAAGAACTCCATTAAATCCCCCAGCCACACCGAGGCACAGGGCGGAGAGACTGACCTCCACCCCAACAGGACTCACCTGCGAGCAATCAAGGAGGCGAAGGCTGAAACACCTGCAACTCTGGTAAGGCCCCGACTCCCCAAATATGGTCCCCAGGGGACTGGACTCTTAATCCACATGAAAAATCGCCGACATGGTGCTCAAGAAGGATCTCCAAAATTTATCCAACTTTGGGCAGGTCCAGACCATGTGGACGTGATTGGCTGGGCCCTTCCCACACAGCTCGCAAATATCCATCCCCTCAAATAACCGGCTCATCCTTGACTTTGTCAGGTGCGCCCTATGCACCACCTTTAGCTGTATCAACCCCAGCCTCGCACACGATGTTGAGGCATTCACCGCTGCACCTCAGACCATAGCCCCTTCTCCAGCGTCACCCCCAGCTCCTCCTCCCGCTTAGCCTTCACCCCCTCCAGAGACGCCATATCCTCCTCCAAAATCCTCCCATAGATCACCAAGACGACACCCCCCCCCACTCCCTTCCCTCCAACCCCATCACCAACAACACCCCTCCAGCAACGAAGAGAGCAGTGCCACCGGAAATGTCAGGGAAAATGTTTCACAAAATCCCATAACTGCACAAAACACCGGGATCCCAAACTTCTCCCCCAGCTCCTCCTAACTTGCAAACTGCTCTTCTAAAAATAACTCATTCATTGGGCAGCACGGTAGCATTGTGGATAGCACAATTGCTTCACAACTCCAGGGTCCCAGGTTCGAATCCTGGCTTGGGTCACTGTCTGTGCGGAGTCTACACATCCTCCCCATGTGTGCGTGGGTTTCCTCCGGGTGCTCCGGTTTCCTCCCACAGTCCAAAGATGTGCAGGTTAGGTGGATTGGCCATGATAAATTGCTCTTAGTGACCAAAATTGCCCTTAGTGTTGGGTGGGGTTGCTGGGTTATGGGGATAGGGTGGAGGTGTGGACTTTGGGTAGGGTGCTCTTTCCAAGAGCCGGTGCAGACTCGATGGGCCGAATGGCTTCCTTCTGCACTGTAAATTCTATGATCTATGATTGCCCTCATCCCTAGCTCCTCCCACCCTCAAAACCTGGCATCAATCCACTCTGGCTCAACGTAACAGGTTCGCAAGATCCAAGCCCACTGATGGTCACCCTCTCTGAAGCCTCCTAATTCTTGCCACCTGCCCTGCCCACACAAACGACAAAACCAACCTACCCCCCCCCCCCCCCCCCCCCCCGTACAAAACAATTTCGGCAAAAAGACCGGCAGGCACTGGAATAAAACTAAAAACTGCAGCAAGGTGGTCATCTTAACTGCCTGCACCCGGCCTGTCAATGATAGGGGAGCCTATCCCACCTCAGTAAATCCGCCTTGACCCTGCCCACCGGACTCATGAAGTTCAACTTACAGAGCCGAACCCAGTCCCGAGCCACCTGAACTCCCAGATGAGAAGGTAAGTTTCTACAGTAAGTGAATGGAGTATAGGGGATGGGGGTTAGGACATCATCGAGGGAGGGGGGGGGGGGGGGGGGATCTGGACTTGTGGGGAGGTTCCACATGGGGGGGGGTGGGGAAAGGTGTTCGGGTTTTTGGGCAAGTCTGGACATCAGGGTGGGGAGTCTGTACATTAGGGTGTTCCAGACATTGAGTGGGTCTGGATGTGGGGAGGTGTCCAGACATTGGGGGAGTTCGGACATTGTGGGGGTTTGGAGATCAGGGGGTTCCAGACATCATGGCGGTTAGACATCAGTGGGTGGTGTTGTATTCTCTATTCTGCTTTACCTGGATGGCTCGAAAGCGCAGTGTTGAATAAAGAACACAAAACTTTGTTAACGAATAAAACAATAAATTTATTACACTACTAATTAAGATTCGTTCACATTCCTAAAGTAGAAGGTTATTGTATAAAACAACACTATCGCTAACTTACAGAACTCTCAAGTATACAACTACTCTCGATGTCTGACTATCCTCCAACTCTCTCCTAACTCTTAACACCTACTCATCTAATCTCAGAATCCCCAAAGTCACATGATATATATACGACTGTTCTGTGGTCCCCTCTAGTGGTAAGAAGCATTATCATTAACATGTTAACTCTTTACATCCCAGTCAATATACATATCATTGCAGAGGGGATGGACATCTGGACGGTCCGGACATCGAGGGGGAGATGGGGGGGGGTCGGACATTGGAGGGGTTCAGATATCGGGGAGTTCGCACTTCAGGGCAGTTTCAGATATGGGGGAAGGGTTGGGAGGTCTCCGGACATTGGGAGGGTGTACAGACATCGGGGGGTTTGGACATCAGATCAGGTGTCCAGACATTGAAGTGGGAATCTGTACACTGGGGAGGGGGGGTGTCTGAATATCAGGATATTAGGGGGACGTTGGAGTCGGCGGAGGTATTGGGACAGGGGATCGGGTCGGGGGATGTAGTTCGGATTTGGTGGGTGGGGGGGTTTGGGTCCGGTTGGAGGGGTCAGGTGAAGGGTGTCAGGATGGGGGGGGGGTCAAATTGGGCGTGTCATTCGGATTGGGGGTGCTGTTTGGCTCTGGATAAGGGGCTGGGGGAAGGGCAGTCATTCGGGACCTTGGGGTGATGCTCAGGAGGGGGTCGAGGAGGGGGCGGGGAGGGGGTCAGGTCAGGCGGTATAGGGCTGGGCCCAGTTGCATCGGGTAAGGGCATGCTGGCCAGGGCGAGAGGAAGTTGGGAAATCCCATGTGTGTGGGGTTTGGGGGTGGGGAATACGGTGGCGGGGGTGGGGGGAGGGGTTGCTTAGTTACAGGGTGTGTGTTGAATATATCTTACAGGGCTCGGTCCAGGTCTTTCAAATAGTTACTCTGAAGTCAGAAGTGCCTTTTTTCCTTCTAACTATTTCAGAGTAACTATTATTGTAAAACTGGCAGAAATATTCAAGGTAAGCGATTTAAAGCATTTATTGTCCATCCCTAATTGCCCTTGAGGGGGCAGTTAAAAGTCAACCACATTGCTGTAGATCTGGAGTCACATGTAGGCCAGACCAGGTAAGGATTGCAGATTTCCTTCCCTAAAGGACATTAATGAACCAGATGGGTTTTTACGACAATCGCCAATGGTCATCATTAGACTTTTAATTCCATTTTTATTGAATTCAAATTTCACCATCTGCAGTGGCGGGATTTGAGTGGGTCCCCTGAGCAGTCCCCTGGGAGTCTGGTTAACTAGTCCAGTGACAAAACCACTACACCACCCCACCTGGGAACATTCGAGAGGGATTCCCCAGCGCATCTTGTGGTACCTTCTAAATGCAACACGGGGAGCCAGGGAGTTTGGCCCGATATCTTAGCACAACTTCATTAGCTTGTTGCTGCATAGTGCTTGCCAGCGACGAAGCCCGGCTGAAAAGGCCCAGTGGACGATTCACTGTGTTCAAGTTGAGGAATTATTGAGGTACATGCACTGCCTTTCAATGTCCAATCTTGAGAAATGACTTATTTTGGTCACAGGCACGCGAATCTAGAAATCGCCATCTCCAAGATTGTGGGATGAACACTCAGGCATATTGTTGCAGTCATTTAGCCAGATTTAACCCACTTAAGATAAAAGGGTTAAATTCTGTTTCAAAAGGTATTACAGTGGGAAGTCATGTGACTGCATTGGGTATTCGGCCATTAATGCTGTGTGGTGAATGAAATTGCATTAACCATTCACCATGTATGTAATTGTATCACTCTGTTGCCCACGAGGGCTCCACCTATGGACCACTGTAAGGTATTACCTGTGATGTATCATGTTGGTGCCTTTGTGGGCTCCGCCCCTGGCTCCTCCCCTTGAGGGGAGGTATAAAAAGCAGTAGCCCTGTAGGCGGCTCCCAGTAGCAGAGCAGTCGCAGGCAGGCACTGTTCTAGTCGATTATAGCCACCGTTTACTTCTACTCCTTGTTTTGTGTGAATTGATTGTCGCATCATACTGCTAACAGGCAGAAGCATGCAAAGGAAGCATTCCAGCAGAGCAAGGGCTAATGTTTTAACACCAACCTCATTTGTCTATTGGCTTTGAAGAGTTTCAGCATGTAATACCAGGCAAAGACACTAGATGGCCACCATGCTCCACAGCAGGTGGTTTTTCCTTCCTGAAACTATCCAAGTTTGTGAGCAAACGATTTGTGATCTTTGCACCAATGAGACACTTGCCAGGAGAGAGTATCCTTCTGACAGCACGGTGATCTTTTTGGAATATTCTTTCTTGTAGAAAGAGATAAGGAGAAAGTAGGGGAGGAGGTCGCATTCAATGAAGAAAGGGTACAGAGAGGGGGGGTTATAAAGGTTCAGGGGGGTGCAGAGAGAGACAGAGGCACAGACAAGGGTATAGGGGGAGAGAAGAACAATTGCAGAGTGGTCGGGAGGGGGGGGGGGGTACCCATAGGGCCGGTGACGCTCCGCACATTTACGGGACACAGTGGGCAGTCTGCGGAGTGCGCAGACAAATGGTTGCCTTGCAGGCCGCGGCAATGGCAATCCATCCTGAGACAGCCAGATCCTGGGGAGAGACCCCCGACCCACGGCCCATCTCCTGGTTGACCCCCGCCACTCCCTCCGGCCCTGGCAGACCCCCCCCCCCCCGGCCAGCGGCGAAACCTGCAGCCCACCATTGTGTCTTTGGTAACTTGCCTTACCTCCTCTCTCTCCCTCATCGGCCAAGGTGCCTGTTTCCCGATTTTAACCACCGCAAGTGAACCGTTGTCGCCTCCGCCTGGTGGAGGAGGAGGCCAGTGAATACCATGTCAGGCCCGTTGATGATATACTGATGGGCGTTACTGTATAATGTGCATGGCGATATTGAGGTACCGGAGCGTGGCATTCTGCCGGGTGCCCGGCACCGACCTCGATTTTCGGCTGACGTGTGATTCTCCGCCCAATCGTGATTGGCTATTCCGGCATCGCTGGCAGAGAACTCCGCCCAGTATCTTCGGGCCTCACCACAGACTGATCCCGAATCACCAGCTCCGTCCCTCTTCCTGGCAGCTGTGTGAGGCTGGCTCGAACCTTCCCCCACCCCCCCCCCCCCCAGCCCACCAGCCTTGGTGTTATAGTTCGCCCTAGGTTGAGTTAACGACCGCGTAGCCACACTATCACTAAGACTGCTCACTCCTGTGACATCACCAACTCCATTCAGTTTGCCTGCCATTGCAACTGTTACCTATGCCTTTGCCAGCTCTAGTCTGGACTGTCCCTGTACAATTCTGGCCAGCCTGCCGAGGCTCTACCCTCCATAAGTTTCAGGTCATCCAAAACCCTGCTGCCTGCATCTTAACTCAACACCAAGTTCTGTTCACCAAGTTCTGTGCTCACTGAGTAACCTCAATTTTAAATCCTTCATAGCTTTGTCCCCTTCCTACCTCTGTAGTCTTTCCAACTCTTCTATACGGCTCAGGAACTTGGACTAGGTACAGACGTCACCTCAAGGCCCTGGCGAGGTACCATCAATGCGTCTGAGACGGATTCTCCACATCGGCTTTGCTGATGAGGTACTGACGCAGCTCATCGCTCATAAACGATGTGCCCCGGTCACTGTGGCTGTATGCAGGGAAACCGAACAGTGTGAAGATGCTGTGCCTTTATAACAGTGGCCGGGGTCATGTCGGGACAAGGGGCAGCGAAGGGGAAGCGGGAGTACTCGTCGATGACGGTCAGGAAGTATATATTACGGTTGGTGCAGGGGAGAGCCCCTTTGAAGTCAATACTGAGGCGCTCAAAGGGCCGGGAGGCCTTTACCAGGTGAGCCTTTTCTGGCCGATAGAAATGCGGTTTGCAGTCCGCGCGGACCTGGCAGTCCTTGGTCATGGCCCTGACCTCCTCGGTGGAGTAGGGCAGGTTGCGGGCCTTAATAAAGCGGGTAGGCCGGGTGCCCCCGGGTGACAGAGGTCATCGTGGATAGCCCGAAGTCGGTCATCTTGTGCGCTGGCGCATGTGCCGCGGGACAGGGCATCTGAGGGCTCGTTGAGCTCCCCAGGACGATACTTGATACCGTAATTGTAGGTGGAGAGTTCGATCCTCCACCTCAAGATTTTGTCATTTTTAATTTTGCCCCGTTGTGCGTTGTCAAACATGAAGGCGACCGATCGCTGGTCAGTGACGAGGGCGAACCTCCTACCGGCTAGGTAGTGCCTCCAGTGCCGCACGGCTTCCACTATGGCTTGTGCTTCCTTCTCGACCGAGGAGTGTCGAATTTCGGAAGCGTGGAGGGTTCTAGAGAAGAATGCTACAGGCCTGCCCGCCTGGTTGAGTGTGGCGGCCAGTGCGACGTCTGACGCATTGCTCTCTACTTGGAAGGGGACGGACTCATCCACCGCGTGCATTGCGGCCTTAGTGATATCGGCCTTGATGTGGCTGAAGGCCGAGCCATCAGGGGAAATTATCATAGATATCATAGAATTTACAGTGCAGAAGGAGGCCATTCAGCCCATCGAGTCTGCACCGGCTCTTGGAAAGAGCACCCTACCCAAGGTAAACACCTGCACCCTATCCCCATAACCCAGTAACCCCACCCAACACTAAGGGCAATTTTGGTCACTAAGAGCAATTTATCATGGCCAATCCACCTAACCTGCACATCTTTGGACTGTGGGAGGAAACCGGAGCCCCCGGAGGAAACCCACGCAACACGGGGAGGACGTGCAGACTCCGCACAGACAGTGACCCAAGCCGGAATCGAACCTAGGACCCTGGAGCTGTGAAGCAATTGTGCTATTCACAATGCCACCGTGTTGTCCTTGTAGTGGTTTTAATATGTGGGCGGGCTTTGTCCGCAAAGTTGGGGACCCACTGGGCGTAGTAGGAGAATAGCCCCAGGCATTGTTTGAGGGCCTTGAGGCTGTGGGGAGGGGGAAGTTCCGTCAGGTGGCGCATACGGTCGGGGTCGGGCCCTAGGACTCCGTTTTCCACGACATAGCCGAGGATGGCTAACCGAGTTGTGCTAAAACACACTTCTCCTTGTTCTATGTGAGGTTGAGGGACTGGGCGGTTTGGAGGAATCTCTGAAGGTTGGCGTTGTGGTCCTGCTGATCATGGCCGCAGATGGTAACATTGTCCAAGTACGGGTATGTAGCCCGCAGCCTGTACTGGTCCACCATTTGGTCCATCGCTCAATGGAAGACCGAGACTCCATTAGTGATGCCGAAAGGGACCCTGCGGAAGTGGAAGAGTCGGCCGGCTGCTTCAAAATCAGTGCAGTGGCGATGTTCCTGGCGGACCGGGAGCTGGTGGTAGGCAGACTTCAGATCCATCGTGGAGAAAACCCGGTATTGTGCGATCTGGTTGACCATCTCCGCAATGCGGGGGAGGGGGGGTACGCATCCAGTTGCGTGAACCGGTTTATGGTTCGGCTGTAGTCCACCACCATCCGGTTCTTTTCCCCGGCCCTGACAACTACCACTTGGGCTCTCCAGGGGCTCTTGCTGGCCTAGATGACCCCCTCCCTCGAGAGTCGCTGGACCTCCGACTTAATAAAAATCATGTCTTGTGCGCTGTACCGCCTGCTCCTGGTGACGACAGGTTTACAGTCGGGGGTGAGGTTCGCGAAGAGCGAGGGGGGGGCGACCTTAAGGGTCGCGAGGCTACATATTGTGAGGGGGGGTAAGGGTCCGCCGAACTGTAGGGTCAGGCTTCGGTGACTGCATTGGAAGTCTAATGCAAGCAGTAGGGGGGGCGCAGAGGTGAGGGAGGATGTACAGTTTAAAATGGGCGTACTCTGCGCCCTGCATCGCGAGATTAGCGATACAGTCCCCCGGATCTGTACCGAATGGGATCCGGAGGCAAGGGAGATTGTTTGGGATGCTGGGTAGATGTGAAGGGAGCAGCGCCTTACCATGTTGGGGTGGACGAAGCTCTCCGTGCTCCCGGAGTCGAAAAGACAGGGGGTCTCGTGCCCGTTGACCCGGACGACCATCATAGAACTTTTCAGGTGCTTTAGCCGCGACTGGTCGAGGGTGACTGCGCCAAGCTGCGGGTAGCCTGCGTGGTCGGAGGTATCGGGGTCACAATGGCGGCCCCCACGAGTCGCACGTGTCGGGCTGAGTCGAAGATGGTGACCAAGATGGCCGCCCCCATCGGTCGCAAGTGTCAGTCGGTGTTGAAGCCGGCGACCATCGCACGAGGCTGATGACGCGTCTGAAGGGGGCGTTTCCGGCCGGCACGCAGCCACATTGCGGAGTCTGTGGGCCTGTGAGTCCGTGGGTCGGGCCTGGTACACTTTCGCCTTCTGGTCTTTAGGTCGGCCCAGACAGACTCTGGCGAAGTGTCCCTTTTTGCCACAGTCGCTGCACGTCGCGGTGCGGGCTGGGCAACGCTGCCGGGGGTGTTGACCCTGGCCGCAGAAGTAACACGGCGGACCCCTGGTCTGGACGGGCAGCCGCACGGCACAAGCCTGTGACGTTGTCGGATCTGGTGGAGGCCACGTCTGTGGTGCCCACGAGGATTTCGCTGGGTCTGCGGGGAACGCGCTGAGGCTCTGGTAGGCCACCTCTGCCGAGGTGGCTAGTTTTACCGTGTCCTGCAGGTCAGTGGCCCCGTTTTACAGCAGGCGCTGCCTGACGTAGTTAGACTGGATCCCAGCCACGTAGGTGTCCCGGATCTGCAGCTTCATGTGCTCCTCGGCCTTCACATCCTGATAGTTGCAGTTCCTGGCGAGTAGGGTCAGGTTCTCTAGGTACTCGTCCAGCGATTCCCCGGCGCGTTGACGGCGAGTAGTGAGGAGGTGCCGCGCAAACACCTCATTTATGGGCTTCACGAAATGCGCCTTCAGAGTCACAACCGCCGCCTCGTACGTGGCAGCTTTCTCTATCATTACAGAGATTCGATGGCTCAGCCTTGCGTGGAGGTGGTGCAGCTTGAGGGTTTCGGAGGGAGGCGTTGCAGAGGAGTCGAGGTCGGCCTCAAAACAGCGAAGCCAGTGGGAGAAGATCTCCTTAGCTCCTGTTGCTCGTGCGTCGAGTTCGAGTTTATCTGGCTTTAGAGCGGCTTCCATGGTGATGTCGCTGAATAATAAGTTGATATACCATCAATTCACTGTGAGACTGTGAGAACGAGTGAACATAAGGCTTTATTATCCAGGAACTTGCCTGCCAGTGTCTGCTATACAAATGAGTGCCGCCCACAGGTGGCCGGTCTATATAACGCCCCGGGGAGGGCGGAGCCAGAGGCAGAGCCCATCGGGGTTCCAGTACAGTACCTGGAAGTAGATCGTATTATCATTTCCTGGTCATAGGTCACAGTACTATACAGACAGTTCATATTCAGGTGAATCCATTCACCACAGGAAGGCAGCACCTTCCAAACCCACGACCACTGCCATCTAGAAGGGCAAGAGCAGCAGGTACCTGGCAACACCACCACCTGAAGGTCCCCCTCTGAGTCACTCACCACCCCAACTTGGAAATATCTCGCCGTTCCTTCACTGCCATTGGGTCAAAATCCTGGAGCTCCCTCCTCTAACAGCACAGTGGATGTACCTACACCACAAGGACTGCAGCGGTTCAAGAAGGCGGCTCACCACCACTTTCTCGAGGGCAATTAGGGATGGGCAATAAATGCCGGCCTAGCCAGGGAGGCCCACATCCCATAAATGAATTTAAAAATAATCCTGACCCTTGAGACATAGATACATAGATACATAGAAGATAGGAGCAGGAGGAGGCCTTTTGGCCCTTCGAGCCTGCTCCGCCATTCATCACGATCATGGCTGATCATCCAACTCAATAGCCTAATCCTGCTTTCTCCCCATAGCCTTTGATCCCATTCTCCCCAAGTGCTATATCCAGCCGCCTCTTGAATATATTCAATGTTTTAGCATCAACTACTTCCTGTGGTAATGAATTCCACAGGCTCACCACTTTTTGGGTGGAGAAATGTCTCCTCATCTCTGTCCGAAATGGTTTACCCTGAATCCTCAGGCTGTGACCCCTGGTTCTGGACACACCCATCATTGGGAACATCTTCCCTGCATCTACCCTGTCTAGTCCTGTTAGAATTTTATAAGTCTCTATGAGATCCACCCTCATTCTTCTGAACTCCAGCAAGAACAATCCCAACCTAGTCAATCTCTCCTCATATCACAGTCCCGTCATCCCTGGAATCAGTCTGGTAAACCTTCGCTGCACTCCCTCAAGAGCAAGAACATCCTTCCTCAGAGAAGGAGACCAAAACTGCACACAATATTCAAGGTGTGGCCTCACCAAGACCCTGTATAATTGTAGCAACACATCCCTGTTTCTATACTCGAAACCTCTCGCAATGAAGGCCAACATACCATTAGCCTTCTTTACCACCTGCTGCACCTGCATGCTTACCTTCAGCGACTGGAGCACAAGGACACCCAGGTCCCGCTGCACACTCCCCTCTCCCAATTTACAACCATTCAGGTAGTAATCTGCCTTCCTGTTTTTGCTTCCAAAGTGAATAACCGCACACTTATCCAAATTATACTGCGTCTGCCATTGATTTGCCCACTCGCCCAACCTGTCCAGATCATGCTGTAGGATCCTTGCATCCTCGTCACAATTCACCCTCCCACCTAATTTGGTATCATCTGCAAACTTTGAGATGTTACATTTTGTTCCCTTATCCAAGTCATTAATATATATTGTGAATATCTGGGGTCTCAGCACTGATCCCTATGTACCCCATTAGTTACTGCCTGCCAATTTGAAAAGGACCCATTAATCCCTACTCGTTGTTTCCTCTCTGCCAACGAGTTTTCTATCCACCTCAATACATGTCCCCCAATCCCATGCGCTTTAATTTTGCACAATAATCTCTCATGCGGGACTTTGTCAAACGCCTTCTGAAATTCCAAATATACCACATCGACTGGCTCCCCCTTGTCGACTGTACTGGTTACATCTTCAAAGAATTCCAACAGATTTGTCAAGCATGATTTCCCCTTCATAAATCCATGCTGACTCTGACTAATCCTGCCACTGCTTTCTAAATGTTCCGCTATAAAGTCCTTGATAATGGATTCAAGCATTTTCCCCACTACCGATGTTAGGCTTACTGGTCTATAATTCCCTGCTTTCTCTCTACCTCCCTTTTTGAATATTGGAGTGATGTGAGCTACCCTCCAATCTGCAAGGACAGTTCCAGAGTCTATAGAATCCTGGAAGTGACCACCAATGTGTCAACTCTTTCCCGAGCCACCACATTAAGCACTCTGGGATGCAGATTCTCAGGCCCTGGGGATTTATCCGCCTTCAATCCCATCAATTTTCCCAGCACCATTTCTCTACTTATGTTGATCTCCCTCAGTTCTTCCCTCTCACAAAATCTTTCATTTTCCAGCATTTCTGGTATCTGATGTATCTGATTTGTGACCTCTTTTGTGAAGACAGAACCAAAGTACGTATTCAATTGCTCAGCCATTTCTTTGTCCCTTATTATACATTCCCCTGTTTCTGTCTGCAGTGGGCCTACATTTCTCTTTACCAATCTCTTTCTCTTCACATATCTATAGAAACTCTTCATGTCAGTCTTTATGTTCCCTGCAAGCTTCTTTGCGTACTGTACTTTCCCCTTCTTAATCAATCCCTTTGTCCTTCTTTGCTGAATTCTAAACTGCTCCCAATCTTCAGACCTATTATTTTTCTTGGCCAATCTCTATGCTTCTTCCTTGGGGCGGATAAAAAGTTCAAATCACCTCAGTGCAGGAGAATTTTATTGGTTACCAAATGCAGTACGGATTCACTAACTTTCACTTTGTCTCCAATCACAGAAATGTCGGAGGAATACAATAGCACCACAGCTAGTGGAGAGCCCTACCGTCATCTAACTCCAGACACGGATGTGTTCTATCATCTTGCATCAGTGTATTCACTAAATCACCCATTCATGTACACTGGGCAAAGTGAAGGTAAATACTTTCCGGGTGGCGTTGTCAATGGTGTGGAGTGGCATCCTGTGTACGGTATGTGCTAACTGTGCAACTTTCTCTCTGTTAAGAGGCGCTTGAGTTTAACACGGTTCTGTAATCAAAGTTCTCTGCAGCCCCAAATGGAGCGAATGAAGAATGATCTGATTTCAAATCTTGGGCTGGATTCTCCAGTTCTGGGGCTATGTCCTCACGCCGTCGTGGGAACGTTGGTGTTTTACACCAGAAAAAAAGGCGCACCATAGCCACAGGTTCCCGTTTTGCTGGGGGCTAGCAGGGAGGCAGCGTAGAGCACCGGCTCAAGCTGCCGATACGCCCTGGAGAATTGCCGGGTCCGTGGCCACGCATGTGCACACAGCGGCCTGCAGCGGCCGCGCCGTGCTACATGGCTCCGGCCGTTCACAACCCCGTCCCGCTAAATAGTGCCCCCCTTCAGCCGGCTCCCCAGACCACCCCCACAGTACCCCCAGCCCCGACTAATGTCCTCCCTTGCCCGCGGATCGGCCCTCCCCCGACTGTGGTGGTGCTGGACTGAGTCCGCAGCCGCCACGCCGAGTTCCCAACGGGTGAGACAATGAGAGACCCGCGCCGTCGGGATCCCGTCCGGTCAGGGGCGGAGCATGGGGGGGGCGGGCCTCAGGCAACGTCCAGAGGCCATCGATACGTGGCGTGGCGTACTCACAGAGTACACCGCTTTGGAGGGGGCGGAGCATCGTGAAATAAGCGCCGCCCTCGATTTGGTCGGAAACTTGGATTCTCTGGCCGGTCGCCGAATGCGATTTCGGGGTCGGCGACCGGAGAATCCAGCCCCTTGTGTGCAGAAGGCAGCTCCCGTTCCCAGAGCTCCATTTGTAATGCTCCAACAGGTTTGTTTCAAAACACTAGCTTTCGGAGCACTGCTCCTTTCTCAGGTGAATGAAGAGGTAGGTTCCAGAAACAGATATATAGACAAAGTCAAAGATGCAAGACAATGCTTAGAATGCGAGCATTTGCAGGTAATTAAGTCTTTACAGATCCAGAGAAAGGGGTAACCCCAGGTTAAAGGGGTGTGAATTGTCTCAGGCCAGGACAGTTGGTAGGATTTCGCAAGCCCAGGCCAGATGGTGGGGATTGAATGTAATGCGACATGAATCCAAGGTCCCGGTTGAGGCCGTACCCATGTGTGCGGAACTTGGCTATAAGTTTCTGCTCGGCGATTTTGCGTTGTCGCGGGTCCTGAAGGCTGCCTAGGAGAACGCTTACCCGAAGATCAGAGGCTGAACGCCCTTGACTGCTGAAGTGTTCCCCGACTGGAAGGGAACATTCCTGCCTGGCGATTGTCGCGCGATGTCCGTTCATCCGTTGTCGCAGCATCTGCATGGTCTCGCCAATATACCAACTTCTTACTGTACTCACCCCAGTCCAACGCATCTCCACATCTTGGAAAGGATAGATAGAGATAAACCATTTCCACAGGTGGGGAAGTCTAAAAGGAGGCATAATCTTAACATTCGAGCTGGGGTATGCAAAGGGAACACTTGTCGAAAAGGGTTGAGGAAATCTGGAATTCCTCCCTCCCTCCCGAAAAGAGCTATTGAGGCTGGAGGTCAGGAGAGAGCTTCAAAACTCAGATTGATGGAACTTTGTTGGGCAAAGTTTTTGAGGGTCACAGAACCAAGGTGGTAATTGGAGTTAAGATGCAGATTACCTACGATCCAATTAAATGGTGGCACAGCCGTGAGCTGCTGAATGGCTTCCTCCTGTTCCCGTTTTCCTATTTTCATGTTTTCCCAGATTTATGCTGGTCGGTTCAACAGGAAAACTGTTGCAGTTGGTGCAGGAGATTAGAGTGTGTCCAAAGGACGCAAACAATTGGTACAAAAGGGTTGAATGCAAAGCCCTCTAGCCAAGTGGGAAATGTATCACTGAGGTTATCATTGAGCAACCTCAAAGTACAACCATCAATTGTGAAGTGCAGCAGTTGTTGTTATGTAGCAACCATTTGTACACAACAAAACCCCACGAATCCTATCAGACTTTCAACAATTGTTTCAAAAGATGTGGGCATTGCTGGAGAGGTCAGCATTTCTATTTCCCATTCCTAATTGCCCTTTAGAAGGTGGTGATGAGCAGCCTTCTTGAACCGCTGCAGTCCATGTGGTGTAGGTACCTACTAGGGAGGGGGGTTCCAGGGTTCTGACCCAGTGACAGTGAAGGAACAGCAATATATTTCTCAATCAGGATAGGGAGTGGCTTGGAGAGGAACTTCCAAGTGGCGGCGTTCCCAGGTACCTGGTGCCCTTGTTCTACTAGGAGGTAGAGATCACGGGTTTGGAAGGTGCTGTTGAATGAGCCCCGGTGAGCTGCTTCCCTGCGTTTTGTGGATAGTACAGACTTTTGCCACTATACATCGTGGAAGGAGTGGATGTTGAAGGTGGTGGATGGGCTGCCTCAAGCAGACAGCACAGTAGCATTGTGGATAGCACAATTGCTTCACAGCTCCAGGGTCCCAGGTTCGATTCCGGCTTGGGTCACTGTCTGTGCGGAGTCGGCACATCCTCCCCGTGTGTGCGTGGGTTTCCTCCGGGTGCTCCGGTTTCCTCCCACAGTCCAAAGATGTGCAGGTTAGGTGGATTGGCCACGATAAATTGCCCTTAGTGTCCAAAATTGCCCTTAGTGTTGGGTGGAGGTGTTGACCTTGGGTGGGGTGCTCTTTCCAAGAGCCGGTGCAGACTCAATGGGCCGAATGGCCTCCTTCTGCACTGTAAATTCTATGACTGCTTTGTCCTGGATGGTGTTGAGGCGTGAGTGGTGTTGGAGCTGCCCCCATCCTGGCAAGTGGATAGTATTCGGTTAGACTCCTGACATGTACCTTGTAGACGGTGGACAGACTTTGGGAGTCAGGAGGTGAGTTACTCGCCACAGAATTCCCAGCCTCTGCCTTGCTCTTGTATCCACAGTATTTATATGGCTAGTTTAGTCTCTGGTCAATGTTTTTTTTTGTAATATTTTTATTCTCCTTTTTCATATTTTCATCCAAATTAACACCCACCAACAAACCATCAACGGTAACAAATACAATGTCAATCCCCTGGTCAAAAATTCCTCCCTCCCACCAACCCGTAAACAACCCTCAACATTTTAAATACAAACATCAAAGAAAAGGATTCAGGAATCCACCCCATACATAGTCACCAACAACATACACAGTCCAACCCCCTTCCCCCCTCATCCACCCCCCCCCCCCCCCCACCAGCCCAACCCCCCACCCCCTAATGTTCGATGTCATCTAACTCTCGAAAGTGCATAATAAACAAAACCCATGAATTGTAGAACCCTTCCACCCTTCCCCTCAACTCAAACTTCACCTACTCAAGTGTTTAAAAACTCCAACAGATCATCCCCCCCCCCCCCCCCCCCCCCCCGCCACGCCAGGGCACAGGGTGGGGAGACTGACCTCCACCCCAACAGGACCTGCCTTTGGGCGATCAGCGAGGCGAAGACTAAAACGTCTGCCTCCACACCCACTTCCAACCCCGGCCGATCCGATATCTGAATATGGCTTCCAGGGAACCCAGTTCAAGTTTCATATGTACCACCTTCGAGATTACTCTGAAAACCTCCCTCCAATACCCCTCCAGCTTTGGACAGGGCCAAAACATATGAATGTAATTTGCAGGACCCTCCCCCACAACATCCACAAACATCCTCTACCCCCTCAAAGAGTCGTCTCATCCTTGCCTTTGTGAGGTGTGCCCTATACACCCCCTACAGCTGTATCAGTCCCAACCACGCACACAAAGTTGAAGCATTCACTCTCTGGAGCACCTCACACCACAATCCCTCCTCCATGCCCTCCCCTAACTCTTCCTCCCATTTTGTCTTAATCCCCTCCAGCGGTGCCTTCTATTCTCCCAGAATCGCCCCATAAATCGCCGACACCACCCCCCCTCTCCACTCCTCCTCTCGTCAGCACCTTCTCCAACAGTGTCAATGTTAACCCCAAGATGTTGATACTGCGGGGATTCAGCAATCGTAATGCAAATGTTTGCTGGAGGAGGAATGTTGGCCAGGAGACTGGAGAACTTCCTACTCAACAAGTGTCATGGGGACTTGGGCATCCAACTAAACAGGACTAATATCTCCTTCCAAGGACTCTGACAATGCAGTTCTCCTTTAGCACTGCATTGGAGTATCAGCTGAAGGTATGTTCTCAAGCCCCAGAATAGGGCTTTAGACCACAACCTTATAGCTGCAGAAATGCCATCCAGTTTTAGCCCAATCCTCCTCTAACACCCTCCTTAAAGTCCACCTCTGAACAAACTTTTGGTCTCTACTTCAAATATCTCTGCCTTTGACTGAGAATCCTTTTCTGTTTGGTTTTAGCTCTGTGACATGCCATGGAGTGTTTTATATAAATACAGGTTATTCTAAAGGAACCAGCACTATATCAGCTTGAGTAGTTGAAATTTTGAAATTATTTCTATTATAGCAGGATCAATAATACAACATGTTGCATTCCATTCAGTCTGATTCCTCAGAAACCTATCTTTTAAATAAATCAAACTTCTACTTCATTATACTGAGCCTTCTGTTTACCAATGATTTTCCAATCTCCAGGTTATTTTTCTCAATTCAGAATTCTTCCCATCCAATGGTTTCTCTGTGTGAGAGGCGGCAGTGTAATGGGAAAGCTGGACTATTTCCCGCCCACTGTCACTCAAACAGGAAGGATGCGAGAGAGTGGGTAATCTCTCTCCGTCTTTGTTTACAGTACTTCTGACAGTAACCCGATTTGGGAAAATTCACATACGGAACCAAACCTGTTCCGTTTCTGCTTGGGAAAATTCAGACACTCAGCTGGACAAGATCCTTGTGAAGCCCTTTATTTAGTTCTACCATGCTCGAAGCTCCAGTTAGAAAGTAACGGTAGCATTGTGGATAGCACAATTGCTTCTCAGCTCCAGGATCCCAGGTTCGACTCCGGCTTGGGTCACTGTCTGTGCGGAGTCTGCACATCCTCCCCGTGCCTGCGTGGGTTTCCTACGGATGCTCCGGTTTCCTCCCACAGTCCAAAGAGGTGCAGGTTAGGTGGATTGGCCATGATAAATTGCCCTAAGTGTCCAAAATTGCCCTTAGTGTTGGGTGGGGTTACTGGGTTATGGGGTTATAGGGATAGGGCGGAGGTGTTGACCTTGGGTAGGGTGCTCTTTCCAAGAGCCGGTGCAGACTCGATGGGCTGAATGGCCTCCTTCTGCACTGTAAATTCTATGTAAACCATTGTGGGTTACTTTTGTCTTGACGACTTCAATTTAGTTCAAGAAAGCTGTTTGACTGTTGACTCTCTCATTCACTCAATAGGTAAGCAACAAATAAGATGTTCCCACTCTTCCATAGGAATCTCAGTTTACTTTGGCTGCTCCAAAAATCCCTCCTTTTAAAAAACTATTCATGGGATATGGGTGTCTCAACTTAGGTCAGCATTTATTGTCCATCCCTATTTACCCATACAACGTTGCTGGCAAGCTGCCTTCTTGGACTGCTGTAGTCCCTGTGGTGTTGGTGCAGCCACAGTGCTGGTAGGGAAGGTTTTGGTCCAGCGACAGTGAAGGAATGACGATATATATCTAAGTCAGGATGGTGAATGGTTTGGAGGGGAATTTTGCAGGGGGTGGTGTTCCCAGGTATCTGCTGCTCTTGTCCTTCTAGATGGTAGCGGTCGTGAGTTTGGTAGGTGCTTCCTAAGGAACCTTGGTGAGTTCCTGCAGATCATCTTGGAGATGATACATACGGCTACCCCTTTGCACCAGTGGTGGAGGGAGTGAATGTTTGTGGAAGGGGTGCCAATCAAGCGGGCTGCTTTGTCTTGGATGGTATCGAGCTTCTTGAATGTTGTTGGAATTGCACTCATCCAGGCAAGTGGAGAGCTTTCCATTACACTCCTGACTTGTGCCTTGTAGATGGTGGACAGGCTTTGGGCAGTAAAGAAATTTACAACTTGTACTTTTAATACACCTTTAACATAGCAAACATTATATAGTGTCATGAGTTGGGAATTAACATGGCTACTCGGAGAAGTTTTTTCTCTGATTTGATTAGTTGAATTCGTGGTCATGTTAATTGCCTGAAAAAGTAATTAACTCAAAAGAAGTATGCGTGAATGTACTTTGTGCTTTTCAGACCTATCAAACACCTCCTTCATCCTGCAGAGATTTTCCAGATCCTATGATTCTCCACTCCCACGCCGGTTGGGAGAATCGCCTGGGCCGCCAAAATATCCAGGGACGCCGGTCCGACGCCCTCCCACGATTCTCCCAAGCGGCGGGAACGGCCCGGTCGAGTTTCGCAGGCCGCAGGCCAGAGAAACCCAAAATGGCGATTCTCCGGCACCCCCGCTATTCTGAGGCCCAGATGGGCCGAGCGGCCAGGCCAAAACGGCGGGTTCCCCCCAGCGCCGTCCACACCTGGGGTGAAATTCTCCTACCCGCCCCGCCACATTTCTGCCCCGACCGGCCGGCGGGAGTCTCCGTAACACCGGCCGGTCAATAGGGTTTCCCATTGTGGGGCAGCCTCACGCCGTTGGGAAACCCCCGGGCGCCGGCAAAACGGAGACTCCCGCCGGCGGAGAATGACGACCCTGGTCTCTGCAGTCGTGGGCGGTGCGTGAACGCTGGGGGGGCGGCCTGTGGGGGGGGCGAGGGGGGATTCTGCACCGGGCTTCACCTGGAATGTGGGGTGGCCCGCGATCGGTGCCCACCGATCGTCGGGCCGTCCTCTCTGAAGGAGGATCTCCTTCCTTCCGCGGCCTCGCAAGATCCGTCCCCCATCTTCTTGCGGGGCGGATTTAGAGAGGACGACAACCACGCATGCGCGGATGACGCCCGTTATGCGGCGCCGGCCGCGTCATCTATGCGACGCCGCTTTTACGCGGGTGACAAGGCCTGGCGCGGGTAGATGACGCGGCCCAGATCCTGGCCCATTGTCAGGGCCTGAATCGGTCGGGACCGGGGCCGTTCCGCGCCGTCGGGAACCTCAACGGCGTTCACGACGGCGCGGCCACTTCGGCGTGGGAGTGGAGAATCCCGCCCTATATATACGTTTGTCCTTATTCTTGCATGCCAAAGTCGAGACTTCTAATTAGAAAGGGAGAGAAAGAGGTCTGGAGCAATGGACAACTAGATGGGCAAGAAAAGAGATATCAGCAAATCGAGCAGACCAGGAATTTCCTCGGAGCCGCTTCTATTCCATCGTGGGAAGGGTGTAATTGGGATTTTTCCATATTTCTAACAAAGTTACAGCAGCAACTTTGAGGATATTTGCAGCCAGCACTTTAGAAACTGGGCGACAGCCCATCAGAGAGCTCATGGGTAGGATTCTCCAGCGTTCCTCGGCTGGGCATCGTTCACTGGCGGAGGGATTCTATCTTCCTGCCGCTTGCCAATGGGATTTCCCCTTGTAACCACCCCATGCCGCCAGGAAACCAACACTGCCGGCGGGAAAGGTGCATCGCAACAATCGGAGAATTCCGGACAATATATTTATACCACTTGTGGAATCTGTCATTTTCTTCTCTATTAACCAGGAATTAAAGGGAGAGTCATCGACACAAATGGAAACCCCATAAAAGGAGCTTCAGTCTATATAAAGGGACGTGATAATATTCTGCCATACAACACTACTGCAGATGGTGAATACTATCAGCTTCTCCTAACAGGACGATACACCATCCTGGTAAGAGTTCTCCTGTCTCCTGGATTTATGTTTCTTGCGTGTTGTCATTGACGTTAATAGAAGATATCAGCATTAAAATGCTAGAGGGAAGAAATTATTCAAGAAAGGTGAGAAAGAGAAGCCAGGATATAACAGACCTGTTATTGTTAGATCTGTGCAAAGTTATTGGAACCTATAATTAAAGACAGATGGCAGAACGCGTGGAGATATTTAAATGGATTAGGAAGAATCAACATGTATTTGTAATAAATAGGCCATGTCTAACAAACCTGACTGGGTATTTTGTTGAAGTAACTAAATTAATAGAGGGAATTAATGTCCATAAATGCAACTGATATGGATTTCCGGAAGGCATTTAATAAGGTTTAATAGATTGGCTAATATTAAAGTTCCTAGAAGTGGAAACTATTTCTAGAGATGGCTAGAAGATTGGTTGGCATAGAAAACAATTGTTTGCATGTACGCAAACTGGTAGGAACTGGCTAGTGGTGTCCCACAATGATCGGAGCGGAGGCCTCAGCTATTGAGCACATTCATTCATGACATAGATAACATTACAGAGAGCCATCCATCCAATTTTGTTGCTGACCCATGACTGGTGGTATATAGTAAGTAGTATAGACTGGAGCATAAAACTACAAAGAGGCACTGATAGATTAAATAAATAGATATAACCATGGAAGATGTATTTCAAAGCAGGTAAGTGTGGCTTCATCCATTTTGCAACAAAGCAGGATATATAGATAATAAATTATTGCTCCCTTTGAAATTTGGCATTCTAGTCTCTGCCCTGATGAGTGCAAGACAAGAAGCTTCAACAGAATGTCTCTTTTTCAGCAATTCTATAAATCGGAATATAATTTAAGTAATGAAAAACCAGGAACAGCGAAGGGCCAAAGATGTTTGGGGATCCATGCACAAACATCAGTAAAATGTAGTAGCCAGGGACAAAATCAAACACAAAAAGACTAATGGGATGTTCGCCTTTATAACTAGAGGACTAGAATATAAAAGGAAGGAAGTTTTGCTACAGTGATTGAAAGCCTTGGCTAGGCCCTAGTTAGAGTACTAAGTACAGTTCTGGGCACCGCACCTTGGGGAAGAATATATAAGTTTCCCTTAAAAGAATGTGATACAGATTCACCAGAATATTACCTGGGCTCCAAGGGTTATATTATAAGGAGAGATTACATAAACTAGGCTTGTATTTAAAATTTTTAAAAAAAAATTTTTTGTTTAAGAAAAATATATTTATTAAGAATTTTAACACAGTTTTTCACCCTTACAAACAACCCCCCCCCCCCCAACCCGCCCCGTAACAAAAAGAAAGAAAGCGCACATAGCAAGACATGAACATGGTAAATCGATATGATACAGAGCTTCGTACATTGCTAGGCTTGTATTTTGATGGCTATCACAGGTTAAGGGGTGATTTGATTTAGGATTATCATATCCCACAATATGATGGAATTTGCCCTGCACTTTGAGAGGGAGAAGCTACAATCAGATGTAACAGTATTACAATTAAATAAGGGTAACTACAAAGACATGAGGGAAGAGCTGGCCAGAGTTGATTGGAAAAGGAGCCTAGCAGGGAAGACAGTGGAACAGCAATGGCAGGAGTTTTCAGGCGGCATAACAGAAATTCATCCCAAGGAGGAAGAAACATGCTCAGGGCGGTCAAGGCATCCATGGCTGACGAGGGAAGTCAAGGACAGCATAAATGCTAAAAAAAAAGCATACAAAATGGCGAGAATTAGTGGGAAGCCAGAGGATTGGGAAGCCTTTAAAAGCGAGCAGAGGACAACTAAAAAAGCAAAAAGGGGGGAGAAGATAAAGTATGAGTGCATGCTAGCTAGTAATATACAGGCAGATAGGAAGAGTTTTTTTCAATATATAAAAGGTAAGAGAGATGCAAAAATAGACATTGAACCACTGGAAAATGAGGCTGGAGAAGTAATAATGGGAAAAAAAGAAATGGCAGATGAATTGAATAGTTACTTTGCATCAGTCTTCATGGTGGAAGACACCAGTGGGATGCCAGAGCTCCAGGAGAACAGGGGGCAGAGGTGAGTGCAGTGACCATTACTAAGGAGAAGGTTCTGGGGAAACTGAAAGGTCTGAAGGTGGATAAATCACCTGAACCGGATGGACTACACCCCAGGGTTCTAAAAGAGTTGCTGAGGAGATTGTGGAGGCATTGATGGTGATCTTTCAGGAATCACTGGAGGCAGGAAGGGACCCAGAGGACTGGAAAGTGGCTAATGTAACACCGCTGTTTAAGAAGGGAGGGAGGCAGAAGATGGGAAATTATAGGCCGGTTAGCCTGACTTTGGTCACTGGTAAGATTTTAGAGTCCATTATTAAAGATGAGATTGCGGGGTACTTGGAATTGCATGGTAAAATAGGACTGAGTCAGCACGGACTCGTCAAGGGGAGGTCATGTCTGACAAATCTGTTAGAGTTCTTTGAGGAAGTAACAAGGAAGTTAGACAAAGGAAAACCAGTGGATGTGATTTATTTAGATTTCCAGAAGGCCTTTGACAAGGTGCCGCATAGGAGACTGTTAAATAAGTTAAAAGCCGATGGTGTTCAGGGTAAGATCCTGGCATGAATAGAGGATTGGCTGACTGGTAGAAGGCCAAGAGTAGGGATAAAGGGGTCTAGTTCAGGATGGCAGCCAATGACTAGTGGTGTACCTCAGGGGTCGGTGCTGGGACCACAACTTTTCACAATATACATTAATGATCTGGAGGCAGGAACTGAAGGCACGGTTGCTAATTTTGCAGACGATGCAAAGATCTGTAGAGGGGCAGGTAGTATTGAGGAAGCAGGTGGGCTTCAGAAGGAGAGTGGGCAAAGAAGTGGTAGATGTTTATACAATGTGGAAAAGTGTGAGGTTATGCACTTCGGAAGGAGAAATGGAGGCATAGACTATTTTCTAAATGGGAAGATGCTTAGGAAATCAGAAGCACAAAGGGACTTGGGAGTCCTTGTTCACGATTCTCTTAAGGTTAAGTCAGCAGTTAGGAAGGCAAATGCAATGTTAGCATTCGTGTCGAGAGGGCTAGAATACAAGACCAGGGATGTACCTCTGAGGCTACATAAGGCTCTGGTCACACCCCATTTGGAATATTGTGAGCAGTTTTGGGCCCCATATCTAAGGAAGGATGTGCTGGCCTTGGAAAGGGTCCAGAGGAGGTTCACAAGAATGATCCCTGGAATGAAGCTCTTGTCGTATGAGGAACGGTTGAGGACTCTGGATCTGTACTCGTTGGAGTTTAGAAGGATGAGGGGGGATCTTATTGAAACTTACAGGATACTGTGTGGCCTGGATAGAGTGGACATGGAGACAATGTTTCCACTTGTAGGAATAACTAGAAGCTGAGGACATAATCTCAGACTAAAGGGACGATCCTTTGAAACAGAGATGAGGAGGAATTTCTTCAACGGAGGATGGTGAATCTTTGAAACTCTTTGGCCGCAGAAGGCTGTGGAGGCCAAATCACTGAGTGGCTTTAAAACAGAGATCGATCAATAAGGGGATCAGGGGTTATGGGGAGAAGGCAGGAGAATGGGGATGAGAAAAATATCAGCCATGATTGAATGGCGGAGCAGACTCGATGGGCCGAGTGGACTAATTCTGCTCCTATGCCTGATGGTCTTATGATTGTGAAAGAAATTCCAATAGTGGATAGAAACTCGATCTGTTGGTGGGGGAGTCCAGGATTGGAAACAAAATCTTAAAATTGATGCTTGACTGTTTTTAGGAGAGAAGTCAGGAAACACTTCTTCACTCAAAGGATGGTAGAAGTGAAGAACAGCTAGCTGAACTAATAATTTTCTATCAGCGACTGATTGAATTTTTTTGGGAGACAATATTGTGTAATGATGGCATGTACCTTTAAGGAAGCATATGGTAAAGTCAATCATTATACACCTCAACAGGATATGATGTAATAGTCCCGTGACTTGCAGTCAGTCTGCAAGCAGGCCGAGGTAAGCCGTGTGCTTCGTAGTCCCCTGTCATAATATACACCAGTATCATGCTGCAGACACACACACTGATGGACACACAGTGGGACCAATCAACACACACAACACCGCAGCCAATCACCAGTTAGAGCACGTGCACTATAAAGACAGGGGGCATCAGAGTTCCCGCTCATTCGAGCTACAGCCTCCTAGTAGGACAGAGCTCACAGCCTGCAGCACAGACATTCACCATGTGCTGAGTGCATCGACTGGTTAGGACAAGGCAAAGGTCTTTAGTTAAAGCTATATCGTGTTAACCCATAGTAAGAGTATGTTAAACAGTTAATGCCTCAATAAAATAGTGTTGCACTATTTCAAGTGTTGGTGACCTGTATGTGTTCCATGGATCCAGAGCGCCCAACACATCCCCCAATGAACATTATCTGTGTATGGTATTTAATTATCTTCAAGTAAAGAACCCACAATTATTGTTTCACCAATCCTTGCGTCTGATTGGTATGTTTGGGTCAAAGATAAGCAGAATGAAACAGAGGAGGGTACAAAAGGATATGCAGCTAAGGCAGGGGGAAGGAGTTGAGGTACAAATCAACCAAGATCGCATTGTGCATGGATCATTAAAATACATTTTAATGCTTTGCAACTCTTTTAATTTGCCATCTCAAGTGGTTTCCACCATTACCTTCCCAAGAAACATCTCACAACTTTCTCTCCATACATGATAAGGGAACTCTAATTAAACTGTCACGTACATCATTAATTTGGAGATAATTAGAAACATGCAATCCGCACTCAGAACAAATTGCGAGTTTGATCTGCAGGATGTTATCTCTGTGATAGCCTTGCCTCCCCCTGCATCTTCCAACCCTTGTCTCTGGCTAAGTGAATACAACGTTGACTTTTCTGAGAGCTGCTTCCTCAATTGTGCATTAAAAGGATTCAGTAGGAGGACTTCCGGGTGCGGCGATGACCAGCTGAGTCGCACGTTTCGGCAGCTCCCGGTGAAACGGACTTTTGGGCTCTTGATAGGAGCCCCAACGGCAATTTTAACGGCTAAAAACACCGTGCGGTAAACCAGAAGGGAATTCCCCCTGGACACGGATGGAAAAAGGAGAGGAAAGTGGCCGGATTGCAGCGGATCCTTTGGAACAGCGGCAAGGAAGGCAAGCAAAAACCAAGATGGCGTCGGAAGGTGGCAGTTTAACATGGGGCCCTGAACAACAAGAGTTCTTGAAATGCTGCGTGGAAGAGATAAAAAAGGAAATGAAGAAAGAGCTGTTGGCCCCGATACTACAGACGATTGAAGGGCTAAAGGAGGAACAAAAGACCCAGGAGCGGGAGCTTCGGGTCGTGAAGGTGAAGGCAGCCAAGAATGAGGACGATATACAGGGCCTGGTGGTGAAGACGGAGATACAGGAGGCACATCAGAAACGATGTGTGGAGAGGTTGGAGGCACTGGAAAACAACGCAAGGAGGAACAACCTGAGGATTCTTGGTCTTCCTGAAGGTGTGGAGGGTGCGGACGTCGGGGCATATGTGAGCACGATGCTGCACTCGTTAATGGGAGCGGAGGCCCCGGCGGGTCCGTTGGAGGTGGAGGGAGCATACCGAGTTATGGTGCGAGGACCGAGAGCAGGAGAAACTCCCAGAGCCATAGTGGTGAGATTCCTCCGTTTTAAGGATAGAGAAATGGTCCTTAGATGGGCGAAGAAAACCCGGAGCAGTAAATGGGAGAACGCGGTGATCCGCGTTTATCAAGACTGGAGTGCGGAGGTGGCGAGAAGGAGGGCGAGCTTTAATCGGGCCAAGGCAGTGCTTCATAAAAGGAAGATAAAATTTGGAATGCTGCAACCGGCAAGACTGTGGGTCACATATCAAGGGAGGCACCACTACTTTGAGACGGCGGATGAAGCGTGGACTTTTATTGTAGAAGAAAAACTGGAATGAGTGGATTATTAAAAAGAACGTTTGGACAAAGTGGTGGGGCGAATGGGGGGGGGGCGAAGAGGGGTTTTATGTTCTAATCCTGCGGTGTGGTAACTTTTCTCTCTCCCACAGGGGGTGATGGGGGGAGGTGGGGAGGGAGAGGAGATGGGGCGTTGGCCATGGGGGGCGGGGCCAAGGGAGAAGCGCGGGCTTGGCTCCCGCGCTATGATAATTATGGCGGGAATAGAGAAGCAGGAAGGAGGGGGCGTCGCACGGTGCGAGCCGTGGTCACGGGGGGAAGCCGAGGTCAGCCAGAGTTTGCTGACTTCTGGGAGCAACATGGGGGGAGTAATTACGCTAGCGGGGGGTCTAGCGGGGGGGGTGGGAGGGGGGAATTACTGGGTTGCTGCTGCTGGGGAAAGGGGGGAGCGGGTACGGGAGAGGATGGGCGGGGGGGCACCGCCTGGGGGAGATACAGCTGCGTGGGAACTGGGTGAGAAGCTGGAAAAAGATGATGGCTAATCGGCAAGGGGGGGGGGGGGTGGGAAGCCCCCCAACTCGGCTGATCACGTGGAACGTGAGAGGGCTCAACGGGCCGATAAAGAGGGCATGGGTACTCGCACACCTTAAGAAACTTAAAGCAGATGTGGTTATGTTACAGGAAACGCACCTGAAACTGATAGACCAGGTTAGGCTGCGCAAAGGATGGGTGGGGCAGGTGTTCCATTCGGGGCTAGATGCGAAAAACAGGGGGGTGGCTATATTAGTGGGGAAGCGGGTAATGTTCGAGGCAAAGACTATAGTGGCGGATAACGGGGGCAGATACGTGATGGTGAGTGGCAAACTACAGGGAGAGACGGTGGTTTTGGTAAACGTGTATGCCCCGAACTGGGATGATGCCAATTTTATGAGGCGGATGCTAGGACGCATTCCGGACCTGGAGACGGGAAAGCTGATAATGGGGGGAGACTTTAACACGGTGTTGGAACCAGGGCTGGATAGGTCGAAGTCCAGGACTGGAAGGAGGCCGGCAGCAGCCAAGGTGCTTAAAGATTTGATGGAGCAGATGGGAGGTGTGGACCCGTGGAGATTCAGTAGACCTAGAAGTAAGGAGTTCTCGTTTTTCTCCTATGTCCATAAAGTATATTCGCGCATAGACGTTTTCGTGCTGGGTAGGGCATTGATCCCGAAGGTGAGGGGAACGGAGTATACGGCTATAGCCATTTCGGATCACGCCCCACACTGGGTGGACTTGGAGATAGGGGAGGAAACAGGAGGGCGCCCACCCTGGAGAATGGACATGGGACTAATGGCGGATGAGGGGGTGTGTCTAAGGGTGAGGGGGTGTATTGAAAAGTACTTGGAACTCAATGGCAATGGGGAGGTCCAGGTGGGAGTGGTCTGGGAGGCGTTGAAGGCGGTGGTTAGGGGGGAGCTGATATCAATAAGGGCACATAAAGGGAAGCAGGAGAGTAAGGAACGGGAGCGGTTGCTGCAAGAACTTTTGAGGGTGGACAGACAATATGCGGAAGCACCGGAGGAGGGATTGTACAGGGAAAGGCAAAGGCTGCATGTGGAATTTGACTTGCTGACTACAGGCACTGCAGAGGCACAATGGAGGAAGGCACAGGGTGTACAGTATGAATATGGGGAGAAGGCGAGCAGGTTGCTGGCACACCAATTGAGGAAAAGGGGAGCAGCGAGGGAAATAGGGGGAGTGAGGGACGAGAAGGAGAGATGGAGCGGGGAGCGGAGAGAGTGAATGAAGTGTTCAAGACATTTTATAAAAAATTATATGAAGCTCAACCCCCGGATGGGAGGGAGAGAATGATGGACTTTTTGGATCGGCTGGAAATTCCCAAGGTGAAAGAGCAGGAAAGGGTGGGACTGGGAGCACAGATCGAGGTAGAAGAAGTGGTGAAAGGAATTAGGAGCATGCAGACGGGAAAGGCCCCGGGACCGGACGGATTCCCAGTCGAATTTTATAGAAAATATTTGGACTTGCTCGCCCCGGTACTGACGAGGACCTTTAATGAGGCAAAGGAAAGGGGACAACTGCCCCCGACTATGTCTGAAGCAACGATATCGCTTCTCTTAAAGAAGGAAAAGGACCCGCTACAATGCGGGTCCTACAGACCAATTTCCCTCCTAAATGTGGATGCCAAGGTCCTGGCCAAGGTAATGGCAATGAGAATAGAGGAATGTGTCCCGGGGGTGGTTCACGAGGACCAAACTGGGTTTGTGAAGGGGAGACAGCTGAACATGAATATACGGAGGCTGTTAGGGGTAATGATGATGGCCCCACCAGAGGGTGAAACAGAGATAGTAGTGGCGATGGATGCCGAGAAAGCATTTGACAGAGTGGAATGGGATTATTTGTGGGAGGTGTTGAGGAGATTTGGTTTTGGAGAGGGGTATGTTAGATGGGTGCAGCTATTGTATAGGGCCCCAGTGGCGAGTGTGGTCACGAATGGACGGGGATCGGCATATTTTCGGCTCCATAGAGGGACAAGGCAGGGATGCCCTCTGTCCCCATTACTGTTTGCACTGGCGATTGAGCCCCTGGCGATAGCGCTGAGGGGTTCCAAGAAGTGGAGGGGAGTACTTAGGGGAGGAGAAGAACACCGGGTATCTTTGTAAGCGGACGATTTGCTACTATATGTGGCGGATCCGGCGGAGGGGATGCCAGAAATAATGCGGATACTTGGGGAGTTTGGGGATTTTTCAGGGAATAAATTGAACATGGGGAAGAGTGAGCTGTTTGTGGTGCATCCTGGGGAGCAGAGTAGAGAAATAGAGGACCTACCATTGAGGAAGGTAACAAGAGACTTTCGTTACCTGGGGATCCAGATAGCTAAGAATTGGGGCACACTGCACAGGTTAAATTTAACGCGGTTGGTGGAACAGATGGAGGAAGATTTCAAGAGATGGGATATGGTAGCCCTGTCAATGGCAGGGAGAGTGCAGGCGGTTAAGATGGTGGTCCTCCCGAGATTCCTCTTTGTGTTTCAGTGCCTCCCGGTGGTGATCACGAAGGCTTTTTTTAAAAGGATTGAAAAGAACATCATGGGTTTTGTTTGGGCCGGGAAGACCCCGAGAGTGAGGAAGGGATTCTTACAGCGTAGCAGGGATAGGGGGGGGCTGGCACTACCGAGCCTAAGTGAGTACTATTGGGCCGCTAATATTTCAATGGTGAGTAAGTGGATGGGAGAGGAGGAGGGAGCGGCGTGGAAGAGATTAGAGAGGGCGTCCTGTAGGGGGACTAGCCTGCAGGCTATGGTGACAGCCCCATTGCCGTTCTCACCGAGGAACTACACCACAAGCCCGGTGGTGGTAGCTACACTGAAGATTTGGGGACAGTGGAGACGGCATAGGGGAAAGACTGGAGCTTTGGGGGGGTCCCCGATAAGAAACAACCATAGGTTTGCCCCGGGGGGAATGGATGGGGGATATGGAATGTGGCAAAGAGCAGGAATAACGCAACTGAAAGATCTATTTGTGGATGGGAAGTTCGCGAGTCTGGGAGCGCTGACCGAGAAATATGGGTTGCCCCAAGGGAATGCATTCAGGTATATGCAACTGAGGGCTTTTGCGAGGCAACAGGTGAGGGATTTTCCACAGCTCCCGACACAAGAGGTGCAGGACAGAGTGATCTCAAAGACATGGGTGGGGGATGGTAAGGTGTCAGATATATATAGGGAAATGAGGGACGAAGGGGAGACTATGGTAGATGAACTAAAAGGGAAATGGGAAGAAGAGCTGGGGGAGGAGATCGAGGAGGGGCTGTGGGCGGATGCCCTAAGTAGGGTAAACTCGTCGTCCTCGTGTGCCAGGCTAAGCCTGATTCAGTTTAAGGTATTACACAGGGCGCATATGACTGGAGCGCGGCTCAGTAAATTTTTTGGGGTGGAGGATAGGTGTGCGAGGTGCTCGAGAAGCCCAACGAATCATACCCATATGTTTTGGTCATGCCCGGCACTACGGGGGTTTTGGATGGGGGTGACAAAGGTGCTTTCAAAAGTAGTGGGGGTCCGGGTCGAACCAAGCTGGGGGTTGGCTATATTTGGGGTAGCACAAGAGCCGGGAGTGCAGGAGGCGAGAGAGGCCGATGTTTTGGCCTTTGCGTCCCTAGTAGCCCGGCGCAGGATATTGCTAATGTGGAAGGAAGCCAAGCCCCCGGGGGTGGAGACCTGGATAAATGAAATGGCGGGGTTTTAAAGTTAGAGCGGATTAAGTTCGTCCTAAGGGGGTCGGCTCAAGGGTTCACCAGGCGGTGGCAACCGTTCGTCGAATACCTTGCGGATAGATAGATGGAAGGGGAAAAAGAAGGCAGCAGCAGCAGCCCAGGATTTGGGGGTGGGGGGGGGGGAGGGGTGGGGGGGGGTGGGCGGGGGGGGGTGTAACTTGTGACAAGGCAGTTGCCAATTAGGGCTAGTTTTCATTTTTGTTATTTAATATTTATTCATTTTTTGTTTTTTTGCTTATATAAAATAGGTCATTGTTATTTGTGCTGTTATAATATTGTGTAAAGGATGCACAATGTACTGTGTTGATTGACCAAAAATTTTCAATAAAATATTTATTAAAAAAAAAAAGGATTCAGTAGGGCAGATGTGGAGAGATTATTTCCTGTGGCGGGGGAATAAAAACAAGGGGAAACATGACATTAACATTTCAACTAGATCATTTAGAAATGAAATCCGGAAGTGCTCTCTCTCACACAACAAAGGTGGAAATCTGTAACTCCATCCCCCAAATAGTGTGAATTCTGAAACAATTGGATCTTTCAAGATGTCCTAAAAAAATGGGGAAATGGGCCTGAGGTGCAGACTAACCCTATTTAAAGTAAAATGTGGAACAGGTTGAACGGTCTATTCACGTTCCAGTGTATTACCTAACAACGCCCTGTGGTTCGATGTTTTGATTTTGCACAAGGAAGTATTATCACTGTAATGTAAGCCTCAAGGATGGTTCCAACATTTCCTGTAACACATATTGTTTTGTAATTGTTAGGTAATTTGACCCCCCCCCCCACCCCCCCCCCCCCCCCCCACCCCCCCACCCCCACCTAGCCACCACCATCCCTAATTATCTTTCTTGGAAATGCAACTGGCTCAATTTCCGATATAGTACGTGAGACCTGGGTGACCAACTTTGGGAAATAAAATAAGGGACACTTTGACAGGTGGTGGGGGAATGTCCCACACCTGCCCAGCAATCACTTATCAATTATGATCTTCCCACTTGCTTCATAATTTCTGTGCTTTCTTCTTTGAAGGTAACGGCAGAAGGCTATCTGCCAGCCCAGAGGACTGTCTCCATTATCAGTGTCCCTCGAGTGCCTTACAATGCGACAGTGGTGAACTTTATACTGCACACAAACCCATGCTGGCCAAGATATACTTATCACAGCTATAACCAGCTCCAGAGTTTCCTGGTCTGTATTCAGCAACATCAGCCCAGCATCACCCACCTTCACACCATTGGAAAATCAACTGAAGGTGGAATGTTTATATTGTGCATAGTGACATAGATGGTCATCACGGGATAGTTTTCACGGGGGTGTTTTAGAAATTCATACTGCCACAACTGAGGGATGGATGATTGGAGGTTGAGGGTTAGGAGAGAGGTTTGGAGTGGTGGTGGTAGTGGAGGGGTGGACACGTGCATCCCTGAATACCACCAGTGGAAAGCTGCCTGGGTATGCCCATCAGTTCCATGAAGACCCCACAGTATTTAGTGTCTTTTTAGGTGCTAAAGTGGCCACTGCCAGGCCTCCCGCAGGATTCAGGACACCTGCCGAGTGCTGCTGGTCAATCAGAGGCCGGCAGCGCTCCCTTGGCTTCTCGCCGCCACTGGGAGTGGTGGCAGCTGCTGGTGGTGTCCAAGAATCCTTTCTTCCATCAGACTTAAGCGGGCTGGAGGTTAGGTTTTGCTCTCGCCAAGACACTGACATGAGGCCTCTCCCATCATTAAGTGGGCCCAGCTCGCCATGGTGCCCACTGTGACGGATTGCATTGACCCAGCCTAATGTGTGCTCCTGGCAGACAGAGCACAAGTTTGTAAAGGGACCCCTTGTGTGTACAGCCATCTGTGAACTGTCACCAAGAAAGCCAAACCCTTTGATGACTGAGCATTAAAACTATGAGAGGTTCACAGGACATTGATTGTATGAAGCATTCAAAAAGCCATGCTTTCACGGAGGTCACCAACCAAAAGGTATTTTAGTACCTCAGAGAGACTGTAGAAGGGAAGGATTTATATTGGGAAAATAGCAATGGAGGAAAAGGAGTAGGCCATTCAATGAATTAATGGGCAATCTGTAACCCAATTCCAACCACCACCATTTTGGCTCCATATCCATTAATACCATTGGCTCGCTAAATATCGATCAATCACAGAATAAAAATTATGAATTGAACTAGCTTCCACTCTTTCTTTGTGAGAGAGAATTCCACACCTGTACCATCATTTGGATAAAGAAGTGTTTCCTAACTTATTTTCTGAAATGGCCTGACTCAGATTTTAAGGGTTTACTCCCTTGTCTCCGACCACACCAGTGGAAAATTTCTTTTTATTTTTTCCATGGTATCCCTAACTCTTTATGCAAAACAAAATGTTTTGTATGTTGAAGGTCCATTGGCCCATTTTAATTCATTCTAACAGAAAACTAGCCCTTCTGTCTCTCCATCTATCTCCTCTTTCGTGAACCCAATGTGCAGGTCTTACCCACCGTACCTGCCAACCAACACACAGGATGCTCCAGATCCATTGTCCTTTGGGACACTTCTGTCTGACCACCTATTAGCCCATTAGAGAGTCTGATGGCCTCTTTGTCCATAAATTGGAGGCTAGTTGAATATTAATAGCATGGCTCTGTTCTTTTGTATAAATGGGAGTGGGCAATCAAACAGCCAAGATAACATTGATAGGTTCAAGTCTGGAAACCCAAGAGAATCTTTGTTTGAGGGGTTGGGCGGAGCTTAGAAAGAGAGAGAAAAAGAATAGGTAGCAGAGAAAACTTTGCAAATCGACCGAGAGAGGTCATGAAAGTTGGCGCTGGGGCAGGCTTTGGAAAAGGGTTCTGAATGAATTTCCCTAACAGAAGAAAAGTTCAGGTGTCCGTAACAGTGCCTTTTGATACCCCGCTGTTTGCATCTGAAGTTCGCCAGGTACGTTGTTGATAGGTCTAAGCTGATTCTTGAACTATAGGGGAGTCAGGAGTCATGGAGGTACACAGGAAAATGGAGTTGAGGCCACAGTCAAGTCAACCAAGATCGTATTGAATGGCGGAGCAGGCTAATGGCCCATTACTCTTACTTCTTAAGTCCTTATAAAAGGTTTGGACAGCAACAATTCAAATTGGCCTCTGGTCCTTTTTTAAGGTTATTAATATTTTTTTTTTTATTACTGAGCTGGGAAAGGATCTGGCATACTGAATGCTTACTGATTCACTGACATACTCAGCACTGTCTGGGATCTCATTGTCCCTCCACATACGGTCCATGCAAATGGAATGAATATTTGTTTTTGGACTGTTCGGGCATGTTACTGAAATCCATTCATAATTTTAGTGTGCAGCAGGTCTAGTTGAACAGAAGACCAATAGGTGAAGATTGGACTTCATTCGGTCTGTTTTACAGGTATAAAACTCAGCACAACAAGGCCCAGTTTTGAGGGTCAAAGTCTCATGAACCAAGGTCACCGAAAAACGCCCAAAACAAAACTGGGCGAGACTATTTTTCAGGCATCCGTGGCAGCTGCCTATAACAGGTACTAGGTCCCATATATTAGAGGCCAAAGTGCCATTTTTAAGTTCCTTTCAAAGAAATTGTGTTTGATTCTTTTTTTCCCTTTCCCAACTGCTACTCTGCCCCAAGCCCCCTACTATTCTTCCCCCAGACGCAAGCTGACCTGCAATTATTTACAACATCTGCAGAGATGTGACAGGCTGACAGGTCATCCACATTTTTTTTAGCCGAGACCAGGGGCCTACAGTCAGGCCACCCTCAGGCCCTCTAGGTTCAGAAACATGTTAGAGCTGCCTCACGCCCTTTGATGCCAATCAATTTCCACTCATTCCTGTGTCACAATCTTACTCACAGTTTGTGGATTCTGTCTCTAGTCAGATACTCACAGCTTAGAATCCTCCGGGCATATACCCAACCAGAGTTGGCAACCTGATGTCTGAGTTTCCATGGATCAATATGGCACATGTCCTCCATCACTCCTTTGAACAGTCGTGATAGGTTGGTCTCTATTGGAGGCTGCGATCTAAAACATTGTTGGGCAGCATGGGGCATTCTCAGAGTGGGGCACTGTCCTACAATGGGGGGTGGGAGCACAGCTAAGCCCGCACGCTATATGCTTGGCTGTTGGGGGCAGCACGGTAGCATTGTGGATAGCACAATTGCTTCACAGCTCTAGGGTCCCAGGTTCGATTCCGGCTTGGGTTACTGTCTGTGCGGAGTCTGCACATCCTCCCCGTGTGTGCGTGGGTTTCCTCCGGGTGCTCCGGTTTCCTCCCACAGTCCAAAGATGTGCAGGTTAGGTGGATTGGCCATGATAAATTACCCTTAATGTCCAAAATTGCCCTTAGTGTTGGGTGGGGTTAATGGGTTATGGGTATAGAGTGGAGGTGTTGACAAGAATCATGTTGGAAAACCCAATGTTAAGTACGTGGGAAACATGCATGGCAATGAGGTACAAGCTTAGCTTCTTAAAGGGAAAATGAGCATTTTGTTTTAAAAGGCACCTGGGTAATCGGTATCCTTAGCAAAGGTGGATGGGAGGCAAAAACGAGGGGCAAACAATGGAAAATTAGTCAGATAATGGATTCTGTCACCAGTAGACGGGAACATTTATTGCCTGCCGTTTTCACCAGATTGCCACAAGCCAAAATATGCAAGGTGCCCCAAACTGATCCAGGAAGCACGCCTGGAACTAACTTTATGCGTATTTTTTATCAGGCGTATGTTTGTGAGTCCAGACCAGTCCTCAGACATAGGACACAATTGGTTCCTGGAAACCACGTCATAAGTCAAAACATTGTAAGTCGGAACACGTTTTCACATAGGAAAAATGTTATAAATGGGGGATTCGTTCCTGAATCAAGCACAAAAAGTATCAAACTACGTCATGCATGTAATGTGACTCCCTTCTTAAAGAGACAGTGCACACAAATATAATAACCTGCATATATAACAATTTCCCCTTGCTGAGGTTGTGAAAGACGGAACATAAAGGAACATAACAATTGGTAAAGAAGATGGGCGGGATTCTCTGTTGGCGGGATCCTCCATTTGGCTGGCAGCGCACTCACCCCCGCAGATTTCCCGATTGCGTGGGCGTGGTCGCAATGGGAAATCCCATTTGCCGGCTGCCGGGACGGGGAATCCCGCTGCTGGCGGGGGAGCGCCGCGCCAGAAAACGGGTGCAGCGGGAGAGAGGATCCCGCCCCAAATGGTCGCTGGAGTGATGTCGTAAAGTCAAAACTAGCATTGCAAAGTCGAAACAGGCTGTCAATTCATCAATGTCTAAGTGCCGGGGGACTTCCGGTGGCACCCTCGAGGAAGAAGGTCGCAGGTCGGATCGCTCCTGCCCGCGATGGGCAAACGGACCTTTTTCAACGGACTTTTTCGGGACCTGGCGACCTGAATCGGTGGAGGAGACGAAGGGAAGAGGCTTCCCCCTCCGGGGTATGGACAGCTGGACCAGAAGTGGCCGAGTGGAGCGGCAAGGATCGAAGCGGGAGCAGCGGGGACCCCAGACCGGGCGGAGAAGCATGGCGGACGGCAGGGACCAGGGAGCGGAGGCCCACTGGCCAAGAGAGCAGCAGATGGAGCTCTTCAGAAATTGCTTCGCCGAACTGAAGAGGGACACGTTGGACCCCATGAGGGCGGTGATGGACCGAATGGTCGAGACACAGGCGGTCCAAGAGAAGGCGCTCAGGGAGGTCGATGTGAAGCTCTCCAGCCAGGCGGACACGGTAACGGAGCTGGAGCACGAGGTGGAGGAGATGAATGCCTGCCAGAGGAGGATGTAGGAGCAGCTTGAAGAGCTGGGGAACAGAGCCAGGAGGCAGAATTTGAGGATCGTTGGCCTCCCCGAGGGCTGCGAGGGATCGGATGTGGGTGCATATGTGACGGGTATGCTCGAGGTGCTGATGGGACCGGAGGCCTTCCCTCGACCCCTGGAGTTGGATGTGGCGCACAGAGCCCCCGCAAGAAGCCCAGGACGGGCGACCGACCGAGAGCCTTGGTGGTCCGCTTTCACCGGCTTGCTGAAAGGGAACGTGTGCTGCGATAGGCCAAGGCGGAGAGGAGCAGCAGATGGGAGAACTGCGAGGTGCGCATTTATCAGGACTTGGAAACGGAGCTGGCCAAGAGGCGTGCAGGGTTCATCAAGGTAAAGGCAGCCCTCTACAAAAAGGAGGTTCGGTTCGGAATGCTGTATCCTGCGAAGCTTTGGGTTACGTTTGAGGAACTCCATCACTACTTTGAGACACCAGAACAGGTTTGGGCTTTCATTAAAGAGAAGAAGCTGGACTTGAACTAACGGGCACTTAGTTTTCTCAGTGCTGTACAGTGGCGGCGGTCTGTTAACCTAGCTTGTTTTGACTAGGACTGGACTTTTATTAAAAGAAGAAGCTGGACTTGAACTAAAGGACTCAGGGCTCTCAGAGCTTTTCTGTGGCAGCGGTCTGTTAAAGTATCCTGTACTGTAATGTTTTATCCAAGATTGTTTTCAGCCTGGACAGAGAGCGGGGGCTGGAGGGCGCACTGTTTAGGGTGTTTTGGGGAAATTGCAACTGTGGTGTTGGGTGTTCTGACACACAGATGAGCCAACACGGTTGTATATGGTACAACGCTATTTTATTTAAACTTACTATGTACAGTTTTGTCTTGACACTCTGCACGTGGGGATTCCCTGTTTGTGATTTTGTAACAGCTCTTCTCCGTGTCTTTGTCCCCAGACCTACTGACCACCAGGTGTCGTGCTCGTGCTTTTTATGTGGTTGGTGTTCTTGTGTGTGATTGGTTGTGGTGTTGTGTGCTCTGATTTGCCTGTTGGTGTGTCCATCATGATGTGTGTGTTTGAATATCATGACATCCCCCCTTTTTACAAAGATATGTGCCTACGTGGTAATAAATATGATCGCGTCGTGAGTGCATCTAAGAGTGTGTGTGTGTCGTGTACAGCATGTGCACATGACGGAACTATGTACATGGGGCGATGTCGGGTGCGTCACATGAACCAAGTTGTACCATAACATAACATGAATGCGAACGAGAGAAAAAAAAAACTTGAACAGTTGTCCAGTCAGACGATATCTGGAACGATAAACAACAACAGGTTATCATGTAAAATTGTGCAACTTGTTAGACATATGAACGGTATTATAAGTCCAGTCTAATGGGCTTGTGATGAGTTCGGGTTGACCGCCTCAAGGGTGGATCAAGAACCACCGGCTGCTGTGCAGGCATGGCCATGGGTGGCGATGGAAAGGGCGTGATGTGCGGCAGCTCCACAAAGTCATCCTCGGAAGCCTGTTGAGGATCTGGCGTGTGCGTACTGTGTGGCTGTGAGCGTGGAAGTCGGCGAAGGGCGCGCCGATTGCGGCGACGCACTGAACCATCCGGCATGCGAACCAGGAACGAGCGGGGAGCCACTTGTCGGAGGACTTCGGCCGATGCTGACCAGCCACCATACGGTTGATGGACGCGTACTTTGTCTCCGGAGGACAGGGGGGGCAGGTCCGTCGCTCGTGTGTCGTACCGACTTTTCTGGCGATCACGCTGCATTTGCATGTTCCGAAGAACCGTCTCATGGTCTGTTGTTGGTGCCAGGATGGAAGGTACCGTCGTCCTGAGGGAGCGACCCATTAGTAGCTGCGCTGGCGAGAGACCCATGGATAGCGGGGCCGATCGATAGGCCAGCAAGGCGAGGTTAAAGTCCGATCCGGCAGCAGCCGCCTTGCACAAGAGCCGCTTGGCGATGTGGACACCCTTTTCAGCCTTCCCGTTCGATTGTGGATGTAGAGGGCTGGATGTCACATGAGTGAAACCATATGCTGCGGCAAAGGACGACCATTCACGGCTGGCGAAACAGGGTCCATTGTCTGACATGACAGTCCTTGGAATGCCATGGCGAGCAAATGTTTCCTTGCAGGCCCCAATGACTGCGGACGACGTCAGATCATGGAGAGGCATGACTTCCGGGTAGTTTGAGAAGTAGTCTATAATAACGATGTAATCTCTGCCGAGCGCGTGAAATAGGTCAACACCCACCTTCGCCCAGGGGGACGTCACCATCTCGTGTGGTAGAAGCGTCTCCGGAGGATGCGCCGGCTGAAACCTCTGACAGGTTGTGCAGTTGAGCACCATGTTGGCTATGTCTTCATTAATACCCGGCCAATATACCGCCTCTCGGGCCCTTCGTCTGCATTTTTCGACGCCCAAGTGGCCTTCGTGTAGTTGATGAAGAATCATCTGGCGCATGCTGTGCGGAATAACGATCCTGTCTAATTTCATAAGGACCCCGTCTATGTTGGTAAGGTCATCTCGCACATTATAAAACTGGGGGCACTGCCCTTTGAGCCACCCTTCCGTCATGTGGCGCATCACTCGCTGCAGAAGGGGGTCAGTCGCCGTCTCTGCGCGTATGTGGGCCAGACTAGGATCATCAGCTGGCAGATTTGCTGCTGTCAGAGTTACGTGTGCCTCAATTTGACGCACGAACCCCTCCACATCTGGTGGTGTGCTCACTGCTCGGGAGAGAGTGTCCGCCACGATGAGATCCTTCCCCGGAGTGTAGATCAGTTCGAAATCATACCTCCTGAGTTTAAGTAAGATGCGCTGGAGGCGAGGGGTCATGTCGTTCAGGTCTTTGTTAATGATGTTGACCAGGGGGCGGTGGTCAGTTTCAACCGTAAATCGTGGCAGGCCATACACATAGTCGTGGAACTTGTCCAGTCCAGTTAACAAGCCCAGGCATTCTTTTTCTATTTGCGCGTAGCGCTGTTCGGTAGGGGTCATGGCTCGTGAAGCATATGCAACCGGGGCCCATGACGACGTGCTGTCTTTTTGCAGGAGTACCGCTCCAATACCAGATTGGCTGGCGTCTGTTGAGATCTTTGTAGGGCGAGTCATGTCAAAGAACGCCAGCACTGGTGCCGTGACCAGTTTGTGCTTGAGCTCCTCCCATTCCCGCTGATGCGATTGGTGCCAGTTGAATTCTGTCGATTTTTTTACGAGATGGCGCATATTCGTTGTATGAGAAGCCAGGTTGGGAATGAACTTCCCAAGGAAGTTGACCATGCCCAGGAATCTTAGGACAGCCTTCTTGTCAGCCGGCCGTGGCATGGCTGTGATGGCGCTAACTTTGTCTGCATCGGGACGGACCCCTGACCGTGAGATGTGGTCCCCGAGGAATTTCAGCTCCGTCTGGCCGAAGGCACACTTCGCACGGTTAAGACGCAGGCCATTTTGTCGTATGCGGGTGAAGACACGTCGTAGACGATGCATGTGTTCCTGCGGAGTGGTGGACCAAATGATGATATCGTCCACATATACACGTACCCCTTCGATGCCTTCCATCATCTGCTCCATAATGCGGTGGAAAACTTCAGATGCTGAAATGATGCCGAATGGCATCCGGTTGTAGCAGAATCTGCCAAAAGGGGTGTTGAATGTGCATAGTCTTCGGCTGGCCGGGTCCAATTGGATCTGCCAAAATCCTTTGGACGCATCCAATTTGGTGAATATTTTGGCTTGCGCCATCTCGCTGGTGAGGTCCTCTCGTTTCGGGATGGAATAGTGTTCCCGCATGATGTTGTTATTCAGATCTTTAGGATCTATACATATGCGGAGCTCACCAGAGGGCTTCTTTACACAGACCATGGAGCTGACCCATGGCGTGGGCTCCGTGACACTGGATAGGACCCCTTGGTCCTGAAGATCCTGCAGTTGTAACTTGAGGCGGTCTTTGAGTGGCGCAGGAACCCTGCGAGGTGCGTGAACGACAGGGATGGCGTCCGGTTTGAGTCGAATCTTGTACGTGTATGGCAATGTCCCCATGCCTTCAAAAACCTCCTGGTTGTGAGCAAGGAGGGAATGGAGATTTGCGTGGAACTCAGCATCCGGGAAGTCGGATATCTCATCTGGAGAGAGAGACATAATGCGCTGTACCAGGTGAAGGACCTTACACGCCTGTGCGCCCAGTAACGAGTCTTTTGATGAGCCGACAACTTCGAAGGGGAGTGTGGCCATGTGCATCTTGTGAGTTATCTGTAGCTGGCAAGATCCTATGGACGGGATGACGTTCCCGTTATAGTCAACCATCTTGAGCCGGGATGGCGTGATGGGTGGTTTGACCTTCATGGCCTGGACTGCAGAATATGCAATCAGGTTGGCGGATGCGCCGGTGTCCAGACGGAAGGTGACGCGCGATCGGTTGACCGTCAGGGTGGCACACCACTCATCGGCTGGATTGATGGCATTGACCTTGTTGACATCGATGACGGAAACGCGGAAGGCATCCTGGTCATCTGCATCACTTAACTGGAAGTCTTGATGCGTGGGCTGGACGGTCCTGACTTGTCTGCGAGATTGTCGGGGATGTGCCGGATCCATGAGTTGAGCCGAACGACAGTGGGCAGCGTAGTGGCCCATCTTGCCACATCTGAGGCACTGTCGGTTTTTTGCAGGACATTGCCCTTTTAAATGTAGAGCTCCACAATTGCCGCACGTCATGACGTCACGGCGTTCGTTGCGCCACTGCGCATGCGCAGTGCGATCTTGCGGTGGGCGCGCCTGCGCAGTGCGTCCCTCGATGTGGCCGTTATTTTTGGCGCGCACCAGCGCGGGAGACCGCGAAAAGCGCGGGAAGCGGCCGCTGTCGTCCGGGCCGTGGGTCGGGAAGTAATCGACGGCCTGGATGCGTTCGACGTCGTGGGCGGCCTGGCTTGCCGATTCGACGGCTGGGGACCCCCTCCGTGCCAACTCGGACGCCTGAAATCGGGCAAAACGGCAGGTAGCATTTTCGTGGAGGACACAGGCTTCCACAGCAGATGCTAAGGTGAGGCTTTTTATTTTAAGAAGCTGCTGGCGTAGGCCACTAGAGGCAACGCCAAAAACAATCTGGTCCCTGATCATGGACTCTGTGGTGGTGCCGTAACCGCAGGACTGCGCTAGAATCCGGAGGTGCGTCAAAAAGGGTTGAAAAAGCTCCTCCTTACCTTGCAGGCGTTGCTGAAAGAGGTATCTTTCAAAACTTTCATTTACTTCAACTTTAAAGTGCTGGTCCAGTTTGAGAATGACCGTGTCATATTTGGATTGGTTTTCGCCTTCTTCGAACACCAGTGAGTTGAAGACGTCGAGGGCGTGCTGACCTGCGTAGAAGAGGAGCATTGCAATCTTCGTTTCATCCGAGGCACTCTGTTTTTCGGTGGCACGGATGTACAGGTCAAATCGCTGCCTGAAGAGCTTCCAATTGGTACCTAGGTTCCCCGCGACTTGCAACGGCTGCGGTTTGTCGGTGCGGTCCATGTCCAGAATGGCAGGTTAGTTGGCAGGTATCGATCCACTCCTGTACCATGTGGTGTTGGGTGTTCTGACACACAGATGAGCCAACACGGTTGTATATGGTACAACGCTATTTTATTTAAACTTACTATGTACAGTTTTGTCTTGACACTCTGCACGTGGGGATTCCCTGTTTGTGATTTTGTAACAGCTCTTCTCCGTGTCTTTGTCCCCAGACCTACTGACCACCAGGTGTCGTGCTCGTGCTTTTTATGTGGTTGGTGTTCTTGTGTGTGATTAGTTGTGGTGTTGTGTGCTCTGATTTGCCTGCTGGTGTGTCCATCATGATGTGTGTGTTTGAATATCATGACAGCAACAAGGTGGGGGGGGGGGGGGTGTAGAGAGAGGGGCCCTGCAAAGGGAGCCCTGCACTTGGTACCTTTTGGCGGGAGATTGGGGCCTCGGAGAGGGGGATGGGCTAGGGGCTGGTCAGGGGACATGGAAGGGCACGGGGAGATACAATCAGGTTAATGGGTCCTTGGTGTGTGGGGGGAGGGCCCGAGCGCTCGGGCGGGAGAGAGACTGGCGCCAAGGGCAGGGGTCAGCGTAGCTAGCGTAGGTCAGGGGGCACCAGGGAGAGTAGGAGGAGGGGCGGGCTAGGGCCAAGCGCAGGGCTGACCTGGCAGGTCAGGCCTCGGGGGGCAGGGGAGGTCGGGGGAGGGGGGGGGTGGCAGCTGAGAAGTATAGCAGAGGAGACTTAAGTGGGCAAGGGGGGGGGTGACCAGGGATCCCCCCGGGAGAAAGTCGCTTGCAGACTCTCCGGGAACAGCGCAGGAAACCGACAGCAGCAGCACCCGGGGGGGGTGGTTAGAGCCACGTTAGTTTAGTTGAACACGTGTGGCATGGGCAAACAGAGCTGACAGGGAAGTGCCTTATTAACATGTTTATTCTTTCCCACAGTTCGTTTTCACTATGTTAAGGCTCTTTGCATAGGGCCTTTTTTCTCTCTGTAAATGTTACAAATTTGTTTTAAATAAAAAATTTCAAAAATTAAAAAAAAAATGTGTTTAATTAGGTGCAGAGATCTGTAATGGTGCATCCTGTTAGTAAACCTATTAACAAGGGGGAAACAAAATGTCTAAGTGCAGGGCCGTTTGTCGTAACTCGAATGTTGTAAAGTCGAGGATTTCCTGTCCTGGGTCAGCTGTGGCACATTTGGCAGTAACCTTGCCGCTGAGATACAAGGTTCCAGATCTGCCATTGGGAATCCGGGTTCCACTTAATAAATTCCACCCCTAGTGGGACTTACTCGTTATGGGCATGGGTCACAGAACCAAACTGTGTCGATATCCCCCCTCCAATTAGTTGTGAGAACCTGCACCAGGAAGGAACAAGACCTCACCTACATTTGTAACGAAAATATGGTGCAATGCCTTTTCACTGGGGCAATCATCAACATTAGTCACATCCATGTGAACTTGTAAACACTTTAACAAAGCCTGCTTTGCAAGTACAATCACCTAAACGGTGATGCCTGTGTGATGTCTTATAAGTACAGCAAGCTTTTTACGTGATCATTCCCGTACCAGCCTCCCTGAACAGGCGCCGGAATGTGGCAACTAGGGGCTTTTCACAGTAACTTCATTTGAAGCCTACTTGTGACAATAAGCGATTTTCATTTCATTTAGTCAGTTACAAAACCTTTCTACGAAACATTTAAAAAATGGACATCTGCATGCACACCCTGTTAACCTTTTCTATTTTAAATTCCTGTGTCTGCATTGATAATGGAAACTACCCATGTGAATTTATCATACTAATAAGTGATTTAGTAATGTACAATGAAAGGATAAGGACAGAGCAGAGACACACGCTTCAGTTCCCATTTTGAACACTTGTATCTGCGACTTTAAGACGGGGGCTGAATTACATCTGTTTGCTTTGGTCCAATCATATTCCCCCAAATCTCCAATGCCCCCAACCCTTTAACACCAATTGGTTGACTCCCCAATGCAAATAGAAAATTCTTCCAGGCTTCGACAGGGTAGATGCAGGAAAGATGTTTCCTCTGGTTGGTGGTGAAAAGAGTTAGTAGTCAGATGAGGAATTTCTTCATTCCCATTGAGAACGTTCAAGACAGAGATCAATCGATTTCTACATATTAAAGATATGAAGGGATTTGGGGGTAGCGCGGGAAGATAGCATTGAGGTAAAAGATCATCCCTGACCCTAGTTGAATTGCAGGGACAGCTTGAGAGCCGCATGGCCCACTCCTGCTCCTACCTCCTATGTATATATTTGGCCTCATCTACTACAAGATAAATATTCTTTAATTATATTATTCCAGTTTAGAATCATAGAATTTACAGTGCGGAAGGAGGCCTTGCAGCCTTAGGTCTGCACCGGCCCTTGGAATGAGTACCCCACCCAAGCCCACACTGTCATGATATTCAGATGAACATCACAGCACATACATACACACATAATGATGGACAGATCAACGGACCAATCAACACACAAAATACGACAGCCAATCACGGACAAGAGCATACACAGTACAAAGCAGGGAACACGACACTTCCTGGGCACTCGAGCAGGAGAGGGCTCAGGGCACAGACCTCATTACCAGCCACTCAGAGGTTCACCATGTGCTGAATACCAGAGTTTAATATGTTAATAGTTCATTGAAATAAAACTGCGTTGTACCATTCGCAACCGTGTTGGTTCATCTATGTATCAGAGTACCCAACACTTCACACACCTCAGCCCTATCTCTGTAACCCACGAACCCACTTAACCTTTTTGGACACTAAGGGCAATTTAGCATGGCCAATCCACCTAACCTGCACACCTTTGGACTGTGGGAGGAAACCGGAGCACCCGGAGGAAACCCACGCAGACATAGGGAGAACGTGCAGACTCCGCACAGACAGTGACCCAAGCTGGGAATCGCATCTGGGACCATGGAGCTGTGAAGCAACAGTGCTAACCACTGTGCTGCTGTGTTTCCCATCAAGTTTCCTCCCACAAGTCCCAAAAAACGTGCTTGTTCGGTGAATCGGTCATTCTGAATTCTCCCTCTGTGTACCCGAACAGGCGGCGAAGTGTGGCGACTGGTGATTTTCACAGTAACTTCATTGCAGTCTTAATGTAAGCCTACTTGTGACACTAATTAAGATTATTATTATATAGGTTCCTCAGCTCTGACACCGAAGAACGTGAGTACAAAAGTGGAACTCCCCCCTCTCAAAAATGAAATGATACCTCAATATATTGCTTCATAGGGCGAGAAATATTGCTATGCCACGTAATGGACAACATGTCAATCTGCCATTTTATCGCTCAACCATTAGTGGTCAGGCCTTCAGCTACCTAGGTCTCAAATTCTGCAATTCCCTCCCGAAACCTCTCCGGCTCTCTTCAGGTCTCTCCTGCTTTCAGACGCCCCTTGAAACATGCCTCCTTTGGTCACCTTTCCTAATATTTCCATATGTGACTCAGTGTGTGTGTGTGTGGTGGGGGGGGGTTCATGATCATTTTGTGAAGCACTTGTGTTTGAATGCTGATTGAATGCAAGTCGTGTTGGCGTTGACAAGATGCCGAGGTGACTGTAAAGTCAGAAACCTGAATTGTTGAGCAAACAGAGAATCCCAGTTGAGTCAGAGTTTCATGGACGCTTGATTCATGAACATTACAAATTACAGCTCCCTTGTCCAACCTCAGGTTACAATGAAGAATGTCAGATTTTTAAATTATTTGTCATTTCAGCTAATTGCGACAACTACACATGGTAATATTTACCTATTAATAGACCTGTTGAACATCATACATAAAGCACACACTGACTTCCTGTAACACTTTCCTGATCACATTATTAATAGTACCTCCCTTATTCTAAGGTCACCTCTTCTGACGCACAATGAGCTGTGCCATGATGGAAACCACGGTAATATATTAATAGATACATTTCCTGCATTCATTGTAACACTTTCTTCTCCTTGTGGATAACATTCTATTCATATAACTGTCAAGTAATGGTGAGTAATGTAAGAAAAATATTTATCTCGATAATGTTGGTCACGGTGACATCATGTGGAGGAAGGGTTACTGAAATTGTCTTAACGTGATCTGTTTATCTGACAGGTGGTAAGCAAAGAACTTCTTGTACATCTGATCAACTACTTGGCCACAATGTATGGTTTTGATGAAGACCTAACAGCCTTCATTGACAATACTCAAATTCATGTCATGCCTACCATGAATCCAGATGGGGCAGAGGTTTCAGATCCGACTGATTGCTATGGGACCACAGGGAGGTAGAGATTTCCATGTTATTTTTGGAGTAATATGTTCTGAGGGCTTTACCTGATTATCCATGGGAACGACAGCTCCACCCAGGCTGGTTTTAAATTGCTTTGCTGGAATGCTATGTCGGTATAAACATCCAGGAGGCCCGAGAAGGTGAGTTAACTGGAAGTTTATTTAAGCTAAGGAAATGGCACACGATACAATAGGTCTTGATCAGGACTAACGGAAGTCCCAATCCTGGCCGGCTTTTAAAGAGTAAGGTAACAAGCCCAGCACCCCCCCCCCCCCCTCCCACCGCCCCCCCCCCCCCCCCCCCCTCCAAGACTGGATGTGGCCAGCAGAGGGGCCTTCTTAGCCGCCTTGGCATGTGGCTGCACCTCTGCCAGCTTTGGGGCCGGGTCAGGCGGCATATATCGAGTCAGTGCTCGCCTCTTCCGTGTAGAACGATGGAGGCTCACTGTCAGAGGCTCAGCTCCGGTTGCAACCTTGTCCAAAAGTGCTGGTGCGTCCGTGTGCATGCCTGAGGCTGAGTCGCCATTATACTGCTGGCCCGAATGCTAGTCCGTGGTGGGTTGTGTTACTGACTGTAGGCCGGAACAAAGGGCAGTGGAGACACTGATACGTCCGGCGTGGTTTCCTCCGAGACGGCTTCCCTGCCCTTGAAGTGGTCCACGTGCTTCCGGGCGGTCTTCTCCATGGTTCTGACTTGGTACCGAAACCAGCCCCGTTTTCTCCAGCAAGCCCCTGGGACCCATTGGGCGCCGTCCCCAAATTTGCAGACACGCACGGCATCCCCTGGTTTGAAACCTCTGACTGGTGTCTGGAGGTTGTGGTATTTTCCTGGAGGTCGTGCTCCAGCTTTACTTTCCCGCCAAGACACGGGAATGTCAAGCTCAGGCGGGTCTGGAGACATTGGTTGTGATGTGCGGCATTGTCTGCCAGTGGAACAAGAACCGCACCAGCTTTGTTTCGAGTGAGCCCGTACTCTGCTTCCTCGTGCTGTGCTTCAACGTTTGAACCACCCGCTCCACCAAACCTTTCGAGGACAGATGGTACGGAGTCGTTCAGATCTGATTTACCCCAGTGGAACACATGAATGTCTGCAACTCCTCACTGATGAACTGAGTCCTGTTGTCTGTGACAGGTACCTCCGCAATCCCTGGGGTGCTAAACGATTGGCGCAGATTCTCCACGGTGGCCCTCGAGATAGCAGTGGGCATCCAGTGTCCATCCAACCATTTTGAGTGGGTGTCCACGAGGACCAGAAACATTGACCCCATGAACGGCCCAGCCAAGTCAGCATGCAAGCGCACCCAGGGGTACCATGGGCATTTCTGGGCCGGAGCGAGACCGACGGAGGGAGCTTCTGGAGTTCCCAGCATGCCGAGTACTGTTATACCACATTCTTGATGTCGCCGTTGATTCCAGGCCACCACACATAGCTCCAGGTGAGAATCTTCATTTTTGAGATACCAGGGCATCCACTAAGTAGATCCTGCAGGATCGTGCGTTGACCCAGCTGCGGAATGACCACTTGAGCTCCCCACGCTGAGCTCCTGCTGCTTCGTGAGGTTGGACTGCAACTCCTCCAGGCGTTTCCTTGCAACCCGCCATGCAGGACCATGTGGCGTAGCTTCGTCAGCATGGGGTCTCTCTGAGTCCACCTGTGGATCTGTGCGGCTCTCACAGGCAGAGTGGCCATAAAGTTCAGAGTCACCACGACTTTGTCCGTTACTGGTGGAGAAGTGGGACTTACAGGCAGCGGGGGTTGACTGAGGGCGCCTGCGTTTGCTATGTGTATTCCCGGACGATGCTAGAACGTATATTTGTAAGCCGCTAATAGCAATGCCCATCATTGGATCTGGCCAAGACTATTGGAGAATGCTCTTGTCCTCCTTGAAGAGACTCAGTGAGCTTACGGTCAGTGATAATAATAAAATGGTGCCCATAGACGTATTGGTGGAAATTTTCAACCGTGTATGTCTTTCTCTATTTGGGCATAGTAATGCTCTGCACTGTCCAGTGTCCTGGATGCATATGCTATTGGACGTTCCGTGCCATCGTTCCACCGGTGGCATAACACTGCTCGAATGCCATGCGGGGAGGCATCACATGTGAGGACGAGCGGTCTAGAAGGGTCGTAATGTGTCAACAGCTGATAGGATAGTAACTGCCTTTTTACCCTGGGAAATGCTTCCTCTTGTGGCACTCCCAAAGCCCATTTTTGGTTCTTTTTCAGCAGTGTGTGCACAAGTGCCGTAGGATGGCCAGGTTTGGGATAAACTTCCCATAGTAGTTGATGGGGCGGCACGATAGCACAGTAGTTAGCACTGTTGCTTCACAGCGCCAGAGTCCCAGGCTCGAGTTCCGGCTTGGGTCACTGTCTGTGCGGAGTCTGCACATTCTTCCCCTGTCTGCCTGGGTTTCCTCCAGGTGCTCCGGTTTCCTCCCAGAAGTCCTGAAGGACACGCTATTAGGTAATTTGGACATTGTGAATTCTCCCTCAGTGTACCAAAGCAGGCGCCGGAGTGTGGCGACTGGGGGCTTTGCACAGCAACCTCATTGCAGTGTTAATGTAAGCCTACTTGTGACAATAAAGATTATTATTAAATTATGAGCCGCAAAAGCCACTTCAGTTCAGTCTTGAATTCAGGTGAGAGGGTTCACTTTAAGGCCTAGACCTTTCCCTCTCCTGGATGTAAGCCATCCTTATCCACATGCAATCCCAGGTACGTAACAACCTTCGCATGGAACACACGCTTGCCTCTCTTCAGGAGGATGCCTGCTTTGGAGAGGTGCCTGAGGACCTCGTCCAGGTGCTCCTTCTTGGTGGCTTCTGAAATGAGCACATCATCCAGGTATACCGCTACTCTGGGCAGTCCCTGTAGAATGGCTTCCATTATTCTCTGAAAGATCACACATGCGGATGAGACCACAAAGGGGAGCTGAGTGTATTTCTACAAACCCCTGTGGGTATTGACGGTAACGTACTTCCACGATGCGGCATCCAGTTCTAGTTGGAGTTATGCATGGTTCATTTTGTGTTTTGTGAACAAGTGGCCCGACTAGCTTCACGTACAGGTCTTCCACATGTGGCATGGGATACCGGCCCAGGAGAGAGACCCTATTCACTGTTAACTTGTAGTTGCTGCAAAGGCGGACCAACTTATCGGGCTTCAACACTGGGACCACTGGTGCTGCCCATTCCGTGAATCGATCAGGGCGTATGGTACCCAAACCTTCCAAACATCACAATTCGGTTTCTATCTTCGAAAGTAAATAAATTACTAAATCTTTATTATTGTCACAAGTAGGCTTACATTAACACTGCAATGAAGTTTCTGTGAAAATACCTTAGTCGCCACATTCCGGCACCTGTTCGGGTACACAGAGGGAGAATTCAGAGTGCCCAATTCACCTAACAAGCACGTCTTTCATAGAATAGTTACAGCACAGGAGGTCATTTGGCCTATTATGATCATGCACAGTCTCAGGCAATGGATTCCAGATCTGAACCACTCACTGCATTTTTCCTCATATCACCTCGGATTCCTTTGCCAATCAACTTAAATCACTCTCCTCTGGTTCTCGACCCTTTGGCCAATGGGAACAGTTCCTCCCTGTTTACTCTCTCCAGCCCACTCATGAGGTTGAACTCCTCAGTATTGGGGAAAGAAACAAAAGTGAGATCTGGAACGGCAGTAAATGGGAAGAGCAGAGTCATTGCCGAAATCTGCTGCCTGGAACAAAACAACAAAATATTGGGTTTTGTGATTGCTGCTCTCCATTGATCTGACATGTTGGGGTGAAACTCTCTTGAGTTATGGCCCATTTTGTGGTGCAGAATGGACACTCTAATCCGCCTCCTCAAAAAACTGCACCCACATGCACCTGCCAGTGAACTGTTAATCCCCTTTAATATCCGCGAGCAGCCCCATGCAAATAGGGTCAAGTGTGATGCGGCCAGCCCCTCCGACCCACTTCCCTCCATTCCTGCCCCAAACCCATCCCAAATAATTAATCCCACCATGGATGCTTTCAATGTGCTCAAGCCAATTGGAATTGTGCAGCTTCTAAAATGGTAGATGTGTAATGCAAAATGCTTGTTTGGTAAATTCACTCTGCTGTTTGTAACCTGACAGATTCAATGCCAGACAGGTTGATCTCAATCGGAACTTTCAAAATGTTTTTTCTAAACAACAACCAAACTATGAAAAGGAAACTCTTCTAATGATGAACTGGATAACTAGCAAGAACTTTGTCATTTCGGCAACCTCCACGGAGGTGCTCTTGTAGCTAACTACGGCTATGATAATATACCAGATGGTAATAATTGCCCTATTATTCATAACATTGTTGTTAAATCTATTTATATGCAGAGTATGATCACAGAGGAAATGGTTCAGATGACTAAATTAAAGTATGTTTCTCAATTGGAATGTGGTGCTGTCATAGTCAAACTCCAATTTGTTCACCAACAACGTATTGAGGGCTTTTCCAGTTCTTGCTTAGGCACAAGGTGTGAGGTATCCCTCTCATAGATTAGGGCCGACATTTTCTGGCCGTTCCCGCCTAAGGGATCTTCTGGTCCCACCAACGGGCCCAATACAAGGGAACATAACCTTAAAATTAGAGCCAGCCATTCAGGGGTGAAGTCAAAACCCCCTTCTCCACACAAAGGATCGTGAAAATCAGCATTCCTCTTCCCATGAAGCTCCCGAGGCTAGGGGTCAATTGAAAATGTCAACATTGAGATTGATAGATTTTTCATTAGACATTAACACTGAACCAAGATTGGGGGTGGGGGGGGGGATTGAATGCATTAAGATGCAGGTGAATAATGATCTACTTGATTTCTGGAATAGGCTTGAAGGCCTACATGATCTATACCTTTTCCTATGTTAAAGATGATCAAAATTAATTAATAACATGCCTTTTGCTTTTCTAGTTGTAAAGCAAAGTGGACAGAGGAATCTGTGGAAAGGGGCAAAGATCTTCATTCAGTATTGCTATTATGTCTTGGGTGTTCAGCTTGTACATGCTACAAGAACCAAATCAGAAAATTGAGTGACCCAGCTTCCATACCAAGATGCCAGCCTCTCCAGCTTAAAAATAAGATTAAAGTCTACCTTCTTAGGCAAACACCTGAAGTGTTGCATTGGTCATCCACGCCGGGTGTCCAACCATCCCAAATTTTCCAGAACTATTTTTTAATATGGCGTTTTGTCCCATGTCCTGGATTGTTTCCTCTGGGTTCGGTCTTTCCATCTGCACATGCGTCGCAGTATGTTGGTGATCTATGACCAGGGCTGTCCAGCGGGCGTTCAAGCCAGCAGTGTCAGAATCGGTGCCGGTCATGCGGTGACACAGTTCAAGGACAGTCTGACTAGCCCTGAGCACTCCTGTGCTTAAACTCTCAAAATACTGTTGGCTGGCCAGCACCACCCCTCTCTTCTGTCCCAAGTTCCCAAGAATCACCCCCCCGCCCTCCCCCGCACCCCCTTATTTCACTGCTCCTATGGTCATGTCAAAACGCCCCTTATTTTTTCAATTGAGAGTTGGTCATCTGTGGTTTAACGGACCATGTAAATCCTAAAGAATACATCATCTCGGGCAGCACAGTGGCACAGTGGGTTAGCCTTGCTGCCTCACGGCGCCGAGGTCCCAGGTTCGATCCCGGCTCTGGGTCACTGTCCGTGTGGAGTTTGCACATTCTCCCCGTGTTTGCGTGGGTTTCGCCCCCACAACCTGGTGGATTGGCCACACTAAATTGCCCCTTAATTGGAAAAATGAATTGGGTACACTAAATTTATGAAATAAAAACATAATCTGCCTGTGAAATTACCCTGTGAAATTGAATTAACAAACTCATTCAGCATGATACTCAACAAATGGTTCAACGGTTAAAGTTGTACTACAGGATCAGAGCTGTATTCTCCACAGAACTTGTGCCTGGAAACATCATTGGGTAACCAAGGCAATCAATATTTTGAATTTGGCTTTTGATGTATTTTACCAAAGGTTTAATTTTCTGATTCTATGGTCCTCCCTCCTTGACTTTTTTAATGTATTTTTCCAAATAAATGCTGGGCAGTAATCATTGACAATATTCCCTACCTGTCTCTTCCAATGCTAGAGTATCATCAGTATTGGCACACTTACGAAGACTGGTACTATGGTCGACTTGATCCTGAAGAGATTCTAGAACATAACACGCCTGATCATGACGTCTTTCTGCATATCTCAAAGGTGAGCCCATCTCTTCCCACAGAAGACCATGTAGGGATTTGTATCCATGTCTTAGTTACTTCTCGACTTGACTAATCCAATACTCTCCCAGTTGGGAGCTTCCACCTTGTCCTCTCTATAAACTTGAGCTCATCCAAAATCTGCTACCTGTATCCTAAATCACACCAAGTCTCATTCGCTCATCACCCCTGTGCTCATTGATTTAAATTGGCAAAATCTTGATTTTAACATTTTCATCCTTGTTTACAAATCCTTATCCTTCCACACCTCTATAACTTCCTCCAGCCCTCCAACCATCTGAGATCTCTGCAGTCCTTCAACTTTAGCCTCTTGCATATCCCCATTTTTTATTGCTCCATTCTTAGAGACCGTCTTCAGCTGACTAGACCCGAGTCTCTGAAATTCCCATTCTAAACCTCCCTGACTCTACATCTTTACACCTCTTTCCTCCTTTAAAACATAGCTTAAAACCCCCCTATTGACCAAGATTTAGGACATTTGCTTTAATGTCTCCTATCTGATACTGCTCCTGATAGTGCTGTTGGGAAGTGCCTTGCCATGTTTTACTTTGTTAAAAATGCTATATAAATGCGCGTTGTTTTTCTTATGTTGGAAATCCTGAAAACAATTTACGGTATGCATACTTAATTAGGCCGCAAGCTGGAATAGAGGGTGCGATTTAACAGAAATGTAACGGTCCCGTGTCGAGCGCGTTTCGCTGGGTGTTTCCCGGTGCTCGCAGCGCCAAGAAAGACCCCTAACGGGACTCAGTTTAATTTTGAGGCCTCATTTCGAGAAGGCCACACTTACCCCCATTTCCTGCGTCAATGAGCTCCACTCTCTAATGCTCTCGGGATCCCCCAACTCACCGATAAAGAGATCCTCCAGGCCCCCCCCTCCCCCCCCAACACCCCATCCAATGAAGGCAGGGCACCCCCCGGGCCTGATCCCTGGCATGGGCAAAATGCCACCTGGGCACCTGTGCCAGTGTCAGGGTAGTATTGAGGATGCTAGGGTACCACCCTGCCCTGAGCCCAGCAACCCAGGGGCCCCCAATCCCCTGCCCCCCCCCCAAGTGCCGCTACGCCTGGTCACCGTTTCTGGAGACCAGTGTTAACCGGCCTTCGCTTAGGGTCTCTGAGGCGTGGGGATTAGACCTCGCGCCTTGGGTAACTCAGGTGAATGATATCAAAATGCTGCTTTACTGCAGTATTTTCATATGCAGATTAGCTCAATGGGAACCATATCGCGAGATCCCGTTAGATCTCGTGAGGTGTGGCGCTCTGGGTAAATCCCATGAGAGGCCTCTCTCAAGATTTCCCGGCCATGTCGAGCCCCAGTACGAGCGCGGCCATTAGATTTCGCCCAGAGGCATGATCCTGGTTAACAAACACTAAAATGAGGGTGACAAAATTCAATGGTATCGAAAAAAGAGGTTAAGGATCACGATGCACAATTAACCCATGCCCATTGATTGCGATGCAGGCAGCACAACAATTTCATGCTGTTTACTCGTTTAATTGATATCAGCATCCAGCCAGTGCTAACCAAACTATTGATTAGCTGGGCACGTCAGCAAGGGCTGACACCTCGCGCCGCCAGTAGTTCGCATGCATTTTTGGTTGGAGGACCACTTTTCAATTAGATCAGTAATCAGAGCTCTCCCCCATCCTAAAATTACATACAACACTCAGAACATGGAAGTGCTGCATGTAGAGAGTGCTTTCATAATGCTTTTGAGGCAGAGGGTGGTGAGTACCTGGAATGCGCTGCTGGGGGAGGTGGTGGAAGTACATACGATAGCGGCTTTTAAGAGGGATCTTGATGAATACATGAATAGGATGGGAATAGTGGGATACGGACCCCGGAGGTGCAGAAGCTTTTAGTTTAGACAGGCATCATGATCAGTGCAGGCCTGGACGTCCTGTTCCTGTGCTGTACTCTTCTTTGTTGAGACAGCTATTTGTTTACAGATATCAGTGTGCCTGCTTCTCACTGCAAAGTCTGCCTACCCTTGGAATGATGTTTGACAATGATGTTTTGTAAGTGATTGAGGGCTAATTTATCCAATCAACGCTCTCCAACAATTGGGGCTGGATTCTCCGATTTGGAGACTAAGTGCTGACCCCGGCGTGGGAATGGTGGCGTTTTACGACTGAACAATCGGCGCGAAACGGCCACCGATGTTTTGTTTGGTGGGGGGCTAGCAGGCACGCAGCGTAGAGCACCCGGCTCCAGCTGCCGACATGGCCGGGGAATTGCCGGGTCCGTGGCCGCGCATGCGCACAGTGGCTGCCTGCAGCGGCCACAGCGTGCAACATGGCGCCGGCCACGCGCGGACCCGGCCTGCCAAATAGTGCATCCCCATTTGGCCAGGCTCGCCACCCCCGGACCACCCCCCACCAATGCCCCCAGCCCCTGCTAAAGTCCCCTCTGCCCGCGGATTGGCTCTCTGTCAACTGAGTCCGCATCCGCAATGCCGCGTTCCTGAAAATAAAATGGCATGAGAGACCCACCCGTCGGGAACTCGGCCGGTCGGTGGCGGAGCATTGGGGGGGGGGGAGGGCTTCAGGTAACATTCCGAGGCCGTCCATACGGCATGGGGCTTTGGAGGGGGCGGAGCGGCGCGAAAGCGGCGCCGCCCCCTAATTCGCCGCAAACAGGGATTCTCTGGCCGATTTCGGCGTCGGAGACCGGAGAATCCCCCCCGGCCTCTCACCAATCAGAAAAAAGGGCCAAATCATTTCATGGATCTTTAACAATAACAACTTGTATTTAAATAACACCTTTAATATTATAAATTTTTTCAAGGCACCTCACAAGATCCCCACCAAGCAAAATTTGACACAGGGCTGCACAAGGTGATATTAGGATAGCTGACCAAAAACAAGATGTTTTAAGGAGTGTCTTAAAGGAGGAGAGAGAGAGAGACAGATGGGTTCAGGGTGGAAATTCTAGAGCTCAGAGCGCAGGCAGCTGAAGGCACGCTCATCAATGTTAGAGCAATTAAAATAGGGCTTGCCCAAGGAGCCCAATGAGTTAAATGAGCTCAGGTACCTCAGAAGGTTGTGGGGCTGTGGGAGATTACAGGAATTGGGAGGGGCGAGAGCAAGGATGGGAATTTTAAAATTGAAATTAGTTTAACTAGAAACAACGTAGGTCAGCAAGCACAGGGGGTGATGGGTGAGTGGGACTTGGTGTGCGTAAAGGCAGAAAAGTTTTAGATGATTTCAAATATATAAGGGTAGAATGTGGGAGACTGACCAGTAGTTGGTTGGCGTAGTCAAGTCAAGAGGTAACAAAAGCATGATTTTAAAGACGGCGTGGAAATAGATGGTCTTGGTGATGGCGTGAATATGTGACCGGAAACTCATTTTGGGGTCAAGCATGACACCCCTAGTTTGCAAACAATTTGGTTCAGCCAAATACGTTTGCCAGAGAGAGGGGTGGAGTTGATAGCTAGAAAAGGGAGTATATAGTGGGGACCAAAGACAAGGGGCGGAATTCTACCATTTTGCTGTAGCAGGAACATAGAGTGTTTCCTGCTGTGGTGACCTGCAGGAAAACAGGCCCCAACTTCATTAATTATGCACCTGGGTGTTTTACGCCATATTCTGTGGCGGGTCAGGTCTGGATGGTGAGTAGTTCATCGTCATGTCCGGTGCCAAACATCACTGCCCCACTGCTGAAGAAAGAAAGTGGACTGCCTGATAACTAAGATATATCTCTTGGAGTACTCTAAGACCGGAAAAGGCACCTCCTGACAACAAAGATGGATCTCCAGGGACATTCTGAGACTGGAAGATGGACCCTCACTGGGACATCTAGGAGGTCCACCTGCAGATGCGCCTGCCGACCCACTGCTGTGGTGGTCCGGGGTCCAGGGATGTGGGCAGCCTCCATCCCGAACTCCGGAGGCAGTCCCCGGCATTGGTCAGGTAGGTCCCGACATCTCCATGTTGTACCAAATGTGTTTTGCGCCAGCATCACGAAAAATCTGGTATGGCAGGTCAGGCCTTCACCTGCAATCCATTAATGAGATGCAAATGAGGTTCACTGCAGCCTCTGGTGAGTTTTCTGACCTGCTGAGGCGAGCATCAATGAAAGACCCCGCTGTAAATTCACGTCTATATGAAACCGATTTCTGGCCCTCTCACCATATTCGCCCCAGCCATTGAACCTGCCTGCAAAGGCTTGGGAGAATTCCACCTGATGGTTTTAATCTCGCCATTATTGAAATGGAAGTTATTTATGCGTCTTCACTATTGGATGCTGGATAAGCAGTCTAATGATTTAGCAATGTTTTAGGAGTTGGGAGAGATTGTGGTGACTTGGAGCTGGGTGCCATAAGCATACCTGTGGAAACTCAAGGGGCAGCATGTCGCGAAATAGGAGGGGCCCAAGGATAGATCCTTGGTTGACACCAGAGGTAATGGTGCAGGAGTGGGAAGAGAAACCATTGGAGTTGATACTCTGGCCACAATTAGACAGCTAAGGCTAGAAGCAAGTGAGAGCAATCCCACCCAGGTGGCAATGGTGGCGAGATATTGGAGGAAGTTGGTGTGGTCAAACATGCCAAAGGCTGCAAACAGACCAAGCAGCATGAGTAAGAATAGTTTAACTTTGTCACAATCATGTAGACTTTTACAACTTTAAATAACTAGAAAACCAGCAACAACCACTTGTAAGATCAAAGCACTAGGCAGAAGAAATCAATCATTAACTAATCTGTGTGTAATGGATGATCCCTTTAATAGCACTGATAGGGTCTTTCAGGGCTGGTTTAACACACTGGGCTAAATCGCTGGCTTTTAAAGCAGACCAAGGCAGGCCAGCAGTACAGTTCAATTCCTGTACCAGCCTCCCCGAACAGGCGCCGGAATGTGGCGACTAGGTGCTTTTCACAGTAACTTCATTGAAGCCTACTTGTGACAATAAGCGATTTTCATTTCATTTAATTTCCTGCTACTGAACATATCTTTAGCCATGCAAGGTAAAAAGCAGATATTGGCTGGATGATTGATAACACTAGTGTCAAGTCACATTGCATACTGGCCGACACCATTATTTATCTGCCTGCTCACAAAACGTCTGGCAAACAGTCACTGCACATCTGCTCATGCCTTCAATAATATGACAACCAGCATGATTCATCCCAAAATTGAGTATGTGCACCATAGATGCCAATTTGGAGCTCTAACAGCATTTGTAGTGCCCTAAACATGCAAACAAATTATCCCATTTTCTCATCCAGTAAGTCTAGTGCGAATTGCCTGTTCCATTACACCTCTCCATTTCTTGTCTGGCACAGTTTCAGTGTCAAATTTCTGAGTCATAGGAAATAAAAGGGATAATTTGGATTGTACCGACAGCCTCCATTGGATCAAAGACGGCCTCGGTCTAATTGCAACTTCTCGTTTTTGCTTGACAGCAATTAAAAGGATTAAGCCTCGTCTAAACAGTAAAATAATGTCATTACACGGTACAACCTATTTGTTCTTATAAAACAGTGCAGAAACTGACCTACTGTGAGAAACGCCAAAGGAGCTCCGCTAATATGCTTCAAGAAATTCATATGAATCAAACCTCTGTAGATTGGAACTGAGAATTAATTATGCCGAGCTGAACTTGATTTTTATCACAAGCCGAAGCAATACGAAGATGAATCCTTCTCATGTTTGGAAAATATTTTACTGATCTGCAGGAAAGATCCCAGTCTCCACTGCCAGGGCTTTGAATAGGGTAAAAAAAGGAACTGCTGTGTTAGCTAACAGACTATATTTTGTGTCTTAGGTATATTCCTACACCCATGCCAACATGTGGACTGGAAGCCCTTGTCCACAGGAGATGAATGCTTCCTTTCACTTTGTAGATGGGATTGTCAACGGAGCAGCCTGGTATCCAATTGTTGGTAAAAAAAATATACTTCTTTTGACAGATAGTTACAACAATTGTACAAAGCTACTAACAGATTCAAATGGATGTCCAAACTGCAGCCAATGGGCTACACATGCTACCCAAGCTCCTAGCAACCCAGTCCTCCAAGGCCAGCCAATGCTGTCCTTCTCCCACTCTTCCCACGTTTCTCCTTGTTGAATTTTGGGAATCCAGGGGCTCAGAAGGGCTGTTTTAAACCCCGTTATGGACAAATCTTTATTCAGAACTTCCAAGTTCTCTTGAGTGCCAGCAGTTTCAGATGTATGAAAATTAATAGAAATTAATAGGATTCAAATCTATTTGCAGCCCCTGAGGTGTTACGTACAGCCAGTAATGACAACAAAATGTGGAGATCCATAAGGCTGTGCATGCAAAAGGTAATTAGACAAAGAATTGACACTGAAGCAAAGAAAGGGCTATTCAGAGGGGTGATTTAAAATTTCATCAAGATACCAATTGAGCCAATGAATTACAGGAATGCAGACTTGTCAGAGGGCGAAGAGGGAGTTGAAAGAAAATTATATACTTGGATCAGGTTTTCTGAACTAGATGGACAGTCTTTCCTTGTTCTATTGTTCATGCACATCTTGGTTGTAAATGTCCATGACCCTCTGGCACACTTCCACTACAATCAGGCAGGAATACAGCAGAATGTCCGCGAATGAGGACCAGGTCCTTGATACAACAGGGCCTTGAACTCTGCACTAAGTTTCTAAGGAGCTTTGTTTGGAGTGAACCTCCAGAGGAGAGGCGCAATGGGAGCCAACCTGGGGTGTGCAGTCCAGGGTTATAGGTTGACCCCTTCAAAAAAAACACGAGTATTGTTTTGGTTTCATTGGCCCTTTATAAAGGGGCATTGCCAGGGCACCAGAAGTGTCATGTTTTGGGGCCTGAAGCTTCCTCTAACCAGTTTCTACCTAAATTTGCAACCTCCCAGTGCTGAACAGAATTCATTAGACCACATTCAAATTATGGAATCACCACTTGACCACACAAGCTCTTCCAAAGTATTCGGCAGAGGCGACCAATTGGTTCCTTTCTGTTTCCATCACATTTCTACCTCGTTGCCTGAAAACCAGTGAGGCCAAATAGGGAAAGCTGTAACGCAGTGCAATAACTGACCAATCCTTCCTTTCCACAGGTAGCATGCAAGACTACAATTATATGTGGGGTCAATGTCTGGAAGTCACTCTGGAAGTGTCCTGTTGTAAATATCCCCCGGTGGAGGAGCTCCAGCATTTCTGGTGGGACAACAGAGATGCGCTGATTCAGTACCTGAAACAGGGTCATTTAGGTAACAATTTGGCAAAGTGTTGAACTTTGTCTTTTTGAACACTACTTACACCAACTCAGAGAACAAAAAGTTGATTAACAGTTTCAACAGTTGAAATATTTCATAACAAATTAAATTTGGAACGGTGGGGTATAGTTGCAGAACTTCTTGATATGCCCCCTTTACTTTTATGGAGTTAAAAAGGTCTGAAGAAAAGAGTTTTTAAATTGTCCAGAATTCTCCGATCATTCTCTTTTCCCGCTGGCAGGGCACACCGCCCGTGGGTTTCCTGGTGACGTGGCGTGGCTTCAATGGGAAATCCCATTGACAAGCAGCAGGAGTAGAGAATCCCACTACCAGTGAACGTGACTGGTAGATGCCAGACACCCCACTCCTGGGATCTACCCAGCTCGCTACGCCTCGCAGGATCTAACGCGATCTTGCGGGATGTCAAAAATGTCATCCTGTTCTCTCCCTGCACTGAGGAGTTCCGGTGAGTAGGCGTCTCAGTGGAGGAAACGGGACTAAGTATGGCCTCAGCCGTACGTTCCCTGTTGAGGCCCCGTATCCAACTGGAATCGCGTTAAATAGCATTGTGTTTCTTGGCACTGCAAGCGCCAGGAAACATGCGGCTAAATGCGCTCGCTATGGGACTCTGTTCCCATTTGGTTAGATCGGGCCCATTCTCTATGAATGTGTTCACAAAGCCTTCCAATCCTGGATATTGTTTTTGTATCTGTAGGGGTGACCTAACAGAAGTCTTTAAAATTATGGAGGGGTATTAGAATAGATGTCATGAAAACATTTCCACTTGTGGAAACATCCAAAACTAGGGGCCATACATGTAAGATAATCTTTGATAAATCCAGTAAGAAATTCAGGAGCAACTTCTTTAATAATAATAATCTTTATTAGTGTCACAAGTAGGCTTACATTAACACTGCAATGACGTCCCTGTGAAAATCCCCTAGTTGCCACATTCTGGCGCCTGTTCGGGTACACTGAGGAAGAGTTCAGAATGTCCAATTCACCTGACAAGCACATCTTTCAGGACTTGTGGGAGGAAACCGGAGCACCCGGAGGAAACCCACGCAGACACGGGGAGAACGTGCAGACTCCGCACAGACAGTGACCCAAGCCGGGAATCGAACCTGAGTCCCTGATGCTGTGAAGCAACAGTGCTAACCACTGTGCTACTATGCCATTATACCAGAGAGAGCTGAAAACTTGGGATTTGTGATCACTGGCATAGTTAAATCTGGATATGTTGAAATGCAGCTGGATAAATATATGAGGGAGAAAGGAATAGAAGAGCATGCAGATGGTGTGAGATGAAATAGGATGGGAGGAAACTGGCATAAACTAGTCGGGTCTTACTGTGCTGTTAATTCTATGTAATGACAATCAAGATGGCCCTCGTAGATTTTCACTTATCTGTCACTTCAGAGGTCTGGACAAATGCTGGAGAGACATGGGGCACATTTAACTGGAAAAACTCTTTGTCCGCTTTTGGGAGTGTTTAGCGGGGTGTTTCTTGACGGCTGCAGTGCTGAGAAACATCTCACCATTTAACTGCACTTTGCCGTTTCGTTTGGCCTCGGTGAGTTTCTCTCTGCCAAGGCGCCACTTAGTCATATCCTACTGGCAGGCTAAAGCTCACCAGCAGGAAAGGCTCCTCGCAGATCGGGGAGCCATTTTGTCTGGCTGGCCTGATCTCTCCCCCCCCCCCCCCTACCCCCGTGTTTTTCAACCCCCTCTCACCCCACCAACCTCAGGGAAGCCCCCGGGACACTACTTCACCCCCTCTCCACCTGGTAAAGCCACCTCCAGCTTATCCCTGGCAGTGCCAATGTGGGCACCCAGACACTGCCTCCCTGCCACTGCCCCAGCCAGCCTGGTAGTGCTACCTGGGCGCCCTAACAGTGCCAGGGTGGCACTGCCAGGGTGTCCAGTTGGCACTGCCAGGTCGCAGTCCCAAGTGCTAGGGGGAGTGCCAAGGTGCCACTCTGCCCTGTTCCCGTCCACCCTGGGATCGCTAATGGCCTGGGAGAGCCCCTACAGGTGCCATTACGACTGGTCCATGTTTGTGGAAACCAGTACAAAACGGCGCTCTGGCGAGATCTCTCAGGCACAGCCATTAGGTACCAGGCGCCAGGGGCTCTTTTAAATATGCTGATCTGGATCACTCCCAGTGAGGGCAAGTTCCAGATTGTGACGTCTCACGTGACTCCGTTAAATCTGGTGAGATGTTTTGAGCATCGCAAATCTCGCAAGATTCAACGGCCTCATCCCAACTCCAATTCAGGTGCGACGAGGCCATTAAATCGGATCCATGAGCTCACATCCCACCCTGGCAGCTGGAAGAATTTTAATTCAATTACTTAACAAATTTGAAATAAAATGTTATTCTTCATTAACGTGCAGGAAACTACCGGATTGAGGTTCAAACACCACCTGGTTGATTTTAGGGGAGGAAATCTGCCATCCTTGCTCAGTGTAGCCAAAAGTGACTGCAGACACACAACAATGTGGTTGATCCTTAAATGTCCTCTGAAATGCTAAGCGAGCCACTCAGTTATCGGTGGCTCGCAATCAAATGCTCAAGGGGGAATAGGGGTGGGCAGTAAATGCGGGATGGGAAATCCATGGGCCACAAACGTGAACAAAGAACAAAGAACAAAGAAATGTACAGCACAGGAACAGGCCCTTCGGCCCTCCAAGCCCGTGCCGACCATACTGCCCGACTAAACTACAATCTTCTACACTTCCTGGGTCCGTATCCTTCTATTCCCATCCTATTCATATATTTGTCAAGATGCCCCTTAAATGTCCCTATCGTCCCTGCTTCCACTACCTCCTCCGGTAGTGAGTTCCAGGCACCCACTACCCTCTGCGTAAAAAACTTGCCTCGTACATCTACTCTAAACCTTGCCCCTCTCACCTTAAACCTATGCCCCCTAGTAATTGAACCTTACCAGCAATGCTAACTTCCCGAGAACAAATACAAAAAACATTGTTTTGGATATGTGAGGCACACATCTTTTGCCTTTAGGCCGAGAATGTCGAAACGAGCTCCAAACTAACCAAAATGCTAGTGTTCTGTATGAAGCACAAAGCATTTTAAACGGTGTTCTGCTTTCAGTAAAGCTGCTAAATAAACTCCACTTTCACAATCGATCAGGCTGAACTGTGGGAGTTGTTCTTCTGTTCTAATCATATCAATTCTGAAAGGCTGCAAGTGTGTTTGCACGTAACTGACTGTTTGCATTACCCCGTGTGCTAAGTAAACTTTGATGTTGACCAATTTTGGACTTTTATCAGCTCGTTCACTGGATTACACAAACTGGATTATTTACTATTTCATCAACAAGATCAAAAATGTATTAACATTTCCTTAAAAACTATACCTTGGGCTGGATTCTTCCGCCCCGCCCACTGCAAGAATGCCACACGTGAGATGCCGACAATGGAAAAATCCATTGACCTCGGGTGGGATTCTCCGGGCGAACGCGGCCGGAGAATCCCGCCCCTTAAATTGCCGTTCAGACTCTATTCACAGACTGTGCATGCTTTCAAGTAATTGAAGTTAGTCCACTGTAAGAGACAGGTGTTGCCTGCGGCAGACCTTATTCACTAGATTTCATGACGCTACAACTCACTTGCAGCAGGTAACCGGCTGAGACTTGTTGCCATATTTACCTAGTTCCTTCCATAGTTCTCTGTAGCACAGTGGGTAGCACTATTGCTTCACAGCGCCTGGGTCGCAGGTTCGATTCCCAGATTGGGTCACTTCTGTGCGGAGTCTGCACGGTCTCCCTGTGTCTGCGTGGGTTTCCTCTGGGTGCTCCGGTTTCCTCCCACAAGTCCCTAAAGACATGCTGTTAGGTAGAACATAGAACATACAGTGCAGAAGGAGGCCATTCGGCCCATCGAGTCTGCACCGACCCACTTCCACCCTATCCCTGTAACCCAATAACACCTCCTAACCTTTTTGGACACTAAGGATAATTTAGCAAGGCCAATCCATCTAACCTGCACGTCTTTGGACTGTGGGAGGAAACCGGAGCACCCGGAGGAAACCCACGCAGACACGGGGAGAACGTGCAGACTCCGCACAGACAGTGAACCAGCGGGGAATCGAACCTGGTACCCTGGCGCTGTGAAGCCACAGTGCTAGCCACTTGTGCTACCGTGCTGCCCCGTATTGGACATTAGTGAATTGGACATTCTGAATTCTCCCTCAGAACAGGCGCCGGAATGTGACTAGGGGCTTTTCACAGTAACTTCATTGTAGTGTTAATGTAAGCCTACTTGTGACAATAAAGATTATTATTATTATGCCTTGATTTAGCAATTGATGCTCTCAGTTGTTTCATTTTCTTTAGTTGGGTGACCTCTTGGATTAAAATAACACTGACCTTAAAGTTTAGATTCCAGTGTGGAATTGAGTTATGCCATGTTCCTATGCTTGATCCGGAGTCTGTGCTGTTAACGGAGCCAAAAGCATAGGCACCTGGATTGGCCTTGGTACCCAAGAGTGAAGGAAGGGAACAAATCAGTCAGGATTCCCATTCCAAATCACAACACTTGTGGGAAATACAGATCTGTGCATGTGGGACAGAATGGGTCTTTGCGGTGCTACCGGCATTGGTACAAAGAGCGCTGGAGCGAGATGCTGAACAGTGAGCTGTCGCCTGTGGAACTGCAGTCCAGCAGGTGAGGCAATTTGGAGATGTTGGATGAATAATCACAACCGACTATGTGCCATTTAGTAATGTTAGAGGTTTGTAAAGAAATTACTTTCCCACTATCTGGACTCAGAATATGCATTGTGAGAGTGAATTCAAAAGGCAGCAGAATTTGTAGAACTGGCTTTACGATTAAATAAATACGTTTAAAGTTAGTAGTGGGCGTACTACCTTCCTTGACACAAAGGGAATGATAGCAATATTTGTGACAGTGTGCAATATTTGCAGGTTGTAATGTACTCAGTGATGATAAAATGCAATGTTATTTGGATACAGTTGGGCTCCTTCAAACCCATGGGTGTACCCAGCTTCATATTATTAAGGAAAGAAAACCTGTGAAGCGAATAAAGAGATAAAGTTAACAAATAATAAAATTAAAAGATCATCCATGTTTACCTGTTTTCGTTTTTCTCCTGTACTTGCAGTTAGCTACAGACTGGAAAAGCAGGAATCATGGGTTTAACTCTTAAGTTGCTACTTCCAGTCATGATATCAGTGCACCTTGTCCAAATTCTAAGTTGTGACGTCAACAAATTACACTTATGCAATGCAACGAAATGTTTGGACATACTGTGCACATCTTTGGGGGGGGGGGGGGGGGGGGGGGGGATAATAGGCTCCAAGATGAAAGAGGGAGAGGAGAGTTAGAGGAGGTGATCAAAGACAGCAAGGCAGATTGGGAAGTTGCAGAGAGATGAAAGCTAATGCCACAATAGCTCAAAGTCCTACCGCTGATGGTGAGCTGAGGGAATGCACAGACATCCAGATTCAAGAGTGGAGGGTGCGAGGCAGAGAGGATTGCAGAGATGAGAGTGAGGCCCTATAGGGATTTGTGAATGAGAAGAAAGATTTTGAAATCGGGGAGATGGGAAGCCAGTGGAGGTTGGTGAGGACCAGGACAAACCTGGAGCAGAATGGTGGGGGAAGAGGACATGATCTGGGATTGAATGTGGACATCAAAATTCTGGCTGTGAATTTGTGCAAAGTGGATCTAGGGCAGCAATGCGGGTATTAGAAAATTTGAGATTGGACGTGACAAAGTCTGGGTATGGGTTTGAGTGTGGTGGAGGTGAAGGAGATACTGAGATGAGTGGTGTTTCAGAATTGGAAGGTCAATCTTGGATGATTGAAACATTGCTGCAAGATGGAGCAGAATGATCAACATGCAGTTCAGTTTGAGCTTCACTTCCTGTTTTCAGTTCAGCTGTGACCAGGTTCGGCATGGTCAGAATTCAAACTTCAGTCTGCACAGAGAGCTCTGTCAATTTTGATTGTCCACATGGGAGGTTGCCAAGTGGATCCCTCCAGGACAGCAGATAATGGGACTCGCACTGTAATAATAAAGACAAAATAAAAGAAGAAAAACATTAGATAGCAATGAATAATCTTGTTCGTAAAATGGCCAACTTGAACAAACAGAAAGTAAAATAATTATGCATCATCCTCGACTCTGCAATGGAACGAACGATCCACTCACTATTGCATGATTAGGACCAGTTGTCCAGACTGTCACATTGCAAATGGGTATCTGTCTTGCTGGCATCAAGCTCCTTGTATGAGAAAGAAGCAAACAACTTATTTTTAAACACACATCAGGGGCTGGTTTAGCACACTGGGCTAAATCGCTGGCTTTTAAAGCAGACCAAGGCAGGCCAGCAGCACGGTTCAATTCCCATACCAGCCTCCCCGAACAGGTGCCGGAATGTGGCGACTAGGGGCTTTTCACAGTAACTTCATTGAAGCCTACTTGTGACAATAAGTGATTTTCATTTCATCAAACAGATACGTTTTAATGTTTTCTCTGATCTGAATTTAATTGTGTGCTCTACCAACAGGTATAAAAGGACAAGTATTTGATGAGATGAACAACACACTCTCTGGAGCCCGGGTGCAAATAGACAACCGTGAGACTCCAATCCCCTTTAATACCTCTGCTTCTGGGGAATATTACAGGCTTTTACTATCTGGCACATACAAAATTAAGGTATTTGTTTCAGGAACTTTCAGTCTCAAGAGTTTTTTAAACTTCAGGTTAAAATTAGATCCAAGGGAAATGTTATTTATAACTGGTATCCAAGATACTTTAAAAACAAATTAACCAATTGTTCTCTATATTTAACCAATTATTATACTATGTTTGTCAATGGCTTAGATGAAGGAATAGAGAACCATATATCCAGGTTAGGTGGCATCAAGACGGGGATGTGTACGACATTTCGCTTCCTACAGCCAACGACCAGCTCCTTAGTTTTGCTGACACTAGAACATACAACATACCGTGCAGGAGGCCATTCAGCCCATCAAGTCTGCACCGACCCGCTTAAGCCCTCACTTCCACCCTGTCCCTGTAACCCAATAGCCCCTCCTTACCTTTTTTATGGACACTAAGGGCAATTTAGCATGGCCAATCCACCTAACCTGTACGTCTTTGGACTGTGGGAAGAAACCGGAGCACCTGGAGGAAACCCACGCAGACACGGGGAGAACGTGCAGACTCCGCACAGACAGTGACCCAGCGGGGAATCGAACCTGGGACCCTGGCGCTGTGAAGCCACACTGCTATCCACTTGTGCTACTGTGCTGCCCGTAAACACTGAGGGAGAGACTGTTGTCGTTACACCTTGCCACTAGGTTCCCTATCTCTTGGAGTCAGAACATTGTCGCTTCAAGTCCCACCGCAGAGATTGAGCGCAAAAATCGAGGCTAAACACCCCAGTGCAGTCCTGAGGAAGCGCTGCACTGTCCGGGGTGCTCCATTTCTGATGAGGCCAAGGGCCCATCTACTTCTCGCGTGGATGACAAAGATCCATGTCACTATTTTGAATAAGGAGTATTATCCTGATATCCTGGCCAATATTTATCCCTCAATCAGAATCACTAAAATAAATTATGGGGTCATTATCAAATTCTATTTGTGGGAGTTTGCTCATTAAATCAGTGGCTACACTCTCAAAGTCAACACTCGGTGTGGCACTAAGCTATACACAAGTTCAATACCTGTTCTGCGTGGAGACACAGGTAGGACATCATAACCAGTTCTCAGCAGTGGGAGAAGAAGGATCAAGTGAAGGGATGGTCCGCCTCGATTGTGATGTCCTCCACAACTGATAAGCCATCTGAGGCTGACAGTGGAACAATAAGTATTGGGCTGAGGTGTCAAGAGAGAAGAAGCCCTTGTCAGTGGAACACCACCACAGCATGAGTCAACACTTTCTGGGGGAAGGATTCACCCATGGCAAAGACAAGTGTTTGAAACAGATTTTAAATGAGAATCTGACACAAGCCATTTTGTTTCCTATAGGTACTCAAGGAAGGTTACCATCAATCAACAGTAACTATAACCTTAAAAGACACCTCTTCATATCCATATGGTGCAACAGTTTTGAATTTTATTCTCAAGAAAGCAGATGTTTCAGTCAAACCCAATCCAACTGTAACACCATCTTCAAACAAGTATTCTTTCAGTTCCGGAGAACTCACCGGTCTCTGTATTGGTGTGGCTATCGGAAGCATTGTGTGTGGAATTTTGGCTTTCTGCCTCATAAAAGCTCATATAAGTACGTTAACAACATGGTAAGAAATAAATGATTGCTAAGTAAAGGTATCAGGAAATATGGAACAAATAAGCCACAATTTAAGTGAATGGTACAATAGGCTCGAGGGACATGAATAGCCAACTCCTGCTCCTATCTTGCTCTTAACAGCTGCCTCTAACTAGCAGTTTTGAAGCATAAAAGTAATGAGGGCCACCATGAGGCTCTGGTTAATTTATAGTTGTTATCTTTCAAAGGATGTTGGTGTCGCTGGCAAGGCTAACATTTGTTGCCAACCCTATTTGTTCTCAAGAACGTGGTGGTGAGCTATCTTCTGAACCGCTGTAAGTCTTTCTGCTGCAGGTATACCCATAGTGCTGTTAGGGAGGGAGTTCAAACATTTTGATTTGGCAAAAATGAAGGAACAGCATTATAGTTCCAGGTCAGGATTGGGTGTGACTTGAAGGGGGACTTGTAAGTAGGTGGTGGTGTTCCCATGTATATGCTGCCCTTATCCTTCTAGGTGGTAGAGGTCACCCGTTTGGAAGTGCTGTTGAAGGAACCTTGATGAGTTGCTGCATTCAACTTCTACACGGTACAAACTGCTGCCACTGTGCAGCAATGGTGGGGGAGTGGATGCTTCAGTTGGTGAATGGAATGCCATTCAAGCGGAGCTGCTTTATCCTAGAATGTGTCGAGCTTCTTGAGTGCTTTTTGTGGACAGGTTTTCCATGTTGTTGGGTAGATGCGAGTGTTGCAGCTACACTGAAACAATTTGTCAAGGACATGGCTGTTCTGGAGCACACGTCTTCAGCACTATTCCCTGATGTATAACCGTCGCAGTAACCAGTGCCTTCAGCTGTTCCTTGATATCACGTAGACTGAATTGAATTGGATAAGGACTGGCATTTTTGATTCAGGGGGAGTGCAAGTTGGATCATCCACTTGGTACTTCTGGCTGAAGGTAATTGTAAATGCTTCTGCCTACTCTTATGCCCTGAAGCACTGGGCTTCCCCACTTTTGAGGATGGAGATTATTTTGGAGACTACTCCTCTGGTTTCAGTTCGTAACATTTGGAATTAAGTGGAAATTAGGTGGAATACAAGACATTTTAAGCAAATAACTGATGAATATTTATATTAAATAATTGATCATGCATTGGACATGTTTTACATAGAATTACGGTGGAGGTTCCTTTATAAACATTCATGACTTCTGTTGTGGGTTTTTGTGTAACTGACAACATGAAGACCCTTGGAAGTCACACAGGACCAATCAAAGGTGGACAGAAAATGATCATTGATTTTATTCCTTGCTGGTGTGTTCTAATAGCTTCACAGCCATGAATCCTTACATGAACAAGTATCCCACTGCGTTTGAAACTGCCCCCCCAGAGCATTAGTCTGGGCCTTTGGATTATTGGTCCAGTGATATTACCAGTAAGCCATCATCTCGCCCAGGGAAATGGATCTACAGTTTATGAAAACCTCTCATAAGGATTTGGTTTGCTTTTAACATTTGTTCCATTGTGACTGACTAATGTCTTATTTTTTTCAGGTAGAGGATTGAAAGTCCAGCCAAAGCCTGTGGAAGTTAAACGAACTGAGACTCCTGATTCCATTGACATGACTTCATTTTAATCCGACTGCAACATCTTACATCTTCAGGGCTTTTAGAGCCGGGAAAGAAACCAAGAGATTCACCAAGGAAAATGTTATTTTTTGATTGATCCAACACCAAAGTATCTGAATTCTCTTGATTCACCTTAATCACTCTTCGCTTTGTGTCTCAATTTATACAGTCCATTTTGATCATTCTCCCTGGTAACTCATTCCATTCACTGTGTGAAAAAATTCCATCCAGTTTTCTTTCTAACTCCTGCTTCACTTGCCGCCAAGCCCTGATAATGTCACTGCCCTTCTCCAGCTTTAACTAGTGCCATTGCAATCCTTTCTCGTGGCCTAGATCAATGGTGCCAATTTCCCAAAACCTTGAACATTATTTTAATTTTGCTATTTCAAAAGAGTTTATTTTCCCACACTTTGGCTATCATTTCAATCTCTCAGTGAATGTGTAATGAACACTTGATTCACCAGCTCTTTTACTTATAAAGACAATGAAAATACCTCCAGCATGCTCACATGCACCAGGTCGCCTCCCTTGACCCCGCCACTCACTCATTGTTAAAACCATGCAATTTCCTAGAAAAGCAACAAAATAGAAGAAAAAGTGGGACGGGAGAACAGAATTCAGAAAAGAAATCGAGAACTTCCCTTTGAAGCCGTAAAGTAATCATCCAGGAACCTGTGGTGGTGCTTTAATCCTCATAATTGCAGTTAATCAGCAAATTATCTTCTATAAAAGGAAATATTTAGTCCATTCATGGAGTTGCCAAGTTTTCTTTCAAGAACTACAGTGAACTAATTGCCATGGTGTGGTAGTATGTATTAGGGGTCATGTGGGACTGTGAAGCCGTGATGCTATTGGCTGACAGATCCCGGGTCCTGGTTGGCTGTTGACCCCTAGCTCCGCCCTGAAGGCGGAGTATAAGAACCCGGGCTTCTCCCCGCCGCTCCAGTCTGTTGCTGAACTGCGGGGAACAAGTCACGCTTAATAAAGCCTCATCGACTTCATCTCTATTCGTCTCTCTCGTAAGTCATTGTGCGCTACACATGGCACACTAAAGGAGTCTGTGCCAGTAAACCACAATGGCCCTTAATCACTCATTGTGGCTTGATTCGAGGAATACATATAGCTCTGGGCGATGACCTAACATTTTGCGAAATTAATTTCATTTGCATGCTTTCTAGCCAAGCCTAGCCCAGCGAACAGTTAAGTCAAATCGCAAGTTTTATTTTCAAAATGTTAGTTAGATCCGAATGGTTAACCATCTCAATTGATTTGCAAAGAGCATGATGTTGTTCAACAGTATCTTCCAAAACCCACAACCTCTACCACCCAGGCCAAAGGTAGTGGATGCACTTGCAGGTTCCACTGCCAAGTTGCACACCATCCCTGAGTTCACTGTTCCTTCACTGTCACTGGGTCAAAATTCTGGAACTGTTTCTTTGAACAAAAATGTTGGTTTACCAGGACCACATGTAACGCAGCGATACCACCACCTTCTCAAGGGCAACAAATGCTGGCCTTGCCAGCAATGCCCACATCCCCTGAAAGAATTTAAAATTAAACATTGAATTCTGATTAATAGAAAATATTAAGCCCGGTTTTAAAATAAATGGTGTAAGCTGGAAACAATTGTGGCATATATGCAAAGGCCCCCTTTGGGAGGGCTGATTTTCACGCTGCCCTCTTAAGACTCCAATAGTTTATTGACTAAAAAAATAAGTGCTCAAAGGTCCGTTCTAAATGTTCCAAACGGTGCAAAGACCAAACCTTGCTCCAAGCCTCACAAATTTCTCAGCAACTATCTGCTTGTTGCAACTTTGTGCACGGTGCACCAAGTATTGTAAAAGGTTCAGTCGAAGTACAAGACCACTCACCACAGCTTTCCAACCAGCGAGAGTGAGCTTTCTATCCAAAAGAAAAAGCCATTTTATCAAATGATACCTGTTGCAATATTATTTGTTCTACTATTTGCTGTGACCTTAATTGTTCAGTTTGACTACAGGTTGTCTGATTTCCGATTTGCATATTTAATGGTATTTTGAATGCACGTTTTAAAATAAATGATTGTGTTGAAATAAATCTCCTGCATCTGCTTTCTTTTGGCAATTAAGCACTTTCCATCTCTAGGAGTTGGGTTTCAATTCAGCTCAGACCTATGGGATCTGCTAGCTGTAACAAGAGTTCGACAGGAAATACGTTGGGACAGTTCCCATTTTTAAATGGTTTCTCCTCCTTCGTCCTGCAGACCCTCACCTCTGTTGAACAGTAATTGATGACAAATGATAAGTTTCTTTCTTTCCCATTTATTATTTACATCCTGGTTCCACAGTAATATGGGCCACAGGCTTAGCTGTGTACACTGACTACCTGACTACACCATTCTGCCTCCACTGTGGCTATTGTTTCATAGATGAAGTTAAATTTCTTCTGCTCAGCACTGGGAAAACCAAAGGCATTTTTTTCATCTTCCACTGCCAGCGCATATATGTCTCTGATCGCCACCACTCCCCCACCCCAACTTAATCATCCATCTGTTGCCATGTCTTAAGTAGGCTCTTAGCTGCGGTATCTTCTTCATTCCCTCCAACTCAGATGTTTGAGTTTGAAACAAAATTATTCTTATTCCAGTATTACCTTCCTGTTAACTTTGCACCAAAACATTGCCCTGAACAAGTATTTTTCAAACTTTTTTGCCCTGGACTCATTTTTACTAACTGGCTATCCTTCGGTGCCCAAACTTCACGACCCACGCTGCTTGAACTTCGCAACCCAACATTTTCACTAACCTTTAATGGTGAGCCTGCTTGGTCCTCACGCTCTCACTTGCTTTGTTTTTCAATGTTACATTTCCGATAATGACTCCAGCTGATGACTTAAGATCTCACAGCATCCATTGAAAAAAATCAAGAGGTTTGTCCTCGAACTCGCCATGTTTTGTCTTCAAATGTCTTTGAAGTTTTGAGGGGTTTAAACTTTCAATTGCCAGTGCTTCCCTGCATATAACCACCAGAGGTCCTGGAGTTCATACCAGCAAATGGAGGAATTGCTCTTGTGCGCCTACAACACGTGATGTCAGGAGTAGGCATTCTGCCCCACTGGGCTCCCAGCCTGTTGAAGGGCACGCATGCGTTGAACTGCCGGCATTCTGAATGCTGGTCGCAGCCTGCATTTTTAAAAGCCAGTTGCACGGTTGGGCACTTCTTCCCGTGATCGGGAACACCGCGGCGCATGGCACCGTGATTGGGGACGCCAAAACGCATTCCCCACGACCCTCCAGACACCCACCCGCGGGTCGCAACCCTGGGTTTGAAAATGACTGGCCCTAAACTGTTCTGCTTTAATGGTTATTCAACTTACAGGAAATGTATGTACATGAATTGTGTAAAACATCTCCTGCCTGGTGCATAACTTTGGAAGAACTCAAAGCTAAGTTTGTAACTATGTGAACACTAGTGATACAGAACGATTTGCAGGGAGTATTCCTGGGAAACTTCTAAATTCCGATTTCACCAGTGCACACTTGGTCTAGGAATGTTTAACGGGCGGCATGATGGCGCAGTGGTTAGCACTGCTGCCTCATGACGCTGAGGACCCAGGTTCAAACCCGGCCCCGGGTCACTGTCTGTGTATAGTTATTTTCCCCGTGTCTGCGTGGGTTTCACCTCCACAACCCAAAGATGTGCAGGTTAGGTGGATTGGCCACGTTAAATTGCCCCTTAATTGGAAAGATTAATTGGGTACTCTAAATTTATTTTAAAAAGGAATGTTTCTGTATACTCTGAAGTGCCCAAACCTCAGTCAAAAACTCTTTATACTTGTCCGCTTATTGGACGTATCATATGGGCCTATTTATAATCTCCCAGATTTTGTAGAACAGTACAGTTAACACCATTACAATCCATTGCCTTGGCTATAAACTACAGAACCCATTTATTAGCAGTAAATTGATGGTAATCAGTAGCAAAGACAAACAGTAAATTAACTGTAATATACAGACATGGCTTGTTCTTTTGGAATTTAAAAATTGGGAGTTGGGTTGAACCTTAACAAAAACGTTAAATTGGAGTTTGCTGCCCCCTAACATATAACAGAATTAGCAGCTTTTTTCTTGATGGCCTTGGCTGAAACTTCCTTCTTGGAGATTAATTTCAGTATGTTTGGAAGTACAGATCAACCATGATCGAATGAAATGGTTTGAATGGCCTCCAATCATTCCTTTTTCTTAATAAATTTAGAATATCCAATTCTCTTTTTTTTTCCAATAAAAGGGAAATGTAGCTTGGCCAATTCACCTACCCTGCACATCTTTTTGGGTTGTGGGGGTGAGACCCATGCAGACACGGGAAGAGTGTGCAAACTGCACACAGATAGTGACCCAGGGCTGGGATCGAACCTGGGTCCTTGGCGCTGTGAGGCAGCAGTGCTAGCCACTGCGCCACTGTGCCACCTGCCTCCAACCATTCGTAATGTTCCTTTTGACTGGAACAAAGAAAATCAAAAATTTGACCTCCCATAATTGCATCAAGATATAAATTCATTGGGCTTCAGAGAACTCTGCCTCCCAGAAATATGTAAATGTTCCTCATCAAAGATGCAGCTGAAGAAACAGCCCACTTAGTAAATAGTATATCAATTACTCTGTCATCTGGCTTGATAATTGCAATTCAACTTTTGTATTCAACTTACAATTGTAAACCAACACCCTTGACTCAGTTAACAGACATTTCAATCCTAAATTTAAACTTCACCTCCCCAAGCAGCCCTCGGATAGGCAAGAAAGGGTACACAACTTGGAAAATCCCGATCCTGCCATTAACCCGCCAAGCTAGCATTTATGACAATGAGTCATCTCATGTGATAGATGAGTCTCATGCTGAAGAAGTCAAGAATCAGGGTAAGTCAGGGCCCTGTGGTGCTCCTAGGTGATGGGAGGCTCTGAAGGCCAAGAGACAAAGGCAACAGAGGAACAGATAAGGAGAATCAAAAGATGTTACAGCACAGAAAGAATCCACTTGGCCGACTGAATCGCGTTGATGTGCTTTCACCCTCAAAGTGAACTTAAATAACAAATTATATTTATATAATGTCTTTACTTGAATAAAATATCCCAAGGTGTTTCTTCGGAGCATTACATTCTGGGTGACCAACTCTCAAAGAAACAATTAGGGGACATTTTGGCGTGGGGGACTGTACATGTGGCCAGAGGGTGCTGCTGAACCTGTGAGAGCAGGGGAGTGGACTGCTAAACCGTCCAATTGGGCAGCCTGAGGAGCTGCCTACCGTGCGAGTGCAATTGTTTTAAATACCCGAACTATGTGCAAAATGGCATCCTGGTAAGTTTCAACCTCGGGCACAGGACAATAGCCCTGATTACGGAATGCAACTGTAAAATCTGGGATGATCACCCTGATCATAAGGCAACAATTAGACACTGAGCCTCCCTCTAGGGATCAGCCGATGCGGAGCTGTCGCAGGGAAATGCAGACCTGTAAAAGATAAATCGCCTGGAGAAAGCCTAGGCAGCACGTTCAAGTACAAATCTCAGTCCCCAAACAACTTTTCAAATTTCATTTCAGCCCTGATATTTCATCCCACCCTGGATCGAGGTTGCTGCTAAAATGTAAAGGCTGCCTGACCAATCGGACTGTGGTGAACCATGTATTGCTACTATATATATATATATATTTACCATTATTCGTCCTACTGTTATCCACCACTGTATATATGTTCACTGTTGTTCTTATTCACTGTTACTTACTGTTGTTGTGTTGATGCTTCTGTTGGCTCCGCCTGTGGCTCCGCCCCTCGGGGAGGTATATAATTGGCGGATCTGTGGCCAGCTTTCAGTGCGGGAGCAGCAGCGGGCTGGCATACTTCTTAGCTTATTAAAACCACTGTTCTCTTCCACAACTCGACTCGTGTGAATTGATGGTCCAACAATTTAATAAGCTATCACAATGGACTCCGCTCTTAAGCCTGACCGACTTGAACTCGACTCGCAGGCAGCTGAAGCCACTGCAATCTTTGAGCATTGGCTAAATTGTTTCGAGGCCTACCTCGATTCCTCGACCGATGACATCTCCGGGGCGCACAAGCTGCGTCTCCTCAACGCTCGGGTGAGCCACAAAATGTTCCTATTAATCAGAGACGAGGCCTCGTACGAAGAGGCGGTTACACTGTTGAAAGGACAGTTTGTGATGCCGGTGAATGAGGTGTTCGCTCAACATCTTCTTACCACGTGGCGTCAGCACCCTGGTGAATCGCTGGCAGAATTCTTGCATGACCTGAGGGTACTCGCCAGGAATTGTAACTGCCAGGCAGTTACGGCAGTGCAACACACGGAACTCATGAACCGGGACACCTATGTGGCCAGAGTCCGGTCCAGTTATATCCAGCAACGACTGCTCGAAAGGAGTGCCCTCGACCTCAAGGACATGGTACAGCTATCTACCTCGTTAGAGGTAGCATTCCAGAGTTTGGATGCCTTCACACCTGACCACGCGGCATTCTCGTGGACGTCGGAGGCGCGGCCAACACCCGACCGGGGCGTGTCCCATGCCTGTGGCTCGCGGCTGCCCGCCAACTCCGGGGGGCCATTCTGCTACTTCTGCGGCCAGGGCCAGCACCCCAGGCAGCGTTGTCCAGCTCGGAACACGACCTGCAATGAGTGCAGTAAGAAGGGGCATTTTGCCAAAGTCTGCCTGGCCCAACCTAAAGTTCCCAAATTGAAAGCCTGCCAAGCCCGACCTGAAGCTCACAGATCCCGCAGTGTGGCATTGTGCCTGCCGGTACCGCCCCACTCTGACGCGTCACCCATCTTGTGCAGTCCATGGGGCCGCCATTTTGTCCGCCATCTTTAACGCCGCCCGCCACGTGCGACCCGTGGGGGCCGCCATATTGGATGCCGCCCGTCACGTGCGACTCATGGAGGCCGCCATTTTGGGACCACTCCGCTACCTCCGACCGGACCAGTCATCCGCAGCTCGGCTCTGTTACACTCGACCAGTCCCGGCCCCATCACCTCAAGAACTCTCTGATGGCCGTCCGGGTCAATGGGCATGAGACGTCCTGCCTCTTCGACTCCGGGAGCACGGATAGCTTCATCCATCCGGATACGGTAAGGTGCTGCTCCCTCCGGATTTTCCCCGTGTCCCAAACAATCTCCCTTGCTTCCAGATCACATTCCGTGCAGATCCGGGGGTACTGTGTCGCAAACCTTGTGATACAGGGCGTCGAGTACGCCAACTTTAAACTTTACGTCCTCCCCCATCTCTGCGCTCCCCTCTTATTAGGACTGGATTTCCAGTGTAACCTCCGAAGCCTGACCTTGAAGTTCGGTGGACCCCTGCCCCCTCTCACCGTCTGTAGCCTCGCGACCCTTAAGGTCGCCCCTCCCTCGTTCTTTGCGAACCTCACCCCCGACTGTAAGCCTGTCGCCACCAGGAGCAAACGATACAGTGCCCAGGACAAGGTTTTAATCAGGTCGTAGGTCCAGCGACTCTTGCCGGAAGGGATCATTGTAACAGCCCCTGGAGAGCCCAAGTGGTGGTCGTCAGGACCGGGGAGAAGAATCGGATGGTCATCGACTACAGTCAGACGATCAACGGGTACACGCAACTCGATGCGTACCCTCTTCCCCACATGGTCAACCAGATTGTGCACTACCGAGTCTTCTCCACGGTAGACTTGAAATCCGCGTACCACCAGCTCCCTATCCGGTCGGAGGACCGCCACTACACTGCTTCCGAGGCAGATGGCTGCCTCTACCACTTTCTCAGTGTTCCCTTCGGCGTCACCAATGGGGTCTCGGTCTTCCAATGAACGATGGACCGAATGGTTGACCAGTACGGGCTGCGGGCCACGTTCCCGGATTTGGATAATGTCACCATCTGCGGCCATGATCAGCAGGACCACGACGTTAACATTAAGAAATTCCTCCACACCGCCCAACTCCTTAATTTGACCTAGAACAAGGAGAAATGCGTTTTCCGCACAACTCGACTAGCCATCCTTGGCTATGTCGTGGAAAACGGAGTCCTAGGGCCCGACCCCGATCGCATACGCCCCCTCCTGCAACTTCCTCTCCCCCACTGCCTCAAGGCCCTGAAGAGATGCCCAGGGGTCCCCATTTATGCGGACAAGGCCCGCCCACTTATCATATCCACCATTTTCCCCCTGACGGCTGAGGCCCGCCTGGCCTTCGATCGCATCAAGACAGACATTGCCAAGGCCACGATGCATGCTGTGGAGGAGTCCATTCCGTTCCAGGTGGAGAGCGATGCGCGGACCTTGCCCTGGCTGCCACCCTCAACCAGGCAGGAAGGCCCCTGGCTTTCTTTTCCCTTACCCTCCATGCCTCCGAGATTCAACACTCCTCTATCGAGAAGGAAGCTCAAGCCATTGTGGAAGCTGTGCGACATTGGAAGCATTACCTGGCCGGCAGGAGATTCACTCTCCTCACTGACCAACGGTCGGTTGCCAACATGTTCAATAACACTCAGCGGGGCAAGATCAAGAACAACAAGATCTTGAGGTGGAGGATCGAACTCTCCACCTATAACTACGATATCTTGTATTGTCCTGGGAAGTTTAATGAGCCCCAGATGCCCTGTCCCGCGGTACATGCGCCAGCGCGCAAGAAGACCGACTTCAGGCCATCCACAATGACCTCTGTCATCCGGGAAACACCTGGCTTCTCCATTTCATCAAGGCCCGCAACCTGCCGTACTCCACCAAGGAGGTAAGGACCATGACCAGGGTCTGCCAAGTCTGCGGGGAGTGCAAGCCGCACTTCTGATGGAAATGAGGCTATGACAGGTGAGGACCTTGAGAGGATTGTTATCACCAAGGAAGTAGTGATGGGCAAGCTAATGGGGCTAAAGGTAGACAAGTCTCCTGGACCTGATGGAATGCATCCCAGAGTGCTAAAAGAGATGGCTATGGAAATTGCAAATGCACTAGTGAAATTTACCAAAATTCACTAGACTCTGGGGTGGTCCCGGCGGATTGGAAATTAGCAAACGTGACACCACTGTTTAAAAAAGGAGGTAGGCAGTAAGCGGGTAATTATAGGCCAGTGAGCTTAACTTTGGTAGTAGGGAAGATGCTGGAATCTATCATCAAGGAAGAAATAGCGAGGCATCTGGATGGAAATTGTCCCATTGGGCAGACGCAGCATGGGTTCATAAAGGGCAGGTCATGCCTAACTAATTTAGTGGAATTTTTTGAGGACATTAACAGTGCGGTAGATAACGGGGAGCCAATGGATGTGGTATATCTGGATTTCCAGAAAGCTTTTGACAAGGTGCCACACAAAAGGTTACTGCATAAGATAAAGATGCATGGCATTAAGGGGAAAGTAGTAGCATGGATAGAGGATTGGTTAATTAATAGAAAGCAAAGAGTGGGGATTAATGGGTGTTTCTCTGGTTGGCAATCAGTAGCTAGTGGTGTCCCTCAGGGATCAGTGTTGGGCCCACAACTGTTCACAATTTACATAGATGATTTGGAGTTGGGGACCAAGGGCAATGTGTCCAAGTTTGCAGACGACACTAAGATAAGTGGTAAAGCAAAAAGTGCAGAGGATACTGGAAGTCTGCAGAGGGATTTGGATAGGCTAAGTGAATGGGCTAGGGTCTGGCAGATGGAATACAATGTTGACAAATGTGAGATTATCCATTTTGGTAGGAATAACAGCAAAAGGGGTTATTATTTAAATGATAAAATATTAAAACATGCTGCTGTGCAGAGAGACCTGGGTGTGCTAGTGCATGAGTCACAATAAATTGGTTGACAGGTGCAACAGGTGATTAAGAAGGCAATGGAATTCTGTCCTTCATTGCTAGCGGGATGGAGTTTAAGACTAGGGAGGTTATGCTGCAATTGTATAAGGTGTTAGTGAGGCCACACCTGGAGTATTGTGTTCAGTTTTGGTCTCCTTACTTGAGAAAGGACGTACTGGCACTGGAGGGTGTGCAGAGGAGATTCACTAGGTTAATCCCAGACCTGAAGGGGTTGGATTACGAGGAGAGGTTGAGTAGACTGGGACTGTACTCGTTGGAATTTAGAAGGATGAGGGGGGATCTTATAGAAACATATAAGATTATGAAGGGAATAGATAGGATAGATGCGGGCAGGTTGTTTCCACTGGCGGGTGAAAGCAGAACTAGGGGGCATAGCCTCAAAATAAGGGGAAGTAGATTTAGGACTGAGTTTAGGAGGAACTTCTTCACCCAAAGGGTTGTGAATCTATGGAATTCCTTGCCCAGTGAAGCAGTAGAGGCTCCTTCATTAAATGTTTTTAAGATAAAGATAGATAGTTTTTTGAAGAATAAAGGGATTAAGGGTTATGGTGTTTGGGCCGGAAAGTGGAGTTGAGTCCACAAAAGATCAGCCATGATCTCATTGAATGGTGGAGAAGGCTCGAGGGGCCAGCTGGCCTACTTCTGCTCCTAGTTCTTATGTTTATGTTCTATCGACCTGACAGGGCTCACCTGGTGAAGGCCTCCCGCCCCTTTGAACACCTCAGCGTCGATTTCAAAGGGCCCCTCCCCTCCACTGACCGTAACATGTACTTCCTCAACATCGTTGACAAGTACTCCCGTTTTCCCTTTGCCATCTCATGCCCCGACATGACCTCGGCCACTGTCATCAAGGCCCTACACAGCATCTTCACCTTGTTCGGTTTCCTCACCTACATCCACAGTGATCGGGGCTCCTCTTTTATGAGCGATGTGCTGCTTAGTTCCTGCTTAGTAAGGGCATCGCCTCAAGCAGGACTACCATCTACAACCCCCGGGGAAACAGGCAGGTGGAGAGGGACAATGCGACGGTCTGGAAGGCCGTCCTTCTTGCCCTACGGTCTAGAAGTCTCCCAGTCTCCCGCTGGCAGGAGGTCCTTCCCGATGCGCTCCACTCCATCTGGTCGCTTCTCTGCACCGCCACTAACGAGACCCCTCACGAACGTTTGTTTGTCTTCCCCTAAAGTCCATCTCCGGGGTCTCGCTTCCGTCCTGGCTGACAACTCCAGCGCCTGTCCTCCTCAGGAAGCATGTGAGGAGCCATAGGTCCGACCCCCTGGTCGAGAGGGGTCCTCCATGCAAACCCTCAGTATGCATACGCGGCACACCACGACGGACGGCAGGACAGTCTCCCTCCGGGAATTGGCACCCGCAGGTTCCCCAGCAACCATCACCAACGCGCCCACCCCTACACCACCTATCACCATCACTCGAATGTGGTGGGACTTGGCACCGGCAGCCCTCCCTGGGGCCGTAACCACGTCTCCCTCTCCATCAACATATCGCGATGGAGCTGCAGACACGCTCCCGGAGTCGAAGGTCCCGACACCCGTGCCCACACTGCAGCCGGGGCTGAGGCGATCACGGCGGAAGATCAAGGCTCCCGTCACACTCAACCTGTGAGTCCACTTCACCCCCGCTGGACTTTATTTTGACTGGGAGAGAATGTGGTGAACCACGTATTGCAACTATATATATATTTACCGTTATTCATTATTTATCCTACTGTTATCCACCACTGTATATATGTTCACTGTTGTTTTTATTCACTGTTACTTACTGTTGTTGTGTTGATGCTTCTGTTGGCTCCGCCTGTGGCTCCGCCCCTCGGGGGAGGTATATAATTGGCAGATCTGTGGCCAGCTCTCAGTGCAGGAGCAGCAGCAGGCTGGCATACTTCTTAGCTTATTAAAACCACTGTTCTCTTCTACAACCCGACTCGTGTGAATTGATGAACCATCACGGACCGACCACAAAAGCGGTCAAGCCACTCTTTTGAGATCAACCAAGTGTAAGAAAGGCAACAAACTTTGGGATAAAGCAAAGAAATAGTCGCTCCTGATATGGGCAGTGACCGAACGTAACAAAGATCAATGGAAACTTAAAAACATCAAATGAGAGTGCAATTAAAGCGGTCGGGCTGTGTAAAATTGCGTTTAATTGGTCGCTTGATGGGCTAAATTGCCTGCTTGATTTTCAGCCGGGGCGCTTCTGACTCTCGAGTGTGCCCACCGACTGAAATATCGTGCGAGTGCGCCATGATGTCGGGAAGCACGGCCGACGTCTTCCTGTACGATTTTATGCGCTTCTGGGGTCAGGCCCGAGCAACATAAAATTCTGGCCCAAAAGTGGAAGAAGAGATAAAGAGCATTCAAAGACAACACCAGACAGAGTTCATTAGCTGGCCCGTTGAGTCTTCCTTCGTCGTCAAAGGAAACCTAAAGCGTGAAATAATGATGTTTGACAATTTAGTTGTCAATTTAGTTAATTGTGCCCCTTAAGGACATTGTTTGCTCTTTGTTATTAAAACGGGGCAGCACGGTGGAGCAGTGGGTTAGCCCTGTTGCCTCACGGCGCCGAGGTCCCAGGTTCGATCCCGGCTCTGGGTCACTGTCCGTGTGGAGTTTGCACATTCTCCCCGTGATTGAGTGGGTTTCTGCAATATCGCGCGTCCTGAAGGCCCCAGAATCGCCGAGCAGAAACTTATAGCCAAGTTCCGCACACGAGTGCAGCCTCAACCGGGACCTGGGATTCATGTTGCATTACATGCATCCCCCACCATCTGGCCTGGGCTTGCGAAATCCTACCAACTGTCCTGGCTTGAGACAATTCACACCTCTTTAACCTGGGGTTACCCCTATCTCTGGATCTGTAAAGACTTAATTACCTGCAAATGCTCGCATTCTAAGCATTGTCTTGCATCTTTGAATTTGTCTATATATATGTTTCTGGAACATACCTCTCCATTCACCTGAGGAAGGAGCAGCGCTCCGAAAGCTTGTGTTTGAAACAAACCTGTTGGACTTTGACCTGGAGTTGTAAGACTTCTTACTGTGCCCACCCCAGTCCAACGCCGGCATCTCCACATCATTAAGGGCAGAATGAGTCCTCGCCAATAACCCTCAGCCTTAAAAACAGATCTTCACCTGGACAGTCAGCTTGCTGCCAGCAGATTGTAAACTGTGCTTCCACAGTGGTTCCCATTCCGAAAGCACTTCACTGGAGTGGTGCCATGAAAGGCGCTACACAAATACAAACCTAAGTTTGCTCCACCTGTAGACGGTTTCAGCGGGTGGGTGCGCGGCCCCTTTAAATCTGCAGCTGACGGCGCCGGAGATTGGAGAGCGGGACTGGAGGGAGGTGAGTGCGGCAGCGGCCCGACCACAGCGGCGCCGGCATTCGGTGTACGGGCAGCTGGTCGCCCGGGTGACCGAGCCTGAGGCCTACCCCGTTGCCCCGGGTGACCGAGCCTGAGGCCAACCCCATTGCCCCGGGTGACCGATCCTGAGGCCTGCCCGTTACCCCGGGTGACCGAGCCTGAGGCCTACCCCGGCTGCCCCCGGGTGACCGGGGCCTCGGCTGCTTTTTGCCGGGCTTTCAGGCGGCTTTGGCGGGGGTGAGATTAGTCAGGCGGCTTTGACGAACGTGCTCCTCCTCCTCTGCGAGGAGCAGGATCTGCGGCCCCAATCTTTCCATGGAGCCTTTGCCCACTCGTCGTGCAGGCGGAGCCGGGGACAACTTGAGCTCTTCCTCGGGCACTGCCCCAATGAATGTCCTTTCATTAATTAAAACACGTGTATGTAAATAGTGTCTTTCAGAAAATCGGGGTGTTCCAAAGTGCTTTAGAGCCGAAGAAGTGCTTTTGAAGTGCGATTGCTGTTGTAATTTAAGACATTGTGGCAATCAATTTGTGCACAGCAAGATCCCACGCACAGCAAGGTGATGATTTGCTTTCAGTGGAAGGAAAGGCCAGTTCAATATTTTTCAAATCCCAAAGCCTGTCTACCATCTATGAGGCACAAGTCCGATGTGTGATGGAATGAATACTCTCTCTTCCCCCCCCCCCCCCCCCACCCCCCCCCACCTGAATGAGTGCAGCTCCAACAACCCTTGGCACCATCCAGGACAAAGTAGCCCACTTGATTCACACTCCATCCGCCACCTACATCATTCACTTCCTCTACCACCAACACACAGTGGCAGCAGTGTGTACCATCTGCAAGATGCACTGGAGCAATTCACCAAGGCTGTATTGAGAACACTTTCCAAACCTATGACCACTGCCACCTAGAATAGTATTTTTCAAACTTTTTACTCTGGGACCTACTGTTACCAAACGGCCGACCTTCGGGACCCATATCGGCCGACTTCAAGTGAGCAGGTTATTGCTGTATAAATGCCACCTGATAGCACTGTCGATGACACCTTCCATTATTATTCCGATGAGGTTCTGATTGGACTTGTGCTGCTTTCTGTGGACAGGATATTGTGGGGCAATTTTCCACATTGCTGGGTATTCCAGTGTTGTAGCTGTACTTTAATAGCTTGGTGAGGAGTTAGTTCTGGAGCACAAGTCTTCAGCATTATTGCCAAATGTTGTCATGGCCCATAACTGTTGCTCTATCTAATGCCTTCAGCTGTTTTGTAATATTGCGTGGAGTGAATAGAATTTGCTGAAGACTGCCATATTGGGGACCTTGGGAGAATGCCGAGATGGATCATCCACTCAGCACTTCTGACTGAATGAAGATGGTTGCAAATACCTCAGCCTTGCCTTTTGCACCAATATGCTGGGCTTCACCATCATTGAGGGTGGGGTTATTTGTGGAGCCTTTCTCTGGTAATTGTCTAATGGTTCACCACATTCATGACTGAGGTGTGGTGTTACTGCTCATTGCCTTGTGAGCAATTCGAGATGGGAAATAAATGCTAACCTTGTCACTACACATCCATTTTCATAGTTTCTCATTTCCCTATTTTTTGAAAAGTTGAAAGGAACTTGAAGAAAATGCCATTTGTAAAAATGAAAGTGCCTGATGGTCATTTCAGACATGATTTCATTGCATCACTACATTCAATTCAGTGTCCACTAAAATAATTGTGCAAACTAATTATAAAAGGGTGTGGGACCACATCTGAAATAGGAACAGAAGTTGGCCAATCGGCCCTTTCAGGCTGCTCTGCCATTCAATTAGATCATGTTTGGGTTTTTGCCATGTTCCCATCTCTCCCAATAACCTTTGATTCCATTGTGTAATGAGAATCTATCTACTTCTCCCTTAAAAGTATCGAATGATCTCATTTCCACCACCCTCTGAGTAGGGAGTTCCAAAGTCGCACAACCCTCAGAAATTTCTCCTCGCCTCTGTCCTATAAGAGCAACCCTTAGTTCTGGACAAACCCGTGAGGAAACATGCATTCATGTCCACCAAATCAAGACCATTCAGGATCTTGTATACTTCAACAAATCACTCCTCCCTCTTCTGAACTCCACTGGAAGCAAGTCTAACTTGTCTAATAAGTCAGCCCACTCCTAGATATCAATCTAGTAAACCTCTTTCCAATGCATTTGCATCCTTACAGATATAGCAAAACTACATAAACTGATTTTTCTTGTGCTGGGTATTGCAAGAACTGAGTCATTTTGCAAATGTTCCAGAATTTATCCACCCATCTTATTTCAGAAAATACATAAAACGTGATTTACACGAGAACCATAATGTGCAAGCTTGATGAACTAATTAAGTATGTTGTATGTGGTAAAGTACTGGCCAAGTATCTTCTAATTTGTGGTCTAGTAAGTTGGCATACACATCGACTTGTGCATTTCAGGTTGGAGCATTGACTGATCAAGGAACTAACACACGCATAGAATGCCCCCTTTAGCAGGTGCAGATCTTGTCCGGACACCTGTCCAGTTATACCGGTATCTCTTGCGATGTTGCAAGGAACTTCCCGCAGAAAACATGCAGCGGCATTACAAGCATGCAATAAGGCAGGTTTGTAGTTGGTTGAAAATCCAGCTTTTTATTTCAATATTTTTGTGGTTATTGAACATAAGGTGTGGCTTGCAGTAGATTTTATATTTTAAATCTCAATTCATTTCAGTTTTTAAATTTTTAATTCTGAAAATGAGCATTGACCATGTTGGTATCCACGGAGAGAAGAAGATGTAGAATCATAGAATATTACAACACAGAAGCACACGGGAGCGCTTCTCCCAAAAGGGAACAAAGAGACTACACATAGCCCCATTTTATGCAGTGGGGGAGCTCTGCTTGCTGGAAGTCCACAGTGCAGCGAGAGATCGGACTGCCATATTTAAATGGCATCCTGATCTCCGCAGCCCCCAAAACAAAACCTTGGCACTGCTAGGGTGCCCAGGTGGCACCAGAAGTACTCGGGTACCACCCTGCCCATAGGACATGCAGCTGGGGGCCTTCGATCCCCTGGAAGACCCCCACAAGTGCTGGTCTGTCTAGTACCTGTTTTTGGGGACCAGTGCTAAACAGCGCTTTTGCGAGGCTAAGGGGTTTAATCCCAAGGCCTTGGGTACCTAGGGAATCTGCACATTAGAGTGAGGCTTACTGCCTTGCTCTAATATGCAGATTTGCCAAAAAAGTGGTTACGCCTGTCGTGGGTTTGCATTGCAATGACTCGCAAGATCGCGTTGAATCTCGCAAGGCGTGGCGAGCTGGGTAGATCCCGGGAGTGGTCACGATGTGCTGCAGCGAGCTGCTTTTCAGGCGTAGCGTGGCCGTTGGATGGCGCCACGTATGTTTTTCATCTCTGGCTTTACAAACTGTTTTCCCTGCCTGCCCCAATTTTGAGGATTTGTACATCTGAATACAATAAGTCTCTCTGTTCTTATTCTATGCATGTAATGTATATTTCTTCCATATTTTTCATTCCAAAATGTGTAAGCCGCATTTCTTTCCATTAGATTTCATCTGACACGAATCTCAGTAACTTGAATCTGTAATCCTCAAGACATTCAAAGATGTCTTGGTTAACCAATTTGTTTTTCCACAATGTTTCCTTTCTGTATCTGGCTCCAAATCATTTGTGTACATTTGAGGGAGTCACCCATTCATTCCATTGACCCTGTTCTGCCAATCAATTAGATCATAGCTATTTCCATCCACCTGCCTTGGCTCAATATCCTTGTTAACAAACAATGTTTTGATCTTCGATTTAAACTTTATTAATTGATCTAGCGTCTTTTTCCTAACTTGTTTGACTGGCCTGGCTCTGTCGGGTTATGTACCCTTGCCCTAGACTCGCCAGCCACCATAAAACATTTCTATGTTTCTGCCCTATTAATTCCTTCAAGTCACCACATAACCTTCTATATTCCAGAGAATAGAAGCCTAGTTTATCTAATCCCTCCACGTGATCTAACCGTTGGGTTTTGCCATTCATTGTGAATGGAATACACAATGTGCTAAACAGTTGCCACTATATAGAGCATTGACGAGACTACATCTGGAGTACTGCACTGTTTGGTCCCCTTACTTGAGGAAGGATGTAAATGATTCCAGGGATGAAGGACTTGCCTTATGAAGAGAGATTGCGCAGTTTAGGCCTATACTCTCTGGAGTTTAGAGGAATGAAAGGAGATCAAATTGAGGTACGTACGATGCTGTAGGTGATTGAGAGGGTAGACATTGAGCAGATGTTTCCCTTTGTTGGACATTCTGGAAGGATAGGCTATCGTTTTAGGCTAGGGGGTGGCAGATTTAAAACCGAAACGAGGAGGAATTGCTTGACTCAAAGGGTGGTTAATCTGTGGAATTCTTTATCCCAGAGTGCAGTGCTCACCGGAACACTAAACAAATTTTAAGGAGGAGTTGGATAGGTTTTTAATTAGTAGCAGGATGAAGGGTTATGGGGAGCAGGCTGGAAGGTGGAGATGAGGCTGAGATGAGATCAGTCATGATCGTATTGAATGGAGGAGCAGGTTCACCGCTCAAAGCACTTTACAGTCAATTAAATACTTGATGTGATGTAGGAAAAGCAGCAGCCAATTTGCGTACAGCAAGCTCCTACAAACGATGATGTGACAGTAACCAGATCTGTTTGTGTGATACTGATTGAGGCATTATAATTGGTCAGGAAACCAGGGATAACTCCTATGCTCTTTTTGTTGCCCATTCCTCATTGTCCTTGAACCACTTGGGCCATTTGGAGTTGACCACATTGCTGCGGGTCTGGAGGCACATGTAGGTCAGGCTGAGTAAGGATGGGAGATTTCCTCCCACAAAGGACATTAGTGAAACAGATGGGTTTTTCCGACTAATGATCCATGTCTGAGTGGCGCAGTGGTTAGCACTTCTACCTCACGGCGCCGAGGACCCGGGTTTGATCCCGGCCCTGGGTCACTGTGTGGAATTTGCACATTCTCCCGGTGTCTGCTTGGGTCTCATCCCCACAACACAAAAAATGTGCAGGGTAGGTGAATTGGCCACGCTAAATTTTCCCTTAATTGGGAAGGGGGGGGAGAATGAATTGGGTACTCTAAATTACAAAATATATATATTTCATGTCAAGCTTCCTGCAGTTTGATTGGACCCATGGTTAGGTTTCAAGTTGTGCCCTCTTAAAAGCAGTACTGAATTTGTTTAGGTGGGGAGCCAACCCAGTGCTGTCACCTACAAGTCTAATTAAAATAGATGTAACTTTAAATCTTGCGGTATCTGCTGCTGCATCCTGCTCAAAGAACATCTGGGCAGAATAGACAGTTGAGATTCAACAGGATAACGCGCAGAGTTTCATCGCTGGTTGTGTTTGGTTTCAACTGTTCGTGCAGATGCTGTGCGAGCACATGGTTTAGAGGAGGTGCTGTCTGTGATAGACTTGGCGGCGGCGGCAGCAGCAAATCCGAGATAGGCGATCATTGTTTGGGGATGGAGCCAGTTGCTCACCAGAAGACGTCAGCAGATTGAGAAAGTTGGACAAGAAGCAGCAGCGAATTTGAGAGCACCAGCAGAATATTGTTTTCCAATTTCCCCATCTAGTATAGCACTCGTCAGGAGTGTTTGAGTTTCAGTTCACATCATGAAGCCTCGGAGTAAAGTTTAAATCAGTGTTCTCGTTACTTCAAGTATATCGTACTTAAGCTGTGGGTGCTCGGATGTTCGGATTTCAGACTTCGATCATCAGTGGGAGAAAAGAACCCTCGAGCCTGAAATTTTAAGTAGAGCAAAACAGCAAATAAGAATAACATCGGATTGTGCAAACTGTTCATGATTTGTATCTGGACATCCCAGAATCAAGTGAACAGATGGGATGACAAATGGAACACTTTTCTACAGAGTTCACAGTATTCATGCAGCATCTAATTTGGGCGTTGGGACATCAAACACTGTCCAGCAATGGCATGAGTAATCTTTCTAATTACAGCAGTCACATGATGGACTTTCTGTTGTGTAACAACACAATTTGGATGTTTGAATGAATTATAATTAATAGTTTAGCCTTGTAATATTTTTTACACAAAATTAAATTCCATTTGGGGGTGAGACGGCTCTGCAATTTTAGTAATGCCCAGAGGCCTTGACCAACCTTCAAATTGGCATTCACACCTTTAGTATACGATCAGAGATAGGCGATCATTGTGTGGGAGGAGGAAGTTGGTGAAAAGTTATTTATCAAAATAAATACCTTTTTAAGAGATGACTGGGAAAGCTCCAGCCCAGGCGTTTGCTTCCTTGTGTAAAATTGGAAACAAAATACTATTTTCAACATTCCTGAGGTAATGGAGTATCACCCAGAGTGTCTGCTGGTTAGTCATATCAAATTACTGTACTACCTCTGCAAATAAGTCCATGCCTAACAATAGGCTCGATATACACGGTAGCACAGTGGGTAGCTTCACAGCCCCAGGGTCCCAGGTTCAATTCCTGGCTTGGGTCACTGTCTGCGTGGAGTCTGCACGTTCTCCCCGAGTCTGCCTGGGTTTCCTCCGGGTGCTCCGGTTTCCTCCCGCAGTCCAAAGATGTGGAGGTTAGGTGGATTGGCCATTCTAAATTGTCCTTAGTGTCCAAAAAGGTTAGGTGGGGTTACGGGGGTAGGATGGAAGTGTGGGCTTCAGTAGGGCGCTCTTTCCTAGGGCAGACTCGATGGGCTGAATGGCCTCCTGCAGTGTAAATTCTATGATTATCAATGATAATTCCTATGTTTAAATAGGCAGCTGTCCCACTAACAGGACTGACCTACCAGAGGTGGCAAGTCAGAGGTAATAATAATAATAAACGCTTATTGTCACAAGTAGGCTTCAATGAAGTTACTGTGACAAGCCCCTAGTCGCCACATTCTGGCACCTGTTCACGGAGGCAGTTACAGGAATTGAGCCCACGCTGCTGGCCTTGTTCTGCATTACAAGTCCGCTGTTTAGCCCACTGTGCTAAACCAGCCCCTGGTATACAGTCAAGAAGGAGTTGTCAACGTCGACTCTTTACCCCATGAGGTCTCATGGCATCAGATCAAATATAAGCAAGGAAACCTCCTGCTGATTACCACCTACTGCCCCCCAGTTGATGAATCAGTGCTCCTCTATGTTGAACACAACTTGGAGGAAACACTGAGGGTGGCAATGGCACAGAATTGGGGGGGGGGGGGGGGGGGGCAGCAGACTTCAATGTCCATCACCAAGAGTGGCTTGGTGGCACCATTATTGGCTGGGCTGCCTGAGTCTTAAAAGGGCATGCCTGCTAGACCTAGTCTGTGGCAGGTGGTGAAGGAACCAACAAGAGGGAAAAACTTGCCTGTCGCAGATGCATCTGTCCACGACGACTGTATTGTTAAGAGTGATCACAGCTCAGTCCTTGTGGAGACTAAGTCGTGCCTTCACTGAGGAAACCCTCCGCCATCTTGTGTGGCACTCCCACTGAACTAAATGGGATAGATTTTTAACCAATCTAGCAACTCCAAACTGGACAACCAAGAAGTGCTATGGCCTTCAGCAGAATCGGATACAACCACAATCTGTAACCTCATAGCTCCGCATAACTCCCACTCTACCATTACCATCAAATCGGGAGAGTCAGCATTGGTTCAAGGAGAGTGCAGGAGGCCATGCCAGCTGCAACATCAGTCCTACATAATACGAGGGATCAGCCTGGTGAAGCTCCAATGTTGGGCTACTTGCATGCCAGCGAAAGCAGCGTGTGATAAAGCTAAGTAATGCCACAACCAACAGATCCGATCTAAGCTCTGCAGTCCTCCACATCCAGTCATGAATGGTGGTGGACAATTAAAACAACTCACTGGAGGAGGAGACTCGTATCCCCATCCCTCAATGATGGGTGAGACCAACACACCCGTGCTAAAGGGATGAGGCTGAAGCTTTTGCAACCATCTTTAGCCAGAAGTGCCGAGTGAATGATACATCTCTGGCTCCTCCTGAGGTTCCCTGCATCACCCTGAGCCAATTCGATTCACTTCATGTGATGGAACGAAACAGTTGAAGGCACTGGATATTGTGAAGGCAATGGGCCGTGATAACATTCCAGAAATAGTACTGACGACTTGTGCTCCAGAACTAGCTGTGTCTGTAACAAAGTACAACTACAGCACTGGCATCTACTCAGTATTGTGGAAAATTGTGCAGGTTTGTCCTGTTGTCCTGTCCACAAAAAGTAGGACAAATCAGACCTGGCCAATAACTGCCCATCAGCCTACTCTGGATCATCAGCAAAGTGATGGGAAGTGCCATTGATGGTGCTAACAAGCAACATTTACTCCGAAGAAACTTGCTCAGTTTGGGTTCCACCAGGTCCACAGCTCTTGACCTCATTACAATGCTAGTCTAAACATGGACAAAAGAACTGAACTCCAGAGGAGAGGTGAGAGTGACTAACTTTGATGCCAAGGCCTGATTTGACCAAGTATGGCATGAAGAACTGAAATGAAAATTGCTTATTGTCACAAGTAGGCTTCAATGAAGTTACTGTGAAAAGCCCCTAGTCACCACATTCCGGCGCCTGTTCGGGCCAAAACATGGTAATCCAGGGGAAAATCTCCACTTGGTTGGAGTCATACCTGGCCCAAAGGAAGATGGCTATGGTTTTGGAGGTCAATCATCTCCGTCTCAGGACATAACTGCTGGAGTTCCCCTGGTTAGGGTCCTAGGCCCAAAGCTGCTGCTTCAATGACATTCCATCATAAATGAGAATTTAAATGTTCATCATTTGCGACTCAGATACTGAGCTGTCCGTGCCTATATTTAGGCTTGGGCTGATAGTGGCAAAACGTTGTCCCTCAAATAAAAGCAAACTACTGCGGATGCTGGAATCTGAAACAAAGAGAAAATGATGGAAAATCTCAGCAAGTCTGGCAGCATCTGTAGAGCGAGAAAAGAGCTAACGTTTCGAGTCTAATGGCTCTTTGTCAAAGCTAACAGAGAATGTGGGAATATTTACACTGTGGAGTGAGAGTGAAAGATGAAAAAAATTTCATTCTCACTCCACAGTATAAATATTTCCCACATTCTCTGGCTGTTAGCTTTGAAAAAGAGCTATTGGACTCGAAATGTTAGCTCTTTTCTCTCTCTCACTCTCTCTCTGCAGAAGCTGCCAGACCTGCTGAGATTTTCCAGCATTTCTCTTTCGTTGTCCCTCAAATGCCAGGCAATGGCCATCTACAAGGGAGAATTCAACCATCTACCCATGACATTCAATAGCATTACCATCGCTGAATCCCCCACTATCAACATATTGGGACCAGAAACTTAGCTGACCAGCTAGATGGATACTGTGGCTACAAGACCAAGTGAGAGGCTGGGAATTCTCCCACAAGGGGCGGCATGGTAGCACAGTGGTTAGCACTGTTGCTTCACAGAGCCAGGGTCCCAGGTTCGATTCCCGGCTTGGGTCACTGTGGAGTCTGCACGTTCTCCCCATGTCTGCGTGGGTTTCCTCCGGGTGCTCCGGTTTCCTCCCACAAGTCCCGCAAGACTTGCTGTTACGTGGATTGGACATTCTGAATCCCCTCTGTGTACCCGAACAGGTGCAGGAATGTGGCGACTGGGGGATTTTCACAGTAACATCATTACAGTGTTAATGTAAGCCTACTTGTGCTAAAAGTAAAGATTATTATTATTAGCAGTCATGGCTTTGGAAGGTGCTGTTGAAAGAGCCTTGGTCAGTTGCTGCAGTGCACCTTGTAGCTGGTTGCCTCCTTACAGACTTATTGCCCCTTAACAAACAATTGCAACAATAAAATCGCCTCTTCCCCACTCTCCGGCCCCCACACTACCCGCATATTCCAAATTCCGTTGTTCCAGCTCCTCCGTCAACCATCAACGTTCAGTTCTCCTCCAGTTCATGATCTTTACTAAATTCATTGGCCTCCTCTGGGGTTTCAAAATAGTACTCCTGGCCTTCATAAGTCACCCACAGTTTCACTGGGTACAACACCCCGAACCCGATCTGCCTTCGGTTAAAGAGCTGCCTTGGCCCTTTTGAACCCAGCATGACGTTTTGCCAGCCCCGCTCCAATGTCCTGATAGATTCGGACCTTGTTCCCCTCCCATTCGCAGTTCCGCTTCTCCTTGGCCCACCGCAGGATCTTCCCCTTCTCCACAAACCTGTGGAGTCTCACAATCGCTGCCCTCGGTGGCTCCCCCGCCCTTGGCTTCTGCCTTAGAGACCTGAGCACTCTATCTACCTCTGGAGCCTTGACCAACACCCCCTCCAGCATCCTTGAGACATATCTCGTAGCACTCGTGCAATCCACACCTTCAGGCAGGTCAACAATACACCGGTTCTGCCTTCCAGATCTATTCTCCTGCTCCCCTACGTTTGCCCTTAGTGACTTGCAAAGGTCCTCCAATGCCACCACCCAATCATTGTGGTCGGACATCACCCCCTCCATCTCTCCTGTGCCTCCGAGCACTTCTCAACTCTCTTCATCGAGCTACCGCTCCTTCGATCGGTCTTCTGCATCTCCTTTCGTTGCTGGCAAAACGGTAGCACAGTGGTCAGCACAGTTACTTCACAACTCCAGGGTCCCAGGTTCAATTCACGGCTTGGGTCACTGTCTGTGTGGAGTTTGCACGTTCTCCCCATGTCTGCGTGGGTTTCCTCCTGAGTTCTCTGGTTTCCTCCCACAGTCCAAAGATGTGCAGGTTAGGTGCATTGGCCATGCTAAATTACCCTTAGTGTACAAAAAGCTTAGGTGGGGTTACTGGGTTGCGGGGATAGGGTGGAGATGTGGGCTTGGGTGGGGTGCTCTTTCCGGGGGCCGGTGCAGACTCGGTGGGCCAAATGGCCTCCTCCTGCACTGTAAATTCTATGAACTCCTCTCTGATGAATGCCATCAACTGCTCCATCTGGGGTTTTCCAGCATGCGACAACCCTTACCCCTCCGCCATCTTTCCAACTGTTGCTGAGCCATAGGTCTCTTCTAGTTCCTTGGCCAGGTCTTTAACCTTCTGCCGGGTCGGATAACCAGCAGACATGCCACTCCCTGGGGGAACGTCTCCTCCACACCTTTCGAAATTCCCCCATTTTCGGTTAAAAAGAGCTCAAATCAGTGCATTCGATCTGGAGCTGCCCTGTGTGCGACCACTCACTCCATAGCCACCACTGGAAGTCAGGTTGATCTATAAATGGCTGCTTTTGGCAAGCTACAGAAAGGCTAGTGCCTATGAACCCATATCCTAACATGAGCTTTATCTCCAGAAAGAAGGCAGATGGGATCGGTTGTCTAGTTTTGCCTTTAGCATTCCTAATGGATTGGAAAACTGCAAATGTAACACCATTATTCTAGAGTGGAGGGGCTGAGATCTAGAAACCATCATTAAGGAGGAAGACGTGGGACATTGATAAAATGTAATACAATTAGAATTAACATGGTTTTGTGGAAGGCAGCACGGTGGTGCAGTGGGTTAGCCCTGCTGCCTCACGGCGCCGAGGACCCAGGTTCGATCCCGGCTCTGGGTCACTGTCCGTGTGGAGCTTGAAAATTCTCCCCGTGCTTGCGTGGGTTTCGCCCCCACAATCCAAAGATGTGCAGGCTAGGTGGATTGAACACGCTAAATTGCCCCTTAATTGGAAACAATGAATTGGGTATTCTAAAATTTGGAGAAAGAAAAACATGGTTTTGTGAAGGGGAAATCATGTTTGACAGATTTATTAAGATCCTTTGAGGATATAACAAGCTGGGTACCAACAGGGTATTTGGATTTCCATAATTTACCACATGAAAGTTTATTGGATATTGTAGCAGGTCTTGGTGTTGGGGTGATCTACTGGCATGGATAGAGGATTGACGAGCTAAGGGGAAACAGATTTGGGATTAATCGATCATTTTCAGGCTGGCAAACTTAACTAATGGACTGGAATTATCAGTGCTGGGGCCACAACTAGTTATGAAAAATATTGATGATTTGGATGAAAGTGTCGATAATACATGGCTGGTTAAGAAATCACTAATTGTGAGGAGGATGCAAAGAAACTGCAAAAGCTATGGACAGGTTAAGTGAGTGGGCAAAAAATTGGCAGGTGGAGTATAATGTGGGGAAAATGTGAACTTGTCCATTTTGTGTAGCAGCCTGTATACATGTCCAGGTCTTACTGTATTTGGGCATGGACTGCTTCCACAGGCAGTAATAGAGGCTGGGTCATTGAATATATTCAAGGTTGAGTTCAAGAAATTTTTATTGACAATGGAGTAGAGGAATATGGGTGACTGGTAGGAATGTTGAGCCCAGGCCGCTATCTGATCAACCTTGAATGTTGGAGCAGGCTCGAGAGGCCATTTGGCCTACTCCATTTCTTGTGATTTGGTGATCTTTTATGGTCCTCGCTCTTATTTGAACCTAAAGGAGATGGACTGAATCAGAATGCATCCCAGTCCTGTAATAAAAGCAAAATACTGCGGATGCAGGAATCTGAAACAAGAACCGCGAATGCTGGACTGACACAGCCGGTCTGGCAGCATCGCTAGAGAGAGAGCAAAGGTAATGTTTCGTAGTCCTTTTGGCCCATCATCAGAACTAAAGACTGAAATGTGTTAGATTTTAAACTCTAACTGTGAGAGACTGCAACAAAATGTATAACCTTAAGCACATGAGACAAATGGCCAGGTTTTTGGGGGGGGGGGGGGGGGGGGGGGAAGGAGGGCTATTGCATTGAGAGGATAAATGTATGAAATATTCGAAGCTGTGGCGATGAATAATGTTGAGGATCGTCCATTCCAAAAAGGAGCAGATCTCCTCTTCCCGTTGGGCACGATGCAGCCTCAAGACTCAACATTGAGTTTGTCAAATTTAGATTGTGACCTGTCTCCTCCTCTGATCTTAAACCCCTTTTTAAAAAAAATATCCCATACACGCATTGCCTAAATGCAAACCCCCCCCCCTCCCACAGCAGGCCTTCTTGTCTTTTGTTCCTCAAGTTACTACATTTTGTTGCGATCTCTTACAGCTACACTTTAAACCCCAACACGTTCTCCCTTGCTTCAGTTCTGACTAACAGCCAAAAGGACTCTCAACGCTAACTCTGCTTTCTACAAGATGCTGCCAGACCCGAGTTTTTCAAGCGTCCTCTGTTCTCATTCCAAAAAGGATCTGAAGGGGAGAATAGTATTGCATTTTTCTGCCCCAGCTTTGACTTTTGAAAAAAAAACTCAACACACAAAGCTGAGGATAAATTCAACGATTTTTCACATTACAGAATTTTAAGGTTCATGCAGATGAAGATGATCCAGAGCGAATTCAACAAATTATCAAAAGGGCAATTGAAGATGCTGACTGGATCCTGTCTAAAGTAAGTGTGCTTAGCCTATTTTGCCATTGAGTTTCTCGATAACTTGTTACGGTGTTCTTGCCTCGATCGTGTGCCATTAGGGAAAAGTGTCAATATTCTGCCCAGCAAAGGCGTGCTACATAACAGAGCCAGGCTGTGTTTTCACAGGTCCTGAGAATGGAAGTTCCCAAGTGAAGAAACTTCACATTTACGATTAGATGTTATTTTTTTAAATAAATATTTTTACTCATATACAAAACAGTCCAATAGAATGCAAATAATGTTACTTTTTAATAATAATAACCCTAACCGCCCCCCCCTCCCCAGCTGCTGGTCATGAACAAGTCCTTAAAGAAGGTGATAAACAGGTTCCACCTGGAATAGAACCCTTTAAAATCCACTTCTTGTCCAGATATCTATGGAGACGATCTATGATTACCCGTGGTGGCTCCCTGGATCTGGACTTTTGTCTCAGCACCTGGTGGTCCCAGCCCACCTTGGGAGGGTTCACAAAACCCTCCCCCACCAACTTCCTGAACATCTTCGCCCCATACTCTGTGGCGTTAATACCTTCAATACCCCCTGATAGCGCAAGGTGTCTGGACCAGTTCTCCTGGTCATCCACCTTGGCCTTCAGTACCTTTTTTGAGCTAACATCACTCCTGTCTCGAAAGACTCAATCGGTTACTGTGGTCTGTACCTGCCTCCTCTGCTCCCAAATTGTTGAGCCCTGCTATTCCAACCACTGCTCCACGCTTTCCAAAGTCTCAAGAATTTGGGGGCCCTGCCACCTCAATCGCTTTGGACAGGTCCCCCAACATCGCCAGTCTCTGCTTCTGGAATTCCCTTGTGAGGAATTCCACTAACTTCTCTGTTGTCGATTGGGAGAGCATAGACGACGTGGAGGCTCTGCCATTTTCTCTTCCACTCCACCACGAGGACCTTCTTTCTATCTCTTGTTGTATCCTGTAGACATCCCACACCGGAGGAGGATCCAACCATCTTCAAATAGTCCACTGTACTTCCCAAAATGTCGCCGTTATCTGGGCAAAAAGGGCCAAAACCCAAGTCCAAAGCGGGAGCCACTTTGTGTGCGACTGCTCCCCTCTTAGCCGCCACCGGAAGCCATGATTAGACGTTATGTTAACAGTCTGCTTTAGCCATGACTGAATCAACCTCAACAACTGGTGTCAATTTCAAGGGCATCTTTTCATTCTAAGTGCTATATCCTAGGACATTGATGGCAACCTACATATGGATTTCCTATGTGTGCTAGTCTATCAAGACTTGTTCACTAATATCATTAGGGAGATGACCAGCATCTAAAAGAGAACTGCCTGTCATGTGCATTTCCTGGAGACAACAATACAGAGCGCGTTGGTGGTGGGGGAGCTGCAGGTTGCGTGTTCTCTTGTTCTGTAAATGGAGCATGCAATGGGGGCCAGCAGTTTAAAGTGCCTTGTCTCCAATTCTTTGTTTAACCTTTAATTTTATCTTTTGCAGTATAAAAAGTGAAAAAAAATCAGCAGTCCAAGCAAACAAAATAACGAGGATGAATGAAACTTTAGACCTAAAGATTTAACGTGGAAGGTTGAAGATTAATAGGAACTCAGTCATTGCAAATGTGCTAAGAGGGTTTATGCAGAAAGCAAACTTGAATTAGAGAAATGGATTCAGGTGAATGAGTTTCAGGGTTGTAATCTGTTTTTGAAGTCGGTTGAGAGCAAGTTTTATGGACTTTCAATTGAGATCAAATTAAAGCCTTTGTGAACTTCAGTTTCTGAATGTTTTACCACTGTCCACCAATGAGCTTTAGTGTCGCTACATAAAGCAAATCACATTTGGGTCTTACTTCCTTGTAAAATTGCCCCCCCCCACCACACACACGCGCGCGCGCGCGCGCGCGCGCGCACACTATCTCGTTCTTGCTGGTCTGATTTTGTATTAGAAGGAAGTGTATTCTACTGAATTGTTCCATAATTGTTTGATGTAAGACAAACACTTTGCTTTTAATGTTGTTTAGCAGACACTTTGCCACTGACGTGAGGGGTAACCTGAACACAGGCATTTTATGTCATAAGTGTGTTATTGTTAAATTCTGTTCCGTTGATCTCAAAGGGTGATGGGTACGTTTATATAGAACATAGAACATAGTTTATGTTTCCTTTTTTTAAAATAAATTTAGAGGACTCCATTCTCTTCCCAATTAAGGCGAAATTTAGCGTAGCCAATCCACCCACTCTGCACATCTTTGGGTTGGGGTGAGACCCATGCAGACATGGGGAGAATGTGCAAACTCCAAATGGACAGTGACCCGGGGCCAGAATTGAACTCGGTGCCGTGAGGCAGCAGTGCTAACTACTGCGCCACCGTGCCGCTCTTTGTTTCATTTCTAACTACCCATTCAAGGTACTGCACACTTTTAAAGTTGCAAATTACCACTACTTTTATATTTTTTTAAAATCCTAGAGTATTGTCATGTTTCTTCAGAAAGGATTTTCTTCCCCATCCCACTTAGAAGGAATGCAGACTGTCCCCTAACTCGTAATTTGAGTTATGGATCATTACAGTAGACTGTATTTTTTTTTTTAATGCATTAATTTGGCTAACATGGCAGATTATTATCAGGTTTCTGTTTTACAATATTGTAATTTCACCTTCAATCATTTTAGCTGTGTTACTAATCCCTGTAAACAATAAATTATCTTTTTAAAATTCTGGATGGAATCCGGTAAACTTTACAGTTTGGTTGACCAGAATCACCCCTGGTCACTGGGGAGCCACAGTGCTCCGAGAAAAATATCAAGGAGGAAAAATATTATTCCTTAGGATAATGAATGATAGCTGATGCTTGTGGCAACTTGTATTAATGCGTCAGTACTTGGTGGGGAGGAGGGGGGGTGGGTGCGGCTGCTGTTCTTTTGCAAAGGAACAGTCGACTACACTTCCAAAGATATTAATTGACTGTGAAATGTTTTGGAATGTGTAAAACATGCTACAAAGTCCATGCCTTCCTTTCCAAATGAATTCTGTCTTAAATGTTGGGCGTTTGTCAGGTGTTTTTGCTATCCTGATGGTTGCTTTTCCATTCGAGTTGGCTTAGTTGATCTTGGCTGAAGTGGATAGCACCAAAACTATAAATGCCAAACCACAAATTGGAATCCGTATCTCAAAATCCTTGCACAGTTCCAGCTTAAATATTAAAATGCATATTTATCTTGTATCAGATCGGCCTGTGCCAAATGACGTGAGACCTGTGTAGGTGCTGATGCAATTCCAATCTTGGACCCAAAATGATGCCAGAGTAAAAGCTGATACCTGGTAGTACTTAGTGCTCATGTGGTATTGTCCATTCCTCTCACTATCACAGTGACGTAGCTTAACTTTGCAGTGTTGCTCAAACCTCAAGATAAATTATGTGAGCTGATTACTCCTTTCTCTCGCCTGGATTTTCTCTTATGGAGTAGAGCAGATCTAACTATGAATATTTATTCTGGCCCAGGTCTTGGGTTGCAGTTTGCACACTGGAAAGATATTTTTTTTTTACGACTAACTGCAAGGAAGGGTTGTGTTTGGTTTCTGGGATGGGGAAGCATTATTTTTGTGAAAACTACCAGCTTACCTTGGATATTTGAGGTACGTGTGTTTTCTGGAGGACTGTTGCTTCACAGCTCCAGGGACCTGGGTTTGATTCCCGACTTAGGTCACTGTGCGGAGTCTGCACGTTCTCCCCGTGTCTGCGTCGGTTTCCTCCGCGTGCTCCGGTTTCCTCCCACTGTCCAAAGATGTGCAGGTTAGGTGGATTGGCCATTCTAAATTTCCCTTAAGTGTCCAAAAAGGTTAGGTGGGGTTACGGGGATAGGGTGATGGTGTGGGCTTAAGTGGGGTGCTCTTTCCAAGGGCTGGTGCAGACTCGATGGGCCAAATGGCCTCCTTCTGCACTGTAAATTCTATGATAACCTGAGTACCCACAAGTGGTTACATCCAATGCCCTGTGCACCTATTGTAATTTAGTCTTGAGCAGCCTCCTTTTCACGTTTCAGATTTTTATAGGCTTTTGGCATTGTTTGAACCTGGAGTAACAGCATAGCAGCTGAGAATGAAGATTACACGCATATATAAGCAAATATCTGCACTTGTTCACAAATAGGTTACCTTTCCAGAACTTCTTTTTTCATATTGCATTAAACAAACGGCGCGATACTCCCAAAAATGGGTGAGTTTCCCGGTGGCTTTTTTGAGTGAGATCCAGACCTGGGTTCACCCACATTTAGGGCACGATCTACCGGGTACCTGCCAGGGCACTAAAAAAACAGAATGCCGTTAGATAGTTTCTGGCGCTTGTAGTCTTTTTTGGGGAGTTTTTCAGCAGTGAAGCCCACGCTTAGGAATTTCTTTAAGCAGTGGGGAACTGAACTCGCCAGCGAGACCAGTTTCTCTGAGATCGGGGAGCCATTTGGAAAGGGTGCCCTGATCTCTAAGTGAGCTTGAGGGTCCACCACACCCCCACACCCCACCACCCATGGGCAATGCCATTCTCCCCCCCCCCCCCCCCCCCCCCTTGCAGACATGGGCATCATCCACCATCCTGCATGTGAGCACACCTCGCCATGGAGTTGATGAGGGCCCCCTGCCTTTCAGGTCTCTACCTTTTTAAAAAATATATTTTATTCCAAACTCTCACAATATCACCCAAACACACAGTACAACACAACATAGTTAACAGTTGTGGAGTTTTAATCCATCCCCCCCACAGCGAGCAGCTCCTCAAATAAAGTAATGAACAGCCTTCACTGCACTCCGAAGCCCTCCACTGACCCCCTCAGAGTGAACTTAATTTTTTCCTGCAGAAGAAAGTCCTACAAATCCCCCAACCAGGCTGCCAACTCTGGCAGCGTATCGCACCTCCAATTCAAAAGGATCCTTCGCTGGGCAATCCGAAGTGGAGGCCCCCCCCCCCCCCCCCAGCAGCCCCGGCTCCACAGAAACCTCAAAGATTGTCACCATAGGATTCAGCTTGACCTCAGCCCCCACTGTCCTGGTTAACATCCCAAGCACCATCTCCCAAAACCTCTCCAGCTCCTCGCAGCCCTAAAACATGTGAGCATGATTTGCTGGCCCCTGCCCACACTTGTAACACCCATTTGTTACCCCCTGCAAGAACTCATTTGTCCTTGTCCGAGTCATGTGAACCCTGTGCACCACCTTAAACTGAATCAAGCTCACCCTCGTGCAGGAGGAGGTTACTTTCACCTGCCGCCTCATACCAGAGTCCACATCCTATTTCCCTCCCCAACTCCTCCTCACACTTGAGTGGTGACATAGTAATAATCTTTATTGTCACAAGTAGACTTACATTAACACTGCAATGAAGTTACTGTGAAAATCCCCTAGTTGCCACATTCCGGCGCTTGTTCAGGTACGCAAGAGCGAGAATTCAGTATGTGAAAATTACCTAATAGCTCGTCTGGTGGGAGGAAACCCACGCTGACACAAGGAGAACATGCAGACTCCGCACAGGCGGTGCCCCAAGCCGGGAATCGAACCTGGGATACTGGCATAGTGCTAACTACTATGCTACCGTGCTGCCCACAGTGGTTAGCACAGTGTTAATGTAAGCCTACTTGTGCCAATAAAGATTATTATTACTACGCTTTATTCCCCCCCCCCCCCCATTGCTTTGCCCTGCTCTCCCAACCAGCCGTATATTTCCCCAATCCTATTAGTTTATTTTGAAGTGATTTTTTTAATGCTTTTATGTTTAATGCCTTTCTTTGCCATGTATTGGACCCGTTTACATAATGTTTGATATTTTGTTTCTACATTCTAATTCAGTTCTTATGCAAGTGTATGATTAGCAATAAAGTTGTATTTTCAACACCTCCAATCAACCGGACAATCGAGTCGTATTGGAAAAAGGTAAAACAAGAGTCCCGACAGACACTGGTGCTCCCTGTCTCCCCGTCGCCCCCCCATCGCCACTTGGCCGATACCCCCAAGGGCTCAATTGCCAATGCAAATAACAACGGTGACAACGGGCACCCCTGCCTCTATGTAACCCAAAATACCTTGAACCCGTCGCATTTGTACGCACGTTAACCACTGGGGACACATACAAAAGACAAACCCACAACACAAACTTGGCCTAAACCTACCTAGAGTTTCAAACAATAACCTCCACTCTACCAAGCCAAAGCCCTTCTTCACATCCACACATACAATAACCTCCGGTGTCCGCTCACTGACGGAATCATAACTACATTCAACAGCCTCCTAAGGTTACTGGAGAGCTGCCTACCCTTCACAAAACCCGTGTCATCCTCAGAGACCACCTCTGGCACACACCTCTCCAACCTGCACAACCTTCACCAATACTTTCATGTCCATGTTCGACAAAGAAATGGGCCTGTAAGACCCACACACCAGTGGGTCCTTCCCCTTTCTCGGGATCAATGAGATCACCTGTGATAACTTGCTGGCACCTCATCCCTCTCCATCGCCTCACTAAACATCTCCAACTGATGAGGGGCCAACTCTGTCGCAAACTGCTCAGAAAACTCTGCCGGAAAGCCGTCCGGCCCCAGGGCCTTCCCCGACTGCATTCTCGTAATACACTCCCATCACCTCCCTCAGCCACAACGGCTCCTCCAATGCCTGCCTCTTCCCCATCTCCAGCTCTGGGAACTCCAACCCATTCAGAAACTGCACCACATGCCCCATCTCTCCAACCGGCTCCACCTTTTACATCTTCTCGTTGAACTCCCGAACACCTCATTTATCTTTTTCAGCTCTCAACACCAGCTCCCCTTCTCCGCCCTTACCTGCAAAAGATCCCTAGACGCTGCCTGATACCGTAGCTGGTGGATCAACAATCGGCTCGCTTCCTCCCCCATACTCGTGCTGCACCGCCCTCACCCTCCGCAGCTGCTCCATTGCCTTGCCCGTTGTCAGCCTATCAAACTGCTCCTGCAACCTCTTCCTTTCCACCAACAGTTCCTTCATGGAGGCCGTCGAGTATCTTCTTATCTACCTCTACTGTCTCGTCTAGTAGCCCCCGGTGCTGCCCCTCCTAGCCTATGAGCCTTAAACAAAATAATCTCATCTTGGACCCCGCCTTCAATACTTCTCAAATCATGGCTGCCGATACCTTCCCATTCTGATTAAGTTCCACATAATTCCTAATCGCCATTCTCACCTTCTCACAAAACGCCTTGTCTTCCAGAAGTCCCAAATCCAAACTCCACCCCGGCCTCTGCACCTGTCCTGAACCAAGCCTCATATCCAGCCATTGCGACGCGTGATCCGAGATCACAATTCCTGCATATTCCGCCCCTACCATCTCCATCAGCACCGCCATCGACTTACCACCAAAAAAAAAATCAATCTTGGAGTAAACATTACACACATGCCCTCTAACACCCCCTCTCAATATCACAAACCTTTCTCCAAAAGTGGCAAAAATGATCGGTTGAATATGGAAGCTACTGGGGTGGAAACTGAGGGAAAACGGAACCCTCTCATGGTTCTGGGAGGGAGGGGAAGAGTGAGAGCAAAAGTGCGTGAAATAGAACGGACGTAATCCAGGGCCGGTCAACCATGGTGGAGGCGCATTTTCGGGTGGGGAGAAAGGAAAACATATGAAAAGCATTAGTATGGAAGGTTGCATTGTCCAAACGGTTGCAACGAAGGTGGAGAAACTGGGTGGATAGAATTGTGTGGACGTGTAGTCAAGGCAATAAAGTCATGGGCTTAGTGACTATTTGTTGATAGCCTATTCCCAGAAATGGAGACAGAGAAGATTGTTTTTTTAATTACCACTCCCTTGAGCCTTGCAACATAAATGTTGTCATTTAATCCCTCCTGCACTCCACCCATCACTGACCTCTTTCCTTGTTCTTTCCATCCTTGCCCTTTCACCTGCTCAAAACCAAATACCTTTCTAACTTTTCCCGGTTCTGAGTAAGAACCACATCCCTGATATCTTAGCCCTATTTCTCTCTCCACACATCTGCTGAGTATTTCTGGCGCTTTCTGCTTTTATTTCTGATTTCATCCATAGTAATTTAACTTTTAACCTAAATTAAGCTGTTAATGTTGAATAAGTCTGGCAGGCAGCATTAGACTTGGATATATATATATAGAACCTCAAGATGGCTCATGTTGCAAACTGTCTGTCATTGGCCCTTCTGCACTGGGCGTGTATAGCTGATGAAACCTTCAGTGTTTTGGATGACTGCTGCTAGAGTCCGGGTTTACAAATGAATGTTCATATCTGCAAGAGTTCAGTGCCTACTTGACTGCAGTTGCAGCTCCGCACCTCCCACTGGTGGGGCAATTGTTCATCTATGACATACGTTCAAACTGCGATCAAAAGGATAGTGGCAATGCACATATCCATTTACTGGTGAGCTGTGTTGCTCATCGCGTCTCTTGTCAGTTGTACCTGGCTGCTCCTGTATACTGGTTGACGAGAGAACTTTATTGATCCTATGTGACATAGTTGGTAATGTGACACTGAGCCAGGAACATATGTAGTACCTCAGAGCGCAGTTGATGACCGATCGGCTATCATTGGACCTTGAAAGATAGATCTGCCAGTGGGAGGTTGAGATTTGTCCACCTCTTCTCACGATAACCCAGCAAGGCAATGCTGCATATCAATCTTAAACATTCCCGGCATGGTTCAGTATGTTATTCAGTTGTAAATGCAAATTCAGAGCATACAAGGAAGTAAACCTATTTTTCCATGTGTTATATTTAGACAACTGAGGGAAACAATCACTGCTTTGTGGCCCATTCAGGTTTAAATAATCATGCCTCAGATTGCCAACATGATTTCTCTTCCTTGCAACTTCCCTTTTGTTTCATAGAATCTACAGTGCAGAAGGAGGATCGACTATGCACCGGCCCTTGGAAAGAGCACCCTACTTTAAGCCCACGCCTGCACCCTATCCCCGTAACCCAACCTAACCTTTCGGACACTAAGGGGCAATTTAGCATGGCCAATCCACCTAACCTGCACATCTTTGGACTGTGAGAGGAAACCGGAGCACCGGGAGGAAACCCACGCAGACACGGGGAGAACGTGCAGACACCACACTGTCACCCGAGGCCGGAATTGAACCCGGGTCCCTGGAGCTGTGAGGCAGCAGTGCTAACCACTGTGCCGCCGAGTTTCACCCCAAATCGCAATTTCAGCAGTGTGCTTGAACTCCCACTCATTCTTTTCCATAATCTAATCTTACATCTTGTTGGTCAGTTAGTTAGTTTTTTGAAGGCACATACTTACCTGGCTTTCATCTGATCTCCCAATGTCTTGTCAAGCTCAGTGCCATCTTAAAGAAGCATGATTGTAACATCCTCCTCTCCCTCTCTGTTCAAACGTACTCTCAGAATAACAGTAAAAATTGCCCCTTAATTGGAAAAAATAAATTGGGTCCTCTAAATTTATAAAAGTGGGCAGCACGGTAGCATAGTGGTTAGCACAGCTCCAGGGTCCCAGGTTCGATTCCCTGCTGGGCCACTGACTGTGCGGAGTCTGAACGTTCTCCCCGTGTCTGCCTGGGTTTCCTCCGGGTGCTCCGGTTTCCCTCCGCAGTCCAAAGATGTGCAGGTTAGGTGGCTTGGCCATGCTAAATTGCCTTTAGTGTCCACAAAAAGGTTAGGTGGGGTTGCTGGGTGAAAATGAAAATCACTTATTGTCACAAGTAGGCTTCACAGTGAAAATCCCCTAGTCGCCACATTATGGCACCTGTTCGGGAAGGCTGGTACAGGAATTGAACCGTGCTGCTGGCCTGCCTTGGTCTGCTTTCAAAGTCAGCGTTTAGCTGTGTGCTAAACCAACCCCAGGGTTACAGGGATAGGGTGGAGGTGTGGGTTTAAGTAGGGTGCTCTTTCCAAGGGCTGGTGCAGACTCGATGGGTCGAATGGTCTTCTGCACTGTAAATTCTTTGATTCTATGAATAACAGCAGGGACTTTTGTTCAGGCCGCCTAATGCAAGATGAAGATGCTGAAAGTTTGCTGAACAATCTTCAGAATCAAAGAGACGGTGGAAGAACAGATACCAATCCGCCCCGAAAAGAACAAGTTACAGAATCATCAGCCCGGTACCGGAGGGGTTATTGGAGACGTTACAGAATTAGCTTTTGTTTTGCATTTTGGATGCTGCTGATTACGAAATTATCAGATCTGTGTTGTGGTTTTTTTTAAAAAGCCAGTCATGTTTCTTTCTGCCCTTTGAAATGATGCAGAATTTACAAACAGCTGCCAACCAGCAAAATACTCCCAGCAATTAACTAGCTGATCTCAGATTTGACTGACTGGTGCCAATTGTGGCTTGTGATATTAAATGGAATTGTCAGCTGCACGGTGGCAGCAACACAGTATATTGTGCTCAATGAGCAATAATATGCAGTTTATAAAAAACCCTTACGTGCCAACTTAGTGAGCATTCCATGGAATGCCTGCTAGAATGGAATAGCCATTTTACATGAAACAAACACATTGAAATTTAGAAATCTAAGCGAAACCAAAGTCATCTCAGTGAATCAAGTTCTCTGATCCGGATCTCTCTCCCCTTTATTAGTTTCTCCCAATTTATGCAGAACAGTGCTTGTGTTCCAACACCATGAATTTGATCTTTAAATAAAACAAACATGTTACTATAAATCACAAGTTCACATTTGATTTGTTGGGGCAGCACGGTGGCGCAGTGAATTAGCCCTGCTGCCTCACGGCGCCGAGGTTCAATCCCGGCTCTGGGTCACTGTCCGTGTGGTGGAGTTTGCACATTCTCCCTGTGTCTGCGTGGGTTTTGCCCCCACAATCCAAAAATGTGCAGGGGAGGTGGATTGGCCACGCTAAATTGCCCCTTAATTGGAAAAAATAAATTGGGTACTCTAAATTTATAAAAAAGGGGGAAAAAAACATTGATTTGCGTCTGCTAGTCTCGTGTGGATGGATATATGCGCAGATTCCCCATGCCTGCAAATTTTTTAAATCTTCCGAAAACACGCAAGCGTCCAGATGGAGACTACTGGCACAGGGAGGAGTATATGTTTCTGGAAAGAGCAAAGAAAACTGACAAAGGAAAATTGCTGGGATGCAGATTTTATATGTCAGGGGATCTATAACTAATATGATTATCTGTTAAATAGATTAAATGACCACACGTACTGTAAATATTAAACATATGTTTTACAGAATTTTATTCATAGAATTTACAGTGCAGAAGGAGGCCATTCGGCCCATCAAGTCTGCACCAGCCCTTGGAAAGAGCACCCCATCCCAGCCCACGCCGCTACCCCATCCCCACAACCCAGGAACCCGACCCAACCTTTTGAACACTAAGGGACAATTTAGCATGGCCAATCCACCCAACCCTGCACCTGACCAGACCATGGGAGGAAACCCACGCAGCCATGTTACTGTGTATAAACTGAAAATACGAATAAAGATATATTTTTTAAAAATAGATTAAGTACAGTGGAAACTCCCATCTTCTCCCTTTCCTTCTGCTTGTTACCACAAATGCATATCGGTATTCCTCCAACATTTTTATGAGTAGTGCTGTCTAAACCAGGCGTAAACTGCTGAAATGATTGTCCTGATAATGAACATTTTTAATTGGCAATAACGCAAAGATGGGTCTTGAAGGCTTCAAGTGGTGGGGTTGGGACTAATTCCTTTGGCAGCTTGCTCCATTGTGGGATTGTACCTTGGACGGGAGATTGCTGATATCATTTATCTTTGTAGTTTGTGTGGATGTTTCAATGTATAGAAGTATTTCCAAATTTATCTTTTATTAAATTTTGCACCGAAATATTTTGACCCCAGCAGTTGTTTCCACTTTCTTTTTCAAAGCTGTTGCGCATTTTGTTGAAGAAATTGTTGATTTTGCAGACTGATTGCAGACGATAAATGTGTTTCTTATGGTTTGGCATAGCTCCAGGTGTGAAGCCTAGCCAGGAAACCTATTTGGTGTGATTGAAGATCTCATGCCAATTTGCCTCAGGCAGCTGATACAATATTTCACTTTTGGTTTTGCTGCTCATTTGTGTCTGTACAGTAAATTCATAATACCTCTCTTTGTTTTGCACTTACTGGTGAAAATTGCAAAGAAAACGAAATAGCAGCGATGAGGTCAGTGCCCATTAAACAATACCAAAATTTTGTTCAAACTCAGATCACATTACTGTCCTCACCAGCTAGCACATCAATGAATATGTTAAAATGTGTTGAGCATAACAATTGTTTCCACTTGTTTTTTAAAAAATTATGCTGTTGTGTATTATTTTGGAGCAATGCCACGTTTAACAAAGTAAGAAGTTTTACAACACCAGGTTAAAGTCCAACAGGTTTGTTTCGATGTCACTAGCTTTCGGAGCGCTGCTCCTTCCTCAGGTGAATGAAGAGGTATGTTCCAGAAACATATATATAGACAGATTCAAAGATGCCAGACAATGCTTGGAATGCGAGCATTAGCAGGTGATTAAATCTTCGTATACACAGGATCTGCTCAGACGAGGAGGAGCGTAACAGACATCTACAGACGTTGAAAGATGCCCTCGTACGAACGGGATATGGAGCTCGACTCATCGATCGACAGTTCCAATGCGCCACAGCAAAAAACCGCACCGACCTCCTCAGAAGACAAACATGGGACACAGCCAACAGAATACCCTTCGTCGTCCAGTACTTTCCCGGAGCAGAGAAACTACGACATCTTCTTCACAGCCTTCAACACGTCATCGATGAAGATGAACATCTTGCCAAGGTCATCCCCACACCCCCACTACTTGCCTTCAAACAACCGCGCAACCTCAAACAAACCATTGTTTGCAGCAAACTACCCAGCCTTCAGAACAGTGACCACGACACCACACAACCCTGCCATGGCAATCTCTGCAAGACGTGCCAGATCATCGGCATGGATACCACCATTACACGTGAGAACACCGCCCACCAGGTACGCGGTACATACTCGTGCGCATCGGCCAACGTTGTCTACCTCATACGCTGCAGGAAAGGACGTCTCGAAGCATGGTACATTGGCGAGACCATGCAGACGCTGTGACAACGAATGAACGGACATCGTGCGACAATCACCAGGCAGGAATGTTCCCTTCCAGTCGGGGAACACTTCAGCAGTCAAGGGCATTCAGCCTCTGATCTCCGGGTAAGCGTTCTCCAAGGCGGCCTTCAGGATGCGCGACAACGCAGAATCGCCGAGCAGAAGCTTATAGCCAAGTTCCGCACGCATGAGTGCGGCCTCAACTGGGACCTGGGATTCATGTCGCATTACATTCATCCCCCACCATCTGGCCTGCGAAATCCTACCAACTGTCCTGGCTTGACACAGTTCACACCTCTTTAACCTGGGGTTACCCCATCTCTGGATCTGTGAAGATTTAATCACCTGCTAATGCTCGCATTCCAAGCATTGTCTGGCATCTTTGAACCTGTCTATATATATGTTTCTGGAACATACCTCTTCATTCACCTGAGGAAGGAGCAGTGCTCCGAAAGCTAGTGACATCGAAACAAACCTGATGGACTTTAACCTGGCATTGTAAAACTTTTTACTGTGCTCACCCCAGTCCAACGCCGGCATCTCCACATCACATTTAACAAAGCAATTGCAATAAATGAGCCCTAACACCTCTTTTTACCACAACTAGGGATTCCCACAAATGTAATTGGCTTTAAGTAAAGTGCTTTGAAGCATTTTGAAATCATGAAAGGCTCTATCTAAATGCAAGTTTTTTTCCAGCTTCCGCTTACTCATTTGTTCTAGTTACTGGGCAAGTAGTTAAACCTCAGTTAAGCAGTATTCAAAAATTACAATTTCCCCGAATCATGCTGCTACATAATAATCGCTTATTGTCACAAGTAGGCTTCAATGAAGTTACTGTGTAAAGCCCCTAGTCGCCACATTCTGGCACCTGTTCGGGGAGGCCGGTAGGGGAATTGAACCTGCGCTGCTGGCATTGTTAGCCAGCTATTTAGCCCACTGCTAAACCAGCCCCTAGACCTAAACCAAAACGTCGAAAGTATTACACTCCTTTCACAGATTATGCTGCAAGTCTTAGATATACAGATCTCTCAGAAGAGTAGAAGCAAGCCAGGTGCTTGATAAGGATTTTGCCGTTTTAACAAGGGAGAAATATGGGGCAAAATTCTCCGTTATCGGCGCAAAGTCCGCCGACCGGCGGCAAAAACGGCGCAAATCCCACCTGCATCACGCTGCCAAAAACGTTGCAAAGTCTCCGGCCCGGAATGGGCTAGCAGCGACGTGACGCTAACCGCGCTGGCTCACGTGGTTCACGCCGTGCGGCTTGTATGCGTGACGGCTCATTAAGGACGCGCCGCTCCCCCCACCCGACCAGAACACCCGACCGGATGGCCGCCCGCCGCTCAGCCCTGGGGTTCCAGTCTCGTGACATTGAGGCGCTCCTGGACGCAGTGGAGCAGAGGAAGGAGGCCCTGTATCCCGGGCACGGCCGCAGAGTTGCCCCACGCCACAGCCGGCGTCTGTGGAGGGAGGTGGCAGAGGCCGTCACCGCTGTGGCCCTGACACCACGGACAGGCACGCAGTGCCACAAGAAGGTGAACAACCTCGTCAGAGCAGCCAGGGTGAGCCTCCCCCCCTGCCCGATATCCATATCCCCCATATCCCCCCTCCCCCATATCCCCCCTCCCCCATATCCCCCCTCCCCCCATATCCCCCCTCCCCCATATCCGCCTTCCCCCATTTCCCCAAGTGAATCCAGCCCTAACCTTAACCTCTGCAATACACGTGCAACCGATGGCGTGCATTCATATACCTGTCTAACACTGTTGCCTTTTACCCCTGCCACCACCCCCCACAGGAGAAGTGCGCACACAACACCAGGGAGCATGTGAGGACTGGAGGAGGCCCCGCTGATGAAACGGCCCTGGAACTGGCTGGCGGACCTGAGGACCGGGAGGTTGCTGATGCAGAGGTCGGGGGCCCACCAGCAAGTGAGCCACCGACAGCCCGTCCCCATATCCCACCCATCCCCATATCCCTCCTCCCCCATGTGACCTGATCACTGCCTGCGTGTCTAACCATGCATGCTTCATTGTGTATCGCAGGAGCAAACGTCGAGGCACCCATCCCCGCAGATGCAGACCGCCCGCATGATGCCCCTCGGAGACCACGGGGGACGGAGAGAGCCGGACCCTCTGGCATGCGACGCCCGCAGGATGCCCCTTGGAGACCACTGGAGATGGAGAGACCCGGACCCTCTGGCATGCAACGCCCGCAGGATGCCCCTTGGAGACCACTGGAGATGGAGCGAACCGGACCCTCTGGCATGCGACGCCCGCAGGATGCCCCTTGGAGACCACTGGAGATGGAGAGACCCGGACCCTCTGGCATGCGACGCCCGCACGATGTCCCTCGGAGACCACCGGAGATGGAGAGACCTGGAGCAACAGGGAGACGACGCCCCCGTCTCGTGCGGGTGTGACGACGCAGGCGTGTGCCACCCAGTGACGAGAGGGGCAGCCACAGGCCCCCGTCACAGCCGAGCCACGAAACCACTACCCAGGACACCCCTACCCAGGACACCACTACCCAGGAAACTGAAATACAGGACAGTGACACAGATTGGATGGGCGGAGACGAACTGCCACCCCAAAGTGCCATGGACTCAGAGTGGGACGATGCGCACGACACAACGCCACTGCTGTCACCAACATCCTCCACTATCGCAGAGACGCTCACCTCGGTTGGGCACTTTAGTGATGAGTCGTCTGGTACACTCACTGGTGCGCACAACACCGCCGTCCCGGTACAGCAGGTGGAGGTAGGAGCAGCAGAGGGGCCGGGCGGTCGGAGGTCAGCCCAGCCCAAGCGAACATCTGCCGCCCAGATGGATCCTGGGTTCCTGGAGTTACCACACCCACCCATAGATTCGATGCAACCACCGACCCGGAGACGAGCGAAGAGGGTGACGGCCGGCTTGCGGCGGCTGCAGTCGCAGGTGGAGGAGTCCACCCGCGTCCAGGAGCTGGGAGTGGTGCCGGTCATGCCTGCCACCCAGGCCGACACCGCACGGGTGGCGTCCGCGGTGGAGGCAATGGGTGCGACGGTGTCGGACATGGGGAACGGTTTGCAAGGCCTGGGGCTTCCGTGCAGGCGGCGTCTGTGGCCCAGGACATGGCTGCCCTCTCACAGGAGGCCATGAGCCAGCGCCAGTGGCAGATGGCAGAGGCGCTCAACGCCATGGCCCAGTCTCAACAGTCCATAGCCCAGTCTCTGCAGTCCATAGCCCAGTCTCTGCAGGCCATGGCCCAGTCTCAGCAGGCCATCGCTGAGGGCATCGGCGCCATTGCGCATGTGCGAGCCGGCGTCGCACAGTCACAGACAGGGTTTGCCAATCCCCTGAGCTCCATGGCTGCAAACCTGCTGACCCCTGTCGATACCAGCACGGGCCTCCAGGACTGGCAGCGCCAGATGTCGGGGGGCGTCGGATGGCCAGTCCGTTCGCATCCCCCACCCATGTAGAGGCCTGGGGGCCATCGGGCACCCCGAGGGAGGCGGAGGTGCTGTGGTCCGTCCCAGGTCCCCCTGTAGGGGAGGTCCCGGAACACCACGACACCTCGGACTCCCCCCCCCCCCCCCCCCCCACCCCCTTCCGTCCCAGGTGCATCGGGTGGGCAACGGGCAGGACAGGCTGGCAGCTCGCCATCCCAGTCGCCCGGGCTGCAGCCTGGCCCATCTAGGCCAGGACGCCCCAGGAAACGGCCGCCAAAGGGATCCCGTGTCAGAGGGCAGGAATTACAGGAGTCCACCTCCAGTTCTGCTGTACCGTCTGGGGAACCACGTAGACGTAGTCATAGGGTCCGTAAGGCCAAACAATTAGACACTGAGTAAGTTGGCACGGGTGCAGGGCACAGATGAGTTTTAGGGGCTAGGGCACGTGCATGAACTCCTTTGGTTATTAAAGTCAATGTTACACCTACAGAAGCTGCCTTTGTGCTCTGACCAAAGCGTGCGGGGGTGTCATGTACGTTGAGCGCAAGTGTGTGTGTGAGGGGTGGTCTTACCTCAGCCCCAGGTGAGTCGGCCCCCTTCCCCCTGGGCCGCCATCAACATCCCCCTGGGCAGAGGACGGGACCGTGCGCTGCAGTGTCACAGCCGCATGCAGGGATGGTCCGGGTGGATGGTGGTAATGTGGCCATGGGTCAGACATAGTCCAACGATGTGGAGCCAGGAGCTCATCGCAGGGCGGGTTGTCATCATCCTCCATGGCCTGCAATAGACACTCGTCCACCGGCAACTGTGTGAGCCCGGCCGTTGTGCCGCAGGTGGATCGGCAATGGGGGGGTGGTGTGCATGCGGGTGGGGTTGGTACGGGTTCGGGAGGGGGGTGAGGGTGCTGGGTGGGTGGATGGGTGGGGGGTGTGGGTGGTCGGCTGTTGCCATGGTGTGCGGTCTGTGGCCATACTACCCGATTCCCACGCCCATCTAGTCAGTGAAGCGGGCGGCTATCAGCCTGTCCCGTGCCCACTGGCCCAGCCGGTAACGGTGGACAGCCACCCGCCCGTGTCTAGCCCGTCTGCCCTGACCATTGCCCCCATCCCCCTCATCTGGGGAGGACTGCGCCTCTTCCTGCTGCTCCTCCACTCCACCCTCCTCTGCCTGCGGCACATCGCCCCTCTGCTGGGCTATGTTGTGCAGGACGCAGCACACCACAATGATGCGGCCGACCCTATCTGACCGATACTGGAGGGCGCCCCCAGAGAGGTCCAGGCACCTGAAACGCATCTTCAGCACACCAAAGCACCTCTCTATCACTCCCCTTGTCGCTACATGGGCATCATTGTAGCGGTTCTCCGCCTCATTGCGTGGCCTCCGTATACGCGTCATCAGCCACGATCGCAATGGGTAGCCCCTGTCGCCCAGCAACCAGCCCCTCAGCCGGGGATGGCGTCCCTCGTACATGCCGGTGATGTATGACCGCGACAACACGTATGAGTCGTGTACACTGCCCAGGTAACGGGCGCAGACGTGCAGGATCATCATGCGGTGGTCGCAGACCACCTGTATGTTCATCGAATAGGTCCCCTTCCTATTGGCGAACACGGCCCTGTTATCTGCAGGTGGCCGCATGGCGACGTGCATCCCATCAATCGCGCCCTGGACCATGGGGAACCCGGCCACGGCAGAGAAGCCCACGGCACTGGCATCTTGGCTGGCCCGGTCCACAGGGAAGCGGATGTAGCGGTGCGCCATGGCATGTAGGGCGTCTGTCACTGCCCGGATGCACCGGTGCACCGATGTCTGCGATATGCCGGACAGATCCCCACTCGGTGCCTGGAATGACCCCATTGCATAAAAGTTCAGGGCCACCGTAACCTTGACGGACACGGGGAGAGGGTGTCCCCCGCCAGTGCCACGCGGTGACAGGTGTGCCAGCAGGTGGCAGATGTGTGCCACGGTTTCCCGGCTCATCCGGAGTCTCCTCCTGCATTCTCGGTCCGTGAGGTCCTGGTATGACTGCCGGGGCCGGTACACACGGGGCGCCCTCGGGTGCCTCCGTTGCCGTGGGGCCGCGATGTCCTCCTCCCCCTCCTCGCCCTGTCAGTCAGGTGTCCCTCCAGCCTGGTCGGCTGCCGCCTGCCCCTCTGCGGTAGCCTGCGCCGTCTCTCTGGCACGCTCCTCCTCCTCATCCAGGGCAACATGGACATTAGCGGCTGCCGCCACGGCGGCCAACATCGCTGGCTGATCGGAAAACATGACGGCCTGGGGGGGGGGGGGACGACAGCATGTCATCATTGCCCATACCCCCTCCTCCCCCCAGCCAGGTGGCATGGACCGCATGGGTCCGACTGTTGTAGGCTGGCACCTGGCCAGGTGGACCAACTCACTTGCCCCCCCCCCCCGCATCCCTCCCCGGCACGGACCCCCCCCCCCCCATCCCCCTCCCCGGCACGGACCCCATCCCCCTCCCCGGCACGGACCCCATCCTCCTCCCCGGCACGGACCCCATCCTCCTCCCCAGCACGGACCCCACCCCCATCCCCGGCACGGACCCCCCCCCCCATCCCCCTCCCCGGCACGGACCCCATCCCCCTCCCCGGCACGGACCCCATTCCCCTCCCCGGCACGGACCCCATCCTCCTCCCCGGCACGGACCCCATCCCCCTCCCCGGCATGGACCCCATCCTCCTCCCCGGCACGGACCCCATCCCCCTCCCCGGCACGGACCCCACCCCCCTCCCCGGCACGGACCCCCACACATTCCCCTCCCCGGCACGGACCCCATCCCCCTCCCCGGCACGGACCCCACCCCCCTCCCCGGCACGGACCCCCACACATTCCCCTCCCCGGCACGGACCCCATCCCCCTCCCCGGCACGGACCCCACCCTCCTCCCCGGCAAGGACCCCATTCTCCTCCCCGGCACTTACCCCCCCTCCCGGCACTCCCCGGAGCGCAGCCCACTCTAACCCCCCCCCCCCGCTGCACACACACACACAAAACCCTACACACACCTCTCCCCCACACATTCAGACTGCGGCCACGCCATCACCTCTCCAGCGGCCAGCCCCCCAGGCCGTCACTCACCTCCACGCTGGTCGGCGTAAACCTTGAGCACAGGTTGACGCCGATGAAAAGGAGGTTTGATTTACGCCGACATGACCTGTCATCACGTTGGCGGGACTTCGGCCCACCCGGACGGGAGAATATCGGCAGGCCCAAAATCGACTGCCTTGCGCCCATCTGTGCCATTCTCCGAGGTCTGCGGCGCCATTGACGCCCCGCTGACTTTTCTCCCTTCGGAGACTTCGGCGGGCGTCGGGGGCGGAATTCACGGCGGCCAACGGCCATTCTCCGACCCGCTGGGGGGGTCAGAGAGAATCTCGCCCCATCATGGAGTGGAATTTCCTGGTTCCGCCGGCAGCAGGGGGGATTGTGGTGGGCAGGTGCGCAGAACTAGGTGTGAGGCCAAAACTCGGATTCCCATTGGCAGGAAAACAGTTTTGAATTTTCCCCACAAGACCTTCACGGCAGCCGAATAGCTGCTCAATATGATCGATGTCGAGAACTCCATTTGACATTACCATGTCACAAATACTCATTAAAACCACAATTCGCTGGAATCACCTTCTCCCTCGGAATTAAGTGCCTTCCCAGCAAGTAATTAAAGCAGGCTGACTCATGACGGGATATAAGTGGGGTGCACCTACCCACCTTCACTTCACCCGCGACTTTGAACCTACCTGCAACAGCACTTCTGACATCCCTCGCTGCTGCTTTTGACTCCTAAGCACCGTCCAAGCTGCTGTCATAGGTGAGACACTGTTGGTGTTCACAGGCAGGGTTGTGGTGTCTCGGGCTGTTGGCAATCGGAGACAGGGCTGCGATGTCTCAGGTGAGAAGCTGTTGCTGTTCGCAGGCAAGGTTGTGATGTCTCAGGTGAGAGGATGTTGGCGTTCGCAGGCAGGGTTGTGATATCTCAGATGAGAAGTCATTGGCGACTTCCGGTGGTGGCCATGCGAGAGTAGGTCGCGAATACGGCAGCTCCTGCCACGAATGGACTTACGGGCCCTTTTTAGGAGCTTTAGCGGCTCTCTCTTGGTGAAACTCGACGGGGCAAGCAACGCTGGAAAGGTTCCCCGCATCGGTGTATGGAGGGGACCAGAGGTAGGGCTGCGAAGCAAGTGAGTGTCGAGAAGCGGTGGAACGGGCGCGGGAGCACAAAATGGCGGCCGGCTCGGATCAGGCAGCGTGGGCCCAGTGGTCGCGGGTACAGCAGGACTTCCTCAGAAGCTGCTTTACAGAGTTAAAAACGGAGATGCTGGTCCTGATGAAGGCCTCAATGGAGAAGATGGTTGAGACCCAGAAGATGCAGGAAGAGGTGATTAAGGAGAACGAGAAAAAGGCCTCTGATAATGAGGATGAGATACTTGGTCTGGCCGTCAGGGTGGAGGCGCATGATGCCTTGCATAAGAGATGGCAGGAGAGATTGGAAAAGCTTGAAAACAGGTCCAGGAGACAAAACCTGCAAATTTTGGGCCTCCCTGAGGGTGCGGAGGGGTAGGATACGAGTGCATTCGTGACCACGTTGCTGGGGACTCTGATGGGAACAGGGGCATTCCCTCGGCCTCTGGAACTGGACAGAGTCCTTGCAAGGAAGCCCAAGACTAACGAACCGTCGAGGGCTATGGTGGTACCATTTCACCGTTTCTCAGACAAGGAACATGTCTTGCGGTGGGCCAAAAAGGAGCGGAGCAGCAAGTGGGAGAACAGTGTAATTTGCATATACCAGGACCTGAGAGCAGAACTGGCCAAGAGGCGCGCTGGATTCAACCGTGCTAAGACGGCCCTCCACAACAAAGGGGTGAAGTTCGGGCTGCTGCATCCGGCGAGGCTTTGGGTCACGTATCAAGACCGGCATTACTACTTCGATACACCGGACGAGGCGTGGACATTCATTAAACAGGAAAAGTTGGACTCGAGCTAAAGGACCCGCTTAAAAAAGGCCTTAGGGATCAGGATGGTGAGGCACTGGAATATAAAAAGGAATCTCAGGAGCACCGTCATCTTCACCGACTGTACCCTACCCACCAAGGAGAGTGGCAGCATATCCCACCTTTTAAACTCCTCCTCCATCTGCTCCACCAGCCTCGTCAAGTTGAGCTTGTGTAGGGCCCCCCAGCTCCTGTCCATCTGGATCCTTAGGTACCGAAAACTCCCTTCCGCCCTCTTCAGTGGAAGCTCGTCTATCCTCCTTCCCTGGTCCCCTGGGTGTATCACAAATAGCTCATTCTTCTCCATGTTGAGCTTATACCCGGAAAAGTCTCCAAACTCCCTGAGGATCCACATCACCTCTGGCATCCCCCCACCGGGTCCGCCATATACAGTAACAGGCCGCCTGCATACAGTGATATCCGTGTCCCCCCCCCCCGTCCCCGCTCCCCCCGCACCAGCCCCCTCCAGTTCCTGGACTCCCACAAAGCCATCACCAAAGGTTCAATTGCCAAGCAAATAGCAGGGGGGATAGGGGGCACCCCTGCCTCGTCCCCTGGTATAGCCGAAAGTATTCCAACCTCCTCCGATTTGTGGCCACACTCGCTTCGTACAGTAACGTAACCCAACTAACGAACCCCACCCCGAACCCGAACCTCCTCAACACTTCCCACAGGTACCCCCAGTCCACCCTATCGAAGGCCTACTCCGCATCCATAGCCGCCACTATCTCCACTTCCCCCTCCACTGCAGGCATCATGATTACATTTAGGAGCCTCCGCACATTGGTGTTTAGCTGCCTTCCCTTCACGAAACCCGTTTGGTCCTCGTGGATCACCCCCGGAATACAGTCCTCAATTCTGGTAGCCAACACCTTCGCTAACAGCTTCGCATCCACGTTGAAGAGCGAGATTGGCCTATGCGACCCACACTGTAAAGGGTCCTTGTCCCGCTTCACGATCAGCGAGATCAGCGCCCTGGACATCAACGGGGGTAGGCCCCCCCCTCGCCTCATTGAAAGTTCTCACTAGTAGTGGGCCCAACAGGTCCATATACTTCCTGTAAAATTCCACTGGGAACCCATCTGGCCCCGGTGCCTTCCCCGCCTGCATACTCACCAGTCCCTTAGTCAGCTCCTCCAGCCCTCGGTGCCCCAAGCCCAGCCACCTGCTCCTCCTCCACCCTCGGGAACCTCAGCCGGTCCAGAAAATGACGTATCCCCCCCTCCTCCGTCGGGGGCTCAGACCTATACAGCCCCTCATAGAAGTCTCTAAGTACCCCATTTATCCCCACCGCACTCCGCACCGTGTTCCCCCCTTTATCCCTAACTCCCCCAATCTCCCTCGCCGCCTCCCGCCTCCGAAGCTGGTTGCCAGCATCCGACTAGCCTTCTCCCCCTATTCATACACCGCCCCTTGCGCCTTCCTCCACTGCACCTCCGCCTTCTTGGTAGTCAACAGGTCGAATTCGGCCTGGAGGCTTCGTCGCTCCTTAAGTAGTCCCTCCTCGGGGACCTCTGCATACCTCCTATCTACCCTTAAAATCTCCCCCACCAACCTCTCCCTCTCTCTCCTCTCCTTCCCCTCCTTGTGGGCCCTAGTGGAGATTAGCTCTCCCCTAATCACCGCCTTCAGCGCCTCCCAGACCACCCCTACCTGCACCTCCCCATTATCGTTCACCTCTAGGTATCTTTCAATGCACCCCCGGATCTGCCCGCTCACCTCCTCATCCGCCAGCAAACCCACCTCCAGGCGCCACAGCGGGCGCTGGTCCCTCTCCTCCCCTAGCTCGAGCTCCACCCAGTGCGGGGCATGGTCTGAGATGGCTATGGCCGAATACTCCGTGTCCCCACCCTCGGGATCAGCGCCCTGCTCAAAACGAAGAAGTCAATCCGGGGGTAGGCTTTATGGACGTGGGAAAAGAAAGAGAATTCCCTGGCCCCCCCCGGCTTAACAAACCTCCATGGGTCCACTCCTCCCATCTGGTGCATAAACCCCCTCAACACCTTGGCCGCCGCCGGCCTCTTACCCGTCCTGGACCTGGAGCGGTCCAATGCTGTATCCAGTACCGTGTTGAAGTCCCCCCAGTTATCAAGCTCCCTGCCTCCAGGTCCGGAATCCGGCCCAACATGCGCCGCATAAATCCGGCATCATCTCAATTCGGGGCATACACATTCACCAAGACCACCGGCACCCCCTGCAGCTGACCGCTCACCATCACGTACCCACCTCCATTGTCTGCCACGATGCTCAGCACCTCATACTACACCCGCTTCCCCACCAAAATCGCCACCACTCGATTCTTTGCCTCCAACCCCGGGTAGAAAACCTGCCTTACCCACCCATTTCTCAGCCTAACCTGATCTGCCACCCTCAAATGCATCTCCTGGAGCATGACCACATCTGCCTTCAGTCCCTTCAGGTGCACGAACACACAGGCCCTCTTGACCGACCCGTTCAGGCCTCTCACATTCCAAGTTATCAGCTGGATCAGGGGGCTGCCCCCCCCCCCCCTGCCGATTAGCCATCGCCCTTTTCTAGGCCAGCCGCGTGCCCACGCCTCCTGCACTCTCCGTTCCCCCCAGCGCCAGACCCCCGCCCCGACTCTCTCTTCAGGCTCCAGCTCCCCTTTGGCCAATGCAGCAGCAACCCAGTCCCCACCCCCCCTCCCCCCAGCTAGGACCCCCCTAGCTGCGTTGCTCCCCCCATGGCACTCCCGTAAGTCAGCTGACTCCTGCTGACACCGGCCGCTCCCGCCACTCCATCGACCCCCCCAATGTGAGAATCTCCCCCCCCCCCTCCTGTCCATCAACGGGCGCTCCTCTCCAGCACCACCCCCCTCCCTGACCCCGCCCCCTTCCTTCCCTAGCGCGGGAGAAAAACCCGCACTTTCCACCTAGCCGGCCCCGCCCCCTCAGGAGCGGCTCCGTTTCGCGGCCTGATCCCAGCTCCCCCACCTTGGGCCTCCCCTCTCCCCTCCCCCCCAATGGGGCCCCCCTCCTCCAACCACCGACGCCCACACTCTCACCAAACTGCCACTACGAACCATTTCACCCTCCCCCATCCAGCACCCAAAAAGAAAACAGTACCAAACAGAACAGAACATCCCCCCAAAACACAACAATCACATCAATCCGCTCTCGACATCCCCTCACAACCGACCCTCAATCTGAGTCCAACGTTTCGGCCTGGATAAAGGTCCACGCCTCCTCCGGCGTCTCGAAGTAGGGGCTGGATTCAAAGACCAGAGGGGTGGCAATTCTGGTCAGTAAACGGGTAGCATTCGAGGCTGGGATTATTGTGGCTGATAAAGGGGGCAGGTACATAATGATGAGTGGAAAGCTGCAGGGGGCCCGGGTGGTGTTGGTGAACGTCTGCGCCCCGAACTGGGGTGACGTGGAACTCGTGAGACACATGTTGGGTAAAATCCCGGACTTAGAGTCACATAATTTGATCATGGGGGGTGACTTTAACACAGTCATTGACCCTGTGTTGGACCGGTCAAAATCCAGGTCAGGAAAGCGACCGGCAGCGGCTAAGGAACTGAGGGGTTTCATGGAGCAGGTAGGGGGGCGTAGGCCCATGGAGATTCGCTTGGCTGAGGGCAAAGGAGTTCTCTTTTTTCTCCCACGTTCACAAAGTTTATTCTCGTATAGATTTTAATGTTGTGAGCAGGGCGTTAATCCCAAGGGTGGAGGGGACGGAGTACTCGGCCATTGCAGTCTCTGACTATGCTACGCACTGGGTGGACTTGCGACTTGGTGAAGAGAGAGGGCAGCGCCCACTCTGGAGGCTAGATGTGGGACTGTTAACGGATGACGAGGTTTGCGGGTGGATAAATAGGAACATCCAAAACTACTTGGAAACAAACGATACGGGAGAGGTAACAGCGACTACGGTTTGGGAGGCTCTGAAAGCAGTTCTCAGAGGGGAGTTAATTTCTATCAGATCCCATAGGGAGAAGAAAGAAAGAGCGGAGAGAGAGAGGCTAATAGAGGAGATACTCAGAGTAGACAGGAGTTACACGGAGACCCCCGAGACGGGGCTACTGAAGAAGCGCTGGAGACTGCAGGCGGAGTTTGATCTGCTGGCCACAGGGAAAGCGGTAGCACAGCAGAGGAAGGTAAAAGGGGCTGTCTATGAATATGGGGCGAAAGCGAGTAGAATGCTGGCGCACCAACGTTGTAGGAGAGAGGCGGCCAAGGAAATTGGGGGATTTAGGGATAAGGAAGGTAACACGGTCTTGGACCCAGAGGAGGTGAACAAAGTCTTTAAGGAGTTTTATGGTAAACTGTACGAGTCAGAACCCCCGGCGGAAGGGGAAGGGATGAAGCAATTCATGGACCAATTGAGGTTTCCAAAGGTGGAAGAGGATCTGGTGGAGGGACTGGGGGCCCCGATTGAGTTGGAGGAGATTGTTAAGGGTCTAAGGAGCATGCAGTCGGGCAAGGCCCCGGGGCCAGACGGCTATCCTGTAGAACTCTACATGAAATTTTCGGAACCTTTGAGTCCACTCCTGCTAAGGACCTTTAACGAGGCTAAAGAGAGAGGAACCCTCCCACCAACAATGTCACAGGCCTCGATCTCACTCATTCTCAAACGGGAGAAGGATCCGCTACAATGTGGGTCCTACAGGCCGATATCGCTTTTGAACGTAGGTGCCAAATTGATGGCCAAGATTTTGGCCACTAAAATAGAGGACTGTGTCCCAGGGGTGATAGGGGAGGATCAGACAGGCTTCGTTAAGGGCAGGCAACTGAACACCAATGTACAGAGGCTCCTAAACATTATTATGATGCGCTCAGAGGGAGGGGAGGCAGAAGTAGTGGCTGCGATGGATGCAGAGAAAGCCTTTGACCGGGTGGAATGGGAGTACCTGTGGGAAACACTAAGAAGGTTTGGATTCGGTGAAGGATTCATAGGGTGGGTCAAACTACTCTATCAGGCCCCTGTAGCAAGTGTATGCACGAATCGAGTGAGGTCGGAGTATTTTAGGCTTCAACGAGGGACGAGTCAGGGGTGCCCTCCCCCCCCGTTACTATTTGCCCTTGCAATAGAGCCGTTGGCCATAGCGCTGGGGGCTTCAAAGAACTGGCAGGGAGTGGTTCGGGAGGGGGGGGGGAAGGGAGGAACATCGGGTCTCGCTCTACAGGGATGATCTGCTCTTGTATACGTCGGACTCACTAGAGGGGATGGGGGAGGTCATGCAGATTCTGAGGGACTTCAGTAACTTTTCGGGGTACAAATTAAACAAGGGGAAAAGCGAGATGTTCGTGATCCAAGCTAAAGGGCAGGAGGAGAGATTGGGAGAGCTTCCGCTTAAGATGGTGGAGAAGAGCTTTCGGTATCTAGGCATACAGGTGGCTCAAAACTGGGATACCCTGCCCGAGCTTAACTTATCCCAGCTGGTAGAGCAGATGGAGGGGGACTTTAAAAGATGGGACATGCTCCCGCTTTCTCGAGCGGGGAGGGTGCAGTCCGTTAAGATGACGGTCCTCCCCAGATTTTTGTTTGTCTTCCAGTGCCTTCCCATCTTCATCCTAAGACCTTCTTTAAGCGGGTGAACAAGATCATTTCAGGATTTGGGGGGGGCAGTGGCTGGCGCTGCCGAATTTTTGCAGCTACTACCGGGTGGCTAATATAGCCATGATTGGGAAATGGGTATTGGGGTAGGGGTCGACGTGGGAGCGGTTAGAGGCGGCGTCATGCAAAGGCACCAGCTTAGGGGCACTCGTAACAGCACCTCTGCTGTTGTCGCCGACGCGCTACTCCTCAAGTCCGGTGGTGGCGGCGACATTAAGGATCTGGGGTCAGTGGAGAAGGCACAGGAAGGTGGAAGGAGCCTCAGTTTGGACCCCAATACGCAACAATCACAGATTTGTTCCAGGCAAGATAGACAGAGGGTTTCAAAGCTGGCATAGGGCAGGTATTAAAAGGATGGGAGACCTGTTCATAGATGGGACTTTCCCCAGCTTGAAGGCGCTGGAGGAGAAATTTAATCTGCCCCCTGGAAATGCCTTCAGATACGGGCCTTTCTAAAAAAACAGGTGGTGGCATTTCCGTTGCTCCCCCCACGTAGGATACAGGATAGGGTGGTCTCTGGCACCTGGGTAGGGGAGGGGAAGGTGTCGGACATCTACCAAGAACTACAGGAGGCGGAGAAAGCCCCAATGGTGGAACTTAAGGGCAAGTGGGAGGAGTAGCTAGGCAGGGAGCTGGATGCGGGCCTGTGGGCTGATGCCCTAATCCGGGTTAATTCCTCCTCATCATGTGCCAGGCTTAGCTTAATTCAGTTTAAGGTGGTCCATCGGGCACACATGACGGCAGCGAGAATGAACAAGTTCTTTGGGGTTGAGGATAGATATGCGAGACGTGCGGGAAGCCCAGCGAACCATGTCCATATGTTCTGGGCATATCCGGCTCTCAAAGGATTCTGGCAGGGATTCGCTAAGGCAATGTCCAAGTGGTGCCGAGTCCAGAGATAGCGATCTTTGACGATCCGGGAGTTCAGGAAGCAAAAGAGGCCGACGTATTGGCCTTAGCCTCCCTGGTAGCCCGGAGACGGATCCTTTTAATGTGGAGAGACTCGAAACCCCCGAGTGTGGAGAAATGTTCACTTACTGCATATTCTTCTTTTTTTAATAAAGTTAACGTTCACCTTGTTTTGTTAAATGTTGTTAATGGTCATGTAAAAATGTTGTTTCGATAAAAACCTGAATAAAAATAATTTTTTTAAAAAAGTCATTGGCGTTCACAGGCAGAGCTGCAGTGTGTCATCCAAGATCAGACAAGCGTTGGAGAAAGAAGAGACAAAGTCATGTCGTGTGGGAAGAGGGTATGTGTGGTTTGGGAAGAACAAGAAACGGTGGGAGGGGATAGCAGCCACAGGAATGACTGGAGACAGATGGTGTATGGAGTCCAACATAGGTTGTGCAGCACGGTAGCACAGCGGTTAGCACAGTTGCTTCACAGCTCCAGGGTCCCAGGTTCGATTCCCGGCTTGGATTACTGTCTGTGCGGAATCTGCACATTCTCCCTGTGACTGCGTGGGTTTCCTCCGGGTGCTCCGGTTTCCTCCCACAGTCCAAAGATGTGCAGTTAGGTGGATTGGCTGTGATAAATTACCGTCCATAAAAAAAAGGTTAGGTGGGGTTGCTGGGTTACGGGGATAGGGTGGAGCTGTGGGGTGTTCTTTCCAAGGGTCGGTGCAGACTCGATGGGCCAAATGGCCTCCTTCTGCACTGTAAATTCTATGTCATAGGGAGGATGCATGCAGGCTGGGAAGTGGAATAAGTGCTAATCGGTAATGTACTCCCGAGCTTGTTGGCAGATAGCTAGGGTTCAAAACTGAGTCAGACCAGGGATATGGTCAGGGTTAGAAATGAAAGCCAGTCCTGGGCATCGCACACCATGCTCAGGGCTATGCCAGCTCTGGGCTGAGTCCAGTGTGGGGGAAGGTCTCGCTGTGAAATGGGGGTTTGTGCACTGCATAGTGTGCAGGGGTTAATCAGTACTTCACATTGGAGGTGGGAGGCTCAGTACCAGGCTGTAGATGGTGTAGTCACTATCAGGGGAGGCGTCTGCAGCCTGTAAATGGGGAACTGGCAATACAACGGGAGGGCACCTGAAGATCGTACGGTGTGTATGGGGGAGGTCTTTGTAAGGCACGGTGAACATGGCCAGGTTTGTAAATTTAAACACAATTACTTTTTATTTATAAGGAGAACTACAATGAAATACGCAGCAAATACAACAGGTTAACTATTATCTAATTCTTAATTGCCCACTTTAACTTGCCCCCACCCTCTACACACACAGGGAGGAGAGGGGTGGAAATAAGAAGGATAAAAGTAAAAAGTATAAGAGTCTTTGTTTCAAATGGTTGTTTCTGGCACCTTTCTTCTCATCAAACATTGCTTTCCGTCAAGGGATGTGGGGCGAGATTCTCCGACCCCCCGCCGGGTCGGATGCCAAACGTGCATTTCTTCAATAGAACTTTTAGAGTCACAGTAACTGAATCTGAATTTTACAGTAACTGAATCGACTCATCAAACATGTGTTTGATAGTAATGAATGTGTGTATATCCGATATAATATTCTTTATTGGCATGCATATGTGCTCAAACATTTTCAGTAATACCCCATTCACCTGACGAAGGAGCTGAGCTCCGAAAGCTAATGTTTGAAACAAACCTGTTGGACTTTAACCTGGTGTTGTAAGACTTCTTACTGAAGTTAGTCAGGCATTAGATAGCAGATACTTCTACACATGCCTGGGCAGGATAGCACACAGTGCCCACGCACACAGTGACAAATTCATGTTGCAAATTTCACGCCATTCTTCCTCCGTGTACTCAAACAGGCGCCAGAATGTGGCGACTAGGGGCTTCTCACAGTAACTTCATTGCAGCGTTAATGTAAGCCTACTTGTGACAATAAAAAGATTATTATTATTATTATTCAGTGGGCTACAAGGATTGCAACTGTAATGACTTAGGCCAGGCCTTTGAGATTGGCCAATTAGAATACGAGTTCCCTGATTAGTGGCCCAATCAGGGAACCCCTTTCTCTGTATATAACAGGGACTGTCAGATCCTCTGCACTCCCAGTGTAGACAACAAGCTGAATGCATCTGGTTGTTCGGATGTTGGTTTTGTAAATAAAAGGAATTCTGGTGAAAGGACTTCTGCTTCCGTGGACTTATTACAGCGACTGAGCTGAGCCTGTGCAAATTCAGATTCGTGTCCAGGTGAAAATAGGTATCTACACAGGGAAAAACAATAGATCCTGTTCATCAGGGGCATCTGCAGAGGGGTTGTTGACTGTATGGAAGTCCTTCATTAAATGTTTTTAAGATAAAGATGATCGTTTTTTGAAGAATAAAGGGATTAAGGGTTATGGTGTTCGGGATCAATCATGATCCCATTGAATGGCGGAGCAGGCTCGAGGGGCCAGATGGCCTACTCCTGCTCCTAGTTCTTATGTTCTTATGTTCTAAGTCATACATGTTCAGTGACTGCTTGCAACAGCACGGAAACAATCTGCATTCAATGGCGATGAAGATAAAAGTGCCTTAGAAGCTCTTTTCCCCACAAATTATGGGCGTCTGTGGAATAGAGGTGCAACTGAAGTAGTGAATGAACCAGAACATGCTAAGTGAGACATATGACATTACTTAGTCCTTGTCCTGTACCCTTCAGCTTAAAAGTTCTTGTGGCACGATTCACTGGAAGTGTGTCTAAATAAGGGCACCAATAAATTGTCAGGAGCAGCGAGACTGAAAGAATCACATTTCTCCATCAACATCAGAAGCAAACCACAGTTACAAATACCTCTCCGTCAAACAAATTAATATGCTGTTTTCTTAAACACAAGATTTCTTACTAATTATCTCCTATTATCACCTCGGGATCTCTGAAGATATAGCACCCAAATACTATGACAAACACGTTTCTTTCTGACAAAGAAAGAAAATATTTGCGACTGGTAAACTCAAATTGTGTAATAAAAGTTCAAGAGCTGGGAATCTATTGTTGCATAACTTGATAGCTTGCCTATTTTAAAAAGGAACACCCATGCACAGAGATTTGCTTCTAATGTTTTTTCAGTAGTGCCATTGGGCTGGGTTGACTGTTCTGCAAGAGGCGCATTCTGCTCACGCAGAGAAATCTTACTACATTTAAAGGTCCTTTATAAATGCTGATCATGGCAGTGATTCTGGAATGACTTAATGTCAATCAAAATCTTTATGGGTCCTGCAGGTAGTCTATGTAGTTTTCAGGACATGACAGGAAGAATAGGTTTTGTTTTTACTCCCAGATTTTGTCTAAAAATTAAGATTGAAGTTTTTGAATCAGGAAGGGAAGTGATGGCACTTGGAATGTTTTTCGCTTAGTCACATTGCCTTATGTTGTGTGATTAATGTGTTGTTCAGTGACGTAGATCATTTAAAATTTCCTTGATTGCTCTATATATTTGGACCTTATTCACTGATAGCCTGAGTGTACCTATTGTCCTACCTGGTTGTTTTCCATTTCCCAGAGTCGAAACAACTTCTGAAATTTTTTTGTCAACTAAAGTTTTGTGAGGGCCACAAAGAATCCAACACGAGTTGAAGGATAGAAAGAAATAACATATATTTACAATAACATATATATACACAACAGCAGCAGTAAATCCCTTGCTGCTCACTCCTCTCTAGCTGGTTCCAAACTGGCCAGATTTATTTCTGCAGGGAATCTGCTCATGATTTCTCCGACTCTCCCCGCCCCCACCTCATTGGGGAAGCTCATACTCCCAAAGGATTGTGGGATTGCCATTAGTCCCCAGCCAATGGTAAGCAGCCAGGTTATAACATCCCTCCCCCCCCAAAGTCCAAGTAATCCACCAAAGATCCTGGCGAAGGAGGGCGTCGGACTCGTTTTGCCGCAGGCCAGACACCATTTGCACGAGACGCTGGATCGGGCGGCGTGTAACGAGACAGAGAACGGCGCTTCCGTGATGAACGGCGTAATGGGCGTGATGAACGGCCTGTGGGCCTGAGGACTCCCCCTCTGAGGCGTCCTGCGACTCCATCTCGGAGTCGGTGTCCGCTGCCTCCGTCATCTCGGCGTCTCTATCTCCACGCGGTTCTGCAACAACCTGTGTAGGCTTTGAGTGCGGCACCAGAGGAAGATTGTGAGGAATACTCTCCACTGTGTCTGGTCTCCGTGGCTGCAGAAATGAGCTCCGGGGGCGGGGAATCTTTGGAAGAGATGGTCTTCTGGACCGAACGTGGTCTACATGTTTGTGCTGGAGACAACCATGGGCTTGCACCTGGTGAGAGATAGGGCCGTTCGGCGAAAGATAATGCCAGGGACCCACTGGGCACCACCAGCAAAATTTCGAATGAACACTGGGTCACCGGGCACAAATTGCCAAATTGGCCGATACCGAGAAAAACCATTAGTTTTTCCCCGCCGGATCGGAGAATCGCCGGGGGCTGGCGTGAATCCCGCCCCCGCCGGTTGCCGAATTCTCCGGCACCGGATATTCGGTGGGGGCGGGAATCGCGCCGCGCCGGTTGGTGGGCCCCCCCCCCGGGGATTCTCCGGCCCACAATGGGCCGAAGTCCCGCCGCTGTCAACCCACGCCAGCCGGCGTGGATTGAACCACCTTTGGGATGGCGGGATACGGCGGTGCGGGTGGGCTCCGGGGTCCTGGGGGGGGCGCGGGGCGATCTGGCCTGGGGGGGGTGTGTGTCCCCAAGGTGGCCTGGCCCGCTATCGGGGCCCACTGATCCACGGGCGGGCCTGTGCCGTTGTCCCCTGCATCTTATGCACCTCTAGCCATTTAGACTGGGCATCGATTCATAGAAGGAACATGGATCCTTGAAAAGGGCCGGCTAAATCCGCATGCAAGCGTGCCCAAGGCCGCCCTGGCCATTCCCAGTGATGTAGGGGCACGGCCGGCAGAAGCTTCTGATGCTCCTGGCAAATGGAGCAGTTTTGGGCCACCTTCTCAATGTCGGTGTCGAGGCCTGGCCACCAGACATAACTCCGGGCCAACATTTTCATTTTGGTCACACCCGGATGTCCATTGTGCAAGTCTGTTAGTATCAGCTCCTGGCCTTTTTCCGGGACAATCACACACGTCCCCCACAAGAGGATAACGCCTTCCACGCTGAAGTCTGACAGCTTGGAGGAAAATGCCCACAACTCGCCTGGGAGCTGTCTATGCTGCTCATACAGGACTATGTGTCGAACCTTTGACAGGACTGGCTCCGTCTGGGTCCACTCACGGATCTGTGATGCCGTGACAGGCAAGGTGTCCATAAAATTTAGGGTTGCAACCACCTCATCGGTTGTGGGGGTCGACATGGTGCCGGTCGATAAAGGCAATCGGCTCAGTGCGTCGGTATTCGCTATCTGGGTTCCTGGTTTGTGCTCCAGAGAATACTCGTAGGCAGCGAGCAACAAAGCCCAGCGCTGGATCCATGCAGAAGCAATGGGCGGTATTGGCTTATCCTCTCGGAAAAGTCCCAGCAGAGGCTTATGATCAGTCACGATAGTGAAGTGGCGGCCATACACATACTGGTTGAAACGTTTCACCACAAAGACTACTGCCAGGCCCTCCTTCTCGATCTGCGCGTACTTCTTTTCCGCTGCAGTCAATGTGCGGGAGGCGAAAGCTATCGGCCGCTCGGCCCCATTCTCCATCTTGTGGGACAGGACGGCCCCAATACCATACGGGGATGCATCACACGTGATGAGCAAAGGCTTTCCAGGATCATAGTGGGTTAGTAACCCAGACGATGACAATTGTTGTTTTACCCGCCGGAAAGCGGTTTCTTGCGGCTGACCCCAAACCCAGGTGTGATTCTTCTTTAGCAGAAGATGCAACGGGGCCAGCGTAGTTGCCAGATTGGGGAGGAACTTCCCGTAATAGTTTACGAGACCGAGAAAAGAACGAAGATGCGTAGTGTCAGTCGGGGCGGGGGCCTGTTGAATTGCGCGCACCTTCTCTGGGACGGGGTGCAAACCTTCGCGGTCCACCCGATAACCCAGGTAGACTACTTCCTTTGCCATTAGTCCCCAGCCAGTGGTAAGCAGGCAGGTTATAACATAAATTAATTTAATTTAATTTTGTACCAAAAACAGCCATAAATTTAGGGATGACAAGTATCAATGTCAACCTCTAGGTATGCATCCGTGACCATTACCAGCCATTACTCTCTACAATCTCAGTCATGATGGTTGTGCGTTAGATTTCTTTTGTCTCAGGGTAACAAATTATCATAGAATTTACAGTGCAGAAGGAGGCCATTCGGCCCATCCAGTCTGCACCGGCTCTTGGAAAGAGCACCCGACCCAAGGTCAACACCTCCACCCTATCCCCATAACCCAGTAACCCCACCCAACACTAAGGGCAATTTTGGACACTAAGGGCAATTTATCACGGCCAATCCACCTAACCTGCACATCTTTGGACTGTGGGAGGAAACCGGAGCACCCGGAGGAAACCCACGCAACACACAGGAAGGATGTGCAGACTCCGCACAGACAGTGACCCAAGCCGGGAATCGAACCTGGCACCCTGGAGCTGTGAAGCAATTGTGCTAACCACAATGCTAGGGTGCTGCCTGTTCAAATCTATCCATTCGCTGCATTAAATGCCAAGGGGAAGTGGATGGTTGGGCTCTGGGTAATCACGAGTTCCTGAGCACTCACTCTGCTTACTTTTAATACATATCACGTGAAATCACGCAATGGGTTTCCTCTGGCATGATTTCCTCTTGGACAGAATTTGCGAACACTCCCATAGAAAAGACATGAAAACGTCTGCTCACATTGAATCTGGCCATTAAAAGCCAATAAGATTTCTACCAGGCAGGATCTTTTACAGTGTAGTTGGAAAATATGAAGATTGCTTTTGAGTGCTTTATTGTGGAATTTAGTACAAGAAGAGAAAGGAGGTCAAAGGCCAGGATGTAGTTTTTAAAAAACAAATCCAATTAAGGGGCAATTTAGTGTGGCCAATAGGGGCTGGTTTAGCACAGTGGGCTAAACAGCTGGCTTGTAATGCAGAACAAGGCCAGCAGCGTGGGTTCAATTCCCGTACTGGCCTCCCCGAACAGGCGCCGGAATGTGGCGACTAGGAGCTTTTCACGGTAACTTCATTGACGCCTACTTGTGACAATAAGCGATTATTATTATTATTACCTACCCTGCACATTTTTGGGTTGTGGGGGTGAAACCCAAGTAGACACGAGGAGAATGCGCAAACTCCACATGTTGAGTCAGTGACCCGGGGCCGGGATTGAACCTGGGTCCTTGGCGCTGTGAGGCAGCAGTGCTAACCACTGTGCCACTGTGCCGCCCTTGCCTGTATCCATCATGCATTCCTATTTACCAATGATAGATTTGCCCCCACAGTCTCTAGGTCCTAAGGGGTTTGTTAGGATTCCAGGCCAGACCCCAACAGTTGTTAGGATACCGGACGAGACCCGCAAACATTTTTTTTTTTAGTTGGTAAAACAGTGAGGAAAGGATACTTCACCCCAGGAGTGATGACTCTGACCAATAGGCATCCTTTATGTTAAAACACATTTTAATCTAAACACAGAATTAACCACATTAACATCAATGAAAATAGCTTTACAATTATTAGTTAAACAGTTCTTAAACACAAGGAAAATCTTAAACTTACTATCTGCACCTGCTAATAACTCCAATTAAGCTACCGAATTCGGCTCAAATGCCACTTCTAAATAAAGTGAACAAAACAGGTTTACTTACTCAGCTGTGCAGACCTTTGGACAAAGTTCCTTTCAAGAGCTGATTCAGTACATGTCTGCTCAACCCTAAACAGTATTTGGCAAAACTGCTGTTCAAATTAAAATCTTTCTGTCTTGTCAGACTCAAATACTATCCAAAACTTCAAAACGACAGGCAGGCCTGGTTCCTCCCATTAATTATGTCATCTATCCCACTAAGATGTCACATGACCTGATTAGCTAGGACTAAATACTACCCCTCATAAATTGTCAACTCTTCAGGGAGTCTCTGGCAATCATAACAATATCCCATTAGCCCCTTATCAGTAACCAAGTAAATGGTTTGAATCAATTATGACCTCACCTTTTGCAACATCTTAATTACAGCTTTTGCAGACACTGGATAGGGTAAGTGTTCTATAGGCTAAGTGTAATATAGGGTAAATGTACTATAGGGTACGTGTACTATAGGATAGGTGTACTATAGGGTAAGTGTACTAGGTTCCTCCCCTTTTACAGTAGCTTCATTGGGAGATATTTGGTAAGGCTGGGTTGGAAAGCGGGAGTCATATATCAACCCAGACATTATGCCCATCATCAAAAGTCAAAAGTCATTGGATTATTTACAATGTGCTCAGTCAGGGAGGGTAAAGAGGTGAGTGTAAATAAAAGGAGGGGGATACATATTTTACAAGAGAGAATGAAGGGAAGGAAGGGGTTAGAGAAAGACATGCAGCTTTACTTGTGTTGTTTGAGCTTTTCATGGATCCAATTTTCTAAGGATGCAGAAAGATGAGTAGAGCAAAACAATGGACAAGAAAACAAAGAGAATGGAAGAGAAGCCAGCTGTATCCCTTTCCACGGTATGCCATGGTAATAGATATGACATTAGCACACATCTTATACAAGTTACGCTTTCCTGTAAAAGACTGCACCCTCATGGATAGTCTTTTACCGTAACACACATTGCAATGGTTCAGGTCTCTTACAACACTCGGAATGCTTGACCACTTGTGTTTCAGTGTGCATGTGGCATATTATGGGGAAGTGAATTATGACTGGACTATTAATGGTCTTGTTAAACCAAAGTTGTTTGTTGGAATCTGTTCAAAACTGATAATTAGATACATTTTATTTGCTGTTGACGAGTGTGGTAGTCGGTATTAGGGGTATTACGGCCTCCACAATTCAATAGAAATGGCCCTGGCTCCCATTCAATCGGCGCTGATGAACACGGATGAGACGGTAAAGGTACATGGCGCAGTGTTACATGGAATGGAGGCGGCTCGAAGCAGAGCGATCGGATTGCCTCCTTGGAGGCTGAGATGGCAAACGTTGGCCAGTGATAATACAGCACCGCGTGCCACGGTGAATGTTCTGGAGAATTGCTCCAGGAGACAGAACTTTAGAATCGTGGGGCTGCCGGAGAGAGTGGAGGGCCCAAATCTGACTGACTACACATCATAGACGGTTGGGAAGATGGTGGATCGACGTGTCCCCCCCCCCCCCCCTCCCCAACCGAGCTGTACCAGTTTTTCTTGTACCAGTTTGTATTTTCTTTTTTTTAAAATCTTTTTATTGGTATTTCCCATATTTATAAGCAGTTGTATATACACATCCCCCCCCCTTCCCATGTGTAGCTCTGGCTGCTCCGACACCCCGAAGATTGCCACTATTTGGCATGGCTTCACCCTCACCCCCACAACTTTGGACATTGCCTCGGAGAAGGCTGTCCAGAACCCAGCAAGCTTGGGGCAAGCCCAAAACATGTGGGTGTGGTTGGCCGGGCCCCTCTGGCACCGCTCACCTCCGGGAAGAACCTGCTCATTTGGGTTCTGGTCAGGTGCGCTCTGTGCATCACTTTGAGCTGCATTAGGCAGCTCAGGAGGAGGTGAAGTTCACCCTGCTCCGTGCTTCGCTCCAGAGTCCCCATTCTACCTCTGACCCCAGTTCATCCTCCCATTTTTGTCTGGTCCCGTCCAGTGGTGTTTGGGCTCTGTCCAGTAGCTGTCCGTATATTTTCCCACATAGCCCCCCCTTCTCGTTGCTAGTGCCGATCAGGTCCTCTAGTAGTGTGGATTCTGGGGCCTCGGGGTACCCTACTGTCTCTTTGCAGAGGAAGTGTTTTATTTGGAGGTGTCTCATTTCCTGTCCTTTTGCTAGCCTCCACTTCCTTGTCAGTTCGGCTTGTGTCGCCAGTCTGTGCCCTACGTAGAAGTCCCTGACTGTCAGTGTGCCCCTGTCCCGCCTCCATCTTTTGAAGGTGGTATCCAGCATGGCTGGGGGGATCTGTGATTGCCGCATATGGGAGCCATTAGGGACATTTTGGCTATCTCAGCTGGGTCCACGTTCTCAGCATGGCCGCTAACACTGGGTTCGTTGTGTACCGTGTTGAGGAGGATGGGAATGCTGTTGTGGCCAGGGCCCGGAGGGCTGTTCCTTTACAGGATGCCTCCTCCATTTGTACCCAATCTGTGTCGGGTTCTTGTACCCATCCCTTCATTCTTTCTGCCGTTGCTGCCCAGTGGTAGTATTGTAGGTTTGGTAAGGCCAAGCCCCCTTTGATTAGACTGTCTACGTTTTGGAAAAAGGCCTTGGGGATGAAGATCGGAAATTATCTAAACAGGAAGAGGAACCTTGGCAGTATGCTCATCTTGATCATCTGCACTCTCCCCGCCAGGAGGAGTGGGAGTGAGCCCCTTTGAAGGTCTCTTCTTACTTCCTCCACCAGGCTGGTCAGGTTCCACTTGTGGATCTGTGTCCAGTCTCTGGGTATCTGGATCCCCAGATAGCGGAATCAGTTCTGGGCTGTTTTGAATGGGAGCCCCATTATCACGTTCAGCAGCCGCCTGATGTTCACTGTGAGCTGCCTACCCTTGACAAAGCCGGTTTTGTCCTCTGCGACCACCTCTGGTACACAGCCCTCCAGCCTTTTGTCCAGGACCTTTGTGAGTTTTTTCGCATCCACGTTTAGCAGTGAAATGGGTCTGTATGATCCACATTCCGTCAGGTCTTTATCATTTTTGGGTATCAGTGAAATTGTGGCCTGCGCTAGTGTGGGGGTGCCCCTTGCCAGTGAGTCCGCGAACATGTCCCTTAAGTTTGGTGCCAGGACTGGTGCAAATTCTTTGCAGAAGTCAACCGGGAACCCGTCGGGTCCCAGTGCCTTCCCCGCCTGCATGGAGCTGATGCTCTCCCTGATTTCTCCCAGGTCTATTGGTGTTTCCAGCTCCCCCCTTCTGTCTCCCCCCACAACTGGTAGTTCCAGCCCGTCTGGGAACTGTTTCATTCCCGCGCCCCCGTTGGGAGGCTCGGAGACGTACAGTGCCCGGTAGAAGATCTCAAATGCCCGATTGACCTCCTTTGGTTCTGTTACCAGTCTGCCTCTGCTATCCTTTACCTGCGTTATTTCCCTTGTGGCTGCCTGCTCTCGCAGCTGGTGAGCCAATAGGCAGCCAGCCTTGTCCAGTTTGTATTTTCTTGTTCTTGTGTGGGATGGGTGTTTTTCCTTTGTTTATTAAAGTTGGATGTGGGCAGGGGGCTGGTTGTTATGGTTATTTATTTGTCTTTACTCCAGGCGGAGGTCGCGCTGCTAGCTGAAGATGTTAGCTAATGGGAGCCAAGTGGTGGGGTAACTGCAGATCATTATGTTAGATAATGAGCTGAGGGTTTTTGTTTTGTTGGGGTTCGGGATAGTGGAGATAGGAGTTTGGGGTTTTTGTTCACTGTTTGATTGTTTGAGTGTATGTGGGGAGGTGAGGGGGGACAGGGTGGGGGGCAGGGATAGTTTTCTGATGGTGACTACAGCTTGTTCTTTGTTTTGTCTTGATGGAGGGCTTGGTGGCCATCTTGGATGGGTTCGATCCTGTACTTTCCAAGTAATTGTTGGGTTATCTCTCTCTTGGTGGAAATGGCTGACTCGGGTGTGGTGGGGGGTGGTGGGCCCCCAATTCAGTTGGTCTCTTGGAATTTAAGAGAGTTGAATGGCGTAGTAAAAAGGTTGTGAATATTTGCTCACCTGAAGGCTGATGTGGTGTTTCTCCAGGAAACACATTTGCGGGTCAGGGGCCAGACAAGGTTACAGAAGGGATGGATGGGACCCGTATTCCACTCAGATTTCGGTGGAAGGACCCGGGGGGGGGGGGGGGGCTGCAGTTTTCATTTATAAAAGGGTTCTTTTTTCAGCTGCTAAGATCCTGGCGGACCTGAACGGGACACATATGATTATCAGTGGGTCTTTGGCGGGCAAAGTGGTCCTAGTTAATGTGTATGCTCCAAATTGGGATGATTGGATTGGATTTGGATTTGTTTATTGTTACGTGTACCGAGGTACAGTAAAAATTATTTTTCTGTGAGCAGCTCAACAGATCATTAAGTGCATGAAAAGAAAAGGAAATAAAAGAAAATACATAATAGGGCAACACAAGGTACACAATGTAACTACACAAGCATCGGCATTGGATGAAGCATACAGGGTGTAGTGTTAATCAGGTCAGTCCATAAGAGGGTCATTTAGGAGTCTGGTAACAGTGGGGAAGAAGCTGTTTTTGAGTCTATTCGTGCATGTTCTCAGACTTTTGTATCTCCTGCCCGATGGAAGAGGTTGGAAGAGTGAGTAGGCCTGGTGGGAAGGGTCTTTGATTATGCTGCCCGCTTTCCCCAGGCAGCGGGAGATGTAGATGGAGTCAATGGATGGGAGGCAGGTTTGTGTGATGGACTGGGCTGTGTTCACGACTCTCTGAAGTAAACTCGTAAACTTAAATTAACCTAATTAATTAATTAGTGATGGCTGGTCAGGTGATGTGCTTGAGCTGCTTGATGTGGAAGCTGGCAGATCCCATTGCGAGCTGCAGCGACCACATCTGCAGTAAATGTTGGCTGCTCGAAGAGCTCCGGCTCAGAGTTGATGAGCTGGAGTCTGAGCTTCAAACACTGAGGCACATCCGGGAGGGGGAGACTTACCTGGACACTGTGTTTCAGGAGGCAGTCACACCTGTCAGAGTAAGTAGTTTAAATCCTGTCAGTGGCCAGTGACAGCAGGGTGTGACTGCAAGTCAGGCAGGTAAAGGGAACCAGCAGTCAGGAACTCAGGAGCCTCAGCCCTTGACCCTGTCCAACAGGTATGAGGCACTTGCTCCCTGTGTGGATGGCGAACAGGGCTGCAGGAAGGATGAGTCAGCTGACCAAGGCACCATGGTTCAGCAGGCCATTCAAGGGGAGGGAGTAAATAGGCAAGTTGTAGTTGTAGGGGATTCTATTATCAGGGGGATAGATAGTATCCTTTGTGAGCAGGATAAAGAGTCCCGCATGGTATGTTGCCTGCCCGGTGCTAGGGTGCGGGACATCTCTGACCGGCTTGAAAGGATACTGAAGAGGGAGGGGGAGGATCCAGTTGTTGTGGTCCATGTCGGTACCAACAACAACATAGGCAAGTCTAGAAAAGAGGACCTGTTTAGAGATTATAAAGAGCTAGGATTCAAATTACAAAACGGGTCCTCAAGGGTCATAATCTCCGGATTACTGCCCGAGCCACGTGCAAATTGGCATAGGGAGGCAAGAATAAGGGAAGTTAACACGTGGCTGAAAGAGTGGTGTGGGAAAGAGGGGTTCCTTTTCATGGGACACTGGCATCAGTTTTGGGACAGGGGGGACCTATACCGTTGGGATGGTCTCCACCTGAACCGAGCTGGGACCAGTGTTCTGGCGAAAAGAGTAAATAGGGTGGTCAATAGGACTTTAAACTAGAGATTGGGGGGGGGAAGGGAAAGTCAGGGAACCAAGAGGTGAAGTAATCAGTGGGAAGCGTATCTGCTTAGGAATACAAAAAAGCACGAAAATACAAAACTCTGGAGAGGTTACGATAGTCCCCATCCCACAAAATATGACACAGTGTATGGAAAGGCTCAGTAAACCAAGGTCCACCACACTAAGAAAGTGCATGTCAGAAAGGCAAGGTCACAGTGATCATGGGGGACTTCAATATGCAGGTGGACTGGGTAAATAATGCTGTCAGTGGACCCAAGGAAAGGGAATTCATTGAATGTTTACAAGAGGGCTTTTTGGAACAGCTTGTGATGGAGCCCACGAGGGAACAGGCCATTCTGGGCTTAGTGTTATGTAATGAGCCAGACTTGATTAAAGATCTTAAAGTAAGGGAACACTTAGGAGGCAGTGATTATAATATGGTAGAATTCAATCTCCAATTTGAAGGAAAGAAGGTAGAATCAGATGTAAAGGTGTTACAGTTAAATAAAGGTAACTACAGGGGCATGAAGGAGGAACTGACAAAAATCGACTGGGAGCAGAGCCTAGTGGGAAAGACAGTAGAACAGCAATGGCAGGAGTTTCTGGGAGTAATTGAGGACACAGTACAGAGGTTCATCCCAAAGAAAAGAAAGGTTATCAGAGGGGGGATTAGGCAGCCATGGCTGACAAAGGAAGTTAGGGAATGCATCAAAGCAAAAGAGAAAGCCTATAATATGGCAAAGAGTAGTGGGAAGTCAGAAGATTGGGAAGGCTACAAAAACAGAGGATAACAAAGAGAGAAATAAGGAAAGAGGGGATCAATTATGAAGGTAGGCTAGCCAGTAACATTAGGAATGATAGTAAAAGTTTTTTAAATACATTAAAAACAAATGGGAGGCAAAAGTAGACATTGGGCCGTTCCAAAATGACGCTGGTAATCTAATGATGGGAGACAAGGAAATAGCTGAGGAACTAAATAAGTACTTTGCGTCAGTCTTCACAGTAGAAGACATGAGTAATATCCCAACAATTCCGGAGAGTCAGGGGGCAGAGTTAAATATGGTAGCCATCACAAAGGAGAAAGTGCTAGAGAAACTAAGAGGTCTAAAAATTGATAAACCTCCAGGCCCAGATGGGCTACATCCTAGAGTTCTAAAGGAGATAGCTGAAGAAATAGTGGAGGAGTTAGTTATGATCTTTCAAAAGTCACTGGAGTCAGGGAAAGTCCTAGAGGATTGGAAAATCGCTGTTGTAACCCCTCTGTTCAAGAAGGGAACAAGGAAAAGGATGGAAAATTATAGGCCAATTAGCCTAACCTCGGTTGTTGGCAAGATTCTAGAATCCATTGTTAAGGATGAGATTTCTAAATTCTTGGAAGTGCAGGGTCGGATTAGGACAAGTCAGCATGGATTTAGTAAGGGGAGGTTGTGCCTGACAAACCTGTTAGAGTTCTTTGAAGAGATAACAAATAGGTTAGACCAAGGAGGGCCAATGGATGTTATCTATCTTGACTTCCAAAAGGCCTTTGATAAGGTGCCTCACGGGAGACTGCTGAGTAAAATAAGGGCCCATGGTATTTGAGGCAAGGTACTAACATGGATTGACGATTGGCTGTCAGGCAGAAGGCAGAGAGTTGGGATAAAAGGTTCTTTTTCGGAATGGCAACCGGTGACGAGTGGTGTCCCGCAGGGTTCAGTGTTGGGGCCACAGCTGTTCTCTTTATATATTAACGATCTAGATGACGGGACTGGGGGCATTCTGGCTAAGTTTGCCGATGATACAAAGATAGGTGGAGGGGCAGGTAGTATGGAGGAGGTGGGGAGGCTGCAGAAAGATTTACACAGTTTAGGAGAGTGGTCCAAGAAATGGCTGATGAAATTCAACGTGGGCAAGTGCGAGGTCTTGCACTTTGGAAAAAAGAATAGAGGCATGGACTATTTTCTAAACGGTGACAAAATTCATAATGCTGAAGTGCAAAGGGACTTGTGAGTCCTAGTCCAGGATTCTCTAAAGGTAAACTTGCAGGTTGAGTCCATAATTAAGAAAGTAAATGCAATGTTGTCATTTATCTCAAGAGGCTTGGAATATAAAAGCAGGGATGTACTTCTGAAGCTTTATAAAGCATTAGTTAGGCCCCATTTAGAATACTGTGAACAATTTTGGGCCCCACACTTCAGGAAGGACATACTGGCACTGGAGCGGGTCCAGCGGAGATTCACACGGATGATCCCAGGAATGGTAGGCCTAACATACGATGAACGTCTGAGGATCCTGGGATTATATTCATTGGAGTTTAGGAGGTTGAGGGGAGATCTAATAGAAACTTACAAGATAATGAATGGCTTAGATAGGGTGGATGTAGGGAAGTTGTTTCCATTAGCAGGGGAGACTAGGACCCGGGGGCACAGCCTTAGAATAAAAGGGAGTCACTTTAGAACAGAGATGAGGAGAAATTTCTTCAGCCAGAGAGTGGTGGGTCTGTGGAATTCATTGCCACAGAGGGCGGTGGAGGCCGGGACTTTGAGTGTCTTTAAGACAGAAGTTGATAAATTCTTGATTTCTCGAGGAATTAAGGGCTATGGAGAGAGAGCGGGTAAATGGAGTTGAAATCAGCCATGATTGAATGGTGGAGTGGACTCGATGGGCCGAATGGCCTTACTTCCGCTCCTATGTCTTATGGTCTTATGGTCTAATCCCCGATAGGCCCCAAGGAGATTATGAAATGTATTGGCTTAATGCATCGGGTAAAGCTATAGGCCCAGATGGATTCCCCATCGAGTGCTATAAGAAATTTGCGGGGCGGTTGATCCTACTGATATTGGAGATGTTTAATGATTGCTTGTCCTAGGGGGCAGGGTTACATTGACGCAGGCCTCTATTTCCCCGATTGTGAAAAAGGATAAGGACCCTAAAGTTATCCTGTGGGGGTAACAGCGGGTCTAGTCCATGGGATGGAGGACGATGGCAACCCGCTCTGCGACGAGCTCTGGTGCTCCGCATCACACGGTCCCATCGGATTCCTGGGGGACAGTGGTCAGGACGGTTGGGGGGTGGGGGTAGGGATAACAGCTCACCCACAACGTCCGCCCATCCACCCCCCTCCCACACCCCCTCTCTGGCCAGCCCAGACCAGCCCACCCTTCACACCCATCTGACAGAACACCGAGGCAGGTTGTAACAGTGTGAACAGGTGTTTAATGTGCACAACTATTTGCAGGTATGTGCCCTAGCCCATATAACTAAACTGTGCCTTGCGCCCGTGCCAACGTAACCGGTGTCTAACTTCCCGACCTTATGGGCCTACCACTACGCCTAGGTGGGGCCCAGATGGTACAGCAGGGGCGGAGGCAGCCTGCTGTAACTCCTGCCCTGTGACCTGCATCCCCTTTGGCGACCATACGCTGGGACAAACGGGCCTGGATGGGCCCGGCAGCTGCTCGGGCATCCCAGGTGGCATGGTGCCACCCTGTTCTGCCTGCTGCCCAACGGATGTGGCAGGGACAGGAGGGGGGAGTCCAAGGTGTTGCGGTGTTCCGGCACCACACCTGTGGGAGTCACCAGCGCGGGTCCCATCACCTCCTCCTCCCTCGGGGTGCCTCATGGCCCCCGGGCTACTCCATGGGACAGGGGTGCGAGTGGAGCTATCCCCTGAGGCTCCCCTGCCACATGGCGCTGCCAGTCCTGGAGGTCTGCCCTGGTCTTGACCAGGGTCTGCATGCCCGCGGCCATGGAGCACAGGGAGTGGACCATCTCCATCTGGGATTCCGCCACATCACCCATTGACTGTGCCACCACCTTCTGGGTTTGTGTCACATCAGCCAGAGACTGCACCATCTCCGTTTGGGACTGGGCCACCCCCCTCTGTGTCTGCGCCTGGGAAATGGCGCTGACGTTCTCAGCTGTGACTGGACCGTGGCCAGAGGTGCCCCTGCAATTTCCAGGTGGGTCTCGCACATGATACCTGTGAGGTGGCAGCCGCGTCCTGGGCCTCTGCCAGCACCTGTGCAGAATACCCCAGGCCTTGGACCTGCTCATCCATGGCCATAACCTTCTCTCCCAAAGCTTCCACCGCGGATGACACCTGTGAGGTGTTGGCCTGGGTGATACCCATGGCCGGCACCACCTCCTGCTCCTGCACGCGGTTGGACCACTCCAGCTGTGCCTGCAGGCGCTGGATGCTCAGCGACAGCCCCTCATGTAGGCCCTGGCTCTCTGACTGCATCTCCACGATCGACGGGACTGTCCGTTCCAGAAGCCTGAAATTCGTCGGACAGCAGCTAGTCCCTGGGGTCGGCCCACCCTCCAACCGTCCACCCCCTTGGAAGTTCCTACCTCCACCTTGTGTACCGGAGCAGCTGTGTGGTGCGCACCAGATAGTGTCCCAAGAGCCTCTTCACTATCATGCCCAACCGAGGTGAGTGTCTCTGGGATGGGGGAGGGTGCTGGAGACAGCTGTGAAGGGAAATCCGTGTCATCCTCGGACTCGAGCTCCGGAGTGTCCTGGGTCTCAGGTCCATGACTCGCGTCCGTGCTGCTGTCCTCATCACTGCTCGGCACCCGGGGCTTCGGCTGTGGCCGTGGCTGGGGGCAGGCGACACCAGATGAACCCGCCCCATCACACGCAGGTCCTGCATCACTGGGAACTACAACTCAGCAGGGTCTCATTTCCTTGCCCACGCCCGATCTCCACCCCAGCGACCTCCATTTCCTCTGGGCCACTGACCACGTCCAGAGCCCTCTGCTCAGCCCGGGTGAGGGGCCGCAGGTCCGGCGGTCCCCTCCAGTTTTCTCCCGCTCCCAATGGCCTTCTCCTGGAGGCGGGAAACAGAAAACGACAGTGTTAGGCAGACTTGACGCTGGTGGCCTCAGTGGTCAGGGCACCCGGTCATGGTGGCCGGTATGGGTGCTGGCATGTGGTGCAGGGTGGGGGTTCAGCTGCCCTCCGGGTGGGGCGGGTAGGGATACGGGTGTGTGGGGCGGGAGTTAGTGCCAGGGGAACAGTGTTGCCTACTCACCCTGGCCGGCCTGAGGAGGTCGTGCAGTTTTTTACTGACACTGCTGGCCGGTTCGGACGGTGTTGCTGGTGACGCTGGCCGGCTCTGCCACCTGCGGCCTGGCACGGCCGGGGAACTGGGTGGTCCGCCTCTCCTCCACCACATCCAGCAGGGTCTCCAGCTTGTATTCCACGTGGCAACAGTGCTAGCCCCCCAGCAGTCACTGAATTGGGCTAGGTGCGGTGCCAGTTTTGCTGTCGTGGAACTCCACGAATCCTGAACCGGCGTCAACACTTAATCTCAGAAATGGAGAATCCCGCCCAGTAACAATTTGCAATTTGATCTTCCAAAGATTAATAATCGTTGACATCAGCAAATTTGCACTGTAAATATTTAACCCAGCAGACAAAGGAAAATAATCAGTCATAACAAATTGGCAAAAACATTGGACATTTATTAATCGTGACTGACCTGTCACTCAACATTGACACAACGGTCACAATCTTTTCTTGGAAGTATGTGAATCCATGAAATCAGATCGTGGCCTCACAAAACACCCAAACCAAAGGATTCTGAAAGAAATATATTCAGCGCATTGTCCCGAGCCGACATCAGCTTTTCTCGGGGTAAAGTAATGAGAACTTTGCTCTGCTTTGAGAAATATGGACACAACTTGACTCTATGCCTGGTGCCGTTCAGAGTCATGCATCCTTGACCCGAGTGGATGGTGCTAGGGGAGGGGATAAAAAGCTGCATCAACAATTGCGGTCGGAAATAATTTGAGTCAGATTCGAAGGGCAAGTTCTAATGGCCTTGTCGCCCCCGAGCGCGACTCTGAGCTAGCGGGAGAGGCCGAAATCGGGAACCTCGCCGGGCGCCGATCAGTTTCCGACCTAAGCGGCCCACTCCCGCTGGCGAGATCCGGAACCTGCCGCGACGTGGCGAGGAACCAATAATCACCATTTAAGGCCAATCTCCATCCCATTAGTGGGAAGGGGCCCCCCTATCTAACTGCCTCCCGGGATCTAACTGGCTCCCCAGCGAGCGGTCACGCGGGCGCCATTCCGCACACCTGTTTAAAAACAACGGCTGCTGTGGGGATCGGAGGGGGTGAGTAGCCATTTTGGAAGTCGGGCAATCAGCCCGGGGCAGCGGGGCTGCTGCCGCAGTGCTCGGGGCGGGTGGGGGGTGTCCTCGCCCCAGGGGGAGACGGGCCTGGTCGAGGGGTCAGCCGCCGTCGGTGGGGTGGGGGGGGGGATGGGCGGGGTTCGCCCCTGGGCTGGGGGATGAAGACTCAGTAGCCATGGTCCCTAACAACCACCCCCTGTATCGTGTATACCCTTAACAGAGGCAACTTCAGCTGCTGCCTGTCCGTCCACTGAACATCCCCAGAACACAGCCCTGTCTGTGGTAATATGGTGCAGGTCACTTTAACTCCCACTGACCCGTGGCAGCCTCTGTCCGCATAGCTGAAGGCTATCGCTAACAGGGAATTGGCAGTGCTAGTAATGTCAGTACTTCACAGCTCCCATTCCCATGGGTAGCCGTGCCAAGTCGCAGCCGAGTGTTACTGCCTGGCATCCCAATCAGACCATGAGGCCTGGACACGTTGCCTGAACACTGGAGACATCAACACCACAGAGGCAGCAGCTAACAATCAAACACCCAAGAGCAGGGCTTCAGCACTGGCAACATCCCTGTGCCAAGAGGGTGGATGTGTGGATCAGGGATGGGACCTGCACCCTGTCCAGGTAATGTTCCCGGCAGGGGACCGGGGTCTGGGGTCTAGTACTCAGGAGCCCCCACTGTGGCAGGGGGGGGGGGGGGGGTTGCAGGGCAGGGCGCCCCCCCCCCCCCCCCCCCCCAGCACAACCAGCTCATTGGATGGCACTCTGAGAGAAGGCGGGAAGTGTAAGAGCGGGGGAGGCTTTGGGGATTTGAGGGTCCCATTGCCGATTCTCGGCCCCACGCCCTCTGCAGGTCACATGAAGGATGATACTGTCGACCCCGCAGCAGCGGCCCTCGGCGTGGCGGTGGCAGTCCAGCTGGCAAGATGCCAGAGAAGGCGGCACAAGCAGCAGCACCATCGAGAGAGGCTCGAGGCAGCAGGCGATGTGCAGGTGCCCGTCCAACAGCCTGAGGACCCGGCCACCCACCAAGTTAGGCAGGGGGTCCCGGACGGGGAGGCCGACGACGGTCCGAGACGTACAGGCGTCGCTGGCCGTTTGAAGGGATGTCGGACAGCATGTGCTGCAGGAGGCTCTGCCTGAACACGGGAACGATGCGGCACCCGTGCCGTGTGCGGGACATCATGTGGAGGAGGAGGGTACCTACTCCACCACAGCCCTGAACCTTTACCCCTCGGGTTCATTCCAGGGCTCGAGCGGGGACTTGTGTGGCATATCCCAACCAACAACATCCAAGTGCAGCTGTGAAATCACGGATGCCCTATTTGCCCGGGCAGCTGACTATATAAACTCAGACCTGGACGAGCCCCATCAAGATACCCGGGAAGCTACATTCCCTTGCATCGGCAGGATTCCCCAGGTCCAGGGAATAATAGACTGCTCGCAAGTCGCCTTGCGTGTCCCCCCCGAGCTGGCATCATCCTCATCCTGCTGGCCCTGGCGCTGCGATATAGACGGTTGAGTCCCCAGGCTGAGGGGCAGCTCTTGGCACAGAGGAGACGACAATGCCACCGATTGGACGTTATGCAGCGCAGGCTCCTGCTTCTTCAGGTGGTCCCAATGCTTCCATTGAACTCTCCCCTGAATCTGAACTTTGTACGAGACCGGTCCCATTCTCTCCAGCTGGATACCTGGGAGCCAAAGTGCCCCGTCAACAAAATTGAGGCCATAGACCGTGTCCCCGAGTGAAATTGCCGCCCTGGCATCTTCAAGTCGTGATGCCCACTTCGGAGCCTCCTGCTGCACCTCCACGTTCTTGCCAAGGTTGGTAAATGAGAGACTTAGCTGGGTTCTAAGCCCTCAGCCCATCAGCAGTTCTGCACAGGTGATTCCCGTCATCACTTGTGGTGTTGTGCGGTGTGGTGGTATGTATTAGGGGTAATACGGTACACCATGAATGCCAAGGAGCTATTGGAGGACAGATGCTGGGTCCCGATTGGATCTGCCGCCTACTGGGCTCCGCCCAGATAGGCAGGGTATAAGAACCGGGTTACTCTCCGCAGCTGCATTCTGTGACTGAGCTGCTGGGGAACAAGTCTGAACATGTCTGCTCAATAAAGCCTCGATTGAAGTTCTTTACGTCTCGCCTCGTGTGTGATCGATGGTACTACATGCGGTAGTTAAAAAGGCACCGCACCAGTGTATTCAGGCGGGTGTATTCAAATAACCCACTGTGGGTGTTCATGGTCGCAAATTTCCTGGACTTTGGATCGAGCTCCACCTGTAAATAAGCGTGGCTTATGTCAAGCTTCGTAAAAGAACATCCTCCAGCCAGTTTTGTGTACAAATCCTTCACTCTAGGCATCGGGTAACGGTCCAGGCGTGGAGCTCTGTTCACCACGAGCTTACAATTCCCGCAGAGTCGGACAGATTTGCTGGGAAGCTTTGATGAAAGGGTATAAACTCAAGGATGAGAATTCGAAAATAGAGGCATTGCCAGATTAGGAGCCAATGTAGGTCAGCAAGATTGATCATGGGTGAACTGGACTTTGGATTAAAATTGCAAAGGCAGAAATTTAAACCTTGAATTTTCAAAGAAGTTGCTGACAAGTCCAGCCTCTTTTTACACTCCTGCAACTCCCTGAACCATAAGTGCCTAGAAATCTTTAACAAAACCTCCCAATTTGCTGATGCAGATGGATAAATCACCAGATATTTTTTGTTATGATGCTAATTTAAGGTAAGGAAGTGACAGAATTTTCCGTTACTGGTAAAGGCAATAAAGAATTATTTTTAGATCAGTTCCTGCAGGAAACATGCTCTCTCTTGCTTGTAAAAAGAATGTGAAGCCACTGACCCATATGAAAACTATTCATAAAAAGAAGAAATATCCTGAGGGATTGGTACCTAAAATGGGGAACAACAGATTTCCATTCGTGAAATTACCAACCGATGCAGCAGCGACCAACATGAAGGTCAGAAATTTCATAACCCCCTAAAAATGGACAGAGCGAGCATCTTGTGCGATGAACTTGCACCCGTTGCTTTCAGTGCGGACAACACACAAACTCCATGTGGCCTACTGATTTAAATGCTTGTAACATCCCAGACATAAGCACTCCATCATTGGTGTCCCTCATTCAGTTGGAAAAGCCCTAAACTGTGGAACTCCCATCTTAAATCTCTCAGAATGTGCCACACCACTCCCAGTAGACGTCAGCAACCTCAGACAGCCAAACACTTGTAAAACTGCAGCAACAGTCAATAGAAATCAATCCAGCAACAAACCTGAAAGTTGCACTGATGGGGGCCCTTCCTGCTGCCAGATGCGTGTCCAGCTGTGCGTGTTTAAAAGTGGGTGTGATCTGGCGAGGTTGGATAGGACAGCGCTGACTTCAAAACAACATCACACACTGATTGACTTTACAATCAGACCAATGTGTATGCTCCCAGCAGATTTTCCATGTGCGCTAACAAAAGTGTCATCAGGTGCTGTTAGTACCAGAAATGTCAATGTGCCTTAGGTAAAATAGACTCATGGCAACAGAACATTTAGCCAAATTTAATGGTCGGCTCACTCTATGTCCTGGATGCTGAGGATTTTTGTGAGCCATAATACAATTCAGTTTTCTGCCTAGAATTTGACAATAATCAGCATGAATTTGTAATTCTATCTGAGGAGCTATCCAAATGATATGCGGAAAGAAAATGCCAAACTATTTTTGTGTTGTTCTAAGTTAAGATTGGGCGCTAGTATGGCATGTGCTACTACGTAAACAGTGTTATTCCTACTGCTGTTTCTGGATATGGACAGAAGAGCTCAGAAATGAAAGATTTACCTTTCGGTAACATCTTAGGTTAAGATCTGAGACGAATATTGGAATGTTTGACGATTATGTCATGCCCATTGAGCTAATCCGGAGCTCAGCTCCGCTTTTAAGAAAAAATGCCACATGAAAAATGGACACTGTATCTTCAAAATGGATTCTGGAAAGTCTGTTGTTTCTTTTTGCTCTTTCTCGACAGGTGATGATTGAGGGCTGAATATTACAGGGGGTGGGGGCTGGCTTGTTCACCCTAGAAGGAACGTTGGCTGGAGTCAACCCACTCCACACTGGCCTGCCCTGCAACCATATAGCACTGCAGGCAAGCTAAACAAGGCCCGAGTGCGACTTGCCCTCTGCCACTCCCCCACTGCAATTCATTGATACTGCCATCACTTGCCCGAGACTGGTTAAACCAGTTGTTGTGTTCTGCTTCTTCATGTAGCACAAGCTGCTTCCTTGATGTATGCTCTGACAAAGGAAGGTTCAGACTTGGAGATAGGTTTAACACATTTACTGAACGGTTAACAATTCTCATACTTGAGTTCGACTCTCCTGCTAATCTTGTTATAGTAACTCAGTCTAACTAACCAGTCTGCTCTCAGCCACGTGGTGGGTGTGATGCTTCTGATCTGCCCCTGTGCTTCTCTCTAAGTGTCGCCTGTGGAAAGAGAAAGAGCATGTGTGCCCTGTCCTTTTATATGGGTTGCCCCCTTGTGCTAGTGTCACCTCTGGGTGTCTTGACTGCCCATTGGACGTGTCTTATTCTATGTGTTCATTAGCTGTATGTCTGCATGTCATGATGTCTCTGGTGCTCCCGCTAGTGTTTACTTAGTCTTAGTGTATTTACATTAACCCCTTGTGTATTTACAGTGATGCATATCACCATACCAGTGACTTGTTTCTTGTTATCCTTAGTAATATAAGTTCATGTTGCATATCTAAAAATCATCTTTTCTTGTGAGTGCGTGTCTGCACGTTTTGGGAATGGGTGTTCGTTGCATACATTTTGGGTGTTTTGAAAGTAAATATTTGTTCTTTCTTTTGACTTTGAACTTGCAAGATTGTTTGTACTTGTTCTTTGCAACTCAGCACTCAACAGGGTTAAAACGCTACTTCTCAAAAATACATCAGCCGAGAGGTGAGAAAGGGAGGAGGCTTATCCCGTCACCTCTCCTCATCTGAAACAAATGCTGCATTTGATTCTGGGAACCCAACCATTAAAACAATGTTAATCTATTTAAGACAGTACAAAGGTCAAGAGGAAAGTTGGTTTTGAAACTTTCTGATGGGGCAACAAGATGACTAAGAACAGACATGGGCCCGGTTTTTAAAACGCTGAGCAAGGGAATAGTCTAGATCATTAAGGCATTGAGAGGAATAGTAAAATCTCTAGGCGGGATTCTCCATTTCTGAGATTAAAGTGTTGAGGCAGATGCAGGATTCGTGGACTTTCATAACAGTAAAATTGGCGTCGAACCTGGACTGATTCAGCGACTGTTGAGCGGCTCGCGGTGCGCCACGTGGAACACAATCGATTCCAATGAAAAACTGCGGGATTTGCTGGGTCCGTCATCGACATTCAGGAGGCTGACAAGCCGCAGCTGCATATACACACTTCACTCCCCACACACACTTATCCCAGCCAAAAATATGGCACTAGTTGCGCTGGAACACACCCATCCCGCTGATGGGTCAGCTGGGGCCTGGTGGGTGGCCTGCGGGGCACCTATATGACCCGTGGCCCTAGGTTCACAATGCGCTGTCAGCGGCATGCGCTGCTGCATGGCTGCCTTGCCAGCTGCGGCAATGGTGCTCCGTGCCCATCCACCCTGACTCCACAGCCCACCTCCTGGCCACCCCCCCCCCCCCCGCTACTGCCCCTGGCCCTGGCAGAAGCCCACCCAGCCAGCGGCACAGCTGTCAGCAAACTATGGCGACATTGGACACTTTCCGTGCCCCCTCTCTCTCCCTCAGCAGCCACGACGCCGGTTTCAGGATTTTTAAAAGCACAAGTGAACCGCTCCGTCGGCCCATCGGAGGCGGAGCATCGCGAAGGCACCGTAGAATACCGGGTCAGGCCCGCTAATGGCATGCAAGCGGTGTTTACTGTACATGCGTTCCGAACCGCATTGACACTGCTGTCCAGGTGACGGAGAATTGCGATTTGACGTCAAATCGGCGCCCGCCCCAATTTTGCCGTCGGAACCTATTCACCGCCCAATCGCAACTTTGCCGTCAGCCACCGGAGAATCCTGCCCCAGGTATAAGTATCTTATTCAACATGGACCTTGAGCACAGAACTAAATAGTAATACTACTAAAGACTGGAGTGTAATATTAATAGTCTCGAAAGAAGGTTTCCGATGAGAGAGAACAGTTTCCTCCAGAAGGGAAAAAATAAAACTTGCATCTATAAAGCATCTTCCACAATCCAGGGATGCCCCAAAGCCCTTTACGGCAAAATAAATGCTTTCCTTTATGTGTAATCCCAGCACAGGAGGACGGTTCAATCGAGGCACTCAAGAGGGCATTAGGTGATTACTTGAATAGAAACAGTGCGGAGGGATGTGGATGAAAGGCAGGGGAATGACACTAAGTCATGATGTTTGTTTGGCGAGCCAGGGCAGACACAATGGGCCAAATAGCCTCCTCCTGCGCCGTAACAATTCAATGCTTCAGTGAGCAATGTTGGAGGTGCCCTGCTGCCTGCCGTGATGGTGTAAACGTTATCAAGATACTATTTCTTTTTTTTTAATAAATATTTTATTGAAAATTTTTGGTCAACCAACACAGTACATTGTGCATCCTTTACACAATATTATAACAACACAAATAACAATGACCTATTTTATAAACAAAAAATGAATAAATAATAAATAACAAAAATGAAAACTAACCCTAATTGGCAACTGCCTTATCACAAGTAACACTCTCCAAAAATATAATTTAACAGTCCAATATATAATTATCTGTCGCAACGACCTATACATATTATACAGTATATATTAACAACCCTGAGAGTCCTTCTAGTTCCTCCTCCCCCCCCCCCCCGATCCTGGGCTGCTGCTGCCTTCTTTTTTCCATTCCGTCTATCTTTCTGCGAGGTATTCGACGAACGGTTGCCACCGCCTGGTGAACCCTTGAGCCGACCCCCTTAGGACAAACTTAATCCGCTCTAGCTTTATAAACCCTGCCATGTCATTTATCCAGGTCTCCACCCCCGGGGGCTTGGCTTCTTTCCACATTAGCAATATCCTGCGCCGGGCTACTAGGGACGCAAAGGCCAAAACATCGGCCTCTCTCGCCTCCTGCACTCCCGGCTCTTGTGCAACCCCAAATATAGCCAACCCCCAGCTTGGTTCGACCCGGACCCCCACTACTTTTGAAAGCACCTTTGTCACCCCCATCCAAAACCCCTGTAGTGCCGGGCATGACCAAAACATATGGGTATGATTCACTGGGCTTCTCGAGCACCTCGCACACCTATCCTCCACCCCAAAAAATTTACTGAGCCGTGCTCCAGTCATATGCGCCCTATGTAATACCTTAAACTGAATCAGGCTTAGCCTGGCACACGAGGACGACGAGTTTACCCTGCTTAGGGCATCTGCCCACAGCCCCTCCTCGATCTCCTCCCCAGCTCTTCTTCCCATTTCCCTTTTAGTTCATCTACCATAGTCTCCCCTTCGTCCCTCATTTCCCTATATATATCTGACACCTTACCATCCCCCACCCATGTCTTTGAGATCACTCTGTCCTGCACCTCTTGTGTCGGGAGCTGCGGGAATTCCCTCACCTGTTGCCTCGCAAAAGCCCTCAGTTGCATATACCTGAATGCATTCTCTTGGGGTAACCCATATTTCTCGGTCAGCGCTCCCAGACTCGCGAACTTCCCATCCACAAACAGATCTTTCAGTTGCGTCATTCCTGCTCTTTGCCACATTCCATATCCCCCATCCATTCCCCCCGGGGCAAACCTATGGTTGTTTCTTATCAGGGACCCCCCCCCCAAGGCTCCAGTCTTTCCCCTATGCCGTCTCCACTGTCCCCAAATCTTCAGTGTAGCCACCACCACCGGGCTTGTGGTGTAGTTCCTCGGTGAGAACGGCAATGGGGCTGTCACCATAGCCTGTAGGCTAGTCCCCCTACAGGACGCCCTCTCTAATCTCTTCCACGCCGCTCCCTCCTCCTCTCCCATCCACTTACTCACCATTGAAATATTAGCGGCCCAATAATACTCACTTAGGCTCGGTAGTGCCAGCACCCCCCTATCCCTGCTACGCTGTAAGAATCCCTTCCTCACTCTCGGGGTCTTCCCGGCCCACACAAAACCCATGATGCTCTTTTCAATCCTTTTTAAAAAAGCCTTCGTGATCACCACCGGGAGGCACTGAAACACAAAGAGGAATCTCGGGAGGACCACCATCTTAACCGCCTGCACCCTCCCTGCCAGTGACAGGGATACCATATCCCATCTCTTGAAATCCTCCTCCATTTGTTCCACCAACCGCGTTAAATTTAACCGATGCAATGTGCCCCAATTCTTGGCTATCTAGATCCCCAGGTAACGAAAGTCCCTTGTTACCTTCTTCAACGGTAGTTCCTCTATTTCTCTACTCAGCTCCCCTGGATGCACCACAAACAACTCACTTTTCCCCATGTTCAATTTATACCCTGAAAAATCCCCAAACTCCCCAAGTATCCGCATTATTTCTGGCATCCCCTCCGCCGGGTCTGCCACGTATAGTAGCAAATTGTCCGCATACAAAGATACCCGGTGTTCTTCTCCTCCTCTAAGTACTCCCCTCCACTTCTTGGAACCCCTCAACGCTATCGCCAGGGGCTCAATCGCCAGTGCAAACAATAATGGGGACAGAGGGCATCCCTGCCTTGTCCCTCTATGGAGCCGAAAATATGCAGATCCCCGTCCATTCGTGACCACGCTCGCCATCGGGGCCCTATACAACAGCTGCACCCATCTAACATACCCCTCTCCAAAACCAAATCTCCTCAACACCTCCCACAAATAATCCCACTCCACTCTATCAAATGCTTTCTCGGCATCCATCGCCACTACTATCTCCGTTTCCCCCTCTGGTGGGGCCATCATCATTACCCCTAACAGCCTCCGTATATTCGTGTTCAGCTGTCTCCCCTTCACAAACCCAGTTTGGTCCTCGTGGACCACCCCCGGGACACATTCCTCTATTCTCATTGCCATTACCTTGGCCAGGATCTTGGCATCTACATTTAGGAGGGAAATAGGTCTATAGGACCCGCATTGTAGCGGGTCCTTTTCCTTCTTTAAGAGAAGCGATATCGTTGCTTCAGACATAGTCGGGGGCAGTTGTCCCCTTTCCTTTGCCTCATTAAAGGTCCTCGTCAATACCGGGGCGAGCAAGTCCACATATTTTCTATAGAATTCGACTGGGAATCCATCCGGTCCCGGGGCCTTTCCCGCCTGCATGCTCCTAATTCCTTTCACCACTTCTTCTACCTCGATCTGTGCTCCCAGTCCCACCCTTTCCTGCTCTTCCACCTTGGGAAATTCCAGCCGATCCAAGAAGCCCATCATTCTCTCCCTCCCATCCGGGGGTTGAGCTTCATATAATTTTTTATAAAATGCCTTGAACACTCCATTCACTCTCTCCGCTCCCCGCTCCATCTCTCCTTCCTCATCCCTCACTCCCCCTATTTCCCTCGCTGCTCCCCTTTTCCTCAATTGGTGTGCCAGCAACCTGCTCGCCTTCTCCCCATATTCGTACTGTACACCCTGTGCCTTCCTCCATTGTGCCTCTGCAGTGCCCGTAGTCAGCAAGTCAAATTCTACATGTAGCCTTTGCCTTTCCCTGTACAGTCCCCCCTCCGGTGCTTCCGCATATTGTCTGTCCACCCTCAAAAGTTCTTGCAGCAACCGCTCCCGTTCCTTACTCTCCTGCTTCCCTTTATGTGCCCTTATTGATATCAGCTCCCCTCTAACCACCGCCTTCAACGCCTCCCAGACCACTCCCACCTGGACCTCCCCATTATCATTGAGTTCCAAGTACTTTTCAATGCACCCCCTCACCCTTAGACACACCCCCTCATCTGCCATTAGTCCCATGTCCATTCTCCAGGGTGGGCGCCCTCCTGTTTCCTCCCCTATCTCCAAGTCTACCCAGTGTGGAGCTTGATCCGAAATGGCTATAGCCGTATACTCCATTCCCCTCACCTTCGGGACCAACGCCCTTCCCAGCACAAAAAAGTCTATTCGCGAGTAGACTTTATGGACATAGGAGAAAAACGAGAACTCCTTACTCCTAGGTCTGCTAAATCTCCACGGGTCTACACCTCCCATCTGCTCCATAAAATCTTTAAGTACCTTGGCTGCTGCCGGCCTCCTTCCAGTCCTGGACTTCGACCTATCCAGCCCTGGTTCCAACACCGTATTAAAATCTCCCCCCATTATCAGCTTTCCCATCTCTAGGTCCGGAATGCGTCCTAGCATCCGCCTCATAAAATTGGCATCATCCCAGTTCGGGGCATATACGTTTACCAAAACCACCGTCTCCCCCTGTAGTTTGCCACTCACCATCACGTATCTGCCCCCGTTATCCGCCACTATAGTCTTTGCCTCGAACATTACCCGATTCCCCACTAATATAGCCACCCCCCTGTTTTTCGCATCTAGCCCCGAATGGAACACCTGCCCCACCCATCCTTTGCGTAGCCTAACCTGGTCTATCAGTTTCAGGTGCGTTTCCTGTAACATAACCACATCTGCCTTAAGTTTCTTAAGGTGTGCGAGTATCCATGCCCTCTTTATCGGCCAGTTCAGCCCTCTCACGTTCCACGTGATCAGCCGGGTTGGGGGGCTTCCTACCCCACCCCCCCCCCCCTTGTCGATTAGCCATCCCCTTTTTCCAGCTCCTCACCCGGTTCCCACGCAGCTGTATCTCCCCCAGGCGGTGCCCCCCCGCCCATCCCCTCCCATACCAGCTCCCCCCTCTCCCCAGCAGCAGCAACCCAGTAATTCCCCCCTCCCACCTCCCCCCCCCGCTAGATCCCCCGCTAGCGTAATTACTCCCCCCATGTTGCTCCCAGAAGTCAGCAAACTCTGGCCGACCTCAGCTTCCCCCCGTGACCTCGGCTCGCACCGTGCGACGCCCCCTCCTTCCTGCTTCTCTATTCCCGCCATGATTATCATAGCGCGGGAACCAAGCCCGCGCTTCTCCCTTGGCCCCGCCCCCAATGGCCAACACCCCATCTCCTCCACCTCCCCTTCTCCCCCCATCACCACCTGTGGAAGAGAGAAAAGTTACCACATCGCAGGATTAGTACATAAAACTCCTCTTTCCCCCCTTTTTAACCCCCCTCTTCGCCCCCCACATTCGCCCCGCCACTTTGTTCAAACGTTCTTTTTAATAACCCGCTCATTCCAGTTTTTCTTCCACAATAAAAGTCCACGCTTCATCCGCCGTCTCAAAGTAGTGGTGCCTCCCTCGATATGTGACCCACAGTCTTGCCGGTTGCAGCATTCCAAATTTTATCTTCTTTTTATGAAGCACCGCCTTGGCCCGATTAAAGCTTGCCCTCCTTCTCGCCACCTCCGCACTCCAGTCTTGATAAACGCGTATCACCGCGTTCTCCCATTTACTGCTCCGAGTTTTCTTTGCCCATCTAAGGACCATTTCTCTATCCTTAAAACGGAGGAATCTCACCACTATGGCTCTGGGAATTTCTCCTGCTCTCGGTCCTCGCGCCATCACTCGGTGTGCTCCCTCCACCTCCAACGGACCCGCCGGGGCCTCCGCTCCCATTAACGAGTGCAGCATCGTGCTCACATATGCCCCGACGTCCGCTCCCTCCGCACCTTCAGGAAGACCAAGAATCCTCAGGTTGTTCCTCCTTGCGTTGTTCTCCAGTGCCTCCAACCTTTCCACACATCGTTTCTGATGTGCCTCATGCGTCTCCGTCTTCACCACCAGGCCCTGTATGTCGTCCTCATTCTCAGCTGCCTTTGCCTTCACGACCCGAAGCTCCCGCTCCTGGGTCTTTTGTTCCTCCTTTAGCCCTTCGATCGCCTGTAGTATCGGGGCCAACAGCTCTTTCTTCATTTCCTTTTTGAGCTCTTCCACACAGCATTTCAAGAACTCTTGTTGTTCAGGGCCCCATGTTAAACTGCCACCTTCCGACGCCATCTTGGTTTTTGCTTGCCTTCCTTGCCGCTGTTCTAAAGGATCCACTGCAATCCGGCCACTTTCTCCTCCTTTTTTCATCCGTATCCAGGGGGGATTCCCTTCTGGTTTACCGCACAGTGTTTTTAGCCGTCAAAATTGCCGTTGGGGCTCCTATCAAGAGCCCAAAAGTCCGTTTCACCGGGAGCTGCCGAAACGTGCGACTCAGCTGGTCATCGCCGCACCCGGAAGTCATCATGATACTATTTCATAGAAAAACAGGGGCGGTATCCCCTTGCTACAGGCCAATATTTATTCCACAAACAACATCACAAAGACCAGATTATTCGGTCATGATCACACTTCTGTTTGTGGGAGTTTGCTGTGAGCAAATTGGCTGACACGTTTCCTACATTACAATAACGACTACACTTCGAAAGTATTTAATTGGTTGTAAAATAGTTTGAGATGTTCAGTGGTTGTGAAATGCATTGTATAAATGCAAATCTTTCCTTCTTTTCTGCCATGCTTCTGACCTCACACTCATGCCATCGCCAAGACTGCCCAAGATTTCTTGACTTCACCCCGTCTCCGCCCATCTGCTGCTGAAAACGTTGTCTTTTTTTAGAGTACACATTTTTTTTCTTCCCAGTAAGGGGCAATTTAGCGTGGCCAAAACACCTACCCTACACATCGTTGGGTTGTCGGGATGAAACCTACACAGACACGGGGAGAATGAGCAAACTCCACACGGACAGTGACCCAGGGCCGGGATCGAACCTGGGTCCACAGCGCCGGGAGGCAGCAGTGCTAATCATTGCGCCACCTTGCCGCCAGAAACGGCATCTATCTCTTCACTACCGACTGGACTGGGATTTTCCGGCTCCTCCACCCAGCAGGGTCTTGCAGTCAACGGCCAGCTGCCTGCTCCACAGGAAAGACCACCACGGGGCAGGAGGGGCGGGGAGTTTGTTTGTCTATTCCAACACATTCCTGGCTATTCTCCCTAATTCTCTACTGTAAACCTGTGGTCACCCAAAGCGCTGCTGCCCGTGTCTTAATTGGCCCGTTCCCCTATCTGACCTACACTGGACAGCATCAAATCCTTCCCTGGCCTAGCCATCTCTGTAATCCCCTCCAGCCCCACAGAACACAGGTATATCTTGTGCACTCCCAATTATAATTGCTCCACCACTAGTGTCTCCAACCTCTAGAATTTCCTCCTCGCACCTCGCCACCCCTCACCTTGATTGCCTCCTTTGGAATACTTATTAAAGTTTAGCTTTACAACCAAGCTTTTTCGTCTTCTGACTTATTGGGCATGATTTACCAACCTCGCCGCACCCGAGTTGGTGATGCAACAAAAGCGTTGATTCTCACCAGCTTCGCGCAGTGGCACCTGGGGACATCTCCAAGGCCATTCGAGACCTGGGTGGCCGACACTGGTTAGGGTGCCATCCTGAAATTGCCACGGTGTCCAGGTGGCATTGCCAGTCTGGCTGGAGCACTGCCGGGATGCCAGACCATCAGTGCCCAGGTGCCAGGTTGCCCATGCCAGTCACCGGGCCCGGGCTGCCTGGGTGAGGGGGGTGGGTTCGAAGACCCCGGAAGAGGTAAGTTGGATGCAGTGGAGGGGTGGCAGGGCTTTTTAAAAATTTGTTCATGGGATGTGGGCACCGCAGGCTGTGCCAGCATTTATTGCCCATCCCTAATTGCAGTTAAGAGGCAACCACATTGCTGTGGGTCTGGAGCCACATGTACTAGGTAAAGCTTCCATAAAGGACACTAGTGAACCAGATGGGGTTTTTACAATGGTTTCATGGTCATCATTAGGCTTTTAATTTCAGATATTTTGTTGAGTTTAAATTCCGTCACCTGGTAGGACATGAACCCAGGTCCCAGATCATCACCCTGGGTCTCTCGATTACTAGTCCAGCGGCAATGCCATTATGCAATGAAGTTTAGCTCAGTGGGCTAGACAGCTGGTTTGTGATGCAGAACAAGGCCAGCAGCGCAGGTTCAATTCCCGTACCAGCTTACCTGAACAGGCACCGGAATGCGGCGACTAGGGGCTTTTCATAGTAACTTCATACTTGTGACAATAAAAGGTTATTATTAGGGGCTGGTTTAGCACAGTGGCCTAAACAGCTGGCTTGTAATGCAGAACAAGAACAGCAGCGCGGGTTCAATTCCCGTACCAGCCTCCCGCACAGGTGCCGGAACGTGGCGGCTAGGAGCTTTTCACAGCAACTTCATTGAAGCCTACTTGTGACAATAAGTGATTATTATTATTATGCCACCGCTTCTGAGGGGGGTCAAAAGATCAGGGCTGCCTTTAAAAACTCGCGCCCCAATCCGCAAGTTGTCTTCCTGCAATGGCGAGCTGAGCACATCAGTGCAGGAAACGATGAAAGTGCAGCCTCGACAGGAATTCCCCACCCCCAAGGCCAAAAAGACTTGATAAAGTGCCATTGGATAGCGGGGCACCAGCAGGACCGGCAAACACTCTGCTCATCCCACCCGAAACCAGACTCTGTGTCTGTTCAGTTGAATCGTGCCTAATATTTCCGAAAGTGGCTTTGTGTCAAAACTTATTTTATAATAGGGCAACTATTGGAAATAATCATTTTACACATAAATGTTCTGTTCAGCCAGACAACATCCTAAAGAGTATTATTTGTTTTTGTTAGTCTGTGACTCATTGACAGGTTGTGTCTGAAGTCTGAGCTGTGAAAACAGGGGAGTTCTGTAGTCTGTAACACAGCTTTCTATATTTCCATATTATGCAACAAAAGTAAACTGTGCAGCTGGGCAGAACACTATCGCGTCCCGGGGGCATTGCACATGAAAATAAGGGTGATATTTTTGGGAATTAAATATTTTAAAATTTTATTTCCTCCTGTAAATATCTGGTATTCCAATTCTGAAAATCGATCGTCGACCTGAAACGTTTAACTCTGTCATTCTCTCCATAGATGCTGCCTCCATAGATGCGGCACAAACGGCGAATTTGCAGGCGGTTTATGATGAAACAATCGGCGCCGACCCCTCACCGATTCCAGGACCGGTGAGGGGCTAACAATGGCGCCGGGTGGAACCCCCGGCCCTCGTGCCAAAAACGGCCGGAGAATGGGCGGGTCCCTGGCTGTGCATGCACACGTCGGCAACCTACAGTGCTCGCCCCGTAAAACATGGCGCCAGCTTTGCGCAGACCCAACCCAAGTTGCCCTCCGTGACCCCACAGGCAAACCCCTGGCCACTCCCCACCAGTCCCCCCAACCCTCGCGGAAGCCCCCAGGCAGCGGCACGGATCCTGGCCAAGTGTGGGCGGCGCTGGACACAATCCGCAACTGCCACGCCGGGTGCCCGACCGCTGAGACCGCACGGGTCCCACGCGGTAGGGAACTGGGCCCATCGGGGGCGGAACATCGCGGGAGTGCCTGTCCATGACGCGCCGACTCCGTTGCAATGGCACGCGCCGTGCAACGCGATGCGCCATTTCGGAGGGGGCGGAGCACGGCTGACCGGCATCAAACCGGCGCCGGCCCCGATTTGGGCGCGGAGTCGATTCACCGCCCGATCGCCGATTACGATATCAACGGAGAATCCCGCCAAGATCCCCAGCATTCACAGTATTTTGGTTTTGTGAATGGGAATCATTCTTGCATATTATACCTAATTATAGCTTAGAAACATAGAAAATAGGTACAAGATTGGGTCAATCAACCCCTTGAGCCTGCTCCACCATTATATATGACCATAGCTGATCCTCTATCCCAACACCAAACCCCTGCACTCTCCCCATGCCCCTCGATGCCTTCAGAGTCTGGAAATCTCACTACTTCCATATCAAGTATACTCAGTGACTTGGCCTCCACAGCCTTTTGTGATGGATAACCAGGTGCCTCTAAATTTGGCAGTACCCTCCCTTTTTCTTTGTAGGTACATGTCTGCACTGCATATTTAGAATCTCGCTTTTGAATGCCTCCCATTGTTTTCCCTTCGAGCAGCTGTGCCCAGTTCACTTTCCCCAGTTCACCTCCCAGCTCTGTAAAATGAGTCATTCCCCCAATTTAGAACTTTTACCCTGCCCTATTACACGTGAGAACATCACCCACCAAGTACGCGGTACATACTTGTGCAACTCGGCCAACGTTGTCTACCTCGTACGCTGCGGGAAAGGATGTCCCGAAGCGTGGAACATTGGCGGGACCATGCAGACGCTGCGACAACGGATGATCGGACATCGCGTGACAATCGCCAGGCAGGAATGTTCCCTTCCAGTTGGGGAACACTTCAGCAGTCAAGGGCATTCAGCCTCTAATCTTCGGGTAAGCGTTCTCCTAGGCAGCCTTCAGGGAGCGCGACAACGCAGAATCGCCGAGCAGAAACTTATAGCCAAGTTCCGCACACATGAGTACGGCCTCAACCGGGACCTGGGATTCATGTTGCATTACATTCACCCCCCACCATCTGGCCTGGGCTTGCGAAATCCTACCAACTGTCCTGGCTTGAGACAATTCACACCTCTTTAACCTGGGGTTACCCCTATCTCTGGATCTGTAAAGACTTAATTACCTCAAATGCTCGCATTCAAAGTATCACCTTGCATCTTTGACTTGTCTATATATATGTTTCTGGAACCTACCTCTTCATGCGAAAGGAGCAGAGCTCCGAAAGCTAGTGATTTGAAACAAACCTGTTGGACTTTAGCCTGGTGTTGTAAGACTTCTTATTGTGATCAGTACCCTCAGAAGAGCTCAGATGAGTGCAGTGCTCAGGAGAAAGGGGGTTGTGCCCAGATAGTGACCGGGTAGTGTCAGCTTGATGCCTGGGTAGTGCCAGGGTGAGGGGGATTCTGGGTGAACTGCTTCCCTTGCTGTGCACAGTGGTGGTCTTTAATAATGGCGCCTGGAACTTCAAGTGTCTGCGTTGATAACAGGGTGATCGATGCAGGGGTCGACGCTGCGTCGTGTGGCCCATGAACTGAAGTTTTGTTTTTCAAAGAGCTTCCCTTTATGGCGAGGAAAGCCACCATCGCTGTTGGCAACTTCAAAGTCCCATTTCCCGCCCCACATCAGACTTTGCCGATATTAGAGAAAATCCTGGTGTAGAATTGCAGCACATTCATTGGGTCTGTATATGCTGGAACCCCCCCCCCCCCCCCCCCCCCGGGCCATCGAGACAGGGAAAAGTTGGTAGGACCGCACAAAGCCATGACAAGAAAATCCTGGGCGCAATTTAACGGAAATGAAACAGTCCCGTGTCAAGCGCGTTTAACCTGGCATTTCCCGGCACCAGCAGCACTGAGAACGACCCCGCTATTAACCAGGCCCTGCTTCATTCTGGGCCTCGGCGAGGAACACCCCACTGAGGTCGCACCTACTCTCATTTCCTGCCCAAACGAGCTTGGTGTACCAGTGCAGGAAGAGATCAGGGCACAATTTTTAAATGGCAATCATCTCTCTACCCTCCACCGCGGCCACCGGAGCCCCCAACACACCAATAACTGGGGTCATCAAGGCCCCGCACTCCAGCTCAGCAGGTCACCCCCCGGGTCTGATCCCCAGAATGGACCTGATGCCACCTAAGCACCTGGGCCAGAGTAGCACTGCCAGGGCGCCCAGGTGGTATTGCTAAGATGGCCAGGTGGCACTGCCAGGGTGCCAGGCTGGCATCAGAGGTGCTGGGGTACCAAAGAGCCCAGAGTCTGACCACCCAGGGACCACTGACCGCCGAGGAGAACTTCCCAAGTGCTGGGAGGCGTGGCCCACGTTTGTGGAAACCAGTGCTAAACAGCTAACTACTCATTTGAATATGCAAATCTAGGTCCCGACCTCAATGGGCGGCATCCAAGTTGCGATGCCTCGATGGGTCCTATTAGATCTCGCGAGGCGTGATGAGGCCTGTAAATCGCGCAAGAGGCCTCTCGCACGATACACCGGTCTCGTTGCGTCCCGAGTTGGGCGCAATGTGGTCGTTAAATCGCACCCTCTATTTTTAAGGGATGGCTCACTGGACCATTTTCCGGGGAGATTCACATCGGTGTGCTGGAGATGCAGTTGGAAACTGGGGTGCATCATGGGCAGTCATCTGCCCTGCACCATCTGCCAAAGTTATACCACTGGGAGTGCATGGTAATGGGATCACCCTGTTGTGGGTTACATACAGGTGATAAATACAAGTGTCATGTGAGAGTACCTTTAAGAAATTGGTGTTTAAGAAATGTATCTTTAAGAAATGGGTGTTCATCAGTGATGTCAGAGTGTGGGTGGAGCTGGGCTGTCTGGCAGCTTTTTACTTTCATTTTAGGCTGTTTGCTGCAGGGTGTGTTTTAGTTTTGTTTGCAGTGTTGGAGCTGAAGCCAGACAGGACAGGTGCACTGTTGTTCTCTCTGCCATCAAAAGACTATCTCTTGATCATTTCGTGAATTCAGAATTATAAATGTTCTCAGTAGTGAATGTAAACCTAATGTGCTTCTGTTAAAAGGTGTTTCTTTTGTCTTCTGGATGTTGTTTGGGAAGTTATTAAGCATTACTTAGTGTTGTATTCTTTGGGAGTTGTATTTGAATTAATGGTTGCTAAGATGTTCACTGTATGTTTTAAAAAGGTTAACTTGAGTTCATAGAATAAACATTGTTTTGCTTTCAAAAATACTTTTCCATTTCTGCTGTACCACACCTGTAGAGTGGGCCGTGTGCTCCCCATACCACAATCTATTAAAAGTTGCGGGTCAGGTGAACTCCATGATACACTTTGGGGTTCTCTAAACCCTGGCCCATAACACAAGTGATAAATACAGAAATCAAAAGCCTGACCAGGGTCTATTTTTAGATACGGGGACTAGTTCCTGCTCAAGGGAAAGGAATGATATTTTCACAGAAAAGCTTAAGATTGCTTTCAGTCTGATGACACTGCAGGAAATTATTTGTCATCCCTTCCACCTGTGCATTTACTAGAAAACAAACTGGTGTTCTGGGAAAAGTTCTAGACGATGAAAGGCTTTCTTCTAAGTTTTGTTATCAGTGAACACAATTGGTTTATTGCAATTGCATGTGGACTTTGTGTCTGCTAGAGTTTGTGGTGGTGACGGTGGTGACAAGAGCCCACTGTGCAAAAAATATCTGCCGTATATACATATTTCATATTAGAGTGTGTAGCTCCCAGTTGAAGGTGTGCGGCTGGATTAAGTCTGTTACAACAAACAGCTGCAATTCAGATGAGGGGTTCATTTTATGTCTCTGTCACAGAGGTCTGGAAAATGCGGCGACCCATTCAAAAGTCCATCGACCAGCAGAAAATTCCCACCAGCAGTAAATTCCACTGTACATCTGTGAAATATGTTCTGAACAGCAAGTAACATCTCAGGATCTTCTCTCCACAAACTTGTGCAACCGTACAATCACCTCCCGCCGCCGTGGCTCCCCTGCTCTCGACTTCTGCCTCAAGGATCTGAGGGTCCGATTCACCTCTGGGGCCTTGACCAACACCTTCTCCACCACCAACCCGGCCAGTATCCTCCAAACGTGGCGCTCGTGCCTTCTACCCCCACTGGCAGACCCACGATCCGCAGGTTGTGTCGTCTGGACCTGTTCTCCTGTTCCTCTACCTTCACCAGCAGAATCTCAAAAGGGGAACAGTCAGTACCTGAGCCACAGTAACTCAAAGCGTAGCAGAGGAGTGAGAAAGCACCTCTTCCCCTCCTGGGATTATTATTTAAATGATAGGGATTATTATTTAAATGATAAAATATTAAAACATGCTGCTGTGCAGTGAGACCTGGGTGTGCTAGTGCATGAGTCGCAAAAAGTTGGTTTACAGGTGCAACAGGTGATTAAGAAGGCAAATGGAATTTTGTCCTTCATTGCTAGAGGGATGGAGTTTAAGACTAGGGAGGTTCTGCTGCAATTGTATAAGGTGTTAGTGAGGCCACACCTGGAGTATTGTGTTCAGTTTTGGTCTCCTTACTTGAGAAAGGACGTACTGGCACTGGAGGGTGTGCAGAGGAGATTCACTAGGTTAATCCCAGAGCTGAAGGGGTTGGATTACGAGGAGAGGTTGAGTAGACTGGGACTGTACTCGTTGGAATTTAGAAGGATGAGGGGGGATCTTATAGAAACATATAAGATTATGGAAGGAATAGACAGGATAGATGCGGGCAGGTTGTTTCCACTGGCGGGTGAAAGCAGAACTAGGGGGCATAGCCTCAAAATAAGGGGAAGTAGATTTAGGACTGAGTTTAGGAGGAACTTCTTCACCCAAAGGGTTGTGAATCTATGGAATTCCTTGCCCAGTGAAGCAGTAGATGCTCCTTCATTAAATGTTTTTATGATAAAGATAGAAAGTTTTTTGAAGAATAAAGGGATTAAGGGTTAGGGTGTTCGGGCCGGAAAGTGGAGCTGAGTCCACAAAAGATCAGCCATGATCTCATTGAATGGTGGAGCAGGCTCGAGGGGCCAGATGGCCTACTCCTGCTTCTAGTTCTTATGTTCTTATGTTCAGACTGGCAGTAGGCTTGTTCGCAGCTTTCCTTGGCCTCATCCAGGCTTCAGGAATAGAAAAGACAGCCAGCAAACAATACACTAAGATCTTCAAGCAGCCTTGCAGCCAAACGTAAGGAGCACAGACCACACACAACCTGCTGCCACTTGGGCGACGCAAAGTGTTCACTTTACTATGATTTCCCATTCCCTATTAGCAATAGCCTTCAGCCATGCGGCCAGAGGTCACCATGGTCACTAGGAGTTATGGGTGGTCGGTGCGACAGTTAGGCAGGACCTGGCGTTGCCCCCGTTATAGGTACACAAGATCCAGAGGGGAGCATGGGGGACCTTCGGGAACGGGCAAACCCCCTCCAGCCCAGGAGCAACCCCCCCCCCACCGATGGCAGCCTCACGACTGAGGCCCTCCCCCCCCATCCCCCGGGGGCTCTCCCCACTCCCACTGACGAGCACTGGGGCAGCAGCACTAGTGCTCCCTGGCTCCCTGCCTGGGATCAAAGATGGCGACTCACCTCCTCGGATCCCCACAGCAGTCATTCCGCCAGCTTCACGTTTTTAGAAAGGTGTACAAATCGCCCCCCAACCCCGCGTGACGACTTGCTGGGGAGGCGGTTAGAGCATGGGAGGCCCTTAGATAGGGGGTGGATCCCATTCATGGAATGGAGATTGGCTTTAATTGGTGAATATTGGTTTCCCCCCACTCTGCGGTGGAATTTGGGTTTCGCCGGTTGAAGGCCGGTTAGATCGCAAACCGATCGGCGCCCGGCACGGTTCCCGATTTTGGCCTCTGCCGCAATTGAACAACCGTGCCGCGCTCTCACTCAAACGCGATGCGGCCATTAAATCGCACCCATTATACATGCAAAATAGACAATAATGTTTCAAAATTGGAAATGTCAGATTAGATTTTGACATTTTCACACTGAGATAAAAGACAAACCACAATTTTCCCGAGTTACACATTGGGGAAAAATTAAACCGTCACTCCCACAAACTCTACCTCGCACTCCATTGTCATCACTCTCTCTGGCCACTTCTCAGTTGAAGCCAATTTTTCATAACTTTGGCTCCTTATCTGGCCCCCAAATCATTGCCATCACTACAAATGCCGGCTTGAACTCTGGAGAATTGTTGGTCTCAGTACCTGTCCCTCCTCATTTGCTGGCCAAATACTCACGTAAGCCATTGGCGTCTCCATCCTCGACTATTCAAATGCATCATCAACTCTCCAGAAATTTCAGCTCTCCCAAAACTCTGTTGTCCAATCCTCTTTCACCTACAACCCCAGTGCTTGCTGACCTACACTGGCTCTTAGTCACCTGTGGTAAACCACTGTTGCACCTCTATTAGGTGATGTATGGTAGGACCTGTACGACAGGTACGCCTGCAGACTCCGCCCAGTAGGTGGAGTATAAATATGTGTGTCCTCCATGCTGCAGCTATTTCGCCAGCTGCTGTGGGAGGCCACACATCTTAGAGCAATAAAGCCTCAGTTGTACCCAACTCAAGTTTTTGTGCAATTGATCGTGTCTCATCAACCCAAACTTCTCACCCTCATGTTCAAATCCCTATGTGGCCTCACCATATCAGTAACTTATTTCATTCTGACCACCATCCCAAGAACTCTGCATTTCTCCATCTCTAGTTCCTCATGCATTTCCCAGTCCATTTACTCCACACACGACAGCTGCATTTTCAGCCATCTCGGCCCTAATCCATAAGACCATAAGACCATAAGACATAGGAGCGGAAGTAAGGCCATTCGGCCCATCGAGTCCACTCCACCATTCAATCATGGCTGATTTCAACTCCATTTACCCGCTCTCTCTCTACAGCCCTTAATTCCTCGAGAAATCAAGAATTTATCAACTTCTGTCTTAAAGACACTCAACGTCCCTGTAATTCTTTCCAGCTCTTTCCATGTAAAATCTTGCACGCCCCCAATACCTTCCCTCAGTAACAAGCTTTGTTTGAATACTCTTTGCTGAAGTGCCTTGGGATGTTTTACTACATTAAATACAAAATGCTGCCCTCGTAAGACCTAACAAATGGGGAATTTTACCAGCGAAAAAATTGCAGATGTTGGAAATGTGAATCAGTATGTGGAGTTAGTATTCTGGGTGTGGGTTCCTCATGGAATTGTCTTGATGTGAAGTTCATGGGCAGAATTCTACGCCGGCTTGCCTGGGGGACTTGTACGACCTTTTCCGGTTGGAGAAGATTAAGTTGAGTTGAGGGGGTCAGAGGAGGACTTTGAGGTGCAGTAGAGGCTGTTCATGACGCTATTTGAGGACTTGTTCTTAGCGGGGTGGGGGGGGGGATAAAAGGGGAACATTTGTGCAAACTGTGGATTGTGGTTTGATGGACTGTGGGTTCTGTTGATGTTACATGTGTCTGAATAAAATACCTTTTAGAAAAGAAAACAAATGTGCGCAGGGTTCCCAGGGGGTGTGTATGACTGCAGCACCCTGGGGCAGTCGGAGAGCCCGGCCCCTTTGAGGACCACCCCATGATGGCTATTCGGGGATAAGGGCTGGGCACCTGGCTAATGATGCAAGTGCGGAGGCCGGTGACCGATGCAGAGACCCAATACGAGGCCCATGCGCCCACGCGGGCTGGCATTGAGCAGTGCACGGACAGCTCAGAATGCGGTTCCAATGCCTCGACTGCACTGGTGGTGCTCTGACGTAACCCCCCCCCCCCCCGAGGGTCGCCACCATTACGGTTACTGCTGTGCCCTTCACAACCTGACACAGAAGCTTGCTGGAGGTGGAGGAGGAGGAACATGCAGCCACCTCCGAGGAGGAGGACGAGGAGGCACCGCACCCAGGAAGGGCTGGAGGACGAGCCCGGGAAGACCACCCGGAAGACAGGCGGCAGCAGCGAGAGTCCAGCGTGCCTGGAGGGCCAGGGTGGCCCTCATCCTCGCCCGCTTATCATAGGGCGTGGCTTTGTCTGTCATCTGACTCCACCCCCCCCCCCCCCCCCAACCACCACCAACTCCTACCCACCATCTCACCACACCTGTTCCCCACCCGGCCTGTGTTACCACCACCCCCCCCCCCCCCCCCCCCCCCCCTCCCAACTACTCTGTTCCCCCCTCCCAGCGTCTGTGTTGCATCACTCCAGGGTGATGGGCCTGTGTCAGCGCTGTCAGCGGGTCAATGTCGAAAGCAAGGGGGTGATGATAACCCCTGTGAGCTGAACTCTGGTGCTCCTCAGTCTCTGCCGTGGTCTGACTCCAGTCTGTCTGCTGAGTGGGGCTCACACCCATCATCTGCACATGGTATGCCTTGGGTAGGTTGGTAGGGGAAACCCAAGACCAACGTGCCCGGGGGCTGGAGCACGGGCTTGGGCAACGACCGGCATTGCGTAACAACTTGCCAGAGGCTTCAATGTCTCGGTTGCAACATGTTTTAATGATGTGCCCTTCACGCCCCTCCTTACCCCCTTCCTCCCTCGTGCCCTCTCAGTGATCCTCGACCTGCTTAGCCTTCTGTGCTATGCCGCTATGTCTAGGTGTGCTCCCAGGATGCACATCAGAGTGGTGGCAGCCTGCTACGTACCGTGTCCCTTGACCTATGCCCCTGACAGGCGTCATCTAGGGGCCCTGGGGCTGGAGGGCCCCGGCCCCCTTGCCTCGCTGTGCCAACCTGTTCCGGAGACTGAATCTGAGACGCCCCATTCTCAGGGGGAATGGGAGCTTGGGGGAGCTGGTGTCCCCCCATTGCCACCCCAAAGGGAGGCTCTGTGTGGCAGCAGTGCCCCCTCCCGGGCAGTGTCCATAGGGCCCTTGGGGTCACCTCGGGACAGAGGGGCAGCTGGATTGAGCTCTGGATGCCCCTGTGCCATCTGGCTCTGCCAGCCCTGACAGCTCCCCAATGACGTCGGCACCCTGAGTGCCGCAGCGCACGAAGAAGATCCACCTGAGCCCTGGATACGTCCCCCAGCAACCGGGACATGCACCGCAGCGTCTTGACAATGCACAGCTGAGATTGGGACATGCTCTGCAGTGCCTCAGGAAGGTCCACTTGGGACTGCGGACCCCAGCAACTAGGACATGCTACCGAGGGATCCAGCAAAATCCGACTGCTGCCCCAACTCCGGTGATCTTGCCCCAGAATGGGCTGGCACCATCGGATGGAGATCCTGCGGGAGAATGGACATGTGGTCAGTGGGAGGGAAGGATCATTCTGTTTGGCATTACAACTCACATGTGACAGGTCACCTGGGTGGAGGCAGGTGGAACCTCGCCTCTGTGCCACATGCCAACCGCTGCGTTGGTGACCCATCTATCCTCAGCCTCTGTCCTGCGACCTCCAGGACCCATTCATCATAGGGGGTAAGGACTCTGATATCTGACACCCCGCCGCCAGTCTGGGCCCTCTCCCGTCAGCTTCTCCTGCAGAGACACAGAGAGGGCATCATGAGCTGTGTGTAGCATGAGCTTGGGGGGATAGGAGGCGGGCAGGCGTGGGTACCACTGCTGGACATGGGCCAGGATGCAGTATGGTGCTGGGCAGGGGCAGTGCCAGGCACATGGTTGGCGGAGGGCGAGGAAGGGCAGGGGTGGCAGTCAGGGCTGGTGCCAACTCACCCATGCGCTCCAGTGGAGGTCGCTTATCTTCCTACGGCATTGACCGGTGGTCCTCCAGGTGACGCTGCCCACGTTGACGACTGCTGCCACTTCCTCCCAGGCGGCACTGGCTGCCCTGTGGCTGACCCTCTGGCCCCTTGGGGGAACAGGACATCCCATCTGGACTCGACCGCATACAACATTCTGGTCAGGTCAGCATCCCCGAAACGTGGAGTGGGTCTGCACTGGCATGGCTGCGTGCTGTCTGGTGTCTGCTCTGCGAGATCAGTTTAAATTCTAGCGCGGAGCTGGCAGGCGAGGTCCCGGTGTTTCAGCCGGCTGGACAATCATTTGCGGTGTGAAGCCTGTGGGGGAGGGGCCTCATTAATTACCGTTGACGGCCTCGCAGGGTCGACCATTCAGGAGCTCACGATAGTTCCCGCTCGTTACCACACTTAGAAACGTTTCCATTAAATCGTGCTAAATAACAATGGAGCTTTCCTTCAGCACTTTGATTACATTGTGCTGTGTGACCTTATTTTGATGATGCTCTCTACCAGACAATTCTCCACCACAATAATGCTGTGATAACCTTATAATGATCTCTGTATATCAATATACATGATCAATGTCTGTAGAAGTAGTACAGTCAATTCAACACTAGATGTCTCACTATCAGGTGATATAAAAAGGACATTCCCGCTCTTTCTGAGAGAATGTGCTTCAGGAGAGTGAACAGACATAGAATAGCTAGAGAGAGAGAAGTTATAAGTTATTTCATTATTACATTGCATAGTTAGTTAGTTAGCTTTACTATATTTTATTTCTTTACTAGTTGAGTATTAAGTAAAAAGGTCTCACAGATATTATTCATATTGCTCAATAAATTAGTTTATCTTTACAAGAAAGCTATTGTTCATTTCATCAACTTGGCTGTTTCAAAAGAATAATAAACTATATTACACAAGATAATATAACAACCCAGACGGCTGTTGTTCTGAGAGTGCTCGCTCTGTCGCTATTCACATTCTAACATCTTGTATTGTCAAAGAATGACTTCTGTCAAATAAAGATGAAAGAATCATAAACTTTACAGCATCAAAGAAAATAAAGCAATCAGTTTTGGATTACCCCAATAAAAAATTGGCAAAACCACCAGGAAAGTGTATTACTGCTAGCTGCAGGGATTTGCCCAGGGCTTTTACAGCTCTTCCACCAAAGTTATGGTGGGCAAGTGAGAAAGTCTGTGTGAAAACCTATCCCCTAACTGGAGAAACTCACTCAGATATATGAAACCTTAAAAAAAAACAGAACAAAGAGGCAAATCCATTCATTCATAATAAATCCAAGAAACCTCAAACTTATCATAGCATTTACAGTGCAGAAGGAGGCCATTTGGCCCATCGAGTCTGCACCGGCTCTTTGAAAGAGCACCCTACCCAAGCCCACACCTCCACGCTATCCCCATAACCCAGTGACCCCACTCAACACTAAGGGCAACTTTGGACACTAAGGGCAATTTAGCACGGCCAATCCACCTAACCCGCACATCTTTGGACTGTGGGAGGAAACCGGAGCACCCGGAGGAAACCCACGCACACACGGGGGAGAACGTGCAGACTCCGCACAGACAGTGACCCAAGCCGGGAATTGAACCTGGGACCCTGGAGATGTGAAGCAATTGTGCTAACCACTATGCTGCCGTGCTGCCCACTGAGGGATTAAAATATTGAAAAATGAATCGAGAATAGGGGCGTCATTCTCCGACCCCCCAGCGGATCGGAGAATGGCCGTTGGCCGAAGTCTCCGAAGGTAGAAAAGTCGGCGGGGCGTCAATGGCGCCGCAGACGTCGGAGAATGGCACAGATGGGCGCAAGGCAGTCGATTTTGGGCCTGCCGATATTCTCCCGTCCGGGTGGGCCGAAGTCCCGCCGACGTGATGACGGGTCACGTCGGCGTAAATCAAACCACCTTTCAATCGGCGTCAACCAGTGCTCAAGGTTTACGCCGACCAGCGTGGAGGTGGGTGACGGCCTGGGGGGTTGGCCGCTGGAGAGGCGATGGCGTGGCCGCAGTCTGAATGTGTGGGGGAGAGGTGTGTGTAGGGTTTTGTGTGTGTGTGTGCGGCGGGGGTGTGGGGGGGGGGGGGGGTGGTTAGAGTGGGCTGGGCTCCGGGGGAGTGCCGGGAGGGGGGATGGGGTCCGTGCCGGGGAGGAGGATGGGGTCCGTGCCGGGGAGGGGGGAGGGGGTCCGAGCCGGGGAGGAGGATGGGGGGGGTTCCGTGCCGGGGACGAGGATGGGGGGGGTCCATGCCGGGGAGGGGGGGTGGGGGGGTCCGTGCCGGTGAGAAGGATGGGGGGGGGGTCCGTGCCAGGGAGGGGGGATGGGGGGGGTCCGTGCCAGGGAGGAGGATGGGGGGGTCCGTGCCAGGGAGGAGGATGGGGGGGTCCGTGCCGGGGAGGAGGATGGGGGGGTGTCCGTGCCGGGGAGGGGGGATGGGGGGGGGGGGCCCGTGCCGGGGAGGAGGATGGGGGAGTCCATGCCAGGGAGGAGGATGGGGGGGTCCGTGCCGGGGAAGCGGGATGGGGGGGTCCGTGCCGGGGAGGAGGATGGGGTGGGGGGGGGGGTCCGTGTCGGGGTGGGGGGATGGGGGGGGTCCGTGCCGGGGAGGAGGATGGGTGTGTCAGTGCCGGGGAGGAGGATGGGGGTCCGTGCCGGGGAGGGGGGATGGGGGGGGTCCGTGCCGGGGAGGAGGATGGGGGGGTGTCCGTGCCGGGGAGGGGGGATGGGGGGGTCCGTGCCGGGGAGGAGGATGGGGGGGGTCGATGCCAGGGAGGAGGATGGGGGAGGGGTCCGTGCCGGGGAGGGGGGATGGGGGGGGTGGTCCATGACGGGGAGGAAGATGGGGGGGTCCATGCCAGGGAGGAGGATGGGGGGGTGGTCCGTGCCGGGGAGGGGGGATGGGGGGGTCCATGCCGGGGAGGGGAGTGGGGGGGGGTCCATGCCGGGGAGGGGGGGTGCGAGGGCAAGTGAGTTGGTCCACCTGGCTAGGTGCCAGCCTCCAACAGTTGGACCCATGCGGTCCATGCCACCTGGCTGGGGGGAGGAGGGGGTATGGGCAATGATGACATGTTGTCGTTCCCCCCCCCCCCCACCAGGCCGTCATGTTTTCCGATCATCCAGCGATGTTGGCCGCCGTGGCGGCAGCTGCTAATGTCCATGTTGCCCTGGATGAGGAGGAGGAGGAGCGTGCCAGAGAGACGGCGCAGGCTGCCGCAGAGGGGCAGGCGACAGCCGCCCAGGCTGGAGGGACACCTGACCGACAGGACGAGGAGGGGGAGGAGGACGTCGCGGCCCCACGGCAACGGAGGCACCCGAGGGCACCCAGTGTGTAACGGCCCCGGCAGTCATACCAGGACCTCATGGACCGGGAATGCAGGAGGAGACTCCGGATGAGGCGGGAAACCGTGGCACACATCTGCCACCTGCTAGCACACCTGTCATCGCGTGGCACTGGCGGGGGACACCCTCTCCCCATGTCCGTCAAGGTTACGGTGGCCCTGAACCTTTATGCAACGGGGTCATTCCAGACACCGAGTGGGGACCTGTCCGGCATATCGCAGACATCGGTGCACCGGTGCATCCGGGCAGTGACAGACGCCCTACATGCCATGGCGCACCGCTACATCCGCTTCCCTGTGGACCGGGCCAGCCAAGATGCCCGGGCCGTGGGCTTCTCTGCCGTGGCTGGGTAACCCATGGTCCAGTGCGCGATCGATGGGATGCACGTCGCCGTGCGGCCACCTGCAGATAACAGGGCCGTGTTCACCAATCGGAAGGGGACCTATTCGATGAACATACAGGTGGTCTGCGACCACCGCATGATGATCCTGCACGTCTGCGCCCGGTACCCGGGCAGTGTACACGACTCATACGTGTTGTCGCGGTCATGCATCCCCGGCATGTACGAGGGACGCCATCCCCGGCTGAGGGGTTGGTTGCTGGGCGACAGGGGCTACCCATTGCGATCGTGGCTGATGACGCCTATACGGAGGCCACGCAATGAGGCGGAGAACCGCTACAATGATGCCCATGTAGCGACAAGGGGAGTGATAGAGAGGTGCTTTGGCGTGCTGAAGATGCGTTTCAGGTGCCTGGACCTCTCTGGGGGCGCCCTCCAGTATCGGTCAGATAGAGTCGGCCGCATCATTGTGGTGTGCTGCGTCCTGCACAATATAGCTCAGCAGAGGGGCGATGTGCCGCAGGCAGAGGAGGGCGGAGTGGAGGAGCAGCAGGAAGAGGCGCAGTCCTCCCCAGATGAGGGGGATGGGGGCAATGGTCAGGGCAGACGGGCTAGACACGGGCGGGTGGCTGTCCACCGTTGCCGGCTGGGCCAGCGGGCACGGGACAGGCTGATAGCCGCCCGCTTCACTGACTAGATGGGCGTGGGAATCGGGTAGTATGGCCACAGACCGCACACCATGGCAACAGCCGACCACCCACACCCCCCACCCATCCACCCACCCAGCACTCTCACCCCCCTCCCCAACCCCACCCACCCCACCCGCATGCACACCCCCCCCCCCCATTGCCGATCCACCTGCGGCACAACGGCCGGGCTCACACAGTTGCCGGTGGACGCGTGTCTATTGCAGGCCATGGCAGGCCATGGAGGATGATGACAACCCGCCCTGCGATGAGCTCCTGGCTCCACATCGTTGGACTATGTCTGACCCATGGCCACAGTACCACCATCCACCCGGACCATCCCTGCATGCGGCTGTGACACTGCAGCGCACGGTCCCGTCCTCTGCCCGGGGGGATGTTGATGGCGGCCCAGGGGGAAGGGGGCAGACTCACCTGGGGCTGAGGTAAGACCACCCCTCACACACACACACTTGCGCTCAACGTACATGACACCCCCGCACGCTTTGGACAGAGCACAAAGGCAGCTTCTGTAGGTGTAACATTGACTTTAATAACCAAAGGAGTTCATGCACGTGCCCTAGCTCCTAAAACTCATCTGTGCCCTGCACCCTTGCCAACTTCCTCAGTGTCTAATTGTTTGGCCTTACGGGCCCTTTGACTACGTCAACGTGGTTCCCCAGACGGCACAGCAGAACTGGAGGTGGACTCCTGTGATTCCTGCCCTCTGACACGGGATCCCATTGGCGCCCGTTTCCTGGGGCGTCCTGGCCTAGATGGGCCAGGCTCCGGGCGGGAGACTGGGATGGCGAACTGCCAGCCTGTCCTGCCCGTTGCCCACCCGATGCACCTGGGACGGAAGGGGGGGAGTCCGAGGTGTCGCGGTGTTCCGGGACCTCCCCTACAGGGGGACCCGAGACGGACCACAGCACTTCCTCCTCCCTTGGGGTGCCCGATGGCCCCCAGGCCTCTACATGGGTGGGGGATGCGAACGGACTGGCCATCCGATGCCCCCCCGACATCTGGCGCTGCCAGTCCTGGAGGCCCGTGCTGGTATCGACAGGGGTCTGCAGGTTTGCAGCCATGGAGCTCAGGGGATTGGGCAAACCCTGTCTGTGACTGTGCGACGCCGGCTCGCACATGGCCAATGGCGCCGATGCCCTCAGCGATAGCCTGCAGAGACTGGGCTATGGCCTGCTGAGACTGGGCCATGGCCTGCTGAGACTGGGCTATGGCCTGCTGAGACTGGGCCATGGCCTGCAGAGACTGGGCTATGGCCTGCTGAGACTGGGCTATGGCCTGCTGAGACTGGGCCATGGCCTGCTGAGACTGGGCCATGGCCTGCTGAGACTGTGCCACGGAGTTGAGCCCCTCTGCCATCTGCCGCTGGCGCTGGCTCATGGCCTCCTGTGAGAGGGCAGCCATGTCCTGGGCCACAGACGCCGCCTGCACGGAAAGCACCAGGCCTCGCAAACTGCTCCCCATGTCTGACACCGTTGCACCCATTGCCTCCACCGCGGACGGCACCGATGCGGTGTCGGCCTGGGTGGCATGTATGACTGGCACCACTCCCAGCTCCTGGGCGCGGGTGGACTCCTCCACCTGCGACTGCAGCCGCCGCAAGCCCGCCGTTACCCTCTTCGCTCGTCTCCGGTTCGGTGGTTGCATCGGATCTATGGATGGGTGTGGTAACCCCAGGAACCCGGAATCCATCTGGGCGGCAGATGTTCGCTTGGCCTGGGCTGCCCTCCGACCGCTCGGCCCCTCTGCTGCTCCTACCTCCACCTGCTGTACCGGGACGGCTGTGTTGTGCGCACCAGGGAGTGTACCAGACGCCTCATCACTAAAGTGCCCAACCGAGGTGAGTGTTTCTGCGATGGTGGAGGGTGTTGGTGACAGCAGTGGCGTTGTGTCGTGCTCTTCGTCCCACTCTGAGTCCATGGAACTTTGGGGTGGGGGTTCGTCTCCACCCATCCACTCTGTGTCACTGTCCGGTGTTTCGTTTTCCTGGGTAGTGCTGTCCCGGGTAGGGGTGTCCTGGGTAGTGGTGTCCTGGGTAGTGGAGTCCTGGGTAATGGTGTCCTGGGGAGTGGTGTCCTGGCTCGGCTGTGACGGGGCCTGTGGCTGCCCCTCTCGTCGCTGGGTGGCACACGCCTGCGTCGCGCACCCGCGCGAGACGGGGGCGTCGTCTCCCTGTTGCTCCAGGTCTCTCCGTCTCCAGTGGTCTCCAAGGGACATCCTGCGGGCGTCGCATGCCGGAGGGTCAGGGTCTCTCCGTCTCCCGTGGTGTGCGAGGGGCATCCTGCGGGCATCGCATGCCGGAGGGTCCGGGTCTCTCCGTCTCCCGTGGTCTCCGAGGGGCATCATGCGGGCGGTCTGCATCTGCGGGGATGGGTGCCTCGACGTTTGCTCCTGCGATACACAATAAAGCATGCATGGTTAGACACGCAGGCAGTGATCAGGTGATACGGGGAGGGGGATATGGGGGAGGGGGGATATGGGGGAGGGGGGATATTGGGGACGGGCTGTCGGTGGCTCACTTGCTAGTATGCCCCCGACCTCTGCATCAGCAACCTCCCGGACCTCAGGTCCGCCAGCCAGTTCCAGGGCCCTTTCCTCGTGTTCGGTCAGTGGCCTCTCATCAGTGGGGCCTCCTCCAGTCCTCACATGCTCCCTATTGTTGTGTGCGCGTTTCTCCTGTGGGGGGGGTGGTGGTGGCAGGGGTAAAAGGCAACAGTGTTAGACAGGTATATGAATGCACGCCATCGGTTGCGCGTGTATTGCAGAGGTTAAGGTTAGGGCTGGATTCACTTGGGGAAATGGGGGAAGGCAGATATGGGGGAGGGGGGATATGGGGGAGGGGGGATATGGGGGAGGGGGGATATGGGAGGGGGGATATGGGGGATATGGGGGAGGGGGGATATGGGGGATATGGGGGAGGGGGGATATGGGGGATATGGGGGAGGGGGGATATGGGGGATATGGGGGAGGGGGGATATGGGGGAGGGGGGATATGGGGGATATGGGGGATATGGGGGAGGGGGGATATGGGGGATATGGATATCGGGCAGGGGGGGAGGCTCACCCTGGCTGCTCTGACGAGGTCGTTCACCTTCTTGTGGCACTGGGTGCCTGTCCGTGGTGTCAGGGCCACAGCGGTGACGGCCTCTGCCACCTCCCTCCACAGACGCCGGCTGTGGCGTGGGGCAACTCTGCGGCCGTGCCCGGGATACAGGGCCTCCTTCCTCTGCTCCACTGCGTCCAGGAGCGCCTCCAAATCCCGTGACTGGAAACTTGGGGCTGAGCGGCGGGCGGCCATCCGGTCGGGTGTTCCGGTCGGGTGTTCCGGTCGGGTGGGGGGGAGCAGCGCGTCCTGATGCGTCCGCATGGCGTGAACCACATGAGCAAGCGCGGATCACGTCACGTCGCTGCTAGCCCATTCCGGGCCGGAGACTTTGCGACGTTTGGGCCGGCGTGATGAAGGTCGGATTTGCGCCGTTTTTTGGCGCCGATCGGTCGGACTTTGCGCCGATAACAGACACATTTCACCCTGATGTCTGGAAAATATTCACTGGAAAAATAAAGCATGTTTGGAATAACCTAATAGGGACAAAAGGATTGGGAATTTTTTTTGTGAGCTTGTAACTTTCCTTCCAGCTTATTCACAACTGGCTAAACACAATGGGTGGAATCTTCCTCTCCGTGCACTGAGTGCTGGCTGAGGTGAGAAAAATGGCGTTGTGTAGCTCGTCATGTTCCACGGCCAAGTTTTCTCTCCAGGTTTTAGTTCACCCCAGTGCAAAAGAAGATCTGGGGTCATGGTTTCCGGTGCATCACCAGCAATGGACCGGGAAAATCCCAGAACGAGATCTAGCCGGCGAGATTCTCAGTCTCGTGGGACTTTCCGCCTACGTCGCAATTTTTGCCCGGGTCAAAGGCCAGCTGAAAATTTCCTCCCACCACGTGTCGTATGCTGACTGAGTGCAATTTTCGATTATAAACTCGGAATAATTCACAACTATAGCTACACATTTGGACATGCACATTTTTTTAATGCCTGTTTATTGGGATTTTCCATTTTTTACAAAAAGATTGCATCAAACAAGCAAAAGCATAAACCGTAGAAAGATAGCTCTGGGTATAAATGTGCAGTGTCAGAGTACTTCCTGTTAATTTCCTCTGTTCCCGTTTACTTTCCTTTTACTATTTTTGGTCCGTGGACCCATAATCGGAATGTGCCTTGAAGCGAAGGACTCAAGCTGAAGCAGCCTGCTTCTCAGCACATTGTGATCCCAGGTCGTGTTTTGGGAAGGGGAAACCAGACCCTTCGGCACCGAGTGAATCTTGGGAACCAGCTTTGGAGGAAGTTAATTCGCTTGGTTGGCTGGCGACCTCTGGGTTGGCCAAGGACAGTGTTCTGCCTGGCAACAGTCAGTGATTGGTTCCTGTGTGATGCTTGCTGAGTGCGCTTGGCAGAGGTGTTTAGACCATGGAAGTTAAAGGAAAAGTCTCTTCTCTTTCTTGCTGCTGAAAGAACGTCTTTATTGTTCTAAAGCCATCCTTGCTGCAAACTTGAAATGATCCTGAATCCGCAGAAAAAGTAGACAACCTTTCCAGAAGCCTCTATGACTCATGATGTATTAAGAGCTGTGCTTGCTCCCCCTCTCTGCTGCCATTTGCCTGCTGTCTCTGCAAGACTGCAGTGAAGATCACTACAAACTGAAGGAAAAGAAAGTACCCAACTGCAGGACTAACCTTGAGAAAGACATAACTAGAAGTCATCCCCATCCATCAAAGATCCTTTATCCTTTGATTTTGTTCATATTTTCTTTACCTCTCAATCACCCTTTACCTTCAGTATTGTTTGTCTGTGTGTGTGTGTAGAGTGTAGTTAGAAAGGGGAGGTTCAGAAGGAGTATTAGATAGTCAGTTGTATTTTTTGCCTATTTAATTATAATACTGTACATAATAAAAGATTGTTGGTCTTGAAGTTACAAACCTGGTGACTGCAGTTTATTGGCTCAGCCAAGGTCCTCAGATATTTTTTTCTTCTCTAGAACATACAGTACAGAAGAAAGCCATTCGGCCCGTCGAGTCTGCACCGACCCATTTAGGCCCTCACGTCCACCCTATCCCTGTAACCCAATAACCCCTCCTCACATTTTTGGGTCTCTGAGGGCAATTTATCATGGCCAATCCACCTAGCCTACACGTCTTTGGACTGTGGGAGGAAACCGGAGCACCCGGAGGAAACCCACGCAGACACGGGGAGAACGTGCAGACTCCGCACAGATAGTGACCCAGTGGGGAATAGAACCAGGGACCCTGGCACTGTGCAGCTACAGTGCTATCCACTTGTGCTACCGTGCTGCCCTGAATAACATCGCTTGTGTTGAAACTCTGGGTCAAGTGGGGCTGTAATTGGCCGCGCAGTAGCCCAGGGGATCATGGCAACAGCAGGTACAGCACAAAACAATAGACATTACATTATTGGAAGGGGATAGAATGGGTTAGGATGGAGGAGGAATCCTGCAGGGGATCCAGCTTACGAGCTATGGTGACAGCGGTGTTGCCTATGACATCAAGCAGATACTCAGGGAGCCCTGTGGTGCAGTCCTCGGTGAAGATCTAGAACCAGCTGAGTTCTAACCATGTTAGGATAGAGGGGATGTCGGTGGTAACCACGGTTTTGAGCCACGGGGGATAGACGGCATGTATAGGAAGTGGAGAGAAGTGGGTCTGGTTAAGTGGAGGGATTTGTACCTGGAAGAAGGGTTTGCCAGTATAGATGAACTGAAGGAGAGGGTAGAGCTCCTGAGAGGAAGTGAGTTTAGGTACCTGCAGGTAAGGGACTTCGCACGGAAGGTTTGGAAAGATTTCCCCAGGTTGCCGAGGTACATCCTGCTGGAGCAACTGCTGCTTCCGGATGTGGAAGAGAAGGGCAGGGTTGGAGCATATATGGGTGGCTGGGAGAGCAGGGAGGCGAGCCGGTGGTGAAGATTAAGGAGAAATGGGAAGAGGAGCTGGGAGGGGAGATAAACTGGGGAGTATGGAGTGAGGCGCTACAAAGGGTAAATGCGACCTCCTCGTGTGCAAGGCTGAGCCTGATACAGTTCAAGGTCGGACACAGGGTACATTGACACGGGCAAGAATGAGTGGGTTCTTTCAGGGAGTGGCAGACGAGTGTGAGAAGTGTGGGCAGGAGCTGCGAAAAGTTAGAGAGACTCTGGGCAGGAGTGTTCACAGCGCTAGCAAGGGTAGTGGGGGAGGATGGATATGCGATGGATATGCAAACATGAAAACAGCAAGTCGGAAAAGACAACTTGTAGCTGTTCCATATTGTTACGCTGCAACTTAAACACATCATGATCCCCAACAACCCACTCCCCCACCAACCAGTCACACAAGCTAAAAGAAGACCAAATTTAGAATCTTGAGATTAACTAAGTTTTAAGGCACACAAAGGTATAGTCGTCATAGTCCCAGGCTACTTTCCCCTTTGAGGGGGAGAGCTGACTGGTGGCCATTTAACCTGAGGATCACCACCCCTCAGGCGAGTGGCAAGGTTGAGAAGGCGAGGCCTTCATGAATAACCTCAGCCGGTACGGGAATTGAACCTGGGCTATCTAGCCTTGCTCTGCGTTGTGAACCAGCTGTCTAGATAAGTGAGCTAAACACGCCTCCAACAACACATAGCAACTGGGGCACATATTACTCAATATGCCTTCTGAAGACTGTGAGGTTAATCATAGCCACGTCTCTCGTTTGAACATTTCCAGTGAATCATAATTCACCGCACAAAGTTTGTGGCATGGGATGGTTCTGCTGTATGTGGCTCCAGGGGCGAGTGTACGGACCAATGAGATGAGCTCATGGAGTTTCGGGTTGCATTGGGGATCGAGGCAGCGGTGTCTGCTGTCGCTGCTACTGTTGCGTTAGCAATAGAGCCCCTGGCGATGGACCTTCGGGTCAGCAGAATGGCAGGGGATTACGAGGGGGAGTAGGGAGCACCAGGTGGCACTACGCGGATGACCTGCTGTTATATGTGTCAAACCCGCTGAAAAGTATGGGGAGGATTATGAGCCTGTTAGAGAGGTTTGGGGCTTTCTCAGATTATAAGTTGAAAGTGGAGAAAAATGAGGTGTTCCTAGTGAATGAGGTGTGTCGGGGAGCTAATTTAGGGGCGGGTTGCCATTTAGGGTAGCCAGGAATAGGTTTAGGTATCTGGGGATCCAGGTGACGGGGGAGTGGGCGACATTGCACAAATGGAACTTAACAAAGTTGGTAGAGGAGATAAAGAAGGACTTTAGGAGGTGGGATATACTGCACTTGACGCTGACAAGAGGGTCCAAGTGGTGAAAATGAATGTCCTGCCAAGGTTCCTATTTCTATTCCAGACACTCCCGATTTTTATTGCAAAGGCCTTTTTCCAGAAGCTGGACGTAGTTATTTCAGAATTTATATGGGCGGGGAAGGTGCCAAGGGTCCACAGAGGCAGAAAGGGGAGTTGGCATTACTATTGGGCAGCGAATGTGGAGAAAGTGAGGTGATGGTGGGAAGGAGAGGGGTTAGAATGGGTTAGGATGGAGGAAGAGTCTTGTAGGGGGTCCAGCCTGAGGGCCATGTTGACGGTGGCGCTACCACTGGCACCGAGGATATACACGGAGAGCCCGGTTGTACAGTCCACGATTCGAGCGTGAAACCAGCTGAGGAGACACTTTAGGATGGAGGAGCTGTCGCAGTTAGCACCGCAGCGGGAGAACCACGGGTTTAAGCCGGAGAGACGGATGGTAGGTACAGGAGGTGGGGAGAGGTGGAGTTGGTGAGGGTGAGGGATTTATATTTGGTGGAGTGGTTCGCAAGTCTGGAAGAGCTGCGGGAGAGGGTAGAGCTCTCGAAGGGAAGTGAATAAAGGTATTTACAAGTGAGGGGTTTTGCACAGAAGATGTGGAAAGGGTTTCCCAGGCTGCCGAAGTATGCCCTATTGGAACGGCTGCTGCTTCCGGATGCGGAAGGGGAGGGTACGATTGGGGACGTTTATGGGTGGCTGGAGGAGCAGGGGGAACACAGATGATGGGGATCAAAAAGAAATGAGAGGAGAAGTTGGGGGGGGGGTGATAGAATGGGGAGTGTGGAGTGAGGCGCTGCTCAGTGTGAATTCGACCTCCTCGTGTGGGTTTGATACAGTTTAAGGTGGTACACAGGGTGCACATGACTTGTGCGAGGATGAGTGGGTTCATTCAGGGGGTGGCAGACGAGTGTGAGAAGGGCGGACGAAGACCAGAAAATCACGCAGATATGTTCTGGGAGTGTGAAAAGTTAGAGAGGTATTGGGCTGGAGTGTTCGGGATGCTAGCAAAGATTCTGGGGGCAGAGGTCAGGCCTGGCCCTGTGGTGCCGATTTTTGGGGTATCGGAAATGCCGGAGCTGATGGAGGAGAGGAAGGCCGATGTCGTGGCCTTCGCCTCTCTAGTTGCCCAGTGAAGAATTTTGCTGGAATGCCGGTCAACAACTCCAATAGGGGTGGCGGCCTGGCTAGAGGACCTCCAGTTAGAGAAGATTAAGTTTGAATTGAGGGAGGGCGGCATGTGGCGGAGCGGATAGCACTGGGACTGCGGCGCTGAGGACCCAGGTTCGAATCCCGGCCCTGGGTCACTGTCCGTGTGGAGTTTTCACATTCTCCCCATGTCTGCGTGGGTTTCACCCCCACAACCCAAAGATGTGCAGGGTAGGTGGATTGGCCACGCTAAATTGCCCCTTAATTGGAAAAAAAAAATTTGGGTACTCTAAAATTTACAACAATAAAAAAAGTTTGAACTGAGGGGTTCAGCGGAGGTCTTCGAGGCATGGTGGGGATTGTTGGTGACCATATTTGAGGAATTGTTCATCGCTGGAGGGGTTGGTGAAAAGGGGGAAAAACTTGTACAGACTGTAAAATTGTGAGCTGGGGAGAATGTTCCCAGATTATTTATGTTTTTGCATTTTTGAATATGTTTCGAATAAAATTCATTTAAAAAAACTATTTAAGTGGGTTAGGCGGAAAGATTGGAGTAGCTGCAGAATATAGGGTGGGGCTTGGGTTGGCAAGAAAGGAGATTGCAAAGACGTTTCTGATTGAATGGAGGTTCAATACAAGGAAGAATTCAGGACTAATGGCATGACAACCTCTTCATAAACCATTGACATCACGATAATTGTCACGACACCCCTTAAGGTGCCAAGGACTGTGCTCTATCCGATTCCCCCCTTTCATCTCAGAGTATGAACTTCCCGGTAATTTGGGGCAGGCTTTTCCCTTAACAAGGAGGAACCTCTCGGTATAAAACCCCTGACCTGGGTGCGGGTCAGGGAGGATGGCCCTTCAGAGAAAGGAGTTATAGCTTTGTTATTGTGTGTATACCGTAATAAACCTTTGTCAGTTCTATCCTACCGTGCATTACTGCGCCTCACCCATTGGACTCGACAATAATAAAAAATGCAAAATCAAATACATTCACCTTTACTGCGTTAATGGTATTGCAATGAGGATATGTTAATCTGTAACTAGTGACCGAAAGTAATTGAAATGTGCTGCGTGTGATTCCTTGTTGTTCCTTGAAATACATCACATATTTTTATGTTCAGTAAATGAAGCATGATTGTTCAGGTAGGTGAAGAGGAATGCTGGTAAATATGCTACCTTGTTGTTTGTGCGACCTTGATGAGTGCAAACCAACTGCTAAGTTTTCTCCATTACGGTCGGGACAAGGCCAGTGGCCTCTTGTGAGGTTCACGAGATTCAACGGAGTCTCGTAATATGCTGTGGTCTATATCTCACTCTCTCACTGGGCAAGATCCAGATATGCATATTTCAATGAACCATTAGGCTAATTTAAGTTTGCATTTGCCATATTGTCCTGGGCCCGGGATTCACCGGCCACACCTGGGCGACCTCGCCAGGGCACCAGTTTAGTACTGGTACACACAAACGTGGACCAGTCATAATGGCACCTGGGGGGGGCCTCCCAAGCCATTGGAGACCCCCAGGTGTTCGAACATTGGGCAGAGTGGTACTGTGACACTCCCACTGGCATCTGGGCACTGCTAGCTTGGCACTGCCACCCAGACACCCTGGCAGTGCCATGGTGCGAGTTGGCTGTGCCAAGATGCCATGATGCCAGGTTGCCCATGCCAGGAATCTGGCCCGGGGTGCCTTGCCCAGCAAAGGTGGGGTGAAGGAGGCCTTGAAGACCCTGGAAGAAGTACGTTGGGTGCAATAGTGGGCGGGGTCCTGAGGCTGCAGTGGGGTCGCTGAGGGGGGGGGGCAAAAGATACACCCCATTCCGTGCAGCCTCGGTGGGTGTTCCTCACTGAGGCCCAAAAAAACTATCCACGTAACTCCACCCAACCTGTTTTTGAACACGAAGGGCAATTTATCATGGCCAATCCACCTAACCTGAACATCTTTGGACTGCGGGAGGAAACCGGAGAACCCGGAGGAAACCCACGCAGACACAGGGAGAACGTGCAGACTCTGCACAGACAGTGACCCCATCGAACCCGGGACCCAGGTGCTGTGAAGCAACTGTGCTAACCGCTGTGCTACCGTGCTGCCCAGATGTTGGGAACGGAGTGGAAGATAGCACTTCACATTTTTTCTTCAGTGACAACAAAGTCAAGATGCAGAGTTTGCGCTTCATGAATGAATAGAAAAAGTTTTTATTTCTGGCTCAGAACTCTGACACATGCAATAAAAAGATTTGCTCAGGCTGAAATTACCCCAAGAAGGTGGACCAAAAGTTGTGCCTTAAATTTTGTTATTCTATTACTATTTTTAAGTACTGCACACTTAGCCATCTTGTTCTACTGCCCCAATTTCCTGCAATCTTTCACTAGACCCATTTGTTTAGCTTATTTGTACTCGTCAAATTTTCTACCTTTCAATTAAAATTTGATGAACACCCCAGGTGATCGCCACTGTTCAATATCACAGACTTAGGACAACACTCAGTCCATTTATAGCAGATGTAAGGTGTGGTAGTACCAGGTATTGCGGTACCTAAGAGGTGGATGACCATTGGTTAGACCCAGGAGTCTACCATTGGCTGTTGTACATAGCTCCGCCCTGAGAGGCGGAGTATAAGAACCTGTGCCATCCCAGCAGCCTTCACTTTCTGTATCGAAGCTGCTGGGGAAGAGTTCTAGCAGATTAAAGCCTTCAGTTATGAATCACTTCGTCTTGAGAGTAATTGATCGCGCATTTTCATTTCATTTTCTATTACAATTTTCATTTTCTATTACATTCGGTCTACATATAGACACTCTTTTGCCAAGAACACAAGATAAAACCACTGAGAGAGTTTTAATAAAAAATTAGGGCGACATGGTGGCACAGTTGGCACTGGCACCGGCATCAGGGAACCGGGTACAATTCTGGCTTTGGGTGACTGTGTAGAATTTGCGGATTCTCCCCGTGTGTGCGTGGGTTTCTTCCAGGTGCTCCGGTTTCCTCCCACAGTCCAGAGATGCGCAGGTTAGATGGATTGGCCATGATCAATGTATGGGGTTACAGCGGAGGAGTGAGCCGAGGTAGAGTGCTCTTTCGGAGGGCTGGTGCAGACGCAATGGACCGAATGGCCTCCTTCTGTGCTGTAAGGATTCTTCTATGGATTGAGTCAACTCTCCAGAATGGGCAGAATAACCTTTTCCTGATGTCATACAACACAAACCACTCACTACTTTCTTGATGTTTGTGTTGTTTTAATAAGTTTTCTTTAGTAATGACCTTCATCAATTCACAATCTATGCTGCAATCACTTATGATTTGGCTGAATCACGCCTGCAGCAATATCTCAAAAATGTACTTTATTGACACAAAAACAATTTAGGACATCTTGAGGTCATGAAAGGAGCTTTATAAGTGGAAATCCTTGATGGACATCCGGTGGCGGCATGTTAGGCGAGGTCGTTCACTAGGCAGCTCGCGCCAGGATCCATGTTTTCAATCTCTTTTTGCCGGGAAATCTTTGCAGAAAAAAGTATTTGGTTGAGCATAGTGCTGGCAAAGGAATTCGATGTCCACTCTGAGATGGCAGAGAACTTGCAAAAGTCACTCAATGGAGCCCTGGGGCCTGTCCGGCTGAAACTGCAAAAGGCTGCTGAGGTGGTGAAAAGGAGTGACGAGGTGCTAGCGGGTACAGAGGAAGCACTGTGGAGCCTTGGTGAGCAGCTTGCTTCGTTGGAAGCCGAGATGGCGGTGGAGGCTGATAAGAACAAGAGGTTGAAGGCCAAAGTCGACGATCTCGAGAATTGTTCGAGGAGACAGAACCCCAGGGTCATGGGATTGAGGAGGGGATAGAGGGCCCAAATCCCACTGCATATCTTTCACAGATGTTTGGGAAAATAATGCAGGGAGGTGATCTCATGTCCCCTCTCCCGGAGTTAGCCCGGGCACCTTGGCTGAACGAACCGCCAAGCATAGTCATCGTTCCCTTCCATTTCCAGGAAAAGGAGCGGGTCCTGAAGTGGGCCAAGGAATATTGAGATTGGAAGTGGGAGGGCAATCTCATTTGGGTCTACCAGGATGTGGGAGCTGAGCTGGTAAGGAAGCGGGCAGCCTTTAACAAGGCTAAGGCCACCTTGCACAAGAAGGGAGCTTGGGTTAGGGTGGTATCCAGCGAAGCTGTGCGTCGTCTGTGAAATGAAGGATTTTTACTTTGATGCATGGGGGGAGGCGGATCCTTTGTTAAAAAGCATGGCCTTGGTTCTAATTGACTGCTCTATGCGTAGTGTTGGACTGCTGTGAGTTGGGAAGTGTGTTAGGGTATCCTATATATAGTTGTCGGTATTTGATGGCAACATTTTTCGTGTTTATGTGTTTTGGGGGATGATGGGGGATTTTTGCTTCACTTGTGATATGTTTATTGGTGGGGGCCAACTACTATGAGAAGTGCTGTTTCAGGTATGATAATTGGAATTATATTGTCCCTGTTGGGAATTTAGTTCTGGAGCAGTACTGTTTTAGGTTTTATACTCGGGGCAGACAATAAAATTGTTATTTTTCTCTATCCTGCTGATGAGGTGTTTGTGCAGGAGACTCACTTGCGGGTAAGGGATCAGACCAGACTGCTAAAGGTGGGGTGAGCCAAGTGTTTCATTCAGACTTTGATGAAAGGGCCCGATTTTAGTTAATAAATGGCTTATTTTTTCGGCCATCAAAACGGTGGCGGATTCAAACAGCAGATTTGTGATGGTCAGTGTGGTTTTGGCAGATACGTCAGTAGTACTGGTAATGTCTACGCGCCAAATTGGGACGATGTGGCATTTCTTGGAACACTGTTGGCATCCATTCGTGATCTGGATACGCACCAACTGGTTGTGGGAGGGGACTTCACCTGTGTACTGGATCCTAAGCTAGATCGACCCAGGCCTAAGTAGTTTGCTCTCTCGGGGATGTCGAAGACCTTCCTGGCCTTTGTAGAGCAGACCCATGCCGGTTTTTGCTCCCAAGGGATAGCCTCATTCTTTTCCCATGTGCGTAAGGTTTATTCCAGGATTGTCTTCTTCCTATTACCTTGGATGTGGAGAGCGGAATACTCAACAATCGTATTCGGACCATGCTCCACATTTTGTGGACGTTGTCTTGGAGACAGATCCCCGTCAGTGCCCGCCATGGATGTTGGATGTCACGCTGTCTGCGGAGAAAAGGTTTTGTGAGCGCATGTCCGCAACCATCAGGGAGTGTATTAGATTCATTAGGAATGATTCTGTCTCTCCCTCCACACTGTGTGATGCCCTTAAGCCAGTTGTTCAAGGGGAGGTAATCTCCTATAAGATGCATTTAGATAGGACGGTGAGGTTGGAGCGCTTCTTGAGATGGATCAGGAAAATTCGTGTGACCCTACCCCGGAGTTGCTGACGAACAGGAGGCAGCTACAAACTCAGTTTGATCTGTTGTCAACAGGGAAGGTGGTAGCCCAGCTCCGGTGCTCAAGTGGGGAGAAGGCCAGCAGTCTTTTGGCCCACCAGCTGAGGCAGCAGGCGGCTTTCTGGGAGATTATACAGATCAAAAACCTATGGGGCAGCTTGGTTTCCACCCGAGTGAAGTCAATGCAGCACTTAAAGCATTTGAATGAACCTCTACAGATCAGAACCTTCGGAGAATAGTTTAGCCATGTTGGCGTTCTTAGCTGGGATGTCCTTCCCGGTGGTGGAGAGAGAGAGACGGGAGGAGGGCTAGAGGCTCTGTTGAGTCCTGAGGAAGAACTGAAGGGCATTGGATTGATGCAAACAGGTAAAGCCACTGGTCCTGATGGGTTTCCCATCAAATTTTCTAAGACATGGGCAGCACGGTGGTGCAGTGAGTAGCACTGTTGCCTCACGGCGCTGAGGTCCCAGGTTCAATCCCGGCTCTGGGTCACTCTCCGTGTGGAGTTTGCACATTCTCCCCCACAACCCAAAGGCTAAATTACCCCTTAATTGGAAAAAATTAATTGGGTACTCTAAATTTATTTATTTTATTTTTTTAAATTTAATTTCTAAGACCCTTTTGTGAGCCAGTTGACACCATTGATAGTCGACATGCTTAATGATTCCTTGTCATAAAATTCCTTGTCCCCCAGACTCTCACAGGCCTCCATATCGCTCATTTTGAAAAAGAACAAGGACCCACTGAATATGGTTCATATAGACCAATATCTCTTTTGAACATTGACGCCAAACTACGAGCTAAGGTGTTGACGCTGCGATTGGAGCCCTTTGTCCCGGAGGTGACAGCAGACGGCCAAACAAGCTTCATTAAGGGTCGGCAACTATTCGCTAATGTTCGACGGCTATTGAATACTGTCCTTTCCCCCTCTCCAGTTTCCGAAGCAGAAGTGATTGTGTCCATGGATGCCGAGATGCATTTGATAGGGTAGAGCGGGAGTACCTTTTTGAGATCCTGGGAAATGTGGTCTTGGTAGAAGTTCATTTTGTGGGTTTGACCAGTGTACGCACCAACACTTCAAGCTCGGGGTATTGTTTTATTGAGTAGGGATACAAGGCAAGGTTGTCCTCTGTCGCCACTCCTGTTTACGTTGGCAATTGAGCGTTTGGCTATAGCGCTGAGATCTTTGGATAAATGGAGGGGGATAAGCCGTGGGGGGGGGGGGGGGGGGGGGGGGGGGGGGGGGGGAGGGAACATAGGCTGCCCTTATATGCCGGTTACCTGCTTCTGGCGGAAGAAAAAAAGAAGGTGCGTGAGATCATTTTGCTGCAATTATATTGTGCACACACAAGAAAGCCACACCGGGTAGAGGATTAAGCAGAATATGAGTAGCTACTTAATAGAGGTTTATAAGATGATGAGGGGGATAGATAGAGTGGACGGTTCAGAGACTATTTCCTCGGGTAGATGTAGCTGTTTCAAGGGGGCATAACTATAAGGTTCAGGGTGGGAGATATAGGAGGGATGTCCGAGGTAGGTTCTTTACTCAGAGAGTGGTTAGGGTGTGGAATGGACTGCCTGCTGTGATAGTGGAGTCGGACACTTTAGGAACTTTCAAGCAGTTATTGGATAGGCACATGGAGCACACCAGAATGTCAGGGAGTGGGATAGCTGGATCTTGGTTTCGGACAAGGCTCGGCACAACATCGCGGGCCGAAGGGCCTGTTCTGTGCTGTACTGTTCTATGTTCTATCTAAATGCAACTTATTAAGTTCAATTAATTAATAAATCTAGAATTGAAAGCTACTCAATAGTGCTGATTGCGAATCTCTCATTGATTGTCATAAAAACCTATCAGATTCTCTAATGACCTTGAGGGAGGGAAATCTGCTGTCCTTACCCTTGGGACTTGTGGGAGGAAACTGGAGCACCCGGAGGAAACCCACGTGACTGTCTGGCCTACATGTGACTCAAGATCCATAGCAATGTGTTTGACTTCTAACCGCCTTCTGATATGCCCAAGCAAGCCACTCAGTTGTGGCAATTAAGGATGGGCAATAAATGCTGGCCTTGCCAGAAATATCCACATCCCATGAAAAAAATTAAGCTGGTGCCAAGGTCCTGGATGTAATCACCTGTATTTACACGGACACAGTGGTTAAACAGGCATACATTGGAATATATTAACCTCACCTCAGTGAATATGTAACTAATGTTCAATACATGACAATAGGTCCATCCCGAATCAAATATTTATCCAGTTCTTTTTTGAAGGAAATATTTTACACTGTAAAGTGCCAGTCTGCTCCACACATTGTGGTTAGCACTGTTGCTTCGCAGTGCCATGGACCCGGGTTCGATTCGATTCCTGGCTTGGGTCACTGTCTGTGCGGAGTCTGCACGTTCTCCCCATGTTTGCGTGAGTTTCCTCCGGGCGCTCCGGTTTCCTCCCACAAGTCCCGAAAGTCATGTTTGTTAGGTGAATTGGACATTCTGAATTCTCCCTCTGTGTACCCGAACAGGCGCCGGAGTGTGGCGACTAGGGGCTTTTCACAGTAACTTCATTGCAATCTTAATGTAAGCCTACTTACATAATAAAGATTATTATTATTCTTTGACTCTTTAAATCGGCAATAGAATTCTCGAAGTACGGTGTGAACAGGAAGAGGGGAGTCATCTTGTCGTGTCCCCATCAGCGGTCTCCAGGTAAATTTATCCTGTGTCTCTCATGATCTCTCTCCCTGTCTTTACACTGGAGTTTTTAAAAGAGAGACTGAAATGGGATAACACTTTGAGATATGCAGTGCTCGTGAACAATACGAATGAAGCCAATAAAAAGTACTGTTCATAAGTTTATAAGACATAGGAGCAGAATTGGCCCATTTGGCCCATCGGGCCTGCTCTGCCGTTCAATTATGGCTGATCTCACCTTGGCCTTAAATCCACCGTCCTGCCCGTTCTCCATAACCCTTCAACCCGTTACCAATTAAAAATCAGTCTAACTCCTCCTTAAACTTACTCACTGTCCCAGCATCCACCACACTCTGGGATAGGAAATTCCTCAGGTTCACAACCCTTTGGGAGAAGTAGTTTCTCCTCAACTCTATTTCAAATTTGCCACCTTTTATCCTAAGACAATGACCAATCACTGCAGCACACGGGAAAATCCCACAAACAACACCTGAACTTTGCTGAATTACATGGTTTGGTGATGGGTAACAAGGCGCAGAGAAAGTTCCCCTGCCCTTTGGAATGTTCTTACATAGAACATAGATAAATACAGCACAGAACAGGCCCTTCGGCCCACGATGTTGTGCCGAACCTTTGTCCTAGATTAATCATAGATTATCATTGAATTTACAGTGCAGAAGGAGGTCATTCGGCCCATTGAGTCTGCACCGGCTCTTGGAAAGAGCACCTTACCCAAAGTCAACACCTCCACCCAACACTAAGGGCAATTTTGGACATCAAGGGCAATTTATCATGGCCAATCCACCTAACCTGCACATCCTTGGACTGTGGGAGGAAACCGGAGCATCCGGAGGAAACCCATGCAGACACGGGGAGGATGTGCAGACTCCGCACAGACAGTGACCCAAGCCGGAATCAAACCTGGGACCCTGGAGCTATGAAGCAATTGTGCTATCCACAATGCTACCGTGCTGCCCTTAAGAACAAATAAATCTACACTATATCATTTTACCGTAATCCATGTACCTATCCAATAGCTGCTTGAAGGTCCCTAATGTTTCCGACTCAACTACTTCCACAGGCAGTGCATTCCATGCCCCCACTACTCTCTGGGTAAAGAACCTACCTCTGATATCCCTCCTATATCTTCCACCATTCACCTTAAATTTATGTCCCCTTGTAATGGTTTGTTCCACCCGGGGAAAAAGTCTCTGACTGTCTACTCTATCTATTCCCCTGATCACCTTGTTGTATGGCGTGAGTTAGTACAAGAACACTTACAGTTAAAGTTATAAACAATTTACTAACATTAACAGGGGGTAAACTATATACAAGACAACAGATGAACAACAGCAAAATCATACACATGCAAGCTCTCTCTTTTACTTTCTCCAGCCAGTCTGAGGGGTCAGTTGACTCACATTCACTTATATACTAGTGAGACTCCTGGTGGCCAGTCGGTGAATTACAACACAGCCATGATATCCCGACCCTCTTCTGGAAAACAGTGCTAGTCCAAATCCCCATTAACACACACAACAAAAAGGGCTGAAGCTTCGACAAAACATCAAAACTACGCCCCTTTCCCAGCCTGGTTCCCTCTGAATGAATAGCACTGCAATGGAGTGGCACCCGCATTGCCTCCCGCTCTGTATCCCACTGTCCTCCCAGTTATTGTTCGGTACAATTTGGATCCCCAGTCATTTTTTTCCAATATTTAAGCTTTCATTTCTTGCCATCGTATTGCCCACAAAGAAAAGGGTTATTATGAAGTAAAATTAATATGCTGTGGATCCAGATCGCTTTTCTCTCTCCCCCGCCCCTCTTGTTTTATAATCTACTTTGAAAACCAATCGACCAGCAATGCAATCTGGTGCCTGTGAAAGGGGGAACCATGGGCGTCATTCTCCGACCCCCCAGCGGGTCGGAGAATGGCCGTTGGCCGCCGTGAATTCCGCCCCCGCCGGTTGCCGAAGTCTCCGGTACCGGATATTCGGCGGGGGCGGGAATCGGGCCGCGCCGGTTGGCGGGCCCCCCCGCTGGATTCTCCGGCCCAGATGGGCCGAAGTCCCGCCGATAAATTGCCTGTCCCGCCGGCGTAAATTAGAGTACCTATTTACCAGCGGGACAAGGCAGCGTGGGCGGGCTCCGGGATCCTGGGGGGGGCACGGGGCGATCTGACCCCGGGGGCTGCCCCCACGGTGGCCTGGCCCGCGATCGGGGCCCACCGATCCACGGGCGGGCCTGTGCCGTGGGGGCACTCTTTCCCTTCCGCCTCCGCAACGGTCTCCACCATGGCGGAGGCGGAAGAGACTCTCCCCACTGCGCATGCGTAGGAAACTGTCAGCGGCCGCTGACGCTCCCGCGCATGCGCCGCCCCGACATGTCATTTCCGCGCCAGCTGGCGGGGCAACAAAGGCCGTTCCCGCCAGCTGGCGGGGCGGAAATCCCTCCGGCGCCGGCCTAGCCCCTCAATGTTGGGGCTCGGCCCCCAAAGATGCGGAGCATTCCGCACCTTTGGGGCGGCGCGATGCCCGTCTGATTGGCGCCGTTTTGGGCTCCAGTCAGTGGACATCGCGCAGTTCGGGGAGAATTTCGCCCCATGTCACTATTCCTCTTCCTGGAACAGTGTTCATTCATGGTGCTCACACTGCGCCACTGAAACCTGCAGCACTTTGGCCAAAGCAGCCGGATCACTAATCCCAGCAAGCGCAGAAGGGTGAATCTAAACCGCGAGAGGTCCCATTATTACAGGGACATCGCTAGAGGCCGTCTCCTGTCTCTCAGATCTCAGCCAACCAATCACGTTGCCTAGGGGACACTGAAGCTGCTTATCTCCAATCCACGCTCTACCCCCTCCCCACTCTTCCTCTCCATCCCTTTGCTCCAGCCGCATCAAGCTCGCAAATTGCATGATGGTTTGCTTTAGTGTTTTGAGGAGGTGGAAATTGCCGGGAGGCGGCACGGTGGCACAGTGGTTAGCACTGCCGCCTCACAGCTCCAGGGTCCCAGGTTCAATTCCGGCCTCGGGTCACTGTCTGTGCGGAGTCTGCACATTCTCCCTGTGCCTGCTTGGGTTTCCTCCGGGTGCCCCGGTTTCCTCCCACAGTCCAAAGATGTGCAGGTTAGGTGGATTGGCCATGCTAAATTGCCCGTAGTGTCCAAAAAGATGAGGTGGGGCTACTGGGTGTTGCCAATTTGCACCGGAGATGCCAATAATGTTGCCCCTTTTAATATTGAGTGATATTGCTTTTCAGAGTCGCCAGGTATCAGATGAGACCACCGCAAGGTTCAACCGGATATTGATCAAAGACACAACAACCAGTCAGTTAGTTCAAGTTCAATAATAGTTTATTTACACAAAAGATTAAGTCGCACATACAACATAAAAACACCACAAGTTAAATTATGCCTAACACTACAACAACCTGTAGTTAACTTCAGGCACCCGGCTTCGACAGAGGAACAAGGCCTTTGTTCGGATCTGGAGTGGTTGGGTCTGGAGAAGTATCTTCGGTTCTGCTGGGCTCATCCGTCTGGTAGCGATCGTTGATCTACAACTTGCTTCTGGTCGTGGTGCTGCAGTTGGCTTCAGGTATAGGCCGGGCCGAAGAGTGCCAGGGCCAAAAGAGATCGAACACATGGCAGTGTCTCTCTTTATCCTTTGGAGTTTCGCTCTTTTGTGCGGTCCTTGGCTTTGGATCCAATAATTCGACAGGCTTCGATTACTGCCTTCGATTTGAGCCAATAAAGCGGCGGGTGCCTTGATGGCTGGGCGGGTCCTGAGCGATCATTGACCTTGGCTGTTTGGGCTTCCTGGGTGAAGGGAGTGGCGCCAATGTGTCTGGATCTGTATGTGATACCTGAGTACCAGTCCTTTGTCCTGGGGAAATGGGTCATTAGAATGCAAATCGGCTGGGGGTTTCGATACTGTCTGGTTCTCTGTTAGCAAATATACATCAAGGCTCTGAGTTTGCCTGAATCCTGTATTGGCCATATTTCCCTTGAGTCTTTCCAAGTATCCATGTTCACTTTGTAAGTGGCCATCCCAGATGGGTACATGGGTTGCGTGGATAGGGTGGAGATGTGGGCTTGTGTAGGGAGCTCTTTCCAAGGGCCGGTGCAGACTCGATGGGCCGGATGGCCTCCTTCTGCACTGTGAATTCTATGATTCTATCATTCTATGATATTGTGTCTGCAAATGAACAAACAGTTTCACATCTCAGCTCAGCGGGAATTTCTCGTTTTTTTGCAGAGTAGTGCAGCAGGCGGGAAAAATGGCAACTTAGTATTTTAAAGGTTGGGGCACCCTTTATACAATAAAATAAAAATAACCCCCCCCCCCCCAACAACAGATGCCCCCATGGAATCCACGGAACACCCACCCACGCAACATCAACCCCCCTCCCCCATGGTATATCACCTTGGCATTTTGCCCTGGCACTGCCCAAATGCTGATGACACAGTCCATGTACTACATGACACTCTCTTCCCTGTCCAACATCGGGATTCCTGTTACGTCATTGGCGGACGGTGGGGACAATTGGATTGGGAAGTCCCACCAGTGTCAACCGTATTTTGGGAGTCCCGTGGGATTTCCTACTCCTGCCGCCCCCCCCCAAAAAAAAAACAGGAGCGGAAAACTCCTCCCCGCACTTCCAACAGTTCAGCACTCACTCACCACTCTGGAGCCCTGAAGCGCTTATTGTACAGGACGTTATTAATAGATTTACCTCATAAATTCTGAACATGAGCACCTCTGCCATTTGGGGAAGATGTAAGTCACAAAGCAATCAGATTGATGATCTGTTTTCTTGTTATGCGGAGTGATGCACGATCAATTGCACAAAGGCTTGAGTTGGGTACAACTGAGGCTTTATTGCTCTAAGATGTGTGGTCTCCCACAGCAGCTGGTGAAATGGCTGCAGCATGGAGGACATGCATATTTATACTCCACCTACTGGGCGGAGACAGCAGGCAGGGACTACCAATGTACCTGTAATACAGGTCCTACCATACATCACCTAATAGAGGTGCAACAGTGGTTTACCACATTCACCCACTGTTAAAATTGAGTCCGGCGGGGTTGGGTGGAGAACGATATACAATAATGGTTTTCTTTTTACATTTGCATTTACAATTTTTTGGGGAAAAAAATGTCTTTTGAAGTCCAGTGGACCAGTTAGAGGTTTAACCGGTCCGAGGCCTGGATGTGCCGCTGGGAGCGACGTAGTGGTGGCGGCGATGCCGATGCTGGTCCGATGTCCGGTGCCACCGGGAGCGTGCCAAAATCCTCTTCATCCTCGAGCATGGGCAAGGGACCGACGGATGGTCCCGGGGGGGTTGCTGCGGGGAGCGCCGGGGGAGGAGAGGGTGGTGCCGGTCCGGGGGGGGGTGTATGCCTGTGACCTGCTGGTGCCAGATCCCTGAGGGAGACAGTATCCTGGCGGCCATCGGGGTACGCCACGTAGGCATACTGGGGGTTTGCATGGAGCAATTGCACCCTTTCCACCAACGAGTCCGCCTTGTGGAGTCGGACATGCCTACAGAGCAGGACGGGTCCTGGAGCTGCGAGCCAAGTCGGGAGCGACACCCCGGATGTGGACTTCCTGGGAACCGATGCAGGAAGTTGGAAGGTAGTAAAACAGGGACAGAAATAAAAGGCAGTAAGGGGGAAAGTGTAAGGCAGAGAAGCCATAGTCAAAAATCAAAAAGGGCGACAGTACAAGGTACAGTGACTGAGGGGAGCTCAGTGAATAGGACCAGTAATACTAAAAGAAATAAAACGGGAAGTGAAAACATTAATGGTAAGCGACGCGGCAGGTTGTTACATGAAGATATGGGTTCGACAACAAGGAAAATTAGGAGAAAGGTTAAGAGGAAATATAACTTAGGAGAGGTTACTGATCGAGGTGTTAAGATTCAGAACAGAGGAAAAAAAAGCCAACATAAGTGTACTTTACCTGAATGCTCGTAGTATTCGGAATAAGGTAAATGAGTTGATGGCGCAAATCATCGTGAATGACTATGATTTAGTGGCCATTACTGAAACATGGTTAAAGGATGGTCACGACTGGGAGTTAAATATCCGAGGGTATCAAACTTTTCGGAAGGACAGAGTGGATGGTAAGGGAGATGGTGTAGCTCTGTTATTTAAGGATGACATCCGGGCAACAGTAAGGGATGACATCGGTGCTATGGAGGATAAGGTTGAATCCATTTGGGTGGAAATCAGGAATAGTAAGGCGAAAAAGTCACTGATAGGAGTAATCTATAGCACACAAAATAGTAACATTATGGTGGGGCAGGCAATAAACAAAGAAATAACAGATGCATGTAGAAATGGTACAGCAGTTATCATGGGGGATTTTAATCTACATGTTGATTGGTTTAACCAGGTCGGTCAAGGCAGCCTTGAGGAGGAGTTTATAGAATGTATCCGCGATAGTTTCCCAGAACAGTATGTAATGGAATCTACGAGGGAACAAGTGGTCCTAGATCTGGTCCTGTGTAATGAGACAGGATTGATTCAGGATCTCATAGTTAGGGATCCTCTTGGAAGGAGCGATCACAATATGGTGGAATTTAAAATACAGATGGAGGGTGAGAAGGTAAAATCAAGCACTAGTGTTTTGTGCTTAAACAAAGGAGATTACAATGGGATGAGAGAATAACTAGCTAAGGTAGACTGGGAGCAAAGACTTTATAGTGAAACAGTTGAGGAACAGTGGAGAACCTTCCAAGTGATTTTTCACAGTGCTCAGCAAAGGTTTATACCAACAAAAAGGAAGGATGGTAAAAAGAGGGAAAATTGACTAAGGAAATAAGGGAGAGTATCAAATTGAAGGAAAAAACATACAAAGTAGCAAAGATCAGTGGGAGACTAGAGAACTGGGAAATCTTTAGGGGGCAACAGAAAGCTACTAAAAAAGCTATAAAGAAGAGTAAGATAGATTATGAGAGTAAACTTGCTCAGAATATAAAAACAGATAGTAAAAGTTTCTACAAATACATAAAACAAAAAAGAGTGGCTAAGGTAAATATTGGTCCTTTAGAGGATGAGAAGGGAGATTTAATAATGGGAGATGAGGAAATGGCTGAGGAACTGAACAGGTTTTTTGGGTCGGTCTTCACAGTGGAAGACACAAATAACATGCCAGTGACTGATGGAAATGAGGCTATGACAGGTGAGGACCATGAGAGGATTGTTATCACCAAGGAGGTAGTGATGGGCAAGCTAATGGGGCTATAGGTAGACAAGTCTCCTGGACCTGATGGAATGCATCCCAGAGTGCTAAAAGAGATGGCTAGGGAAATTGCAAATGCACGAGTGATAATTTACCAAAATTCACTAGACTCTGGGGTGGTCCCGGCGGATTGGAAATTAGCAAACGTGACACCACTGTTTAAAAAGGAGGTAGGCAGAAAGCGGGTAATTATAGGCCAGTGAGCTTAACTTCAGTAGTAGGGAAGATTCTGGAATCTATCATCAAGGAAGAAATAGCGAGGCATCTGGATGGAAATTGCCCCAATAGGCAGACGCAGCATGGGTTCATAAAGGGCAGGTCGTGCCTAACTAATTTAGTGGAATTTTTTGAGGACATTAACAGTGCGGTAGATAACGGGGAGCCAATGGATGTGGTATATCTGGATTTCCAGAAAGCCTTTGACTAGGTGCCACACAAATGGTTGTTGCATAAGATAAAGATGCATGGCATTAAGGGGAAAGTAGTAGCATGGATAGAGGATTGGTTAATTAATAGAAAGCAAAGAGTGGGGATTAATGGGTGTTTCTCTGGTTGGCAATCAGTAGCTAGTGGTGTCCCCCAGGGATCAGTGTTGGGCCCACAACTGTTCACAATTTACATAGATGATTTGGAGTTGGGGACCAAGGGTAATGTGTCCAAGTTTGCAGACGACACTAAGATAAGTGGTAAAGCAAAAAGTGCAGAGGATACTGGAAGTCTGCAGAGGGATTTGGATAGGCTAAGTGAATGGGCTAGGTTCTGGCAGATGGAATACAATGTTGACAAATGTGAGGTTATCCATTTTGGTAGGAATGACAGCAAAAGGGATTATTATTTAAATGATAAAATATTAAAACATGCTGCTGTGCAGAGAGACCTGGGTGTGCTACTGCATGAGTCGCAAAAAGTTGGTTTACAGGTGCTACAGGTGATTAAGAAGGCAAATGGAATTTTGTCCTTCATTGCTAGAGGGATGGAGTTTAAGACTAGGGATGTTCTGCTGCAATTGTATAAGGTGTTAGTGAGGCCACACCTGGAGTATTGTGTTCAATTTTGGTCTCCTTACTTGAGAAAGGACGTACTGGCACTGGAGGGTGTGCAGAGGAGATTCACTAGGTTAATCCCAGAGCTGAAGGGGTTGGATTACGAGGAGAGGTTGAGTAGACTGGGACTGTACTCGTTGGAATTTAGAAGGATGAGGGGGGATCTTATAGAAACATATAAGATTATGAAGGGAATAGACAGGATAGATGCGGGCAGGTTGTTTCCACAGGCGGGTGAAAGCAGAACTAGGGGGTGTGGTAGTATGTATTGGGGGTCATGTGGGACTGGAAGCCCTAATGTCATTGGCTGACAGATCCCGGGTCCTGGTTGGCCGTTGACCTCATACTCCGCCCTGAAGGCGAAGTATAAGAAGCCGGTGCCTTCCCCCGCAGGCCAGTTTACTATCGGGCTGCTGGGGAACAGACACGCTTAATAAAGCCTCATCGACTTCACTCTATTCGTCTCATGGAGTCTTTGTGCGCTACAGGGGGCATAGCCTCAAAATAAGGGGAAGTACAAAGAACAAAGAACAAAGAAATGTACAGCACAGGAACAGGCCCTTCGGCCCTCCAAGCCCGTGCCGACCATACTGCCCGACTAAACTACAATCTTCTACACTTCCTGGGTCCGTATCCTTCTATTCCCATCCTATTCATATATTTGTCAAGATGCCCCTTAAATGTCCCTATCGTCCCTGCCTCCACTACCTCCTCCGGTAGTGAGTTCCAGGCACCCACTACCCTCTGCGTAAAAAACTTGCCTCGTACATCTACTCTAAACTTTGCCCCTCTCACCTTAAACCTATGCCCCCTAGTAATTGACCCCTCTACCCTGGGGAAAAGCCTCTGACTATCCACTCTGTCTATGCCCCTCATAATTTTGTATACCTCTATCAGGTCGCCCCTCAACCTCCTTCGTTCCAGTGAGAACAAACCGAGTTTATTCAATCGCTCCTCATAGCTTATGCCCTCCATACCAGGCAACATTCTGGTAAATCTCTTCTGCACCCTCTCTAAAGCCTCCACATCCTTCTGGTAGTGTGGCGACCAGAATTGAACACTATACTCCAAGTGTGGCCTAACTAAGGTTCTATACAGCTGCAACATGACTTGCCAATTCTTATACTCAATGCCCCGGCCAATGAAGGCAAGCATGCCGTATGCCTTCTTGACTACCTTCTCCACCTGTGTAGCCCCTTTCAGTGATCTGTGGACCTGTACTCCTAGATCTCTTTGACTTTCAATACTCTTGAGGGTTCTACCATTCACTGTATATTCCCTACCTGCATTAGCCCTTCCAAAATGCATTACCTCACATTTGTCCAGGTTAAACTCCATCTGCCATCTCTCCGCCCAAGTCTCCAGACAATCTAAATCCTGCTGTATCCTCAGACAGTCCTCATCGCTATCCGCAATTCCACCAACCTTTGTGTTGTCTGCAAACTTACTAATCAGACCAGTTACATTTTCCTCCAAATCATTTATATATACTACAAAGAGCAAAGGTCCCAGCACTGATCCCTGTGGAACACCACTGGTCACAGCCCTCCAATTAGAAAAGCATCCCTCCATTGCTACCCTCTGCCTTCTATGGCCTAGCCAGTTCTGTATCCACCTTGCCAGTTCACCCCTGATCCCGTGTGACTTCACCTTTTGTACCAGTCTACCATGAGGGACCTTGTCAAAGGCCTTACTGAAGTCCATATAGACAACATCTACTGCCCTACCTGCATCAATCATCTTAGTGACCTCCTCGAAAAACTCTATCAAGTTAGTGAGACACGACCTCCCCTTCACAAAACCGTGCTGCCTCTCACTAATACGTCCATTTGCTTCCAAATGGGAGTAGATCCTGTCTCGAAGAATTCTCTCCAGTAATTTCCCTACCACTGAAGTAAGGCTCACCGGCCTGTAGTTCCCGGGATTATCCCTGCCACCCTTCTTAAACAGAGGAACAACATTGGCTATTCTCCAGTCCTCCGGGACATCCCCTGAAGACAGCGAGGATCCAAAGATTTCTGTCAAGGCCTCAGCAATTTCCTCTCCAGCCTCCTTCAGTATTCTGGGGTAGATCCCATCCGGCCCTGGGGACTTATCTACCTTAATATTTTTTAAGACACCCAACACCTCGTCTTTTTGGATCACAATGTGACCCAGGCTATCTACACCCCCTTCTCCAGACTCAACATCTACCAATTCCTTCTCTTTGGTGAATACTGATGCAAAGTATTCATTTAGTACCTCGCCCATTTCCTCTGGCTCCACACATAGATTCCCTTGCCTATCCTTCAGTGGGCCAACCCTTTCCCTGGCTACCCTCTTACTTTTTATGTAAGTGTAAAAAGCCTTGGGATTTTCCTTAACCCTATTTGCCAATGCCTTTTCATGACCCCTTCTAGCCCTCCTGACTCCTTGCTTAAGTTCCTTCCTACTTTCCTTATATGCCACACAGGCTTCGTCTGTTCCCAGCCTTTTAGCCCTGACAAATGCCTCCTTTTTCTTTTTGACGAGGCCTACAATATCACTCGTCATCCAAGGTTCCCGAAAATTGCCGTATTTATCTTTCTTCCTCACAGGAACATGCCTGTCCTGTATTCCTTTCAACTGACACTTGAAAGCCTCCCACATGTCAGATGTTGATTTGCCCTCAAACATCCGCCCCCAATCTATGTTCTTCAGTTCCCGCCTAATATTGTTATAATTAGCCTTCCCCCAATTTAGCACATTCATCCTCGGACCACTCTTATCCTTGTCCACCAGTACTTTAAAACTTACTGAATTGTGGTCACTGTTACCGAAATGCTCCCCTACTGAAACATCTACCACCTGGCCGGGCTCATTCCCCAATACCAGGTCCAGTACCGCCCCTTCCCTAGTTGGACTGTTTACATATTGTTTTAAGAAGCCCTCCTGGATGCTCCTTACAAACTCTGCCCCGTCTAAGCCCCTGGCACTAAGTGAGTCCCAGTCAATATTGGGGAAGTTGAAGTCTCCCATCACCACAACCCTGTTGTTTTTACTCTTTTCCAAAATCTGTCTACCTATCTGCTCCTCTATCTCCCGCTGGCTGTTGGGAGGCCTGTAGTATACCCCCAACATTGTGACTGCACCCTTCTTATTCCTGATCTCTACCCATATAGCCTCACTGCCCTCTGAGGTGTCCTCTCGCTGTATAGCTGTGATAGATTTGGGACTGAGTTTAGGAGGAACTTCTTCACCCAAAGGGTTGTGAATCTATTGAATTCCTTGTCCAGTGAAGCAGTAGAGGCTCCTTCATTAAATGTTTTTAAGATAAAGATAGATAGTTTTTTGAAGAATAAAGGGATTAAGGGTTATGGTGTTCAGGCCGGAAAGTGGAGCTGAGTCCACAAAAGATCAGCCATGATCTCATTGAATGGTGGAGCAGGCTCGAGGGGCCAGATGGCCTACTCCTGCTCCTTTTCTTATGTTCTTATGTTCTTATGTTCCTGGGGATGGCAAAAAGACATTCGTGGGGTGTGTTGTTAGTGGCGGTGCACAGTAGTGACTGAATGGAATGTAGCACATCAGGGAGGACCTCCTGCCAGCGGGAGGCCGGGAGGTTCCTGGACCGTAGGGCCAGTTGGACGGCCCTCCATACCACCCCATTCTCCCTCTCTACCTATCCGTTTCCCCGGGGGTTGAAGATAGTGTTGAGGGCTTTGATGACGGTGGCAGACGTCATGTCGGGGCATGGGATGGCGAAGGGGAATCTGGAGTACTCATCGACCACACTGAGAAAATACGTGTTACGGTCGATGGAGGGGAGGTGCCCTTTGAAATCCACACTGAGGCGCTCAAAGGGGCGGGAGGCCTTCACCAGGCGCACACGGTCCGGCCGGTAGAAGTGTTGTTTGCACTCCGCACAGACCGGCAGTCCCTGGTGATTGCCGTGACTTCCTCGACGGAGTTGGGCAGATTGCGGGCCTTAATGAAATGGTACAACCGTATGACTCCCGGGTGACAAAGGTTGTCGTGCAGGGTCCGGAGTCGGTTGACCTGTGCGCTGGCACATGTACCTCGGGATAGGGCGTCTGGGGGCTCATTGACCTTGTCGGGGCGATACAAAAGCTCGTAGTTGTAGGTGGAGAGCTCGATCCTCCAGCTCAAAATCTTATCATTCTTGATCTTGCCCCGCTGTGTGTTATTGAACATGAAGGCTACCGACCATTGGTCAGTGAGGAAAGTGAATCTTCAGGGGCTGGTTTAGCACACTGGGCTAAATCGCTGGATTTTAAAGCAGACCAAGGCAGGCCAGCAGCACGGTTCAATTCCCGTACCAGCCTCCCCGAACAGGCGCTGGAATGTGGCGACTAGGGGCTTTTCACAGTAACTTAATTGAAGCCTACTTGTGACAATAAGCGATTTTCATTTCATTTCATTTTCATTTCTCCTGCCGGCCAGGTAATGCCTCCAATGCCGCACAGCTTCAACGATAGCTTGGGCCTCTTTTTCGATGGATGAGTGCCGAATTTTTGAGGCATGAAGGGTGCGGGAAAAGAATGCCACGGGTCTGCTTGCTTGATTGAGGGTGGCGGCTAGGGCAATGTCTGATGCGTCGCTCTCAACTTGAAAAGGCAGTGTCTCGTACCTGAGTGCATTGTGTCCTTGGCGATATCGGCTCTGATACGGGCGAAGGCCTGGTGTGCCTCAGTTGTCAGTGGAAAATGGATGGACTGTATGAGTGGGCGAGCCTTGTCCGCATAATTTGGGACCTACTGAGCCTGGTACGAAAAGAACCCCAGGCAGCGTTTGAGGGCCTTGGGGCAGTGGGGGAGGGGGAGCTCCATTAGGGGGCGCATGCGGTCGGGATCAGGCCCCAGAACTCCATTCTGGACCACATAGCCGAGGATGACTAAGCGGTTCGTGCTGAACACGCACTTCTCCTTGTTGTAGGTGAGGTTTAGGAGAGTGGCGGTGTGGAGAAATTTGGCAAGGTTGGCATCGTGGTCCTGCTGATCTTGGCCGCAGATGGTGCCGTTGTCTAGGTACGGAAAGGTGGCCTGCAAACCGTACCGGTCGACCATTCGGTCCATCTCCCTTTGGAAGGCCGAGACCCCGTTGGTGACGCCGAAGGGAACCCTGAGGAAGTGATAGAGGTGGCCGTCTGCCTCGAAGGCAGTGTATGGACGGTCTGATTTACAAATGGGGAGCTGGTGGTAGGCGGATTTGAGGTCTACCGTTGAGAAGACCCGGTACTGTGCAATCTGATTGACCATATCTGATATGCGTGGGAGGGGGTACGCGTCGTGCTGCGTGTACCGATTGATGGTCTGGCTGTAGTCCAGTTTTAACTACTACCACTTGGGCTCTCCAGGGGCTGTTGCTGTCCTCGATGATGCCTTCCTGAAGCAGCCATTGGACCTCGAACCTAATGAAGGTCCTGTCCTGGGTGCTGTACCGTCTGCTCCTGGTGGCGATGGGTTTGCAATCCGAGGTTAGATTTGCGAAGAGGGAAGGCGGATCGACTTTTAGGGTCGCAAGGCTGTTCAGTGAGGGGTGGTAGGGGCCCGCCGAATTTCAGGGTTAGGCTCTGGAGGTTGCACTGGAAATCCAGGCCTAGCAGTAAGGCAGCGCAGAGGTTAGGGAGGATATAGGGAGGACATAGAGGCGGAAGATGCTGAATTCTACACCCTGGACCGTGGGTGTGACCGTACAGTAGCCCCGGACGCCATGGAATGGGATCCGGAGGCCAGGGAGATTCTTTGATTAGCGGGGTGTACCGCGAGGGAGCAGCGCCTTACCGTATCCGGGTGGATGAAGCTTTTGGTGCTCCCGGAGTCCAGCAGGCAAGAGGTCACGTGTCCGTTGACTTTCACGCGGGTCGATTTTGTAGGCCAGGCTGTGCGGACGAGACTGGTCGATGGTCACTGAGGCGAGTCGTCGTCGCTGGTGTAGGATGACGGGGAGCCCGGGGAGCCCTGGTCCTGGAACGCTGGCGGTGCCCATGTGCCGTGGGGGAGACAAGATGGCGGCGCCTGAAGATCTCGAAGAGTACAAAATGGCAGCTGAAGATCTAGAGGAGTATAAAATGGCGGCACCCATGGGCCGCACGTGGCGGGAGTTGGACAAGATGGCGGCGCACATGGGCCGCACATGTTGCTTGGGGGGGAAGATGGCGGCGCCCACTTGGTCTGAGGGAGAGAAGATGGCGCAGCCCACTGGCCACGCGTGGTCTGAAGGGGAGAAGATGGAGGCGCCCATTGGCCGCGCGTGGCCCGGGGAGGTGAAGACGGCGGCGCCCATTGTCCGTAAACGAGTGGGGTGGGGGCGATAGCGGCGACTGTACGGGCCTGGCACACTGTGGCAAAGTGCCCTTTCTTGCCGCAAGCCTTACAAAGGGCAGCACGGGCTGGGCAGCGTTGGCGGGGGTGCTTCTGCTGGCCGCAGAAATAACATTGGGGACCCCCGGGCTTTGCTGTCTGGCGAGTGGCGTAGGCGTATTGGCTGGGTAAGGCCCCCGCTGGGGCGGCCGTCTGTGGGGTCCACGATGCGTAGGAGGGGTTGGCCGCGCGGCTGGGGGTGTAGGCCTGAACGTTGCGCGAGGCGACCGTCATGGAGAGCGCTAGTTTCTTTGTCTCCGCTAGGTCGGGTGTGGCCCCCTCTAACAGTCGCTGGCGCGTATGAGGTCCGACCCAATCCCCGTAACAAACGTGTCCCGCATAAGGAGGTTTGAATGTTCAGTGGCCCTGACGGCCTGACAGTCACAGTCTCGGACGAGTGGGATTAGGGCCCGCCAGAAGTCTTCTATGGACACACAAGTTGAGAGCGAGTGGCGAGTACGTGCCCGGCGAAGAGCGTGATCGTCTTCTGAGCGTAACTCTTCTTGAGAAGCGTCATGGCGTCGGCGTAGCTCGGGGCGTCCTGGATTAGTGGAAATACGCTGGAGTTCAACCTTGAGTACAGGATCTGTATCTTCTGAGCCTCCGAAACAGGGGTGGACGCCGAGTTGATGTACGCCTCGAAGCAAGTTAGCCAGTGTTGAAAGTCCTTTTTGGCGTCGCTTGAATGCGGATCCAGCTGCAGGGGATCCGGTTTGATACGGAGGTCCATCGTTTGAAAATCTTAGAGCACTAAATTGATGCACGATCAATTGCACAAAGGCTTGAGTTGGGTACAACTGAGGCTTTATTGCTCTAAGATGTGTGGTCTCCCACAGCAGCTGGCGAAATGGCTGCAGTGTGGAGGACACACAGATTTATACTCCGCCTACTGGGCGGAGCCAGCAGGCAGGGACTACCAATGTACCTGTTAATACAGGTCCTACCATACATCACCAAATAGAGGTGCAACAGTGGTTTACCACACGGAGGAATTAAACAGAGCTAATGGTTAGTAAAGTGTTTTGCGACTTCCGGGTGCGGCGATGACCAGCTGAGTCGCACGTTTCGGCAGCTCCCTGTGAAACGGACTTTTGGGCTCTTGATAGGAGCCCCAACGGCAATTTTGACGGCTAAAAACACTGTGCGGTAAACCAGAAGGGAATCCCCCCTGGATACGGATGGAAAAAGGAGGAGAGAGTGGCCAGATTGCAGTGGATCCTTTAGAACAGCGGCAAGGAAGGCAAGCAAAAACCAAGATGGCGTCGGAAGGTGGCAGTTTAACATGGGGCCCTGAACAACAAGAGTTCTTGAAATGCTGTGTGGAAGAGATCAAAAAGGAAATGAAGAAATAGCTGTTGGCCCCGATACTACAGGCGATCGAAGGGCTAAAGGCAGAACAAAAGACCCAGGAGCGGGAGCTTCGGGTCGTGAAGGCAAAGGCAGCCGAGAATGAGGACGATATACAGGGCCTGGTGGTGAAGACGGAGACGCAGGAGGCACATCAGAAACGATGTGTGGAAAGGTTGGAGGCACTGGAAAACAACGCAAGGAGGAACAACCTGAGGATTCTTGGTCTTCCTGAAGGTGTGGAGGGAGCGGACGTCGGGGCATATGTGAGCACGATGCTGCCATCGTTAATGGGAGCGGAGGCCCCGGCGGGTCCGTTGGAGGTGGAGGGAGCATACCGAGTGATGGCGCGAGGACCGAGAGCAGGAGAAATTCCCAGAGCCATAGTGGTGAGATTCCTCCGTTTTAAGGATAGAGAAATGGTCCTTAGATGGGCGAAGAAAACTCGGAGCAGTAAATGGGAGAACGCGGTGATCCGCGTTTATCAAGACTGGAGTGCGGAGGTGGCGAGAAGGAGGGCGAGCTTTAATCGGGCCAAGGCGGTGCTTCATAAAAAGAAGATAAAATTTGGAATGCTGCAACCGGCAAGACTGTGGGTCACATATCGAGGGAGGCACCACTACTTTGAGACGGCGGATGAAGCGTGGACTTTTATTGTGGAAGAAAAACTGGAATGAGCGGGTTATTAAAAAGAACGTTCGAACAAAGTGGTGGGGCAAATGTGGGGGGCAAAGAGGGGTTTTATGTACTAATCCTGCGATGTGGTAACTTTTCTCTCTCCCACAGGTGGTGATGGGGGAGGTGGAGGGGATGGGGCGTTGGCCATTGGGGGCGGGGCCAAGGGAGAAGGGCGGGCTTGGTTCCCGCGCTATGATAATCATGGCGGGAATAGAGAAGCAGGAAGGAGGGGGCGTCGCACGGTGCGAGCCGAGGTCACGGGGGGAAGCCGAGGTCAGCCAGAGTTTGCTGACTTCTGGGAGCAACATGGGGGGAGTAATTACGCTAGCGGGGGATCTAGCGGGGGTGGGGGTGGGAGGGGGGAATTACTGGGTTGCTGCTGCTGGGGAGAGGGGGGAGCTGGAATGGGAGAGGATGGGCGGGGGGGCACCGCCTGGGGGAGATACAGCTGCGTGGGAACCGGGTGAGGAGCTGGAAAAAGGTGATGGCTAATCGACAAGGGGGGGGGTAGGAAGCCCCCCAACTCGGCTGATCACGTGGAACGTGAGAGGGCTGAACGGGCCGATAAAGAGGGCACGGGTACTCGCACACCTTAAGAAACTTAAGGCAGATGTGGTTATGTTACAGGAAACGCACCTGAAACTGATAGACCAGGTTAGGCTACGCAAAGGATGGGTGGGGCAGGTGTTCCATTCGGGGCTAGATGCGAAAAACAGGGGTGTGGCTATATTAGTGGGGAAGCGGGTAATGCTCGAGGCAAAGACTATAGTGGCGGATAACGGGGGCAGATACGTGATGGTGAGTGGCAAACTACAGGGGGAGACGGTGGTTTTGGTAAACGTATATGCCCCGAACTGGGATGATGCCAATTTTATGAGGCGGATGCTAGGACGCATTCCGGACCTAGAGATGGGAAAGCTGATAATGGGGGGAGATTTTAATACGGTGTTGGAACCAGGGCTGGATAGGTCGAAGTCCAGGACTGGAAGGAGGCCGGCAGCAGCCAAGGTACTTAAAGATTTTATGGAGCAGATGGGAGGTGTAGACCCGTGGAGATTTAGCAGACCTAGGAGTAAGGAGTTCTCGTTTTTCTCCTATGTCCATAAAGTCTACTCGCGAATAGACTTTTTTGTGCTGGGTAGGGCATTGATCCCGAAGGTGAGGGGAACGGAGTATACGGCTATAGCCATTTCGGATCACGCTCCACACTGGGTGGACTTGGAGATAGGGGAGGAAACAGGAGGGCGCCCACCCTGGAGAATGGACATGGGACTAATGGCAGATGAGGGGGTGTGTCTAAGGGTGAGGGGGTGCATTGAAAAGTACTTGGAACTCAATGATAATGGGGAGGTCCAGGTGGGAGTGGTCTGGGAGGCGTTGAAGGCGGTGGTTAGAGGGGAGCTGATTTCAATAAGGGCACATAAAGGGAAGCAGGAGAGTAAGGAACGGGAGCGGTTGCTGCAAGAACTTTTGAGGGTGGACAGACAATATGCGGAAGCACCGGAGGAGGGACTGTAAAGGGAAAGGCAAAGGCTACATGTAGAATTTGACTTGCTGACTACAGGCACTGCAGAGGCACAATGGAGGAAGGCACAGGGTGTACAGTACGAATATGGGGAGAAGGCGAGCAGGTTGCTGGCACACCAATTGAGGAAAAGGGGAGCAGCGAGGGAAATACGGGGAGTGAGGGATGAGGAAGGAGAGATGGAGCGGGGAGCGGAGAGAGTGAATGGAGTGTTCAAGACATTTTATAAAAAATTATATGAAGCTCAACCCCCGGATGGGAGGGAGAGAATGATGGGCTTCTTGGATCAGCTGGAATTTCCCAAGGTGGAAGAGCAGGAAAGGGTGGGACTGGGAGCACAGATCGAGGTAGAAGAAGTGGTGAAAGGAATTAGGAGCATGCAGGCGGGAAAGGCCCCGGGACCGGATGGATTCCCAGTCGAATTCTATAGAAAATATGTGGACTTGCTCGCCCCGGTACTGACGAGGACCTTTAATGAGGCAAAGGAAAGGGGACAACTGCCCCCGACTATGTCTGAAGCAACGATATCGCTTCTCTTAAAGAAGGAAAAGGACCCGCTACAATGCGGGTCCTATAGACCTATTTCCCTCCTAAATGTAGATGCCAAGGTCCTGGCCAAGGTAATGGCAATGAGAATAGAGGAATGTGTCCCGGGGGTGGTCCACGAGGACCAAACTGGGTTTGTGAAGGGGAGACAGCTGAACACGAATATACGGAGGTTGTTAGGGGTAATGATGATGGCCCCACCAGAGGGAGAAACGGAGATAGTAGTGGCGATGGATGCCGAGAAAGCATTTGATAGAGTGGAGTGGGATTATTTGTGGGAGGTGTTGAGGAGATTTGGTTTTGGAGAGGGGTATGTTAGATGGGTGCAGCTGTTGTATAGGGCCCCAGTGGCGAGCGTGGTCACGAATGGACGGGGATCTGCATATTTTCGGCTCCATAGAGGGACAAGGCAGGGATGCCCTCTGTCCCCATTATTGTTTGCACTGGCGATTGAGCCCCTGGCGATAGCGTTGAGGGGTTCCAAGAAGTGGAGGGGAGTACTTAGGGGAGGAGAAGAGCACCGGGTATCTTTGTATGCGGACGATTTGCTACTATACGTGGCGGACCCGGCGGAGGGGATGCCAGAAATAATGCGGATACTTGGGGAGTTTGGGGATTTTTCAGGGTATAAATTGAACATGGGGAAAAGTGAGTTGTTTGTGGTGCATCCAGGGGAGCAGAGTAGAGAAATAGAGGACCTACCGTTGAGGAAGGTAACAAGGGACTTTCGTTACCTGGGGATCCAGATAGCTAAGAATTGGGGCACATTGCATAGATTAAATTTAACGCGGTTGGTGGAACAGATGGAGGAGGATTTCAAGAGATGGGATATGGTATCCCTGTCACTGGCAGGGAGGGTGCAGGCGGTTAAGATGGTGGTCCTCCCGAGATTCCTCTTTGTGTTTCAGTGCCTCCCGGTGGTGATCACGAAGGCTTTTTTTAAAAGGATTGAAAAGAGCATCATGGGTTTTGTGTGGGCCGGGAAGACCCCGAGAGTGAGGAAGGGATTCTTACAGCGTAGCAGGGATGGGGGCGGATGGCACTACCGAGCCTAAGTGAGTATTATTGGGCCGCTAATATTTCAATGGTGAGTAAGTGGATGGGAGAGGAGGAGGGAGCGGCGTGGAAGAGATTAGAGAGGGCGTCCTGTAGGGGGACTAGCCTACAGGCTATGGTGACAGCCCCATTGCCGTTCTCACCGAGGAACTACACCACAAGCCCGGTGGTGGTGGCTACACTGAAGATTTGGGGACAGTGGAGACGGCATAGGGGAAAGACTGGAGCCTTGGGGGGTCCCCGATAAGAAACAACCATTGGTTTGCCCCGGGGGGAATGGATGGGGGATATGGAATGTGGCAAAGAGCAGGAATAACGCAACTGAAAGATCTGTTTGTGGATGGGAAGTTCGCGAGTCTGGGAGCGCTGACCGAGAAATATGGGTTGCCCCAAGGGAATGCATTCAGGTATATGCAACTGAGGGCTTTTGCGAGGCAACAGGTGAGGGAATTCCCGCAGCTCCCGACACAAGAGGTGCAGGACAGAGTGATCTCAAAGACATGGGTGGGGGATGGTAAGGTGTCAGATATATATAGGGAAATGAGGGACGAAGGGGAGACTATGGTAGATGAACTAAAAGGGAAATGGGAAGAAGAGCTGGGGGAGGAGATCGAGGAGGGGCTGTGGGCAGATGCCCTAAGCAGGGTAAACCCGTCGTCCTCGTGTGCCAGGCTAAGCCTGATTCAGTTTAAGGTATTACACAGGGCACATATGACTGGAGCACGGCTCAGTAAATTTTTTGGGGTGGAGGATAGGTGTGCGAGGTGCTCGAGAAGCCCAGCGAATCATACCCATATGTTTTGGTCATGCCCGGCACTACAGGGGTTTTGGATGAGGGTGACAAAGGTGCTTTCGAAAGTAGTAGGAGTCCGGGTCGAACCAAGCTGGGGGTTGGCTATATTTGGGGTTGCACAAGAGCCGGGAGTGCAGGAGGCGAGAGAGGCCGATGTTTTGGCCTTTGCGTCCCTGGAGGAACCAGAAGGACTCTCAGGGTTGTTAATATATACTGTATAGTATGTATAGGTCGTTGCTACAGATAATTATATATTGGACTGTTAAATTATATTTTTGGAGAGTGTTACTTGTGACAAGGCAGTTGCCAATTAGGGCTAGTTTTTATTTTTGTTATTTATTATTTATTCATTTTTTGTTTATAAAATAGGTCATTGTTATTTGTGTTGTTATAATATTGTGTAAAGGATGCACAATCTACTGTGTTGGTTGACCAAAAATTTTCAATAAAATATTTATTTAAAAAAAAAGAAATAGTATCATGATAACGTTTACACCATCACGGCAGGCAGCAGGGCACCTCCAACATTGCTCACTGAAGCATTGAATTGTTACGGCGCAGGAGGAGGCTATTTGGCCCATTGTGTCTGCCCTGGCTCGCCAAACAAACATCATGACTTAGTGTCATTCCCCTGCCTTTCATCCACATCCCTCCACACTGTTTCTATTCAAGTAATCACCTAATGCCCTCTTGAGTGCCTCGATTGAACCGTCCTCCTGTGCTTGGATTACACATAAAGGAAAGCATTTATTTTGCCGTAAAGGGCTTTGGGGCATCCCTGGATTGTGAAAGATGCTTTATAGATGCAAGTTTTATTTTTTCCCTTCTGGAGGAAACTGTTCTCTCTCATCGGAAACCTTCTTTCGAGACTATTAATATTACACTCCAGTCTTTAGTAGTATTACTATTTAGTTCTGTGCTCAAGGTCCATGTTGAATAAGATACTTAAACCTGGGGCAGGATTCTCCGGTGGCTGACGGCAAAGTTGCGATTGGGCGGAGAATAGGTTCCGACGGCAAAATTGGAGCAGGCGCCGATTTGACGTCAAATCGCAATTCTCCGTCACCTGGACAGCAGTGTCAATGCGGTTCGGAACGCATGTACAGTAAACACCGCTTGCATGCCATTAGCGGGCCTGACCCGGTATTCTACGGTGCCTTCGCGATGCTCCGCCTCCGATGGGCCGACGGAGCGGTTCACTTGTGCTTTTAAAAATCCTGAAACCGGCGTCGTGGCTGCTGAGGGAGAGAGAGGGGGCACGGAAAGTGTCCAATGTCGCCATAGTTTGCTGACAGCTGTGCCGCTGGCTGGGTGGGCTTCTGCCAGGTCCAGGGGCAGTAGCGGGGGGGGGGGGGGTGGCCAGGAGGTGGGCTGTGGAGTCAGGGTGGATGGGCACGGAGCACCATTGCCGCAGCTGGCAAGGCAGCCATGCAGCAGCGCATGCCGCTGACAGCGCATTGTGAACCTAGGGCCACGGGTCATATAGGTGCCCCGCAGGCCACCCACCTGGCCCCAGCTGACCCATCAGCGGGATGGGTGTGTTCCAGCGCAACTAGTGCCATATTTTTGGCTGGGATAAGTGTGTGTGGGGAGTGAAGTGTGTATATGCAGCTGCGGCTTGTCAGCCTCCTGAATGTCGATGACGGACCTGGCAAATCCCGCAGTTTTTCATTGGAATCGATTGTGTTCCACGTGGCGCACCGCGAGCCGCTCAACAGTCGCTGAATCAGTCCAGGTTCGACGCCAATTTTACTGTTATGAAAGTCCACGAATCCTGCATCTGCCTCAACACTTTAATCTCAGAAATGGAGAATCCCGCCTCGAGATTTTACTATTCCTCTAAAATATTTACAAAAAAAAAAAAATTAAAGTTTAGCTTTACAACCAAGCTTTTTCGTCTTCTGACTTATTGGGCATGATTTACCAACCTCGCCGCACCCGAGTTGGTGATGCAACAAAAGCGTTGATTCTCACCAGCTTCGCGCAGTGGCACCTGGGGACATCTCCAAGGCCATTCGAGACCTGGGTGGCCGGCACTGGTTAGGGTGCCATCCTGAAATTGCCACCATCAGCGGGATGCCCCAGCTCCCGGGGATAATTGATGGCACGCATGTCGCCTTGTGTACACCAGGGCTTCATTAACAGGAAGGGATTCATTCCCTAAATGTTCAACTTACGTGCGACCAACAGCTCCGGATCATGCCTGTGTGTATATACATTCCAGGGAGTGTGCATGACAGCTACATCCTGTGACACTCGAAGATCCCCGGCATTTCGAGAACCACCCCAGGATGATGGGTTGGCTCTTGGGTGTAAGGGGTACCCGCTCAGGTCCTGGTTGATGATGCCAGTGAGGAGGCCGGAGACCGATGTGGAGACCCGATATAATAAGGCTCATGTCGCTACACGTACTGTCATTGTGGGGTGCATCGGACTGCTCAAAATGTGATTCCATTGTCTGGACTGCTCTGGTGGTACACTGCAGTACACCCCCCCCCCCCCCCCCCCCCAGAGGGTCTCCCGCTCTGTGGTGGTCTGCTGTGCCCTGCACAACCTGGCACAGCAGCGGGACAACATGCTGGAGGAGGCAAGGAGCCTTGCAGCTTGGTCTGAGGAGGCGCCTGACCAGGAGGGGGTGGAGGACGAGTCCAGGGAGGATCCTTGGGAGCACCCGGAGGACAGGCAGCAGCAAGTGCCCGGCATGCCCAGAGGACCAGAGACGTCCTCATCCTCGCCCGCTTCTCATAGGACAAAGCTTTGTTCGTCAGCTCACCCCCCTCCCCTCATTGCCCCTTCCTCCCAATTCCTCCTTTCCCCCAATCCCTCCTTCTGCCCCAATCCCTCCTTCCCCAAACCCTCCTTCTGCCCCAATCCCTCCTTCCCCAATCCCTCCTTCTCCCCCAATCCCTCCTTTTCCCCAATCCCTCCTTTTCCCCAAACCCTCCTTCTGCCCCAATCCTTCCTTCTCCCCAATCCCTCCTTTTCCCCAATCCCTCCTCCTCCCCAATCCCTCCTTCTCCTTCTTTCCCCCCCTTCCCCCTTTCCCAAATTCCTCCTTTCCCCCCAATTCCTCCTTCCCTCCCTCCCACCTCCCCATTCCTCATCCAATCCCGACTACCATGTTCCACTCTCCCAGGGTCTGTGTAATATCACCCCAGGGTGGTGGGCCTGTGTTGACACTGTCCGAGGATCAATACACAAGGTGGGAGAGTGATGATAACCCATTGTGAGGTAAACTGTGGTGCTGCTCAGTTTATGCCATAGTCTGACTCCTGTCTGTCTGCTGGCTGCACGCTCACACCCGTCACCTGCACATGTTCTGCATCAGGGGCCCTTGCTATAGGACCACTATGCCTGGGTTGTGGGGGGAGCAGAGGGCAAGAGGGGGTGCGAGTGCAGTCTGGCCCGCTGTGCGGAATAACGTGACAGAGGCTTCGCGTGTATCAGGTGTAACATGGTTTAATTGTGAACTTTCGGATCCCTCATTGTCCCGGGCTATAGGTGGTGACTCCCCCCACCCCACCCCACCTGCCCCCCTCCCCTGTGCCCTCTCAGTGATCCTCAATCCTCTTCAGCTTCTGTGCTCTGCTGTTATGTTGAGGTGTGCCCCCCAGGATGCAGAGGGGGAGGCAGCCTGCTGCTTCTCTCGGGCTGTGGCCTTTGATGCTCTTGGTGGACATTCTCTGGAGCTCCTGGACCCAGAGGGGCCCCGGCCCACACCGGTGTCACTGGCATCGCCGTGCCACCCTGTCCTGCCCACTGACCTGGAAAGGCATCGGTGTTGGTTGGGGGGATTCGGATGGGGTGGAGATCGTCTCCCTGGAGGAAGGCACCGGGTCGGGCTGCAGCGCTCGCTCCTCCCAGACGGTGTCCATAGGGCCCAACGAGCACATGGAGGAAGAAGAATCCACTGGAGCACATCGCGGGGCCTTCCACCCAGGAGACCCTGGGAGTGACCAGCCAACCTGAACCTCCCCCCCCCACCTGAGACTCAGGCACAGTGGGCAGAACAGGATGATGCCACAACACAAGTCCATCTGAGCGTAAACCTGGTCTCCAGGGGGATCTCTGGCATGATGCACATCCGTAACTTCATGGAATGCACTTACGGGTGGATGCCTATAATATTCCACACAGGTCACCCACAGAGTCCTGGAAGGACCCACCCGCATCGAAGTACGTGGCTGCTACAGGGAGTGGGTTCCCTCCGCCACCATGTGGCACCAGGTCCACGAGGACGTGGCACACGTGCCGCACAGTCTCCCTTGTGAGGTGGAGTCTTCAACAGCACATGTTGTCCATGAGGACACACGAGTCCTGCAGACCCTCCTCCTTTAGATTAACACTAAGGGCTCTGACACAAGAGTTCGATGCTCCCTCATCCCGAATGGCGAGGGTCAACTGGATGGTGATGTCCACCATGGGGGCGACTGGATTCTGACTGGCAGGCATTGGGGTCCCGGCAGGGAAGCGGGCACAGTGCCACTTGATCCCGTGCAACCAAGCGTTGGGCCCTAAACCCTGATTATTCGTCCCATTCTGACTCTGAACTATTTTGTGTTCAAACTAATTAAACTAAAGTGAACAAACTTAGGGACAAATTAAAAGCGGCCGCTCCTTAAAGGAGCACTGCCCCAAACGAAAACAAAAAGCAACTGAAACTGAAGAACATCTGATGAAAAGATGTTTCAAAGGGTTGTTAAGCACCCCAGACCCTGCGGTGCCCACCGGGCAAGGTGGGCCTCGATGGTACCCGTGCACACTGTATGCTCCCTCTCCACGGACACCCGGCTGAGTGAAGCCGAGGAAGAGGGGCAGACAGTCGGGTCGGACGACCCCCTCGATCGCCCGCTGCCTGGACCTGGTGAGGAAAGGTTTCACCAGGCCCAGGAGCAGGTTCATGAGGAGGCCCCCCTCCTTCCCCACCCCTCTCCATACCAAGTGCCCGTAGATCAGGAGCGTGGGTCTGAAGTGCAAACAAAACTTTCATATAAAGTTGGCAAAAAAACTAATAAAGGAGTGCAGTAAAAAATTTCACATAGACATGGTCCACGGACTCCAAAAGGCCGCAAAAAAGGCAGACATCTTGGGAGTCCATGAATCGGTACAAAACGTGGTTGCATGGGGAAGCTGCGTGCGACACCCTCCACCCCAGGTCCCCGAGATTGGGGGGGAGGACACTCTGCAGGGGGACCTCCAGTGGGTCCTGGAGTTTGAGACTGTGGGCTGCTGACATCGCTCAGGATGAACTCATCATGGCCAATTAGTGTGACGAGCATGAGTCTCCGGAATGTTAGCGGGCAGAGGGCAGCACGGTGGTGCAGTGGGTTAGACCTGCAGTCTCACGCCGCCGAGATCCCAGGTTCGATCCCGGCTCTGGGTCACTGTCCGTGTGGAGTTTGCACATTCTCCCCGTGTCTGCGTGGGTTTCGGCCCCACAACCTAAAGATGTGCAGGGTAGGTGGATTGTCCACGCTAAATTGCCCCTTAATTGGAATAAATGAATTGGGATAAATGTTAGCGGGCACAGGGCTTCAATGTTAGGCAGAGCAAATAGGCACCCTTCTTACTCAGGCTGTATCATTCAGTGATCTCATTGCTGTCCTGCCTCAACACTTACGCCTCCGACACCTACCCCAGAGGCTGAAAATTCCCCGCCATCCTCTCTCCACAAGGGTGGACACCACGTTACCTTATCTTTCGGGGTCTCATCCAGCCAGCCCATTAGGCCTGGCTCCTTGACTCATCACCCCCCCCCCCCCCCCCCCCCCACCCCCCACCATGTGTCCTACAGCCGCCCCTACCCCATACTCCCATGTCACAGACTGCAGACTTACACAGCCTTAAAAGCTGACTGAAACAGCACAGGCAGCAGATCTCAGGGCCACCCACTCAAACCGCAACCCTCGCCCCACCCCGTGACTAGTCTTGTGCCCAGGACAGCTCTTTCTTTCACAGCCCCTGACACCACCCCCACCCCCCCCTACCCGCCTCCAAACCCCAAGGCCCATCCATACACTCCCCTCCCCTCCCACCCCGAGCTCTACCCTTAGACTCCCTGGTGCTCAGTGCAAACAGTGGTGCTCACCTCCTTCCTCCCTCTTGGGGGCCATGGCGCCTGGTTCCTGTTTTTATAAACCAATAGCAATTCGCGCCTGCGTGCAGTCACGTCTGGTGGGCGGGAAGATTCGATGAGGGCTGAAGAGGCCACATTACCCACAATAAATGCATTGTAATGGATTCAAATTCATACAAATCAGGTTTGCGCTCTTCCTGGGTGTATTTGGCCCCTCACGAGATTTAACGGCCATGACAGGATTTGCACCCATGGACAATGTGGCCGGTAAATCCCACCCCAGGAAAGATCATAACCTCTGAGTTGGAGTTAGCGGAACAATGGAGCAGCTAAATTCAATGCAAGAGGGTCAACCTAGACCTTGCTCTGACTGCTACAGTAACTGGTTAACAATCAGCATCGGTGGAAAAAAAAGCTGAATGTTTCTAAGAATCCATCTGCAAAATGAAGAGTCTGAAATATTTGAGCTTCAGTTCTTCAAGGGCAGGATGGCTGAAATAAGAAACTAAAATAAGAAATTCTGTCAAGTCAGAGTTTACAGAAAGCAAAATCTAATTATCACTTGCAAGTACTTGACATAGTGCAAACATGTAATGCCTGAGCATGTAAATTCTGAGAATTTAAATTCAGTCACTGTCTGAATTGCTTTGGTGTAGGTGATACTGAGAGAGAGAATATCACACCCTCTGTCCCGAACACACATTTGACAGGAAGACGCCATATAAATGTGAACTGCCATCTCCTGTGGAGATAATGGAAGCTGTTAAGATCTCAGCAGGAATTGTGTCCTCCAAGTTATGTCCTAGACCGGTTTCTGGATTTCTGCCTTCCGGGAATATACATAATGGTGGAATAAAAAGCCAGTTGCATAGCTTGGTCAGTGTGGACCAGTGCTGAGTGTGTCAGAGGGTGTGCCACAGAAACAAAAATACAGCAGATTTTCTCCCCCTGCTCTGGCAGATAAAAGTACAAGTCTCGCTCTCTCTCTGATTGCCAAGGCCAACCAAGGCAGCAAAACTACAGCTGTAAAGGAAGCAGGACATCATCCCAGCTAAACTGCAGGACACTGAGGAATCTCAAAACCAACTACTCAACCGCTGAAGTCAGCGCTACTGGAATCATCAATCTCAAACGCTGCAGTGCGTCACCATCTACTCCTCACACACAAGTCTAAAAACGGTTGGTATATGGGGAGGGCCTTCCCGGTGGCCTGGCCCGTGATCGGGGCCTACCGATCGGCCCCTGTAGGGCTCCGGCATATTTCCTGGGGGCCGTCGTGGAAACGGGAACCCACGTGCATGCGCGAACTCGCGCCGGCCGTGGTGCACATGCACGAACCCGAAGCGGCCATAGCGCGCCTGCGTGGACTCGCGCCGGCCGTGCCGCACCTGCTGGAGCAGCGGAGACCACTCTGCCGCCAACCTAGCCAGAGTGGCCTCCGCCAAACCCCCGCCAACCTGTGTGGGGGTTTCCCATCCAGAGTTTAACAAATTGGAGCTCATGCCAAGACAGTTCCCACAGTGGGATTGAGAGTAACAAATCTGGCAACACTCCAGGAAATGGAGAGGGGTGATTAGAGGGGGAGAAGAACACCGAGTCTCGTTATACGCAGATGACTTATTGTTATATGTGTCGGACCCAGCGGGGGGGATGATAGAGGTTATGCGAATTTTGAGGGGGTTCAGGGAATTCTCGGGGTATAGGCTAAACATGGGGAAGAGTGAATTATTTGTGATACATCCAGGGGACCAGAGTAGAGAGATAGAAGGCTTACCGCTAAGGAAAGTGGAAAGAAACTTCCGATACCTGGGGATTCAGATCGCTAGGAGCTGGGGAACCTTGCACAGACTTAATCTGACACGGCTGGTAGAACAAATGGAGGAGGACTTCAAGAGGTGGGACATGCAGCCTCTATCGCTGGCGGGCAGGGTGCAAGCAATTAAGATGATGGTCCTCCCGAGGTTCTTATTTGTATTTCAATGTCTCCCTATACTAATCACCAAGACCTTTTTTAATAAAATAGATAGGAGCATCACGAGCTTCGTGTGGGCAGGGAAAGTTCCGAGAGTAAGGAGGGGGTTCCTTCAGCGTAGTAGGGACAGAGGAGGACTGGCACTACCGAACTTGGGTGATTACTATTGGGCCGCCAATGTGGCAATGATACGTAGATGGATGATGGAGGGTGAGGGAGCGGCGTGGAAAAGACTGGAGAGAAAGTCCTGTAAAGGGACGAGTTTAGAGGCGCTGGTGACGGCGCCGCTACCGTTCTCACCTAAAAAGTTTACCACGAACCCGGTGGTGACGGCAACACTGAATATCTGGGGACAGTGGAGGCGACAGAGAGGGGTGCGGGGAGCCCTGGTGGGGTCCCCTATCAGGAACAACCATAGGTTCGCCCCAGGAAGAATGGATGGAGGATTTCAGAGCTGGTACCAGTTGGGAATTAGGAAGGTGGGAGATTTATTTATAGATGGGACTTTTGCGAGCTTGGGAGCATTGGAGGAAAAGTATAAGTTGCCCCGGGGAAATTTCTTGCGATATATGCAGGTGAGGGCGTCTACTAGACAACAGGTGAGGGAATTTCCGTTGCTCCCGACACAGGGGATACAGGACAGGGTGCTTTCAGGGGTGTGGGTTGGAGAGGGCAAGGTGTCAGAGATTTATAGAGAGATGAGGGAAGAGGGGGAGGAGTCGGTCGGCGAACTAAAAGGAAAGTGGGAAGAAGAATTAGGGGAGGAGATAGAGGAGGGTATGTGGGCTGATGCCCTAAGCAGGGTAAATTCCTCTTCCTCATGCGCCAGGCTTAGCCTGATTCAATTTGAGGTGCTACATAGAGCACACATAACGGGGGCAAGATTGAGCAGGTTCTTTGGAGTGGAGGACAAATGTGGGAGGTGTGGCGGGAGCCCGGCAAACCACGCACATATGTTTTGGGCGTGCCCGGCACTGGAAGGTTATTGGAAGGGAGTGACGGGAGTGATTTCGCAGGTGGTGAAGGCCCGGGTCAAACCAGGCTGGGGGTTAGCTCTATTTGGAGTTGCGGAAGAGCCGGGAGTGCAGGGGGCGAAAGAGGCCGATGTCGTGGCCTTTGCGTCCCTAGTAGCCCGGCGCAGGATCCTACTCATGTGGAAGGAGGCGAAACCCCCCGGACTGGAGGCCTGGGTAAATGATATGGCGGGGTTCATTAAACTGGAGCAGATAAAGTTTGCCCTGAGAGGATCGGCTCAAGGGTTCACCAGGCGGTGGCAGCCATTTCTCGACTACCTAGGGGAACGTTAGAGGGAAGACAGATGACCAGCAGCAGCAACCCAGGGGGAGGATGGGGGGGGGGGGGGGGGGGATTAGTTTAGTTTAGGTCAATAGACAATGGGGTTTTGTTACCTGTGTATTGTTAAAAAATTCTGTTTTGTTATTGTTTCGTTTGCTTTGTAAGAGGGAAAAATTGTTGTTTGGAAAAAATTTTCAATAAAATATATTTAAAAAAAAACAAATCTGGCAACCATTCCCTGGGTTCAGTTATAAATTAATTTTACACATTTCACACTTGAGAAGAGGGTTTGCAACATTCCCCCCCCACCCCCCCCCCCCCCCCCCCCCACACCTCCCACCCCACCACCGCTCTACCGCATCCCCCCCAGGATGTATATTCCTGGGGTCTGGATTCTTCAGATGGTTGATGTTTCGTCCATTAATGTGTTTACCAGAAGATTCAGGATCCTTCTGTCTTCTCCATTGGCCAGTGCTTTGGAAGGAGCCGTTGTGCATTTCCTTGGAATTTGAATTCTGCCGTGACAGGGGGCATTAGCGCATCTTCAGAGATAACGAGGTTGCTGTGGTTTTCTGAAGGGCGGAAATTTATTTTGTGTGAGTCGTAGCCAATCATCACTTAAGTCAGTGTTAAGCCTTTGTCCATCCTATTTAAAAAATATATTAAGTAGACAGTATATATATAATATATATATGAATGTCTATAAATAAAATATTTGTTCATGTCTTCCTCCATGACAATACAAATTCCATTTCATTAGTTTGGTTTGTATTCAGTCCCAAAACCAGAGATGAGGGACAGTGCACTGACCACGTGACCCAATCATTTTCACCAAGTAGGCTGGAATTTTCACTACACGACAAATGCTTCCTGTTGTTCAAGAATTGCATCCTTCTGGAAAACCTGTAATCCCTTGATTACAAAGTTCTCCTGTGCTTTCCATTCACATTTGTTGAAAAGTAAAGTAAGCATGTGTATGAATCACTGTTATTGTAGACAGACAGCTTTGTAGACAGTTTTCACAGTAACGTCATTGCAGTGTTAATTTAAGATTACTTGTTACACACAAATAAAGATTATTATTGTTATAATTTTCACTTGGCTCATTGTTACAGGAATCATCTATTTATCTGACGGGGCGCGATTCTCCACTCCCACGCCGGTTGGGAGAATCGCCTGGGCCGCCAAAATTTCCGGGGACACCGGTCCGACGCCCTCACGCAATTCTCCCAAGCGGCGGGAACAGCCCGGTCGAGTTTTGCGGGCCGCAGGCCAGAGAATCGCCGGAGACACGCAAAATGGCGATTCTCCGGCACCCCCGCTATTTTGAGGCCCGGATGGGCCGAGCGGCCAGGCCAAAATGGCGGGTCCCCCTCGGCGCCGTCCACACCTGGTCGCTGCAGTCGTGGGCGGTGCGTGAACGCTGGGGGGGAAGGCCTGTGGGGGGGGGCGAGGGGGGATCCTGCACCGGGCTTCACCTGGAATGTGGGGTGGCCCGCGATCGGTGCCCACCAATCGTCGGGCCGTCCTCTCTGAAGGAGAACCTCCTTCTTTCCACGGCCCCGCAAGATCCGTCCCCCATCTTCTTGCGGGGCGGATTTAGAGAGGACGGCAACCACGCATGCGCGGGTTGGTGCTGGCCAACCCGCGCATGCGCGGATGACGCCCGTTATGCGGCGCCGGCCGTGTCATCTATGCGGCGCCGCTTTTACGCGGGCGACAAAGCCTGGCGCGTGTAGATGACGCGGCCCCGATCCTGGCCCATTGTCAGGGCCTGAATCGGTCGGGACCGGGGCCGTTCCGCGCCGTCGTGAACCTGGACGGCGCTCACGACGGCGCGGCCACTTCGGCGTGGGAGTGGAGAATCCCGCCCAGGGATCTTGCATTAAGTCAGCAGCGACAGGGCAGCACGGTGGCGCAGTGGGTTAGCCCTGCTGCCGCACGGCGCCGAGGTCCCAGGTTTGATCCCGGCTCTGGGACACTGTCCATGTGGAGTTTGCACATTCTCCCCGTGTTTGCGTGGGTTTTGCCCCCACAATCCAAAGATATGCAGGGTAGGTGGATTGGCCACGCTAAATTGCCCCTTAATTGGAAAAAATGAATTGGGTTCTCTAAATTTTAAAAAAATGTCAGCAGCGATTCCTGGCTTTTATTCGACCCAAGGAAATGAGAGCACGGAATGTGAATCATGGATTCAGAGGATGACACAACACGTTAGAAAACCCTTCAGCATGCAATGCCTGTGCCGTAGCTCTCCAATTATTCCCAATCGCTTTCTTTCTTTCTCTTCTAAGTATTTATCCAAGTTTCCTTTGATTACCATCGAACCTGCTTCTACCACCCTTTCAGGCAAAGCATTCAAGTTCGCAAAAACTCACTCGGTAAAAAATGTTTCTTTCCATCACCCCTGGTACTTGTACCAATCGTTTTAACTCAACTTACCAACCATTCAGCCTCTGGAAACAGTTCCTGCTTAATTGCCCTCCCAGAATCGTTCATGATTCGGGTCGGAATTATCAGGGTCGCAGTGCGTTCCTACCCGTGGGTTTCCCGGTGGCGTGGGGGCGGCTTCAACGGGAAATCACATTGACAAGCGCCGGGAAGAGAGAATCCCGCTGCCCGCAAACGGCACGTCACCGAGAAACAGGCGGCTGGGGAACGGGAGAATCCCGACCCAAACCCCTCTTAACCTACTCTGCTCGAAGCAAAACAACTTCGAAGTGAAACACACAGAAAATTCAGGTCAGGCAGCATCTGTGGAGAGGAAAACAGAGTTTTCAGAGTGAAAGCACCCCACTGGAATTGTAAAATGGGCAAATGGGCAAAATCACTCGTAATTTGTTTTATTCATTCATGGGCATCGCTGGCTGGGTCAGCATTTTTTAGCCATCCCGCGGGGAACGTAAGAGTCAACCACATTGCTGTGGGTCTGGAGTCGCATGTAGCCCAGACCAGGTAAGGGTGACAGATTTCATGGATAGGATGGGTATAGAGGGATACAGCACTCGGAAGTGCTGAGGGTTTTGGCCAAGGGTGGTATGACTGGTACAGGCTTGAAGGGCCGAAGGGACTGTTCCTGTACAGTATTGTTCTTTGTTCTTTATTTCCTTCCCTTGAGGACTTTAGTGAACCAGATGGGTTTTTACAACAATTGACAATGGATGTTTTCATGGTTTTCTGTAGATTTTTAAATTCCAATGGAATTCAAATTCCGCTAACTGCCCTGGTAGAATTCAAACTCGGATCCCCAGAGGATTTCCCTGGGACACTGGATGACTAATCCAGCAGCAACACCACTCCATCACTGCCTCCACATTGTATAGCGATTACTGACTGGGTATACAGGAATTAATCATTTCATTGAGAGATTAAAACAACTTCATAAGTCACAATATACAAATTAGTCGACAGATTAAAAAAAGGAATAAGCTATAAAATCCTCGCCATCTACTCAACACTTGTTTGATAATAATGGAGATTTATTTTTCAAACTCTGTCCAAAGGCCTGTCTTAAATTTTTGCCAATCTCTGGTCATAATTATAAGGACAGAAGTCTTCATTTGTGTGTACTCAGTGAGAGTCTTTATTGAACTGATCTTAAGATGCCTGCCTCCAGAAGCAGAGTGCCCCATGTCAGAATCACATGTCTATCTGATTTGATTTATTATTGTCACATGTATTAGTATACAGTGAAAAGTATTGTTTCTTGCATGCTATGTAGCCAATGCATACCGGATGTAGGGAAGGAAGGAGAGACTACAGAATGTAATGTTACATTCATAGCTAGGGTGTAGAGAAAAGATCAACTTAATACGAGGTAGGTCCATTCAAAAGTCTGATGGCAGCAGGGAAGAAGCTGTTCTTGAGTCGGTTGGTACGTGACCTCAAACTTTTATATCTTTTTCTTGCCGGAAGAAGGTGGAAGAGAGTATGTCCGGGGTGCGTGGGGTCCTTAATTATGCTGGTTGCCTTTCCGAGATAGCGGGAATTGTAGACAGAGTCAATGGATGGAAGGCTGGTTTGCGTGATGGTCTGGGCTACATTCATGACCTTTTGTAGTTTCCTGCGGGCTTGGGCAGAGCAGGATCCATAGACAGGGGCAGTCTATGGCAAGCCAGTCAGTCAGTATAGTATTGCATTTCCCAAACCCAAACGTCCACTGTCTCACATCAAAATAAAATACAAACATCTCTGTTATCTCAGTGAACAAAAGACACATTTGTATGGATGATCCTGTGTGGCTGAGTTGCCCAAGTTACCCATAATATACCCACTGTTCTCATGCATTGACAACTGTTTGGTTGACTGGTCAGTCTCTGCACATGCATTGTACACAGACTTGAAACTGTGCTGGTCTCTTAACGGAACCATAAGACCATAACAAACAACTTTGCTTGCTGTTCGGATGCCTGCGTTTACACCGGTATATTTGGTCGTTCACTTCACTGCGTACAATCGAGGTGACAATTTCTCGACACATGTGCCAAGTTTCCATACGGGCTGACTCCTGTTGAGAGGATTGAAGGTTTACGCCCTGACTGGTTTCCAGCGCTTAGCTCTTGCCAGACTGAAAATTGGCTTTCTTCCATTTCACCTTGGTCTTTCCCTCAGGCCTGTTGTAACTTTCGGTTTCAATGGCTTTTCTGTTACTTTCGATGTCACTAGCTTTCGGAGCGCTGCTACTTCCTCAGGTGAATGAAGAGGTCTGTTCCAGAAACACATATATCTATTCCAGAAACACATCCTGGAAACCAAGATAGAGGCCATATTCTCAACTTGCGCTCAGGATGCAGCAGACCAGCTGCGGAACACCGCCAAACAGATGAGACAACAATACTATGCCACCTATATGCATACCAAGAACAGAAAGCTTGAGAAACTTGGCATCACCACCGGCAGCAACCAAGCCACCCCCGGTGTCACAGTAGAAAACAATACAGGGAAATCTATTGTCAACTTGTCAGACTACACCCTTCAACCAGACGAAATCGAAGTCCTCAGCAGAGGGCTTAATTTCTGCACCACCAAAATGGACCCCATCAGACTCGCGGCAGACACGGAGGAATTCATCAGGCGAATGAGGCTCCGGGAATTCTTCCACAGACCCCAAGAGGCCAACAGCGAACCCAAGCAGACTACCAATGAACCGGAACAGCAGACCGAGAGATCTGCGGTGCGGCAACCGAAGAGGAAAGAGTCGAATTGGACCCCTCCGGAAGGCCGCTGCCTTAGACTCGACATGTATGCTCAAGCCGTCAGGAGTCGCGTCAATGCCCGATTCATCAGTCGCATTCACAAGACAACCCCGAACGTCACCCAAGCACAACGCAATGCCATCCGCGCTCTCAAGACCAACCACAGCATCGTCATCAAACCAGCAGACAAAGGGGAGGCCACTGTCGTACTGAACAGAACGGACTACTGCAAAGAAGTATACCGACAACTGAACAACCAAGAGCACTACAGACAGTTACCCGCAGATCCGACCAAGGAACACACCCGCCAACTTAACAGACTGATCAAGACCTTGGATCCAGATCTTCAGAGCACCCTACGTGCTCTCATCCCACGTACTCCCCGCATTGGAGATCTCTACTGCCTCCCAAAAATACATAAGGCCAACACACCAGGCCACCCTATCGTTTCAGGCAATGGGACCCTGTGTGAGAACCTCTCTGGCTACATCGAGGGCATCTTGAAACCCATCGTACAAGGTACACCCAGCTTCTGCCGCGACACGACGGACTTCCTACAGAAACTCAGCACCCATGGACCAGTTGAACCAGGAACATTCCTCGTCACAATGGACGTCTCGGCACTCTACACCAGCATCCCCCATGACGACGGCATTGCTGCAACAGCCTCAGTACTCAACACCGACAACTGCCAATCTCCAGACGCAATTCTGCAACTCATCCGCTTCATTCTGGATCACAACGTCTTCACCTTCGACAACAAGTTCTTCATCCAGACGCACGGAACAGCCATGGGGACCAAATTCGCACCCCAATATGCCAACATCTTCATGCACAAGTTTGAACAGGACCTACTCACCGCACAGGACCTTCAACCGACGTTATACATCAGATACATCGATGACATTTTTTTCCTTTGGACCCACGGCGAAGAATCACTGAAACGACCACAGCGAAAAACCGCACCGACCTCCTCAGAAGACAAACATGGGACACAACCGCCAGAATACCCTTCGTCGTCCAGTACTTCCCCGGAGCGGAGAAACAACGTCATCTTCTTCACAGCCTTCAACACATCATTGATGACGATGAACATCTTGCCAAGGTCATCCCCACACCCCCATACTTGCCTTCAAACAACCGTACAACCTCAAACAAACCATTGTTTGCAGCAAACTACCCAGTCTTCAGAACAGTGACCACGACACCACACAACCCTGCCATGGCAATCTCTGCAAGTCGTGCCAGATCATCGACATGGATACCACTATTACACGTGAGAACACCACCCACCAGGTACGCGGTACATACTCGTGCGACTCGGCCAACGTTGTCTACCTCATACGCTGCAGGAAAGGATGTCCCGAAGCGTGGTACATTGGCGAGACCATGCAGACGCTGCGACAACGAATGAACGGACATCGCGCGACAATAACCAGGCAGGAATGTTCCCTTCCAGTCGGGGAACACTTCAGCAGTCAAGGGCATTCAGCCTCTGATCTTCGGGTAAGCGTTCTCCAAGGCGGCCTACAGGACGCGCGACAACGCAGAATCGCCGAGCAGAAACTTATAGCCAAGTTCCGCACACATGAGTGCGGCCTCAACCGGGACCTGGGATTCATGTCGCATTACATTCATCCCCCACCATCTGGCCTGCGAAATCCTACCAACTGTCCTGGCTTGAGACAATTCACACCTCTTTAACCTGGGTTACCCCATCTCTGGATCTGTAAAGATTTAATCACCTGCTAATGCTCGCATTCCTAGCATTGTTTGGCATCTTTGAATTTGTCTACATATGTGTTTCTGGAACAGACCCCTTCATTCCCCTGAGGAAGGAGCAGCGCTCCGAAAGCTAGTGACATCGAAACAAACCTGTTGGACTTTAACCTGGTGTTGTAAGACTTCGTACTGTGCTCACCCCAGTCCAACGCCGGCATCTCCACATCATTTTCCGTTACTAGAAGAGGGATTGAGTGCAGCATGACATCAATCTCTGTACAGGACTATTTTCCATAGATCATAGATCATAGAATTTATAGTGCAGAAGGAAGCGATTTGGCCCATCGAGCCTGCACCGGCCCTTGGAAAGAGCATCCTACTTAAGCCCCCTACTTGAGAGAAGTGATGAGAAAGGGAAAGCTCAGCTGGCTACAAAGAAGGCTCAGAGATAGCAGAAGTCAGTGAATCATCCACCCCCTCAGCCCTCTGCCTTCATCAGCACACAGTGGTTAGCACTGTTGCTTCACAGCGCCAGGGTCCCAGGTTCGATTCCCGGCTTGGGTCACTGCCTGTGCGGCGTATACACGTTCTCCCCGTGTCTGCGTGGGTTTCCTCCGGGTGCTCCGGTTTCCTCCCACAAGTCCCGAAAGACGTGCTTGTTAGGTGAATGGGGCATTCTGAATTTTCCCTCAGTGAGCCCGAACAGGCGCCGGAGTGTGGCGACTAGGGAATTTTCATAGTAACTTCATTGCAGTGTTAATGTAAGCCTACTTGTGACACTAATAAAGATTATTATTATTAAGTATAGCAGAGGGTGCCGTGTCAGATTGGGGCTCGGGGTCACAACAGGAGATGTTTATCTTGAAAGTTGAGCATCAAGATGCAATCCACTTTCACGAGAGGCAGAAGATCAGCAGATTAATTCGGAGAATTAGAGCTCTATAGAGTTCAAATCCCTAATGTTTGTTTTTGTGGTGGAAACCTGCCGTCCATGCACAATGTGATCAGCATGTGACTCCAGTCACGTACCAATGTGGGTGACTCCTAAATACCTCGCCGCGTTGGCCTGACAGGTCACTCAGTTACTACATCAAACCGCTAGAAGGTGGGGCATGACTACAGGTTGCCAATGATGGGCAGTTAATACTGGCTCCGCCTGTGAGGTCCCAAAATAAAGACATAATAATAATATTATAATCTTTATTGTCACAAGTAAGTGTGGTATTATTCATACATGAAGGTAATGTAAGGGTTAATGAAATGGATAGAGCAAGGCAAAGCAGAACACAGTAAGCTTACATTAACATTGCAATGAAGTTGCTGTGAAAATCCCCTCGTCGCCACAATCCGGCGCCTGATCGGGTACGCAGAGGGAGAATTCGGAATGTCCAAATGACCTAACAAGCACGTCTTTCGGGACTTGTGGGAGGAAATCGGAGCACCCGGAGGAAACCCACGCAACACGGGGAGAACGTGCAGACTCCGCACAGACAGTGACCCAAGCCGGGAACCGAACCTGGGACCCTGGCGCTGTGAAGTGACAGTGCTAACCACTGTGCTACCGTGTAGCAACCAGTCAGCTAAAATGGCAGCTGAACTCTTAACGCAGTATTTCCATATTCAGACAACAGTTGTTACCCGTCACTGACTTGTACAAATCGTAGGACAGTTTTATATCTGCTTCTCCTTTAAGTGTCTTCTTTGTTGCTGCTATTAATCACTATTTCCTGCACATTTTTTTAAAATCGCAAGTGAAAGCATTAGCGACAAAATGTTTTCAAAAATCTTTCTTCACCGACTTCAATGTTTTATGATAGTCTGTAATACGCAGTTCAATAGAGGGCTGGTAAAATTAAGCTGGTCGTTATGGAGTCATTATCTGGCATTCTTCTATTCGCCATTAAGATAGAGGAGAAGGAGGAGGTGAAGCTGGAGGGAAAAGAAAATGAGGTAACGTGAGGACAATGTGTCATTCAGGATCTCATACATCCCAATACCCATGCACCCTCCCCCTCCCACTGCCAACACCGTCCCCACCCCTCGTTCAGTCACAATGAATCCTGAGTGAGGAGTTCTCTGAAGAGGAATATGCTCCACCAAAGAAACATTTGCGAGTGACGCCAACTATCAAATAGAGAACATCGCCCCCACTTTGATGGTATTGGGTCATTTCCGGCAACCCTGACAGTGTAATACATCAAAACCCTTTCTCCAATTACTCCTCCACCTACCCTTCAAATACATGATGAATACTGTAACCAGTTAAAATGGCTAACTCCCGATTTAGAATGGCTAACCCCGATTTAAAATGGCGAACGGAAAAGGCTGATGGGAAAATCAGCCAACAGGACTAAAACAAGCAGCTGCAGGTAAACTGTGTATTCACCTCTGGGAAGGCCAGACAGGATCGATACCTGCAGCCATCAGCAGAACAAAACACCAGCCTTCTGAATACTAATGAGCAATCCCCGGGAACAATGTGCAACAATTTAGACACACAAAGCCAACCCAGACTCTTCGGCGCCAACAGGAGCCTACACAAAGGGAGGTGAACGATCACCCCAAGACCGCCCATCGATCAAGGAAAAGCTCCAGCATTGGAGAATATCGAACCAAGTGATTGGGACAAAGTCCAATCACTTGGAACCAGGTACAGGGTCCGCCCCGAAAGGCGGGAAGCCCCTGGGGACTATAAGAATAGAGTCCCAAGTTCAAATCAACCCTTCTGCCACCCCTTCTGCACCCTCCTGCGACCCTTCTGCTAGCCTTCTGCAACAGCCGCTCAAATCGCAAGTCTTACTTCAATGCTCGCTACAAGATAGGCGCTCCTAGCTATCGATCTGTACCAGCTTTGAATCCCGCAGGCTCAGAACCCAAACGAAAGGCCATTCGTTTCCCTGACCTGGTGGGCCATTTCCAAGTTAAGTATTGGCCTGTTAGTTGTAAGAAGTAGCTTAGACGTAGAATTTATGCATGAGTATTGATTACTGTATATAATAAATGTGCATTGATTTAACTCTTACTAAGCGGTGTGTTGGATTATTGATCATTACTCGGACTTGAACCACGTGGCGGTATCAGAAAGATACCTGATGACTCAAGAGCAAAGGTGATAGAACAGAGCAATTAAACTAAGGCTAAAGTTAGCAGCAACATTTGGCGACTCTGATGGGACCCGATCTAGAAGTGGAAAACCACTCCGGGAGAACCCAAGAATTTGAATTAGAAACCCAATTGGAAACAGAAAACCACAAGTGTTCAAGCAGTTCTGATCAATAGTCATAATTCGGAAGTGTGTGTATGCATGCGTAACTAACAGGGCTATAAGGTAAAACTGATAGATTTTTGTTGCGTCAAAACTGTCGGAAGTTTGTATATCGGAAAGTAGCGAAAGTCGTACCTGTATTTACAGCACCGCCTTAGCTCCCCTGTTCCAAATTTAGAAGAGGCATTCGGATAGGCAAGATGGCAATGCAGGCAATGCAGCGCCTCATGAACCCTGAGGAATTTGCAGTCGCAGCGACCAGCAGCAGTAGAGTGGGACAATGTCCCATTTGGGAGGAAGAAATCAGGAAATATCTCAAAGGGAAAGGATGGCCCCTTTGGAATGATTTCTGTGATAACGAGGAATCAGGTCCCGGGAATATAGGACATACTTGGTGGGTGAACCTGAGCCAGACCCACAAAAAGAGCTTGGGAAAAGCTCGCAAGCCGATGGCAATCGTGTCCTGTTTGGCACAATTGCGAGGCACAGAGGAAGTCGTTAAGACGCTCCGCAAAGAAGTTGAGGGCATACATCGGATGAGTTAGGTCGATGTAAGCGAAGTAGAAAAGGAGAATATGGAATTGAGGAGGAAATTGGCAGCAAAAGATGGAGAGATGGATGACGCCAAACGGGCTCACCAGTCTTGTCTGGCGCATTTAAGCAGCTTCCAGTCTCAATACGAAAAGGCCTATCAGGACATGCAACGTGCAGTCCTGGTATGAGAGGAGATAGAAAAACAGGTAGAGACATTACAGAAACAGTGTAGTGATCTCAAGGCAGCATTAAGAGCACTCCATGCTGCCACCACAGAACAAAGACAAAGCACCTTAGATCACGCAAAGTGCCGGAAGCAGATTGCAGAGCTGCAATCACTGCTTTCTGTTCAAAAAGTTTTTCAGGAAACCTTTGGGGAAAAATTAGATCAGGAAGGTGGCCCTGATTGGGAAGAGTTAAACGAAACAGCGCAGAGATATGTTCAAGGAACATGTGCGCAGGGAAAGCCACAAAAGAGAAAAGCGCCCCAACCCCCCACACAGCAGATAGTTCAAGCTCCAATGAACCCTGTAACCACCCACCGCACAGCCACATTGGACGATGCGGAATATCTATATTCCACCCCCTTAACAGTGACCCAATTACGGGACGCGTGCGAGAAGATCTCACCGTTCCTCCCCACCTCAGACCTCCACCATTTCTTTGCCACAGTTAGACATCAGACGCACATGTACGGCCTGGATGAGCGAGAGCGTGTAAAGCTCACAGTTTTAAGTTTAGACCCGTCAGTAGCAGCAGCCCTTCCCGACCCACCGAATGTAGGAGGAGGCACCTTTGCAGAAATGCATACCGCGATCCTGGATGCGATCGGGTTTAACCGGGATGACCCCGTAGATGGCCTCAACAAATGTAGGCAGAAGAAACCTGAGCACTCCACAGCGTTCGCTGGACGCCCGTGGATCCACTTTGCAGCAGTCTTTGGAGACGTAGACCGTGCCCATTTGTCCCCAGACAACATGGCCAAATGGACCCGCACCCTTATCTCCCATGCCACAGAAACAGGACAGAAAGCTTGTACGAGTTATGATCCCTCAGAGGAGGCCCATAACGAGAAGTGGGTAGTGAAAAGATTGTCCCGCGTTTGGGAGCAATCTGTTCAAAGTAAACCCGCAGCTAAGAATACCGAGGAAAAGCAGGCCGGAGCAGAGATGCAGGCAGTAAAAACACACCAGAACCCCTCATGGGTGAATGAGGGAAAGAACAGCCCCCCACCCAAGTCACTAGAGTGTTACAACTGTGGACAGTTGGGACACTTCGCAAAAGAGTGCAATGCCCCTAAAAAGCCACAGAGAGCCCAGCAGACGGGCACTCTGATTAAGAAAAAGACAGAGCCCATTCATAGCGTCAGCGCCCGTTCAGCTCAGACGGACTTGACCGGAACGGACTGACGGTGTACGGGCTCCCCCAGTTGGGTCTGCGACACCCTTTGGGGTAGGTCAGGACGACCGGTAGTTGCAGCAAAAATTCAAGGACAGCCCATCGAATTTCTCTGGGACACAGGAGGGTCCCGCACCACAATAAATTCCTCCACCCTGTTTCAAAAAGACACGTGGCCCACTACAGCCACTTTCACCCTCAGCGGCTTTACAGGCCACTCATAGCAGGGACACATCACAGCCCCTGTACCCATTCAAATCGGCACCATCACCACCAAGCACCCCGTGGTTTTAGTTGACCTGCCCCACACAGCAGAACACATTCTGGGAATTGATTTCATCAATTCCCACAATCTTTCATTTGATCCAGTCAACCAGTGTGTCTGGAAGATGGCAAAATCCGCAAGAGCCCCCGCAACGCACAACATAGGAGAGTACATGAACAAAATTAGCGCAGTAGGCGAATTTTTGTTCAACCCGACCACGCTTAGTGCGGACAAGCAGGTTAGGGCAGTTCTGCAAAAGAACAGGGCAGCATTCGCGACCCACAAGCACGACTGTGGACGGATGACTGGCTCCGTACAAGTAACAGGACCTGACCCTAGACCCCAGAAACAGTACGAATTTCCCCAAGAGGCAGAGGAAGAAATCTCGAAAGTAATAGAAAGCTTATTAGAGCAGGGCGTACTTAGATCAGTAGCCTCCACTAATAATGCCCCGATTTGGCCAGTGCGAAAGCCCGATGGATCATGGCGACTGACCATCGATTATCGGGAACTCAACAAAGTCACCCCCGCAGCAGCCCCCACAGTAACCACAAGTCCCGAGACCATGCTCAAGCAGGGACTCAATTCCCGATTCTTCACGGCTTTGGACGTCAGGAATGGATTCTGGTCCATTCCATTGGCAAAGGCGTGCCAGTACAAATTTGCCTTCACCTTTAAAGCGCAGCAGTACACGTGGACATGCCTGCCACAAGGCTTCCACAACTCCCCCTCCATTTTCCACCGACAGCTGGCAAATGGTTTAACAAAATTTTCTCGCCCCGAATGTCTGGTACAGTATGTAGATGACCTACTACTGCAGACAGACAACAAGGAAGAGCACATTGAGCTTCTGTCCAAACTCCTGGAACTATTACATTCAATTGGTTGTAAAGTCAACCCCAAAAAGGCCCAGATTTTGGAAGAAAAATTGATATATTTGGGAACAATTATCACGCACGGTAAACGCGAGATCGAGCATAAAAAGATTGACTCAATCGCTAAATTGCCCCTTCCCCAGAACGTTTCAGCCCTCCGGTCGTTTTTAGGACTGGTTGACTACTGCCGAAACCACATTGACGGTTTCGCCAGCAAGGCAGCGCCCCTCTCAGACCTGCTAAAGAAAGGAGCCCCCTGGGAATGGCTTCCGCAGCATACGGATGCTGTGGACTCTTTAAAACAGGCACTCATAGCAGCCCCCGCACTACAAGTTCAAGACCCGCTTTCCCCTTACGCCACAGAGGTAGCGATCACAGACCGCACCCTTTCAGCCGTGCTCCTCCAGGAACGGCACGACCAGCTAAGACCCATAGCTTACACTTCCAGAATTTTAGATGCTGTGGAGCAGGGATTTTCAGCCTGTGAGAGGCACCTGCTCGCAGTTTTCTGGGCAGTCCAGTACTTTTTGTATATTACCGGACTGAACCCCATCACAATTCTGACCGAACACACCCCCACCCAACTTTTATTGGACGCCCGACTCAAGGACGGTACCGTCAGTCAAATAAGAGCAGCCAGATGGACCCTTCTCTTGCAGGGACGGGACATCACTGTGAAAAGGACAAAGACACACACCTATTTAGCCGACAATTTACAGTACCCCGGAACCCCCCATGAATGTGAGATTATCTCTCCACACCACAACACAGGCCCCTTTATCGCTAAAACACCCGCCAGAAAGATAGATAGTTCAACCCAGAGCCCCCCGCACACAGACACGTGTGAGCCCATAAAGATTTATGTGGATGGATCTTCCACAGTCTTGGATGGGAAACGCATAACAGGTTGGGAGGAAATATCGTTAAAACTACCCGGACACTTAGGCGCGCAGGCAGCAGAGCTTGCGGCCATCGCATGTATAGCTGAACACCCAGATTCCTTCCCCAGCCCAGCAGACATATACTCGGACAGCCTCTATGTCTGTAACAGCCTTACGGAATTTCTGCCCCTGTGGGAAGCAAGAGGATTTGTTTCCGCAGACGGAAAACCCCTCCCCTCAGCCCCATTGCTCCGTCATATTTTAGAAAAAGCCCAGAACAGGACTTTTGGGATCATCAAAGTCCGCAGCCACCATCGTTCCTCCCCCCCTGGAAATGTGAAAGCCGACGCACTGGCTAAAGCAGGTTCCAGGCACGGATATTTTTGGACACCCTCCGAAAGCGCACCAGTGAGTGCAGTTCAGGTCTCACAGACAAAGATTGAGGATCTAGTGGAGGCCCAGAAGCAGGACAGCGCTCTCACGGAGATTGTAAAAGGGAAGTTTCCAGCCTCCTACGAGAGATTTAGAAATGCACTGACCACACATGACGGTGTGGTGTTAAAAGACACCCATTATGTGGTTCCTGAACAGGACAGGAATCAATTGATTTGTTTGTTCCATGACGGTCATGGACATCAGGGAATCGATCCCACTACAGCCCATCTCAAGCAGCTTTGTTGGTGGCCGAATTTAAAGGAAGATGTAAACCATTACATAGAAAATTGTCTTATCTGCCAAATATGCCAAAAAGGTCCAACTCAGCCACACCCGGCCCGTTAATGGCCCCTGGACTAACCTCCAGATTGATTTTATAGGACCATTGCCCCCTTGTAGGAATGGCTATAAATATGCACTTGTGGTGATTGACACATTTACAAAATGGGTGGAAGCATTCCCAGCCCGCACAAACACGGCAAAAACCACAGCCAAGGTTTTGACCCACCACATCTTTACAAGATGGGGACTCCCCCGCAGCATTGAATCCGACCAAGGTTCCCATTTTACAGGACGTGTCATGCAGAACGTCCTCACAATATTTGGCATCACCCAAAAATTCCACATTGCATACCACCCACAGTTGAGTGGTATCGTGGAGCGCATGAATCGGACCCTAAAATCCACCCTCAGAAAAATGGTCCAACAGAACAACACCACTTGGGACTCAGTCCTCCCTTTTGCGCTGATGTTTTTGCGTAACACTATTTCTACATCCACAGGTTACACCCCACACACTCTCATGACCGGACGCCCCATGAAAGGCACAGAATACTTGTTAGGTTTGGACCTGACCAGCCCCGCAGTGACGATCCTCACACACGAGAAAGCCGTGGAGCAATTAGTTGCAAATGTTAAAACGGCTCAGTTAGCAGCCGCAGCAAAATTGGGCACCAGAAAGAAACAGAGCAAGGCTTGTTTCGACAAGACAGTGCATGCGACTGAGTACAGTATCGGACAGCAAGTGATGCTTTCTGTATATAACCCCAGCACATTCCTGTCACCAAAATACTCGGGTCCATACTCCATTGCGGACAAAGTAAGCCCTTCCGTTTATAAAATAAAGTACCCCAATGGTAAGACTGCGTGGTTTCATATAAACCAGCTGAAGGCATATGGAACACAGTCGAACCACGCACACCACGTCATGCTCGACGCGGCACACCACACCCCGCCCACAGCCAACGTAACCGTACCAACCCCCACCACGTCCAGCCCAGCCACGGACTCGACCTCGACTCCACCCCCGAAATATACACTCCGCCCCAGCACGCCCACAGACTGCAGCAGCAGAGACAGCGACTGTGACTCGGACGATAGCCACAGCACGCCTCCCTACTATCCCCATGCAACTGGACCCACACCCAGCGACTTCGACTACGATCCAAGTGATCCCTTCCTGATCACTTTCCTGAACAAACCCCACCACCAACCACCGAACCACACTGACAACCCCGATTTTGTCCCCACACAACTAGACACCAATTACTGGCACCGTGACAACTCATACCGACTCGTCCGCAACGACGAGAGCGACCCCAACTCACACCATGCAGCCCTTTCAGCCCTAATCCACTCCAGAGTTTGGTACCCGGGAGAAGAGAACGACTTTGGGTCTGACTCCCAAACCGCCAACCCCTTTGCGACCCTGTTCGCAACCGAGAACTGAGGTGTCCAGATGATGCTTTAAAAGGAACCGCTTGGGAGAAGTGTTGTCCTTTCTGATGGAACCTGCAGAATGTTTTATGTTGTTTGTAAGTTTGTTAACTGTTGTATGTCCGACAGGAGAATTTTTTCTCACTGCCCCACGCCTATTCGGCCGAAACCTCTGAGGACTTGCCTACAGAGACTCACCAGTTCAGCAGAAACCTCTGAGAGCTTGTCTGCAGAGACTGGTTATGGAACCAGCCGCCCGCTCGTAACTGCCCTTCTGGTTCGAAGGATAGAACCACTACGGCAGCTCAACCACGATGACTACATTTTTTGCCCGTTCTTGTCGGTTGCTCAGGCAGTGGAGAAACGGCTTGAGACCCGCCCTGCCTGGGAACCCCCCCCCGCTGGTCAACTACGCTCGGGTAGGAGAGATACAGCATTGGTAGCCGTCCTACCCGGGGACTCCATCCAACTCTTACCCGTCGCGGCCCATACGCACCTCAGTTTGGCATTTTTCAGTTCAAAAAGTTTTGTTTGTTTAGGTAACCTTTAGGTTGCCGGCCATCTGCTATTTCCACCCTGGAACATTTGGATGGTAAATCAGCACTGGTTCATTATTGGGAAGTGTGCCGTGTCCTAAAATTTGTTTTTGAAAAAAAATGAGGGAGTCACACATAGTGACCAATTATAAAGGGAATAATTGGCACCAGAGGACAGACACACTAGCGTACCAGATATTAAACAAAGATAGTTACAGACACTATGCTTGTTTCTACAGAACTCCAGAAGCTCCAGGACCGGAGAAAACCAAGGAAGAAAAGGAAAGAGAACAGCCATGAGGACTTCCTTCAAGTGGATCGCCCTTGTGCTATTGGACATTTGGTTGCGTGTGAACGCGAACCCCATGACCACAAGACCCCCAGCCGTTAATGTTTCACTTTCCCGCAGTACCCAGATCCCAGTCACCAGCGACAGTACATCACCTTGGTGTGCCAGGTTCATAACCTGGTACTCCCTGTCCTATGTGATCGAAACACTACTAGCGTTGGCGATACTCTGCTGCATCGTGCAGACTATGCGTCTACGGAAATGGAGAAGGAGAGCCTACCGCGCTCGAACCCCGGTATATAGGATCAGATCCCCTATGTTCGGTTACGACCAGATCCCCGACCCCCGCGATCTATAATAAAGTAATAAAGTGCATTCACTTGCATTAATTGTTTTTGTAAATAAAGAACTGTAAAGAACCTTTTCATGAGCAAATTGTATGATCCTGAGCTTGACTGCCAAGCCAGGAAAGACTGTATGAAATGCTATGATTTTATTGTATGATTGAGGAAGATAGGATAATGGAATGTTTAAGTGAGTGTAGTATATTAAGAATAAGTTAGAGGTTCCAAGTTTATTGTTTTGTAATGCATGTCCCTGTCTGACATAGCGCCCTTAGAATTGTTAGTTAAAATTTTTTGTGCATAGCTATGGTCAGTGCATAGGCCATGAAGGAAGTGCCCCCCCCCCCCAGGTCAGGGAATGGAAAGCAACATAATGATGTGATCCTTCACGCTTCGCGTTAGGATCACAAGGAGGGAATGTATCCAGTTAAAATGGCTAACTCCCGATTTAGAATGGCTAACCCCGATTTAAAATGGCGAACGGAAAAGGCTGATGGGAAAATCAGCCAACAGGACTAAAACAAGCAGCTGCAGGTAAACTGTGTATTCACCTCTGGGAAGGCCAGACAGGATCGATACCTGCAGCCATCAGCAGAACAAAACACCAGCCATCTGAATACTAATGAGCAATCCCCGGGAACAATGTGCAACAATTTAGACACACAAAGCCAACCCAGACTCTTCGGCGCCAACAGGAGCCTACACAAAGGGAGGTGAACGATCACCCCAAGACCGCCCATCGATCAAGGAATCGCTCCAGCATTGGAGAATATCGAACCAAGTGATTGGGACAAAGTCCAATCACTTGGAACCAGGTACAGGGTCCACCCTGAAAGGTGGGAAGCCCCTGGGGACTATAAGAATAGAGTCCAAGTTCAAATCGACCCTTCTGCTACCCCTTCTGCACCTTCCTGCAACCCTTCTGCTAGCCTTCTGCAACAGCCGCTCAAATCGTAAGTCTTACTTCAACGCTCGCTACGAGATAGGCGCTCCTAGCTATCGATCTGTACCAGCTTCGAATCCCGCAGGCTCAGAACCCAAACAAAAGGCCATTCGTTTCCCTGACCTGGTGGGCCATTTCCAAGTTAAGTATTGGCCTGTTAGTTGTAGGAAGTAGCTTAGACGTAGAATTTATGCATGAGTATTGATTACTGTATATAATAAATGTGCGTTGATTTAACTCTTACTAAGCGGTGTGTTGGATTATTGATCATTACTCGGACTTGAACCACGTGGCGGTATCAGAAAGATACCTGGCGACTCAAGAGCAAAGGTGATAGAACAGAGCAATTAAACTAAGGCTAAAGTTAGCAGCAACAATACTGAACCAATCCAAGAATATCCTGTCAGATCAGACTTTGGACCCTGCATTGCCACATAAGTCTAAATCATCTGATTGAATAAGTCAGAATGAAGTAAACCAACCCTTTCCATTATGACTAATCTCCATGAATAGAAAAATATGATGAAAGTGGACATTTTCTTTTAACACAACATCTCCACAGTGAATACAAACCAACTTACTCTTTCTTCGCGCTGTACTTCCCCCAGTGGCATCTAATAGTGCTGTTTATTTTGATCCTTCCAGGTTCAAACCAAAGAGATTTTCAAAATTATACGGTACTGGTGTTATGTTCTATGTTGTGGCCATAGTACAAATGCACACAGAACATCTAGTTCCTTGACTAGTAAGACACTTTATAAACAGAATGAACACGTGGAAAGATAACTAATGAACTATGATACAAACGGTAACGAGTAAGTGAATTCAGTGAATTCACCTGGAGCTACTTCTAGTGTGACTGCCCTCTAGTCTGACTTACTACCAACTGCCGGATATCTTGAGTCACATGGTATCTCTATCGCCACCTGCTGGTTGGAGGTCAAATTGATAACTATTTTCATTAATAGATAACTATATACAAAATTGAGCACAGGCACATCACCACAGCGGATGTAATAACCCTCATGAGACCTATGGGACTGACCCAGTTGATCTCCCCCTGGGGCTCGTGGAATACGAGCTCCCCCGCTGAGGGTCGGAGGCCGAGCAGCTGGGGCTCATGAACCTTGTGCTGAAAAGCCGGCCCAAATTGGGACTGGCCATCCCAGCTGGGACTTAGATCTGTATGCCGTGTTGCGGCCTTTGCTTTCGTTTGCCGAAATAAACCTTCTTTGTGTAACCTTCTCGGGGCTCCTGAAGATATACTGGACAGTGTAGGTGGGGAGAAACTGTTCCTGCTCATTAAAGGATCAAGAACGAGAGGACACTGATTATAAGTGATTTGCAAAAGTAGCAAATGTGATGTGCCGAAAAAATCTTTTTCACACGACGAGTGGTTGGTGTCTGGATTGCACTGTCTGGAAGTGTGGTGGAGGCAGGTTCAATCGAGGCATTCAAGAGGGCATTAGATTATTACTGCACCTGAACATAAACAATCATAAAATCATGGAGTCCCTAGAGTGCAGAAGGAGGCCATTCGGCCCATTAGATCTGCACCGACCCTCTAAACGAGCACCCTGTCTCAGCCCACTCCCCCGCCTATCCCCGTAGCCCCAGCTCACCTGCACATCTTTGGACACTAAGGGGCAATTTAACATGGCCAATCCACCTAACCTGACTATCTTTGGACTGTGGGAGGAAACTAGAGGAAGCCCACGCAGACATGGGGAGAATGTGCAAACTCCACCCAGGCAGTCACTCAAGGCTGGAATTGAGCCCGGGTCCCTGGTGCTATGAGGCAGCAGTGCTAACCACCGTGCCACCCGTGCCAATGTGGCTGGAGGGTAGAGGTACCTGGTGCTTGATCTTGTCCCACGTACTTGTGACTAGGTTCATTTTCTCACCTTAACATCTCCCTCCTCATCACGGTTTAGCTCAGTTGGCCGGACAGCTGGTTTGTGAAGCAGAGCAAGGCCAGCAGCCCGGGTTCAATCCCCGTACCGGCTGAGGTTATTCATGGAGGCCCCGCCTTCTCAACCTGTGCCATTATCTGCTGCCTCACTGCTGCGGTGGGTCTTCAGAAGAAGATGGGTGCAACCTTAGAGTGGATGAGGATGAGCGTGGCCATGGATGAGATAAATAGAGGAGAGGAAGATTGCGGCTGGGTGACTCAGCTGCTGACTGCCCTTTCCCACCTGTATCAAAACCTTCTTCGAGCAGAGAGACCCCACTGACAGCCCCATAGTCTGTGCCTGGCAGATATAGCTCCCTAATGTGCTCGAGCACCAATCGAAGTTGGCACCAGGCTCCGGTGCCTCTATAGCGGCATGAATGCGTTCCACGCTGCACGCCAGCGCGGCACGCAAATTGTACAGTACCGGCCTTAGTATCTCAGTAACAGCCTTAGTATCGCATTAACAGGCCAGACTTGGTAGTCGGCGGTTTCCCGCGATGGTCCGTCTCCGCCAGGCGGACGTGACAATGGCGAGATTCACTTGTGGTATGTAAAAACGGGGACCGGGCGGCCTGGCCGGTGAGGGAGAGAGAGGAGATGAGTAAAGTTTCCAAAGGCGCAACAGTGCGCTGCAGTTGTGCCGCTGGTGGGGGGTGGAGGCGGGGGGGGGGGGGGCAGGAGTAGCGGGGGGGGGGCCAGTAGAAAAGCCATGGGGCCGGACTGGCTGGCCACGGACCGCCATTCTCGCAGCCGGCAAGGCAGCTATCTGGCTGCGCACTCGACTGACTGCCCACCATGGGCCGTGAATGCGCCGAGCTCCACCGGCCATATGGGTGCCCCCTACCCCCCCAGGAACCGCCAGACCCCAGTCGGCCCATCGACGTGGCCCGGCACAGCCAGTGGCCTCAGGTATTGACATCCCTCAGCGTACCCATCTGTGGCACTGCCCCAATGCAAGGGATTAGGGTGGGTGGTGGGAAGGTGTAGAGCACACCCCGAACTGCGGTCGCATGCACCGCGGCCCCATTCACTCTCCATGGCACACTGCCCCCAGGGCAGGTGCCCCACCAGTGGCACTACCGCCAGCCCATCCTGCAAGAACCGTCTGGCACCAGGCCCTACCTGCCCACTGCATTCCTGTTACCATCCACCCTGCCCAGATAGGTGGGCACAACCCTTGTGTCGCACATAGGACCCACGGCATACAACAGCTATGGTCCCCAAGGGGTGCCCACCTCCCTTGCCCAGCCCTGTCCGTGATCCCTGCCTGCATGCATAGCACCACGCATAGCACCGCCACCCCCCCCCCCACCCGCATCCAGGTGGCACCCTGCAGGCAGAGCAGCATGCAGCCCACCCAAGGTCGACCCCATGGGAGGGTACAGGTCAGGGGCCGCAGAATGTGCCGCTGGCAGGAACGGGCGGTGGTGCAGGAGGTTCCCCGGTGATGGGCACTAGCGGAGTCAGGGACGCTGTGCGGAGGGAGGGGTGCCGTGGGGGGGGCCCTGTGTTGTGGGACAGGGGCGGTGCCAGGTGCGCGGCGGTGGCCTCACCTTGGCCGTCCTGAGGAGGTCGTGCAACGTCTTCCAGCACTGCTGTCCGGTCCTGCCGCTGGGGCCCACAGCGCCCACTGACTCTGCCACCTGCGCCCAACATTTAACCTCGTTTAACATCAGCGGATGGCAGCCTCCATCCCACCCCGGAGAACAGGGTGTCCCGCCTCTCCTCCGTGGCATCCGGCAATGTCTCCAGCTCTGTATCAGCGAATCCCGGGGCTGCTCTCCGGGGTGGCATCTTCTTGGCTGGAATGAGAGTGTGTGGGGAGTGGAGTGCTTATCCGCAGCTCCAGCTTGGCAGACTCTCCAGCGCCAATCCCGACCACAGCGAATCCCACGCCGGCATTTGTTGGAATTGCACTAGTTCCACATGGCGGATGGGGTGGCCCAATAGCATGTCCTGAATCGTTCCGGCAGTCACGCCCCCATTGTCACCGGAGAAGTCCCGTAATTCCGTCCCGGCATCAGCACTTAGTCTCTGAAACAGAGACCCCAGCACAAAGTATTTCCTTTCATTAAGTGGAGATTATAATCGGAAGCATAGTTATCTGAACCCGAGTTAAGAATGATCCCAAATGTAGTTAACCGCGTACTGTAATTTATGTTGATATCATTTTTAACTACATCAGTTAACTGTATATGTTACCAAACAGATAATAGGATTAAAAATGACAACAATATGGTCTTCCGGGTGCGGCGATGACCAGCTAAGTCGCACGTTTCAGCAGCTCCCGGTGGAACGGACTTTTGGGCTCTTAATAGGAGCCCCAACGGCAATTTTAACGGCTAAAAACACTGTGCGGTAAACCAGAAGGGAATCCCCCCTGGACACGGATGGAAAAAGGAGAGGAAAGTGGCCGGATTGCGGTGGATCCTTTAGAGCAGTGGCAAGGAAGGCAAGCAAAAACCAAGATGGCATCGGAAGGAGGCAGTTTAATATGGGGCCCTGACCAACAAGAGTCCCTGCGGCGCTGCGTGGAAGAACTTAAAAAGGAGATGAAGAAGGAGCTGCTGGCCCCGATATTACAGGCGATTGAAGGGCTAAAGGATGAGCAAAAGACCCAGGAGCAGGAGCTTCGGGTCGTGAAGGCAAAGGCTGCCGAGAACGAGGACGACATACAGGGCCTGGTGGTGAAGACGGAGATGCACGAGACACACCATAAACGATGTGTGGAAAGGCTGGAGGTGCTGGAGAATAATGCGAGGAGGAAGAGTTTAAGGATTCTTGGTCTTCCCAAAGGTGCAGAAGGGGCGGACGTCAGGGCATATGTGAGCACGATGCTTCACTCGTTAATGGGATCGGAGGCCCCGACGGGCCCGTTGGAGGTGGAGGGAGCTTATCGAGTTATGGCGCAAAGACCGAGGGCTGGAGAAATTCCTCGAGCCATAGTGGTGAGATTTCTCCGATATAAGGACAGAGAGATGGTCCTCAGATGGGCAAAGAAAACTCGGAGCAGTAGGTGGGAGAACGCGGTGATCCGCGTATATGAAGATTGGAGTGCGGAGGTGGCGAGAAGGAGAGCGAGCTTTAATCGGGTCACGGCGGTGCTGCACAAACGGAAGTTTAAATTTGGAATGCTGCAGCCGGCAAGACTGTGGGTCACACATCAAGGGAAACACCACTACTTTGAAACGGCAGAAGAGGCGTGGACATTTATTGTCGAGGAGAAACTGGAATAAGCGGGCTAGAAAAAGAACGTTTGGGACAAAGTGGTGGGGTGATCACGTGGGGTGAAGGGGGGGAAATGGGGGAAGAGATGATTTCCCAAGTTGTTAATCCTGCGACCCTGTAACTTTTCTCTCTTCCCCATGTCGTGGGGGAGGGGGGGAGGGAGGATGAGGAGCTGGGGGCGCCGGCCTTTGGGGGCGGGGCCAAATGGCAAGCGCGGGCTTTGTTCCCGCGCTATGGTAATCATGGCGGGAACAGGGAAGCAGGAAGGAGGGGGCCTCGCACATTGGGGGCCGAGGTCACGGGGGGAGCCGAGGTCGGCCAGAGTTTGCTGACTTCTGGGAGCAACATGGGGGGGTGCAATTATGCTAGAAAGGGATCTGGCGGCGTGGGGGGGGGTTAACTGGGTTGCTGCTGCTGGGGAGAAGGGGGAGCTGGTATGGGGTGGGGTGGTCGGGGCGGGAGGGCGCCGTTGGGGGGAGATACGGCTACGTGGGAACCGGGTGAGGAGCTGGATTGAAAAAGGAGATGGCTAGTCGACAAGGGGGGTGGGTAAAGAGCCCCCCAACCCGGCTGATCACGTGGAATGTGAGAGGGCTGAACGGGCCGATTAAGAGGGCACGGGTACTCGCACACCTAAAAAAACTTAAGGCAGATGTGGTTATGCTGCAGGAGACGCATCTGAAACTGATAGACCAGGTCAGACTACGCAAAGGATGGGTGGGGCAGGTGTTTCATTCGGGGCTAGACGCAAAAAACAGGGGGGTGGCTATATTAGTGGGGAAGCAGGTAATGTTTGAGGCAAAGACCATAGTGGCGGATAGTGGGGGGCAGATACGTGATGGTGAGTGGCAGATTGCAAGGGGAGGCGGTGGTTTTAGTGAACGTATATGCCCCGAACTGGGATGATGCCAATTTTGGGACGCATCCCGGACCTAGAGGCGGGAAAGTTGGTAATGGGTGGAGATTTTAATACGGTGCTGGACACAGGGCTGGACAGATCGAGGTCCAGGACCGGAAGGAGGCCGGCTGCAGCTAGGGTGCTCAAGGACTTTATGGAGCAGATGGGAGGAGTAGACCCCTGGAGATTTAGTAGACCTAGGAGTAAGGAGTTTTCGTTTTTCTCCTATGTCCACAAAGTCTATTCACGGATAGACTTTTTTGTTTTGGGAAGGGCACTGATCCCGAAGGTGACGGGGACGGAGTACACGGCTATAGCTATTTCGGACCACGCTCCACATTGGGTGGACCTGGAGATAGGGGAGGAAAAAGAACAGCACCCATCCTGGAGAATGGACATGGGATTATTGGCAGATGAGGGTGTGTGTTTAAGGGTGAGGGGGTGTATTGAAAGGTACTTGGAACTCAATGACAATGGGGAGGTTCAGGTGGGAGTGGTCTGGGAGGCGTTGAAGGCTGTGGTTCGAGGGGAGCTGATATCTATCAGGGCACATAAAGAAAAACAGGAGGGTAGGGAAAGGGAGCGGTTGTTGAAAGAACTTTTGAGGGTGGACAGACAATATGCGGAGGCACCGGAGGAGGGACTGTACAGGGAAAGGCAAAGGCTACATGTAGAATTTGACTTGTTGACTACGGGTAATGCAGAGGCACAATGGAGGAAGGCACAGGGTGTACAGTACGAATATGGAGCAAGTTGCTGGCCCACCAACTGAGGAAAAGGGGAGCAGCGAGGGAGATAGGGGGGGTGAGAGATGAGGAGGGAGAGATGGAGCGGGGAGCGGAGAGAGTGAATGGAGTGTTCAAGGCATTTTATGAAAGATTATATGAAGCTCAGCCCCCGGAAGGGAAGGAGAGAATGATGTGCTTTCTGGATCAGCTGGAATTTCCTAAGGTGGAGGAGCAGGAGAGGGCGGGACTGGGAGCACAGATTGAGACGGAGGAAGTAGTGAAAGGGATTGGAAGCATGCAGGCGGGGAAGGCCCCGGGACCAGACGGATTCCCAGTGGAATTCTATAGGAAATATATGGACTTGCTGGCCCCGCTACTGATGAGAACCTTTAATGAGGCTAGGGAAAGGGGGCAGCTGCCCCCGACTATGTCAGAGGCAACGATATCGCTCCTCCTAAAGAAGGAAAAAGACCCGCTGCAATGCGGGTCCTATAGGCCCATTTCCCTCCTGAATGTGGATGCTAAGATTCCGGCCAAGGTAATGGCAACGAGGATAGAGGATTGCGTCCCGGGGTGGTTCATGAGGACCAAACTGGGTTTGTGAAGGGGAGACAGCTGAACACAAATATACGGAGGCTGCTAGGGGTAATGATGATGCCCCCACCAGAGGGGGAAGCGGAGATAGTGGTGGCGATGGATGCCGAGAAAGCATTCGATAGAGTGGAGTGGGATTATTTGTGGGAGGTGCTGAGGAGATTTGGCTTTGGAGATGGGTATATCAGGTGGGTACAGTTGCTGTATAGGGCCCCGATGGCGAGCGTGGTCACGAATGGACGGGGGTCTGATTATTTTCGGCTCCATAGAGGGACGAGGCAGGGATGTCCTCTGTCCCCGTTATTATTTGCACTGGCGGTTGAGCCCCTGGCCATAGCATTGAGGGGTTCCAGGAAGTGGAGGGGAGTACTCAGGGGAGGAGAAGAACACCGGGTATCTCTGTATGCAGATGATTTGTTGTTGTATGTGGCGGACCCGGCGGAGGGGATGCCAGAGATAATGCGGATACTTGGGGAGTTTGGGGATTTTTCAGAGTATAAATTGAACATGGGGAAAAGTGAGTTGTTCGTGGTGCACCCAGGGGAGCAGAGCAGGGAAATAGAGGATTTACCATTGAGGAAGGTAACAAGGGACTTCCGGTACTTGGGGATCCAGATAGCCAAGAATTGGGGTACATTACACAGGCTTAATTTAGCGCGGTTGGGGACTAGCCTACAAGCAAAGTTGACGGCACCGTTGCCGTTCTCACCGAAGAAATACACCACAAGCCCGGTGGTGGTGGCTACATTGAAAATTTGGGGGCAGTGGAGACGGCATAGGGGAAAGACGGGAGCCTTGGTGCGGTCCCCGATAAGAAATAACCATAGGTTTGTTCCGGGGAGAATGGATGGGGGATTTGGAGCATGGCAAAGAGCAGGAGTAACACAATTGAGAGATCTGTTCGTAGATGGGACGTTTGCGAGTCTGGGTGCGCTGACGGAAAAATATGGGTTGCCCCAAGGGAATGCATTTCGGTATATGCAACTGAGGGCTTTCGCGAGGCAACAGGTGAGGGAATTACCGCAGCTCCCGACGCAGGAGGTGCAGGACAGAGTGATCTCAGAGACATGGGTGGGGGATGGTAAGGTGTTGGACATATATAGGGAAATGAGGGACGAGGGGGAGATCATAGTAGATGAGCTGAAAGGGAAATGGGAAGAAGAGCTGGGGGAGGAGATTGAGGAGGGGCTGTGGGCTGACGCCCTACGTAGGGTAAACTCATCGTCCTCGTGTGCCAGGCTAAGCCTGATACAATTCAAGGTTCTACACAGGGCGCATATGACTGGAGCACGGCTCAGTAAATTTTTGGGGGTAGAGGATAGGTGTGGGAGATGCTCGAGAAGACCAGCGAATCACACCCACATGTTCTGGTCATGCCCGGCACTACAGGGGTTCTGGGTGGGGGTGGCAAAGGTGCTTTCGAAGGTGGTGGGGGTCCAGGTCAAACCAAGCTGGGGGTTGGCTATATTCGGGGTTGCAGAAGAGCCGGGAGTGCAGGAGGCGAGAGAGGCTGATGTTTTGGCCTTTGCGTCCCTAGTAGCCCGGCGCAGGATATTGTTAATGTGGAAGGAAGCCAAACCCCCGGGTGTGGAGACCTGGATAAACGACATGGCAGGGTTTATAAAGTTAGAACGGATCAAGTTCGTACTAAGGGGTTCGGCTCAAGGGTTCACCAGGCGGTGGCAACCATTCGTCAACTACCTCACAGAAAGATAGAGGGAATGGAAAAGAAGAAGACAACAGCAGCAACCCAGGGGGGAGGGGGGGGGGGGCGGGGGGAGGAACCGGACGGACTCTCAGGGATGTCATTGTATATGTATAGACACTTGTTATAGGTAATGTATATTGGATTGTTGGATTGTATCTTTGGAGAGTAACTATTTTTGACAAGGCAGTTGCCACGTAGTTTTGTTTTTGTTTTTGTTTATATATTATTTATTTATTTGTTTAAAATTGGCCACGGTTATTTATATTGCTTTGTTGTTGTTCAAAAGAAAAACTATGTACTGTTATGTTTGGCCACAACATTTAAATAAAATATATATTTTTTTAAAAATGACAACAATATTTATTTAAAATGTAAAAATCCAGACACCAGAGAATTCACTGTAGAATTCCAGCCATTCATCCCAGCGCACCCCCGCCTCGGATTTCCCTATAGCGAGCGGTGCATCCAACAGGAAACCCGGCTGACAACAGCGGGAGCAGAAGATCCCACCACCGGCCAATGACGGGCCTGCCTCCGCCACAGCAAAACACGCGGCAGGTTACGTGGAAAATTCAATAGAAGATGTTCCCAATCTGGCTAGTATGTTTGCGGACAACACAAAGGTTGGTGGAATTGCGGATAGCGGTGAGGACTGTCAGAGGATACAGCAGGATTTAGATCGTTTGGAGACTTGGGCGGAGAGATGGCATCTGGAGTTTAATTCGGACAAATGTGAGGTAATGCATTTTGGAAGGTCTAATGCAGGTAGGGAATATACAGTGAATGGTAGAACCCTCAAGAGTATTGAAAGTCAAAGAGATCTAGGAGTACAGGTCCACAGGTCACTGAAAGGAGCAACACAGGTGGAGAAGGTAGTCAAGAAGGCATACGGCATGCTTGCCTTCATTGGCTGGGGCATTGAGTATAAAAATTGGCAAGTCATGTTGCAGCTGTATAGAACCTTAGTTAGGCCACACTTGGAGTATAGTGTTCAATTCTGGTCGCCACACTACCAGAAGAATGTGGAGGGTTTAGAGAGGGTGAAGAAGAGATTACCAGGATTTTGCCTGGTATGGAGGACATTAGCTATGAGGAAAGGTTGAATAAACTTGGTTTGTTCTCACTGGAACGAAGAAGGTTGAGGGGCGACCTGATAGAGGTCTACAAAATTATGAGGGGCATAGACAGAGTGGATAGTCAGAGACGCTTTCCCACGGTAGAGGGGTCAATTACTAGGGGGCATAGGTTTAAGGTGCGATGGGCAAGGTTTAGAGGAGATGTGTGATGTGTTGGGTGTTCTGGATCACATACAGGTCACCAACACTTGAAGTAGTGCAACACTAAAGTAAATACGATACTAGCTTTAACTAAAGACCTTTGCCTTGTCCTAACCAGTTGATGCACTCAGCACATGGTGAATGTCTGTGTTGCAGGCTGTGAGCTCTGTGCTCCTAGCTAGCTGCTACTCGAATGAGCGGCGACTCTGATGTCCCGTCTTTATAGTGCGTGTGCTCTCACTGGTGATTGGCTGCGGTGTTGTGTATGTTGATTGGTCCCACTGTGTTTCCATCAGTGTGTGTCTGCACCATGATATACTAGTGTATATTATGACATCCCCCCTTTTATTTAAAAAAACGTGCCTGCGTGACAATAAATAGTGTGTGGTGAATGTTCCTGACTACGTGTGTGCGAAATATTTACAGGACTATGTACATAAAACTAAGCTATTTACATGGGAAGGTGCCTGGTGCAGAAAAAACAGTGTGTCACACAAATAACGAGATGAACACTATATACAAACCACTTGAACGATTAAACGGAAGAACAGAACAGACCAGAGAGTCCATTAGTGCACAAAGTTCACAAATTAAGTCTCTGAGGTGGACGACGAATTCTGGTTGACCGCCTCAAGGGTGGGTCAGGAGCCACCGGCTGGGGAGCGGGCTGGACTGCGTCAGAGTGAGGAGGATGCAGAGTAACCGGAATCTCCGCATAGTCTAGGTCAGGGACAACAGGAGGGCGTGGCCACTGGCAGAGGATCACGTAGCGAGCGCAGAACGAGACGAAGGGCACGCCGATTACAGCGCAGAATGGGACCATCCAGTAGACGAACCAGGAACGAGTGGGGAGCCACCTGCCAAAGAACCACAGCAGTTGCAGACCAGCCACCATCCGGAAGATGGATGCGGACGTTGTCATCTGGAGCCAGAGCCGGGAGATCAGCTGCATGGGAGTCATGAGCCGCCTTGTGCTGTGCACGAGACAGTTGCATTCGTTGAAGGACCGGAACGTGGTCGAATGGACGTGAATGGACGGCACCGTCGTCCTCAGGGTGCGACCCATGAGCAGCTGGGCTGGCGACAGGCCAGAGGACAGTGGGGCCGATCGATAGGCCAGCAGGGCGAGGTAGAAGTTGGATCCCGCATCGGCAGCCTTGCAGAGGAGCCGTTTGACTATGTGGACGCCCTTCTCCGCTTTGCCATTGGACTGGGGGTACAGGGGACTGGATGTCAAATACACAAAGTTGTACCTCCTGGCAAAGTTGGACCATTCCTGGCTTGCGAAGCAGGGGCCATTGTCCGACATCACAGTGAGTGGGATGCCGTGACGAGCAAAGGTGTCCTTACAGGCACGGATGACTGCAGACGATGTGATGTCGTGCAAACGTACCACCTCCGGGTAGTTTGAAAAATAGTCTACAATCAGAACATAGTCCCTGCCCAGCTGTGGAACAGGTCGATGCCGACCTTGGACCAAGGGGACGTGACCAACTCATGGGGCTGTAGGGTCTCACATGGTTGGGCCGGCTGGAACCGCTGACAGGTGGGGCAGTTGAGCACTGTGTTGGCGATGTCGTCATTGATACCGGGCCAGTACACTGCCTCTCGGGCCCGTCGGCGGCACTTCTCCATGCCAAGATGGCCCTCGTGTAGCTGTTCCAAGACAAGCTGGCACATGCTGTGCAGGATCACGATGCGGTCCAGCTTCAGGAGGACACCATCGACTACCGCCAGATCGTCTCTGATGTTGTAGAACTGCGGGCATTGGCCCTTGAGCCACCAGTCTGTTAGGTGGCGCATGACATGCTGTAGCAGGGGGTCAGCTCGCGTTGAATTTGAACGAGGCGTTCATCCGTGGCCGGTAGATTGGAGGCCACGAAGGCCACATGGGTGTCAACCTGGCAGATGAATCCTGTTGGGTCACACGGAGTGTTGACTGCCCTGGACAGAGCGCCGGCTATGATCAGCTCTTTGCCCGGGGTGTATACCAGCTGGAAGTCGTATCGCCGGAGTTTGAGCAGAATACGCTGGAGGCGAGGCATCATGTCGTTCAAGTCTTGTTATATTATATTGACCAGCGGGCGATGGTCAGTCTCGACTGTGAATTGGGGAAGGCCGTACACATAATCATGAAACTTGACGACACCGGTCAAAAGGCCCAGGCACTCCTTTCCTATCTGCGCGTAGCGCTGTTCCGTGGGGGTCATGGCGCGTGATGCATATGCAACGGGGGCCCATGATGAGGCCTCATCGCATTGCAGGAGCACTGCCCCAATTCCAGAATGGCTGGCATCGGTCGAAATTTTTGTCTCTTTCGCTGGATCAAAAAAGGCCAATACCGGGGCCGTGGTAAGTTTGGTTTTAAGTTCTCTCCATTTGCGCTCGTGGGCAGGAAGCCATTGGAAGTCTGTCGTCTTCCTGACCAGGTTCCTGAGAGCTGTGGTATGAGAGGCGAGGTTTGGGATGAACTTCCCGAGGAAGTTGACCATGCCCAGAAATCAGAGGACCGCCTTCTGGTCCTCTGGCTTTTTCATGGCTGTGATGGCAGCCACCTTGTCCGCATCCGGCCGCACACCCAACTGGGAGATGTGGTCCCCTAGGAACTTGAGTTCCGACTGGCCGAGGGAGCATTTGGCTCTGTTGAGGCGTAGGCCCTGCTCCCGTGTGCGTTTGAACACGCGCTGGAGGCGACTGATATGCTCCTGCTGGGTGGTGGACCAAATGATTATGTCGTCGACATAGACGCGAACACCTTCAATGCCCTCCATCATTTGTTCCATGATCCTGTGGAACACTTCTGACGCCGATATGATCCCAAACGGCATCCTGTTGTAACAATATCTGCCAAAAGGGGTGTTAAAGGTACACAGTTTCCTGCTGGATCTGTCTAGTTGAATTTGCCAGAATCCTTTCAAGGCGTCAAGTTTGGTGAAGAGCTTGGCGCGAGCCATCTCGCATGTGATCTCTTCGCGCTTGGGGATTGGGTAATGCTCCCTCATTATGTTGCAATTCAGATCCTTTGGATCAATGCAGATTCTGAGCTACGCACACCATGGAACTGACCCAGTCGGTTGGTTCCGTAACTCTGGAGATCACTCATTGGTCTTGGAGGCCCTGCAGCAGCTGGTTGAGGCGGTCCTTGAGGGGTGCTGGGACTCTGCGAGGTGCATGCACCACAGGCGTGGCGTTCTGTTTGAGTATGACCTTGTACGTATATGGGAGCGTGCCCATGCCTTCGAAGACGTCGCGGTGCTGGTCGATGATGGCGTTGAGTTGCGTCCTGAAGTCAGCATCCTGGAAGCCAGACGTTTCATCAGGAGAGAGAGAGTGAACTCTTTGAATGAGGTTTAGCAGCTTATACGCCTGTGCGCCAAGCAGAGTCCTTCGAGGAGCCCACAATCTCGAAAGGAAGGTTGGCTTTTCGTGACTTGTGTGCACTTCGAGTTGGCATGAGCCGGTAGCAGGAATGATGTTGCCATTGTAGTCCAATAGCTGGCAGGCCGATGGAAGAATGGTTGGTTTGACACAAAGGCTTTGGAAAGCAGACCACGCCATGAGATTGACAGAGGCACCGGTGTCCAGGCGGAATCGTATTTGGGACCGGTTGACCGTCAGGGTGGCACACCACTCATCGTCTGGATCGATGCTGTATACTGACAGCGGCTGGTGTCTTTGCTTCGGGGACAGCCTGTTTTTCGTTACGACACCGACTCGAAAAGGCACGTTCGGGTCCTCGGTGTCACTGCTGTGTGGGAGGTCGAAATCGGACTTGGTGACCGTGGGTTGAATTGCCCGAACATTCCTGCGAGGCTGGCTAAAGCGATATGAATTGGAAGGCTGAGCTGCTCGACAGCAGGCAGCATAGTGGCCAAGTCTTCCACAGCGTAGGCATTGTCGAGATTTTGCGGGGCATTGCCGCTTTAAATGGGCGGAGCCACAGTTGCCGCACGTTGTGACGTCAGCACGTTCGCTGCGCCACCGCGCATGTGCAGTGCAGTCATGCGTGGTGCGTGCCTGCGTTCCTCCACGTCGCCGTCCCCTCGTTTGGTGCGTACAACCGTGGGAGTCCGCGAAAAGCGCGCAAAATAGCCTTCCTCATCCAGGCTGAGGCCCTGGAGGTGTTCAATCACTTGGACCCGTTCCGCCTCGTGGGGACCTTGCCGCGCCGTTTCAGCCGCTTGTATATGGGAGTACCGACTGGTGGCATTTTCATGTAGGACACAGGTCTTGATGGCAGTCGCTAGGGTGAGTTGCTTTACTTTGAGGAGCTGCTGACGTAGGGGGACCGACTGAACACCGAAAACGATCTGGTCGTGTATCATGGAGTCGGAGGTGGGCCCGTAGCTGCAAGATTGCGCAAGGATGCGGAGGTGCGTTAGAAAGGATTGGAAAGGTTCGTCCTTACCCTGCAAACGCTGCTGGAACACGTAGCACTCAAAACTTTCATTCACCTCTACGCTGCAGTGAGTGTCAAATTTGAGGAGAACCGTCTTGAACTTCGTCTTGTCTTCGTCATCTGCAAAGGTGAGAGAGTTGAAAATGTGGAGAGGAGAAGAGCAATCTTTCTGGTATCCGAGGCGCCCTGCCTGTCTGTGGCTTCGAGGAAGAGCTGGAAGCGCTGTTTGAAAATCTTCCAGTTGGCCCCGAGGTTGCCAACGATGCGGAGCGGTGGCGGCGGGCTGATGTTGTCCATGTTGCAGGATGACGGAATGCTGGCGGAAGGCAGATCACTTGCAGGTAGATCTAAGAAGAGCTAGTATGCAACCACTCCTGGTATCATGATGTGTTGGGTGTTCTGGATCACATACAGGCCACCAACACTTGAAGTAGTGCAACACTATTTTATTAAAAGGTTAACTATTTAAACATACTTGAACTGTGGGTAAATACGATACTAGCTTTAACTAAAGACCTTTGCCTTGTCCTAACCAGTTGATGCACTCAGCACATGGTGAATGTCTGTGTTGCAGGCTGTGAGCTCTGTGCTCCTAGCTAGCTGCTACTCGAATGAGCAGGAACTCTGATGCCCACTGTCTTTATAGTGCGTGTGCTCTCACTGGTGATTGGCTGCGGTGTTGTGTATGTTGATTGGTCCCACTGTGTGTCCATCAGTGTGTGTCTGCACTATGATATACTGGTGTATATTATGACAATGTGTGAGGCAAGCTTTTTACACAGAGGGTAGTGAGTGCCTGGAACTCGCTGCCGGAGGAGGTGGTGGAAGCAGGGACGATAGTGACGTTTAAGGGGCATCTTGACAAACACATGAATAGGATGGGAATAGAGGGATACCGACTCCCGATGTGTGGAAGATTTTAGTTTAGATGGGCAGCATGGTCGGCGCAGGCTTGGAGGGCCGAAGGGCCTGTTCTTGTGCTGTACTTTTCTTTGTTCTTTGTTTTGTTTTGCTGTTCCCATTTTTAACTTCAAACTAAAAGCATGTGTTGCAATTTCTAATTGTTGAAAAGGCCATCTCTGATCACTTCCTCATACACTCCTTTCCCCCACCATTCACGTCTGCTTACCCATCTCCAACCTATTGCCTGGGGGATGAAATCCTACCCCAGTTCCCTCCAAGTTAATGGTTCTCAAATGTATTTGGTTGACGGAACCTTATTCAGTTGGATTAGTAACCTGAAATATAATGCTACATTGAAAATCTTGCACATGCAGAGTGTTAATAATGTTTTTACAAAAACAGGTATTTGCTTACAGGTATCAGCGAGATGGGTGCGCCAGCTTCTCACTGAGGAGCTTGGCAGTTCTTGGCAGGAGCATGGAGCGAGCAAGAGCCAACAGCCCAGTCAGCATTAGGGCAGCAGAGACAATGCAGGGACACTGAGGAAACATACCACGTAGTGAGCAGGGGCTTGGAGGAAGCAGGAGTTTTTTCAAAATCTTTCACGGGGTGTGGACGTCGCTGGCTAGGCCTGCATTTATTGCCCATCCCAAGTTGCCCTGGGGACGGTGAACTGTGGGGACAGTGAACTGTCCCCACTGAACTGAACCACCAGTTCAGGTGGTGGTGAACTGCCTTCATGAACAGCTGCAGGCCATGTCGTGTAGGTACACCCACCGTGCTGTTTGGGATGGAGCTAGTGCCCAGGTTTTGATCCAGCGACAGTGAAGGAACGGCGGTACACTTCCACATCAGGATGGTATGTGGCTTGGAGCGGAACTACAGGTGGTGGCGCCCCCTGCATCTGCTGACCTTGTCCGTTGAGGTGGTAGAGGTATCCAGTTTGGAACATGTTGTCGAAGGAGCCTTGGTGAATTGCTGTGATGCATTTTGATGGTACACACCGCTGCTATTATGCGTCAGTGGTGGAGAAAATTAATGTTTCAGGTGGTGGATGGGGTGCCAATCAAGTGCCCTGGATGGTGTTGAGCTTCTTGAGTGTTGTTGGAGCTGCACTCATCCAGGCAAGTGGGGAGTATTCCATCATACTCATGATTTGTGCCTTGTAGATGGTGGACAGGCTTTGGGGAGTCAGGAGGTGAGTTACTCGCTGTCAAATTCCCAGACTCTATACCACTCTTGCAGCCAATGTATTTATATGGCTGGTCCAGTTCAGTTTCTGGTCAATGGTAACGCCCAGAATGTTGATAGCGGGGGATTCAGTGATGGCAATGTCGTTGAATGTAAAGGGGATGGTCGGATTCTCTCTTGGTCATTGCCTGGCACTTGTGTGTTGCAAAAATTACACGCCACCTATCAACCCAAGCCCTAATGTTGACTGGGTCTTGTTGCATCTGAGCAGAGATGGCTTCAATTACTGAGGAGTCCTGAATGGTGCAGAACATTGTGCAGTAATAGGGAAACATCCCCACTTTGGACTTTATGATGGAGGAAGAGGGCATGATTACAAAGAGAGCAGAACGCAGAGAAAGCAGGAACACAGAGAATGCAGGAGCCCAGCGAAAGCAGGCGTGTAGAAAAGGAGAGCTGCTTCCTCTGCCTGAGTCAGCAGGTATATTGCCCAGGTGGGTTTTAAAGCAGTGATTTATTTTCACTGCCTCTGTCTGGACTTCTCTCTAGCTTCCAGACAGGGCTCTCTCTTATGGGGGGCTTCCAGGCGGGGGTTGCCCCCGCCGGCAGTGGGATTCCCTGTTCCGGCACCCTAGCCAATGGGGTTTCCCATAGTGGCCATCCCGTGCCGTCGGGAAATCCATGGGCGTGGGTGCAATGCTGGCGAAGCGGGGGATCCCGGCGACGGGGAATCCCGCTGCAGGTGTGTGTTTAAGGCTGAGATTCTTGATCAGTAAGGGAATCGAGTTAATGGAGGGGGGAGGGCAGGTAAAATGGACATGAGGAATGTCGGATCAGCCATGATCCCATTGAATGGTGGAGCAGGATCGAGAGGCTGAATGGCCTTCTCCTATTCCTATTTCTGATGGTCTTACCGTCTTTTTAGTCGAGTAAACCTTCTCTGAACTGCTTCCAATGCATTTCCTTTAAATAAGGTGACCAGATGTGGTCTCACCAATGACCTGAAAAACTGAAGCATAACTTCTCTACTTCTGTGTTCAACTAGTTGCCGTACCTGCATACTAATTGTGGTGAGATGCCGATGGGCTATATCATAGTTGGATGGTGTGCGACCTCCAATCAGCAGGTGGACGCGGTACAGGCACACCATGCGGACTCCAGACCAAGGTCATGTGACCTGGGACCCATATATAAAGGGAGACACATCCGGCCACCTTCAGAAGAAGATTGAGAGGGTAATAAGACGCCCATGCAATTGGTCAGTGCTAGGTGTAAGTTCCAGAGGAGCAGCAAGGCTCCATGATAACGTGCTCTGTATCAGATTGCCATCTTACCACACGAGACTCAATAAAAGGATCCTGGTTTGGACAGATCGAAATGTTTGGTGAGTTACTCCATAAAGTACAAGGGACCAAACACAACACTAACCTTTTGCAATTTGTACACCAGGCCACCCAGATCCCTCTGTATCTCAGAGTTCGGCAACCTCTCAGCATTTAGATAGCATGCTTCTTTTATATTCTTCCTGCCAAAATGGAACAGAGTCTGTAGGTCACACTTTCTTATTAAGCACAGAAAACGGTATAAAGTATTGTAAAAAAAAAACTTGTGTGCTTTGTTTGCTCTCTTACGGTTCATGGAGAATGCTCCCTTCAAAGGTTTTCTGTAAATTAACTTTTCAAGCCTCTCCCTCTTTGTTATATTCTGTAACGTATCTTCAATCACTGTAAATGTGGGTGCATTCTCAGTACTCTGAATAGATTGCGTAGCACTGAATTCAATGGTGGAGTTGCACAAGCCTTATTTCAGAATCACTGACATCGGAAGTTTCACTTTCATCATCCTTAAAGTGCCAACTTACGTTGCAAACCAATAAGACCTTGCCAAACAACAGAGGGGTGGTCAGTACACAGCATCCAATGGCCACTGATAATAGGGTGGAAATTCTAAATGATCTCTCTTGGTCCATCTCACTCCCTTTGTCACACCTCACCTACTCTCTTTACTACATCACATTTATTATTCAACAACATCTCTTCCTTCTCCCGCACAATCCAATGCCAGTGGAATCAGCCCTTAAATTTATTTGTGCAGGGCGGTGACTAAAACTGAGCAATTGCTCCATGTGTGGAGTAGAAGATTTTGCGTCACCTTTGTAGTTTAGGCCCCACATTTCCTTGAGGGTACACAGTGGCCTACAAGTTGGCTCAGGCCAACACAAACGAGACGCGAGCAGCAATCCTTGACCCTGATCAGGTAGGCTCAAGGCCCACTTCATACTGGGCCTCAGTCCTCATTTACGTCAGCCCAGTGTCCACGGCCAGCATGCCAGCCTTGAGTTAGGTCCTGCAAGGGAGGAGATGCAAACAGGAAAGGGATGGAGGTGGTTGCAAATCGGGGTGTGTAATAACCCTCACGAGATCCACTGGGATACACCGACCGATCTCCCAGTGGGACCTGTAGAATAGGAGCTTCCTGTTTGTGGACGGAGGCCTCCCCAGCTGGGGCCCGTAAACCCCACTTTTAAAAGCCATTCCAGACTGGGACCAGCACCTCCGGTAGTCCCGACTGGGACCTTTGAGCTGGAAGCTGTGTTGCAGCCTTTAATTTACATTAACTAAATAAATGTTATTCGACTTATCTTCTCGAGCCTCCTGAGCTTTTATACTGGCGGCGAGAAAAATTCTGGCTGTCCTGATGCATCGGAATACTCCAGCAAGGGAGTGAGGTCAACGGGATTTTTAAAAGGCCGCTTTTCAGGAGGCTAGAGGCCTTTGACCCAAAGGCCCATCCTAAATACTTCAGAGTCTGACCGGTCCCATACGTCCTGCTTACAAACGTAGACGACGAATTGAGATGGCTAGAGAGCTTGGACATCATATGCCCAGTCCAGTTCGCAGAGTGGGCAGCGCCAGTAGTCCCCGTGTTGAAACCAGACAAGTCAGTTTGACTATGCCACAATTATAAGATGCCGGTGAACAGGGCCTTCCGCTGGGCTCCATATACTCCATGCCATGTGTAAGTTAGCCGGGGGGGGTGGGTGGGCACTCGTCAGGAAGCCCAACATGAGCCATGCGTACTCCAGTTGTAATTAGATATGGCATCGCGGAAGCAAGTTACCGTCAACACCCACAGAGGGTCGTACGAATGCATCCAGCTTCCCTTCGAGGTATCATCAGCGTGTGCGATTTGGGGCGGGAGTGAAGGAAAATCCAGACTGAGGAGCGACCCGCCTCCAATCCCCAGCTACGTATGAATTCTGCTGAGGCCGGCTCAGAGCTTGCGCCACCAGAGGCTGACGCAAGGTCGGTGTTGGTTCAATCCAACTCCATATCTTGGTCCCTGTCGCCCTCCCCCTTCCCTGGAGACCAGGAATTGTGGCCTGCTCTGTCTGTCTCTAGCTCTGCTTCTTATCGAAAAGGCAAAAAAAGGTTTTATTAGTTAGCCCTTCTTGGCACTTCTTAATGGACACTTCTTTAAAAAATGATCAATGTATTGCTTAGATATTATTTTTTTTTGTGCTCAGCGAGCTGTTTATGTTTTCTTCATAACTTAACATTTTTAGTTTTGAATTAATCTTTAACGTTGTTCCATACTAGATCTCAGGCAGCTGCTGCTGGCTTTCTTGCTGAAGCGGGACTGAGAGGTTTGCAAGAAGTCTGATTGCTTTTTGGAAGGATTGACCAAAAGGGATTATTTTTGTCCCAATAGAAAGAGGAAATGTTGGAAATGCTCAGCGCATCTGGCAGCAAGTGTGCAGTGAGAAACGGAGGTCACTGATCCTTCATCAGAACTAGTGAAGAGTGCGGGCCTGAAAGGTTGACTTTCTCTCTGCACAGATTCTGCCTGGCCTACTGAGCATTTCCACCCTTTTCTGTTTATGGGCGGGATTCTCCACTCCCGCACCGAAGTGGCCGCGCCATCGTGAACGGCGTCGAGGTTCACGACGGCGCGAAACGGCCCCTATCCCGACCGATTCAGGCCCCGACAATGGGCTAGGATCGGGGCCGCGTCATCGACAGGCGCCAGGCCTTGTCGCCGCGTAAAGGCGGTGCCGCATAAATGACGCGGCCGGCGCCACATAACTGGCGTCGCCCCGCGCATGCGCGGGTTGCCGTCCTCTCTGAGTCCGCCCCGCAAGAAGATGGCGGACGGATCTAGTGGGGCCATGGAAGGAAGGCGGTCCTCCTCCAGAGAGGACGACCCGACGATCGGTGGGCACCCCCCTCCCCCAGCGTTCCCACGCTGTTCCCGACGGCAGCGACCAGGTGTGGACGGCGCCGGGGGGGACCCGCCGTTTTGGCCTGGCCGCTCGGCCCATCCGGGCCTGAGAATAGCGGGGGTGCCGGAGAATCGCCATTTTGGGTGTCTCCGGCAATTCTCAGGCCTGAGGCCCGCGGAACTCGACGGGGCCGTTCCCGCCACTTGGGGGAATCGCGGGAGGGCGTGGGACCGGCGTCCCGGGAAATTTTGGCGGCCCAGCCGATTCTCCCAACCGGCACGGGAGTGGAGAATCTCGCCCACTATTTCAGATTTCCATCATCTGCAGCGCTTTCCTTTCCTATTATATACTTCACGCTGGACATTTGCAAATGCGGTTGGTTTCAATTTAAAATAAGTAACTGTTTATCGATCAAGCCCACTTGTGTGGATATAAATAGTACAATATTGCAGGTGAATTGATTGGTGGCAATTTACTGGAAGACTTTGTCATTTTTAAACTCGGAAGTGAAAGTCATGTGCCAATAGAATGTGACACTGTTAGTTTGAGATATTCTTACTTGTCCACGGGGTTGTTGTTTGCAGTGCTTGTGGTCCAAGTCTTTTGGGTGCTGCTGTCTGCTTATTGCATTGGGGCAGCTTCAAAAAGGTGGAGTGGGTTGAAAAATATGAATGACTAAGTTGTGTGCAATTGTCTGGCAAAGCTGTGGTTGTAAAGTGCTGAACCTTTGCTTTCGATGAGCTTTAGAAATAGATTGGGACCTCCCTTCCACCCCCCCCCCCCCCCCACCCCCCCGCCCAACCCTCTCCCCCCAACCCGCCAAGTGTTTTGTAACAGCAGCAGCCAGTAGCTTCTGGTCCCATCGCTGTCAATGGGTTTTACCATTGTTCACACCCTCTGCTGCCCCCATGGCGGGGTGGGGGGGCGCAGGGGAGATGGGGTGGGGGTGACATCATCACTGGGACCAGGATTGGCTGGAAAACTTTACTAAACCTGTAAAAAAACAATTCAACCTCACTGTGTCAATGGTTTCCAATTCTGGCCACTCAAAAAGGATGTGAGGGGGAGGATTAATTGTGCATGTGTTGAGGGGGCTGGAGGACAAGGGACCCAGAAACGGGCAAATCATCAGGGCCCATGCCCGTAAGGACTCTTACACTCTCCCAGTTCCTTCTGCTTCCAAGAATTGTTTTTTTTTAAATTAGGTTTTATTTCCACACCCTGTAAGTAAATGCCATAAGTTGTGCATGGAATAACAAAAGAGTTGCAGACATCAATGGCATGTTTAATAAATAAAATCACGGCAGGAAATAGCTATAAGTCATTCCTTGCCACGTATCGGGCATATTAATTTGATCATTTCCTTTTAATTATAATTGTGTTCTCAGGTTACACAGACATTAATTAACTTCTACATCAAGCATAAATAAGATGCATTTTTCAAAGTTTTCTCCCAACTTCACCACTCGAGAGACAGCCTTGGCTACAGTGTGTATAATAAATATTGTGAAATGCTGATATCATTGTGTCCAGAGATTTTTGAGATGACATTTTTTGTGACATACGTGACCATAGATAATCCTTGCACATCAGTGAGTGAGAGAAAACCCTATTATCGCTGTTTATCAGATCATTTAATACACATACGGAGTTGATTCTGTCACTTTTTATCAAACGGAATAACCCGCTCCTGGAGCGATTGAGGCTACTAAACAGAAGTCTCAATCCCGCTGTTGATCGTGCCACGTTTGCTGGATTTCAGTGTATTTTAGTTCAGTCCCCCTCATCTTAAAGAGCTCAGGAACCTGCACCATTTCCTTGCATTGCACCAGCATATTGGCCAAAGGCCACTTACAGACAGGCCCACCAAATCTTGGAGCATAGGAACAGGAGGAGGCTGTTTTATCTCTCTAGCCTGTTCCACCGTTCCGAGGGGAACACATAACCTTTCCAATTTCTCCTCATCAGTGAAGTCATTCAGCCCCGGCATCATCTCTGTGCCCCTTCCAAGAACTTAACAGCTTTCCAGAAATTCCACACTACTCAGCCGAGATCTAACCAGTGATTGATAAAAAGCTGCTGCATGACGTCTTTGCTTTTCTATTCAATGCCTCTATTTGTAAGCCAAAATAAACCATGTGCATTTTAACTACCTCAGGACCATAAGAAATAAGAACAGGAGTAGGCCATTCGGCCCCTCATGTCTGCTGTGCCATTCAATAGTATCATGGCTGATCCAACATTCCTCACGTGCAATTTCCTGGAACCTTTGATTCCCTGACTGATCAAGAATCTATCTGAGCCTTAAATATACACAAGGACTCTGCCCCCACAACGCTCTGTGGCAAGAAGTTCCAAAGACTCACAACCCTCTGAGAGAAGAAATTCCTCCTCATCTCAGTCTTAAATTTATTCTGAGACTGTGCCCGCTGGTCCGAGACTCTCCCCTGAGGGGGAAACATCCTCTCAGCATTTACCCTGTCAAGCCCCTTAAGAATGTTTCAATGAGATCCCCTCTCACTCTTCTAAATTCCAATGAGTAGAATCCCAACCTGTTTAACCTTTGTTCGTAAAACAATCCCTCCATACCGGGGATCATCCTAATAAACCTTCTCTGAACCATCTCCAATGTCTTTCCTTAAATAAGGGGACCAAAACTGCTCACAATACTCCAGACGTGGTCTCACCAGTACCCTGTACCATTGCAGCAAGACTTCCCGACTCTTATACTCCAACCCCCTTGAAATAAGGGCCAACATTCCATTAGCCTTCCTGATTACCTGCTGCCCCTGTGTGCTAGCTTTCTGTGCTTCTTGCACAAGTCCCCCCCCCCCCCCCCCCCCCCCGGTCCCTTTGTGTTGCAGCTTTCTGCAGTTTTGCCTCATTTAATGGTTGCAGGTGATATGAAACTTGACAACTTGTTCTGCCACCTTTAACGTTTGTCTGTCTGAACACCAAGGTCTTTCTGGTCATTAATACGTTTCAAAATTGTGTCATTTATAGTGTCCTTACTGTCTTTCCATTTTTCCATATTAGTCCTCCCAAATATATCACTTCACTCTTCTCTGTATTGAACTCCAGCAGCACTCCGTTCACCATCCTGTCCGTATGATATGTAGATATGTCTACAACAATACTTATCACTATCTACTACATTGCCAAGTTTCATATCATCTGCAAACATTATAATCTTCTCCCTGAACCCAAGGTTGAGTTGCATCTCAAAGGAAAAACAAGAGTGTAATGGCCCCAAAACTGACCTTTGGGGACACCAGATGCTGTTACTAGACTCCTAAATGAAATGAAATGAATGAAAATTGCTTATTGTCACAAGTAGGCTTCAAATGAAGTTACTGTGAAAAGCCCCTAGTCGCCACATTCCGCCGCCTGTTCGGGGAGGCCGGTACGAATGACCCTCTTATGGACTGAACTAATCTCTCCACGCATCTTCTCTACTGAATAGCACTGCACTCTGTATGCTTCACCCCATGTCTGTGTCTATGTATTTACTTTGTGTATTAATAATAATTATCTTTATTGTCACAAGTAGGCTTACATTAACACTGCAATGAAGTCACTGTGAAAATCCCCCAGTCGCCACATTCCGGCGCTTTTCGGATACACAGAGGGAGAATTAAGAATGTCCAAATCACCTAACAGCATGTCTTTCGGGACTTGCGGGAGGAAACCGGAGCGCCCGGAGGAAACCCACGCAGACACGGGGAGAACGTGCGGACTCCACACAGACAGTGACCCAAGCCGGGAATCGAACCTGGGCTCCTGGCGCTGTGAAGCAACAATGCTAACCACTGTGCTACTGTGCCTCCCATGGTATTTATCATATGCCTATATTTTTCATGTATGGAACGATCTGCCTGAACTGCAAATGATCCATTTACATCCCGGACCGCTAGCGGGGGGATGCAAATGGATCATTTGAACTCATTTGCATCCTATTAACTGACGCCACCGGGTTCTCCACGTCTCCATGATGCTCTTTTTACACAGAGAGTAGTGAGTGCCTGGAACTCGCTGCCGGACGAGGTGGTGGAAGTAGGGGCTGTAGCGACGTTTAAGGGGCATCTTGACAAATACATGAATAGGATAGGAATAGAGGGATACGGGCCCCGGAAGTGTAGAAGATTTTAGTTTAGACGGGCAGCATGGTTGGCGCAGGCTTGGAAGGCCGAAGGGCCTGTTCCTGTGCTGTACTTTTCTTTGTTCTTTGTTCTTTCACACCCTCTGGGTGTGGATTGGTGCAAGTATTTGCCAGCGTGGCCCTGATGCAATGGACCTCGCGGTGGGCCAAGTGGCTAAGTATTTAAAGTAGGTGCCCCCAAAGTCCATCGGGGGGCCCCCTCCCCCCAAAAATGCAAAACCTGTCCACCCCATGGCCCAGCCTCCCCATCAGAACTCCCGACCAGATCCACCCATCAGATCTCCCCATCAGACTCCCCCACCAGACCCCCACACCAGACCCCACACCAGACACCCCCATATCAGAGGCCCCCCATATCAGAGACACCCCATCAGTCACCCCTGCCTGGAAGCTAAAGATCAGTCCAGGCAGAAACAGTGAAAAATTCTTTACTTGCCCCTTACACCTGCTGCCTCAGACAGATGCCTAGCAAGCAGCAGCTGTTAGAAAGTCAAAACGCACCACAAGAATTTAAACCTCCACAGATGCTTTGATCTGCAAGGCTTCTATTCACTTTCACAGATGTCTGGATTGTTTATTTTCATTTACCTTCACGCTTGGATGTAATTTTTTAATGAGTTTTTAAAGCAGCTAAGTGCTCTTACATCCTCTTTTTCACACCAGGAAGCACTTAGCTGCCTTTGATGTGGCGAGGGGCTGTAAATCATAGCCAGAGTGTTTATAAACATTGTGGTTAGCATCAAAGCAGAGTAATGGAGATGCATTCAAGTGTGAATGGAAAGAATAATAAACAATCCACCAAGCAGCTTTCTCTGGAGTCATAAAACTGTCAATCACTGGCTAATGCAATGTATTGCTGTGTTAAATTGTATGGAAGACCTGCATTTCAAACGCTGTCAAGGAATTCCAAGGCCTTTGAAGTGTGCTATGCTTTGAGGAAGCCTCTGGCACTTGTCAGTGCTGCAGCTGCCCCTTTGTCTGAGGGGGAGGTGTTGGAAACAGTTGGAGGAGGATCGACGTCAACATAATAAGATATTTGGTCAAAACGCAGTATCCCTCTGAACCACCTTGTTGGAATAGGGAGGGATCATTTTAGCCTAACGTGCATGGTGGAGAGTGAGTGTGATCAGATTGGTTGCCCTTTTTTTACACACCGCCTAATTTTACACTTTCTTGTGACAAATCTGGCCTTTTTGTCACTGCACTTGTACTCCAGAGAATGTGACTTCAGAATCCTTCCATTGGGACCATGGTATGGATACTGGCCAAGAAATTATTTTGAGGACCTCCTGCCATAATAGGATCATTGGTCCTGGCCCTATTGTGATGCAGCCTGTCTAGTCTGTAGAGGTACCACTAACCCCAGAAGCAGACCCAGTATTCCAGAGTGCTAAAATCCTCCTTCCTGCGCCATCTCCCTAGTCATAGAATCCCTACAGTGGAGAAAGAGACCATTCATCCCATCGGGCCTGTACTGACCCCTCTAAAAGAGCACCCTACCTGGGCCCACTCCCCCATCCCATAGCCCAGTCACCCCACCTAACCTTTTGGACACTAAGGGGCAATTTATCATGGCCAATGCACCTGCGCATCTTTGGACTGTGGGAGGAAACCAGAGCACCCGGAGGAAACCCACGCAGACACGGGGAGAACGTGCAAACTCCACACTAGGTCGGAATTGAACCCAGGCCCCTGGTGCTGTGAGGCAGCAGTGCTAACCACTGTGCCACCGTGCATTCATCTGCTCTACCTTCCTATTTCTAATAACCAGCACGGAACATATGGGGCTGGATTCGCCATTATTGGGACTATGTCCCCACGCCGGCATCAAAACGCCAGAAAAACTGGTGTGAAAGGACCACAAATTCCTAGCCCTGAAAGGGGCTAGCAGGGACCCAGCGTAGATCTTGCAGCTTTTGCTGCAGATATGGCCCCCCACACTTCCGGTCGGAGGCCGCGCATGCGCACGGCGGCGGTCTCCAGCGGCCGCGCCGTGCTCCATGGCAGACCCGGACCGCGGAGCTGGACCCGAAAAATAAACCCCCCCCCGATCCGCCGCGCGCCTGACCCTGTCCGCCCGCACAAACATTCCCCGGCCGCCTATAAGGCCCCCCCCTGCCCTCCGATCAGCCCACCCCCGACCAGGGCGGCCGCGGGACTGAGTCCGCAGCCGCCAGGCGAGTATCCCGACCGGGCTGGACCACATTAGTTCCACACCGTCGGGACTTCGGCCAGTCGGGGTCGGAGAATGGCGGAGCGGGCCTCTGGCAATGGCCCCAGGCAGGCCCTAGGCCTCCCACCCGAGTGCACCGCTTTTCGGGGGCCCACAGAACTGGGGAACCTGTGCCGGTCCCGATTCCGTGCAGGAAAATGGATTCTCTGCACCCGCGCCGGCCGCAATTTTGGCGTTGGGATGCGGGGAATACAGCCCATGGTGTGGAGAGTGATTGTTTTCCCTGTGCTCCTCTGGGAGTACAAGCTCCCCCACTAGGGGCGGGGTAGCTTACCCATACTTGTAGAAAAGGTCGGCCGTTCTAGAAGCAACCGATAGGAAAGACAGAGAGTACCTGGTGAGGTTCAACCGATACTCATGTATACAATTGTTATAAAGTAAATGTCGTTTTATTTTACTTACTTTGGACTCCCCGGGCCTTATTAAAACTTATTAGTGCGTTTATTAACAGCTTTAGTTTGGTACAAAATTCATCAGGTTGGTCCACTTGATTATCAGGACGCAACAGGGACAATAATGAGACCACAAATATGTCTTGGAAACTCCCATTTTCTCAGACAGGAGAATGATGAAGCACTTTCGTTCTGTATGTTGGTAACATTAGACTGAACATTCAGCACCTTATCTCCTTTTCCTGTCAGTCAAAAGCCATAAACAAAAGATAAAATATGCAAATAATCCCAAGATCCGCAGAGCCCGAAAAGCTGGTCTAAAATACAAAGTCACAACAGGAAACTCATTCCTTCTCAACTGTCTGTGTGGCATGTCCCACGAATTTCCTCTCCAAAATATAAATTTGGCCTCTGCTTAAAGAAGCATTGGCTTTTCTATCAAACCCATTTTCTTTGCCCATTTCAAAATTTTGAATGGAAATTTGTACCTGTCACATCACATCACTCTTCTAGAGGCAGTGTTGATTGCAGTTTGCTTAATAAATATTATGAAATACTGATACAATTGTGTTGAAGGATTGCTCAGTGCTATCTTAGGTGATACGCATGACTACAGATAATTCTTGCACATCAGTTAGTAAGGCAAATCTCACTATCGTTCTTTACCTGATCACTTGGTACACATAAAACATAGGACAGTACAGCACAGTACAGGCCCTTCAGCCCACGATGTTGTGCCGACCAATTATCCTAACCTAAGATCAACCTAACCTACACCCATTCAATTTACTGCTGTCCATGTGCCTGTCCAAGAGTCGCTTAAATGTCCCGAATGACTCTGACTCCACCACCTCTGCTGGCAGTGCATTCCACACACCCACCACTCTCTGCGTAAAGAACCTACCTCTGACATCTCCCCTACACCTTCCTCCAATCACTTTAAAACTATGTCCCCTCGTGACAGTCATTTCCGCCCTGGGGAAAAGTCTCTGGCTATCCACTCTATCCATACCTCTCATCACCTTGTACACCTCTATCAAGTCACCTCTCTGCCTTCTTCGCTCCAGTGAGAAAAGCCCAAGCTCCCTCCAACCTTCCTTCATAAGTGGGTGCTAATTGCGTCACTTCATATCAAACGAAATAACACACCCCTAATGCAGTTCAAGGCAAATATGAGATTCTTTTTTTAAAAATGCACCTCAAATCCACTGTTTATGATGCTGCATTTGATGGATTTAATTCCCTTGCCCTAATCGTAGGTCTCTCTGGAGCCCGTACACTTCATGGCTTTGGCGTGACCAATCAGAGCCCACTCAAGAGGAAACCCAACAGCTACCCTGAGCTCTCTGGTCACCTGAACAAGGGCTAAAAGGGTTTACAAAATGATAATTGTCTTAATCTGGGGTTAAGCAGGTCATGGCACATTTATGAGACTGAAGGGTTGATATTCCCAAAGATGGGGAATACACATCCCCCACTGAAGGGCGGGGCACCCTCTTCTACATCCTGTATAAAACTGGAGGGCCATGAACTGTGAGCTCATAGAATCATAGAATTTATAGTGCAGAAAGTGGCCATTTGGCCCATCGAGTCTGCGCCGGCCCTTGGAAAGAGCACCCTACTTAAGTCCACACCACCATCCTATCCCCGTAACCCAGTAACCCCAACTGATCTTTTTGGACACTAAGGGGCAATTTAGCAAGGCCAAACCCCCTAACCTGCACATCTTTAAACTGTGGGAGGAAACCGGAGCACCCGGAGGAAACCCACGCAGACACTTGGAGAACGTGCAGACTCCGCACAGACAGTGACCCAAGCCAGGAATTGAACCTGGGACCCTGGAGCTGTAAAGCAACAGTGCTAACCATTGTGCTACCGTGAGCTGGCTCCTGTAGTAGAGTAACTGCTCTGTACTCTTCTTTTGTTACATCAAACCTTTTTCCTTTGACTCAACCTGTTCGGCTCGGTGTGGATTCCTCTCTGGACCTTATAATAGTAATCACCAACATTGCGGTATCTTGGACATGAGGGATGACAATGGCAGCACCATTATTACAAAGCACTGCAGCCTCAGCTAGTGGAAAAAATGTCGTTGACACTGGCGGACTCAATTGCAGTTAAACTGAATTCAGGGTAGGGCAGCATTACAGAATGGACACTGCGCATGTCCTCGTTGGCACCGGCGCAACTGCGTAGGCGCTGATCCCGCGGCACCCAGTTCGCTCCGGGATCAGCAGCTGGAGTGGCGCGAACCGCTCCAGCATCGTGCTGGCCCCCTATGGGGTCCGAAATTAGACATGAGAGTGGCCCGTTGATGCTGTCGTAAAACGCGACGGCGTTTACAACAGCGTGGACACTCTGCCACGGGATTGGAGAATCCCGCCCGTTGACTTTGTCTATATATATGTTTCTGGAACCCACCTCTTCATTTAGCTGGGGAAGGAGCAGCGCTCTGAAAGCTAGTGATTCGAAACAAACCTGTTGGACTTTAACCTGGTGTTGTAAGACTTCATACTATAGAAGAAGACACTATAGAAGAAGAGATTATAGAAGACATTTTGGAAGAAGGCAGAATAGAAGACAACACTATAGAAGAAGACACTATAGAAGAAGACATTATAGAAGAAGACATTATAGAAGACAACACTATAGAAGAAGATACTATAGAAAAAGACATTATAGAAGAAGACATTATAGAAGACAACACTATAGAAGAAGACACTATAGAAGAAGAGATTATAGAAGAAGACACTATAGAAGAAGACACAATAGAAGAAGACACTATAGAGGAAGACATTATAGAAGAAGACATTATAGAAGAAGGCAGTATAGAAGACAACACTATAGAAGAAAACACTATAGAAGAAGACACTATAGAAGAAGACATTATAGAAGAAGACATTATAGAAGAAGACATTATAGAAGAAGACACTATAGAAGAAGACACAATAGAAGAAGACACTATAGAAGAAGACATTATAGAAGAAGACATTATAGAAGAAGGCAGTATAGAAGACAACACTATAGAAGAAGACACTATAGAAGAAGACACTATAGAAGAAGACATTATAGAAGACATTATAGAAGAAGACATTATAGAAGAAGACACTATAGAAGAAGACATTATAGAAGAAGACATTATAGAAGAAGACACTATAGAAGAAGACATTATAGAAGAAGACACTATAGAAGAAGACATTATAGAAGAAGACACTATAGAAGAAGACATTATAGAAGAAGACATTATAGAAGAAGACACTATAGAAGAAGACATTATAGAAGAAGACATTATAGAAGAAGACACTATAGAAGAAGACATTATAGAAGAAGACATTATAGAAGAAGACACTATAGAAGAAGACATTATAGAAGAAGACACTATAGAAGAAGACATTATAGAAGAAGACACTATAGAAGAAGACATTATAGAAGAAGACATTATAGAAGAAGACACTATAGAAGAAGACATTATAGAAGAAGACACTATAGAAGAAGACATTATAGAAGAAGACATTATAGAAGAAGACACTATAGAAGAAGACATTATAGAAGAAGACATTATAGAAGAAGACATTATAGAAGAAGACACTATAGAAGAAGACATTATAGAAGAAGACACTATAGAAGAAGACACTCTAGGAAGCTGAACAATCCAAACGCTCAATCAAATAATAATAAAAATCTGCCTTTTTCAGAAATAATTTTGGCAGTTGAGACTCAGAATCATAGAAATAGAAGAAGCTTTACCTTATAAACTCCAAACTAAACAAGGCAAGCCATCATGTTAGATAATGGAAACAGAAAATACTGCAAACATTCAGCAGCTCAGGGAAAAATTGTGGAGAAACAGAGATCAGCAGACCTCTCAGTGGTCCGGCAAATTTTCCATCCCGCCAGCGATGATTCTTGTGATGGGTGTGACCTGGGGATTTACCCCTGGGTCTACAATTCGGATGATCTCTTCCAAGGTGGTAGCTCCAATTTCCAAACTCACCGGGCCCACCTCGGTAGAAAGACCCCCGATTGTCACAATCCAAGGGAGTGCAGAACAAAGTCAGGCTCGCTGACCCCAGTACCAGAGTACAGGGGGCACTGAGAGTGGCCGAGTGCCAAGACGTGCTACTTTAAGGGCCTACCTCAGTTCCCAGGGACTTCAACATATGTTGTATTAAAAGCTGTTAGGCCCTCCAGCCCTCACCCCTCACATTCCACAACCCCCAACTACTTCTCATGCCACTTCCATGCCTCCTGTGTGCTTCCCGGCAGCCAGTACGTCTTGCAAGATATACCCACAATGGGCCAGACCAAGCTTCACACGCCTAAGCTGCTTTTAAACCCACATAGGCATGCTCGCCCGGGATCTACCAGGCTCCCGGCATCTAAGGGCCTCCCCAGGGTGTCCCCAGCCGGGCACCATTCAGTACTGGTCCACACAAACATGGACCAGACAGAAGGGCACCTGGGGGTCTCCTGGGACATCGGAGGCTGCTGGGCGGCAGTGCCAAGGTGATGAGGTGCCAGGGTGGCACTACCAAGGATCAGGGCATGGGTGTCCATACCCATGAAAGGAGGGTGGAGGGGGGTATGAAGGTTGGGGTGTGCAGAGCGGGTATGAAGGCGCCTCAGTAAGGTTGGGGGGGGTGAAGGGTGGGGGTCCTGAAAGGAGGGGGGGGCCTAAAATGGGTGTGGGAAGTTATGAAAAGGGGAGGCCCTCAGCGACCCATAGTTGGGTGCCATCACTTGGTGGGTTGTGGGGTAATGCTATGTCATTGTGTGTGGAGGGTGACATTGCCCATAGATGGATGTGATGAACCCTCTTCAAGATCGGAGCACCCTTTCACAATGGTGGCCCAATCTCTGAGGAGCCGGTCTGGCCAGCCGGGTTCAGCTACCCAGTGATGAAAATAATTCTAAGGGTGGGATCTACTGGTTGTGTTGCACCCAAAAAGCAGCACAACGCAACGCAATCGGTAGATGTCGGGAGATCCCATTTCCGGGATCTCACCTGCTCGCTACGCCTCACGAGATCTAATCCATTGTGGGCGGGATCACTTTCTAGAAAATCTGCATTTTGGATTGAGACAGCTAATGACACTTAGAAACTTTTAGATTGCGCATGGAGTTTTCAAACGCTTCTCACCCCTTGAGCTTGAGACATTGACAAGAGAGATCACAGGAGTAACCAATTAAAGATTTCAATCAAGCGGAGTCAACAGTTCTCTCCCATTGTAGAAACAAAATCTAGGGGGCAGCACGGTAGCCTTGTGGATAGCACAATTTCTTCACAGCTCCAGGATCCCAGGTTCGATCCCGGCTTGGGTCACTGTCTGTGCGGAGTCTTCACATCCTCCCCGTGTGTGCATGGGTTTCCTCCGGGTGCTCTGGTTTCCTCCCACAGTCCAAAGATGTGCAGGTTAGGTGGATTGGCCATGATAAATTGCCCTTAGTGTCCAAAATTGCCCTTAGTGTTGGGTGGGGTTACTGGGTTATGGGGATAGGGTGGCGGTGTTGACCTTGGGTAGGGTGCTCTTTCCATGAGCCGGTGCAGACTCGATGGGCCGAATGGCCTCCTTCTGCACTGTAAATTCTATGAAAAAAAATCGTACTAGTAACAGGAAACTGATAGGCATGAACAGCTCCCAGTTAAACAATGTCTCAATTATAAAATTCTTATTCTTATTTTCAAATCCCTCATTACCTTTTCTCTCATTATCTCTGTAACCTCCTCCAGCCCCTCCACGATATCTGCACGTATTTAATTCTCTTTTAAGCATCCCTAACTTTTCATTGTTCCAGCCTTCAGCTTCCTAGGCTCTGAGCTTTGGAATTCCCTCCCAAAAACTCTGCCTATCTTTCCTGCTTGAAGATGCCCCCTAAGACCATTCTCTTTGATCAAGAGAATGCCCACCTGCCCTAACTTCACTTAATTTGATTCAGTGCCATTTTTTTAATAACGCTTCTGTATGTAAAGGATGCCTTCTTAGCTATATTAATGCAAGTTGTTGTTAAATTAGGTGTTGGAGGCAATTGAGGAACTGACGCCTCGCACAGAACATGAGTCAATGCATTCAGGGGCTGAAATTTCTAAAAATTGAGGAAATAAAATGTACAAAAATAAATTGCTCGGGCTTAAATCTTCGCAGGGTGTGGCAATTCTGGGCATATGCAAGGAATTTCATAAAATGTACTGAAATACATGTAAAAGTACTGATTTCAAAATGCAAATAAGCCACCCAGCCCAAATGATTGGTGATAACCTCGCACTCTATTAAAGCAAAAACAGTTCTAATCACATTTATCTTTCATTCGATACAGATTCATTTAAATTTGGATTCTGGAGTTAACTTCAATATTTTGATATGTAAAAGTCAACTAAAGAGGTCAATCTGCCTAAATCTTTGGAAAATACCAGCAGTAACTTTTCATTTATTCGTTCTTGGGGGCGCACCGCTGGTTGGGCCTGTGTTGATTGTCCATCCCTAATTTCCCATTGAGAAGGTGGTGGTGAGCTGCCTTCTTGAACCTCTGCAGTCTGCGTGCTGTAGGTGCACCCACAGTGCTGTGGGGAAAGGTCTTCCGGGTTTCTACCGAGTGACAGAGAAGGAAGGGGGTATATTCCAAGTGTGGTGTGTGGCTTGGCGGATAATTTGCAGGGGGTGGCGTTCCTGCGCACCTGTTGCCCTTGTCCGCCTCGGTGGAAGAGGTCACGGGTTTCAAAGTGCTGCTGGAGGATTCTTGAAGTGTACCTTGTGCATGTACGATCATATGAATTAGGAGCAGGAATAGGCCATTCGGCCCATCCGAACCTGCTCCGCCATTCAACAAGACCACGTCTGATCGGATTGTGGTTGCAAGTCCATATCCCACCTACCCTGATAACCTTTGATGAACGGTGCACTGATGGTAGAGGGAATGAACTTTTAAGTTGGTGTATGGGCTGATCAAGCGGGCTCCTTTGTCCTGAATGGTATAGAGCTCCTTGAGATCATTCCATCACACTCCTGACTTGGTGGCCAAGCTCTTGGAAGTCAGGAGATGAGTTACTCATTGTGAACAGAGTTCAAAGTCTCTGATCTGTCTCCGAATGGTACTGAGCACTTTGCATTCATCAGCAAATATCCCCACTTCTGGTTTATGTTGGAAGGATGCAGGTGCAGATGGTTTGGCCAAGGATACTACCCTAGAGATATTATCACTATGCTCCCATCCCGCTTCTGAAGGTTTTTTTGTTTCGTACATGAATGACATCCAAACAGCCAATGATCCAAGTCCCCGACACCAGCAGAGAAAAAAAATCAAGTGGGAGAAAGGGGAAGAAAAGACTGGTCCACCTAGCCAGTAACATATCGCTGTGATGCCTTTTAGACAGACACTATCTCATTGAAATTATGTCATTTTCTGGGGGAAACAAAGAAAAGATTAAAAGCTGGGCCAATTAGGGGTTAAAAAGAAAGTGGAACTATTCCACTCCAACATCTTTACATGGCCACAATTGGCCACACTGCCGTTGATTAGTGTTGGAAGAACTATCTCTTGCTTGAGGTGTTCTCTGTAGCTGATTGGCGTCTGGAGCAGGAAGGTTCACACACATTTCCTTCCTGCCCCACAGCCAATTGAAGCCTTTATGTGGGCAATGAATACATTAATCATAGGACAAGAGACACAGCTTTGAACACATTTTGGCTATGATGAGGTGGATTAGCCATGATAAATTGCCCTTAGTGACCACGAAGGTTAGGAGGGGTTATTGGGTTATGGGGATAGGGCTTAAGTGAGTCGGTGGAGACACGATGGGTCGAATGGCCTCCTTCTGCACTCTATGTTCTATGTTCTATGTTCATGATGAGCGTGAGGTCAGGTATAATGCCTGGATCTGGTATGTCCCTCTTGTAGGGATCATGAATTGGATTCAATTTGAATTGGTTTTTGGAGCAGGCAAGGAGCTGGATTAGGGGTTTGCCCCTGTCCACACTCTGAGCTCTGGCTTTGTAACTCTGATAAAGCGATGAAAAAAAGGGCAACCTTCGGGCGGATGGCAGGAATGTGGTAGTCACCACTGTTGTATTATATTGTATATACTGCACTGCATACGAGGGTATTACGGTAAGGCCCCTGTACTACAGGTACGGGGTAGATCCCTGCCTGCTGGCTCCGCCCAGTAGGCGGAGTATAAATGTGTGTGCTCTCCGAACGGCAGCCATTTCGGCAGCAGCTGTAGGAGGCCACACACCTCTGTGTAATAAAGCCTCGATTACTCTCTACTCTCGTCTCATCGTAACTGTTGCTTCACAGCTCCAGGGTCCCAGGTTTGATTCCCTGCTTGGGTCACTGTCTGTGCAGAGTCTGCACGTTCTCCCCATGTCTGCGTGGGTTTCCTCCGGGTGCTCCGGTTTCCTCCCACAGTCCAAAGATGTGCAGGTTAGGTGGATTGGCCGTGCTAAATAGCCCTTAGTGTCCAAAAAGGTTAGGTGGGGTTACTGGGTTACAGGGATCGGGTGCTCTTTCCAAGGGCTGGTGCAGACTAGATAGGCCGAATGGCCCCCTTATGTACTGTAAATTCTATGATTCTATGAATTTGCAAGGAAATGGTATCAAACTGAAAGATTACAGGTATCAGAAAAGATTGAAAAGGTTAGGATTTTCTTTCATAAAGAGAAGAAATGGGTTGAACATAGTAATCATGGAGAAAATGTTTCCACTTATAAGAGAAACGAAAAGTGAAAATATAAGATTGTTTTTAATAAATTCCATAGAGAAATGAGGAGAAATGTATTTAGTCACTGTGTGGTTAGAATGGGGAACTTGCCACCACAGGAAGTGGTTGAAATCAATAGCTTAGATGTATTCAAAAGGAAACTAGATGATTACATGGCAGAAGATGTTTGACAGCTGAGACAGGGTAGGTGGAATGAAGGAGGCTCACGTAGAGCATAAACACCCAGTTGGGTCAAATAATCTATTTCTCTGGTGCATATTTTATGTTTCACTACTATTCAATGATGTTATCTGAGTCTACCATTACAAACAAGGAGCCATGACCATTACAATAAGACGGGCCAGGAATGTTTAATTGCAGTGTTAATGGAAATAATCAAATAATAGTATTATACGACAGAGGGCTAGTATTTTGCTGGAAAGCATGTTTATTCTACCTAGATTATTCTTGAAGAGAGATTGACTTATGGTACTAAGTAGAATTCACAGGATGGGCCGGTTCATGCTAACCTTCAATTCTCAGTCCTCAGTCAGAAATTGACAGACATTGGGCAGGATTCTCCAGTCTCCGACGGCGAGATCACTTTTGGTGATCGGCCGGAGAATCCCCGTTTGCGCCAAGATTGGGGGCGGCGCCGCTTTTACGATGCTCCGCCCCCTCGAAAACGGCATACTCTTCGAGTACGCCGCACGCTGTCAGGACATCACCTGAGGCCCTCCCCCGATGCTCCGCTCCCGATGGGCCGACTTCCCGACGGCGTGGAACACTTATCCTACTCTTTTTTTGTGAACCCGGCGCGGCGGTTGCGGACTGAGCCCAGCGCCGCCACAGTCGGTGGGGGAGCCTTTCCGCGGGCAGGGGGTGCTTTGGTGGGGGGGGCCCGGGGTCACTGGTGGGGGGTGGTCCGGGGGTGGCGAGGGAGGTTACTGGGGGGCAGTGTGTGGCAGGCCAGGTCCACGCGCGGCAGGCGCCATGTTGCACGGTGCGGCTGCTGCAGGCCACCACCGTGCGCATGCGCGGCCACGGACCGGCAATTCTCCGGCCATATCCGCATGGCTGTTAGCCCTCCACTAGGCAGAGGGTCATTGCAGCTTTTGCACCGTTCTTTCGGGCGTAAAACGCCACTGTTCCCAGGCCGGTGTCAGCACTTAGTCTGCAAACAGAGAATTCAGCCCCTTGATTTTCAACGACTTTGCTATTACATTATCCTCCAGCAATGGGCCCAGAGGTTTCGATTTCCCCAGATGGTTGTACCCCATAGTTACCCCCAAGACACGCTAGGGACCCCTCGGAAGTCCTAATGCCCTGACTACACAGGAATAGCCCAGAGGTTTGGACTTCCAAGGGGCAGTTCTCCTATGTCTGGGACCCCCTGAGTTAGTGTTAGAAAATCTAGGTGATTCCTAAAGTTATTTACCAGAATAATCACCCAGGAACTGTTAGACAGAAAAAAAACAATTCTAACTCCTGGCTAACTATTCACATGATGCCACCCCCCCCCCCCCCCCCCCCCCCCCCCCAATCACTCACATTGACACCGCCGTCCAACCTACGGCTGCTCCCATCCCCCCGGCCCACCAACATCCAACCTCTCCCCCAACTACCTCTGTGACTTCCCAACCCATTCTGCCTGCCTCCCGACTGACCGACGCCCTCCCCCAGCCCTCTGACTCCGCCCTGACCCTCCGACATCCCCTTGACCCACGACTGCTGTCTGACCCTCCAGGTTCCATCCCTGACCCTCAAATTTCACCGTTAGCAAGAGCTTCAGGTTTGAAATCTCGTGGACTCTCTTCAGGTATGATTATTGAAGGACTCTCACTGAGCCTGACGTCTACGTAACCCCACTGAGGTGTGTTGGCTGCAGAAACCTGTTCAGGAGTGATGTCCACATGAGTTGCATTGGGGACAATAGGCCCAGAACCCGACCATTCTGAGAAATCAGAGTCATCTCCAGACATGCCCTGAAATGGTGCCGCTGCAGAAAGATTATACCATGGAGGTTTGGATGGTTAAGTGGTGTTCCAGAATTCCCATGGGATCTAACTATTATATGGCTCTCTTCAGAATTGACTTCCAAATGCTCCTCCCCTAACCCTACCCATTTAGCACCTTACCCACCCTGCCACCTACCACCCCACCATTCTCTACCCACTTACCCACATACCTCAGGCGCTCATTCACTCACCCACTGGATAGCTGCTTGAACATCCCAAAACCTTTCACTGTTTTAGTGAATGAAGGCTGACGCCATAAAAAGAGGATGTAACTTGGCAACATCTCGGCGGATGTCAGGGGATGATTCGGATTTCTCAGAACTTGGCTTCCTCCAAAGATCCTGCCCTAACACGGAAGGAGACCCAGAACAGGTGCACCCCGATGGTGATTGGACATTGTGGCCCAAAGAGTTCATCATTATTTAAGGCACTGCCTTGACAGATATAACAATACTGCCAACCCCTACAGAAAATTAAGGTTTCAAAGCATAGATCCTGTGAGCCCAACTTTTGCGACAAGAACCTGTATTTTTTTTTAGAAAATATTTTATTAAGGCATTTATAACTTTTAACAATTTTAACCATCAGGTATCAGCAAGAACAAAACAAAATAAACAACACCCCACCCCAGTAACAAACCCCAGCCAACATGGCTTACACAAACAGGACCTCCTTCCCCAGACCCCCTTTTCACTCATCTTCCTAATCTTGCTCAACCCCCCACCCCCCTGCTGACAGCTTTAATTTTTCTAGAAGAAGTCGATGAATGGCTGCCACCTCCGGGCAAACCCCTGCAGCGAATCCCTGAAAGCGAACTTGATTTTCTCGAGTCTGAGAAACCCCAACATGTCGCTAGCCCACACCCCCTGTCATAACATACACATCAGTATATGATGGTGCAGAGACACACACTGACTGACACACTGCAAGACCAATCAACACACACAACACAGCAGCCAATCACCAGTTAGGGCACGGTCACTATAAAGGCAGAGGACACTAGTTTTCCCGCTCATTCGGGGTGCAGCCTCTGAGACAGACGGAGCCCGCAGTCAGTAGCACAAACATCCACCATGTGCTGGCAGTATAGGCTGGTCAGGTTAGGCATAGGTCTTCAGTCAATCTAACATAGTGTCGACCCACAGTGCAAGTATGTTTAACAGCTCTTAGTTAAATAAAATAGAGTTGTACTATTACAAGTGTTGGTAGCCTGTCTATGTTACTGCTAAGGTAAACGCAGTCTCCACAGATCCAGAGTACCCAACACATCATGGTACCAGTATGTGATGTTAGAGTTTAATAGACCTACTTTCAAGTGATCTGCCTTCGACCAGCAATCAGCCATCCGGTAGTATGGACAGCGTCCGCCCTCCCCCGCCGCTCCGCATCACCGGCAACCTCGGTGCGAACTGGAAAATCTTTAAACAACGATTCCAGCAATACCTCGAAGCTACAGACCTGGAAGCTGCTTCAGACGCCAGGAAGATTGCTCTCTTCCTTTCCACGGCCGGGGACCACGCCATCCATATCTTCAACTCTCTCACTTTCACTGAAGGTGAAGACAAGTCCAGGTTCAAGACAGTCCTGCTCAAATTCGACAGTCACTGTGACATCGAGGTAAATGAAAGTTTTGAGCACTATGTCTTTCAACAGCGTCTGCAGGGTAAGGATGAACCTTTTCAATCTTTCCTCACCCACCTTCGCATCCTCGCGCAGTCCTGCAATTACGGCTCCACCTCCGACTCGATGATCCGTGACCAGATCGTTTTCGGTGTGCAATCGAACCCCCTACGCCAGCAGCTCCTCAAGGTTAAACAGCTCACCCATGCGATAGCCATCGAGACCTGCGTTCTGCATGAACACGCCACTAACCGATACTCGCACATTCAAGCGGCTGAAACGGCGCGGCAAGGTCCCCACAAGGCAGAGCGGGTGCAAGCCATTAAACAACTCCAGGGCCTAAGCCGGGATGAGGGCAGCCATTTCGCGGGCTCCCGCGCATGCGCGCACTGACCGAGGGGACGGCGAGGCCGAAGACTGCACTGCGCAGGCACGCACTACGTACGACTGCACCGTGCATGCGCGGTGGCGTACCGAACGTTCTAACGTCGCGACGTTTGGCAACTGTGGCTCCGCCCACTTAAAGCGGCAATGTCCTGCAAAATCCCAACGCTGTCTCCAATGTGGGAAGCTTGGCCACTATGCAGCCCTATGCAGATCTGCTCAACCTACTACCTCTCGTCGCTCCAACTAGCCACGCAGGGATGTCGGAACCATCCAGCCACCGGTCACCGATTCCGACTCCGACTTGATTCCGGACCTTGACACCGAGGACCCTAAAGCACCATTTCGGGTGGGCATCATCACCAAACACAAGATGCTCCGGAAGACAAAAGCCAAGTCTCTCCCAATATTCATCATTGATCCAGACGACGAGTGGTGTGCCACCCTCACGGTCAACCGATCCCGCATCCGATTCCGCCTGGACACCGCCGCTTCAGCCAACCTCATTGTGCGGTCTGACCTCAAAAACCTCCATGTCAAGCCTGCCATCTGCCTGCCAGCTTCTGGACTATAATGGTAATGCCATTGCTGCCAGTGACTCTGATGGAAGTGTCGCACTGGTCATTAAAGGCTAACCTAACATTCAAAATAGTGGGATCCACTAAAGCCTCCCTGCTTGGTGCTCAGGCGTGCAAACTTCTAAACCTTGTCCAAAGGGTTCACTCCCTGTCACCCGCTGACACTTCCGCATCTCAGGACGCTGACTTTCGGACACAGCTGAACGCCATCATCACCCAATACCACGGTGTACTCAAGGGCATGGGCACACTCCCATACACTTATAAAATCTTGTTAAAACCAAATGCCACGCCTGTGGTGCACGCACCTCGCAGGTTACCAACACCCCTCAAGGACCGCCTCAAGCAGCAGCTGCAGGGCCTCCAGGACCAGGGCGTAATTTCGAAAGTTACAGAACCGACTGACTGGGTCAGCTCTATGGTGTGCGTGAAAAAGCCATCTGGCGAATTACACATATGTATTGATCCCAAGGACCTCAACTGCAATATTATGAGAGAGCACTATCCCATTGCAAAGCGCGAAGAACTCACCTGCGAGATGGCTCGCGCCAAATTTTTCACCAAGCTAGAAGCAGCCAAGGGGTTCTGGCAGATCCAACTCGACGCATCCAGTCGGAAGCTCTGCATCTTTAACATCCCAGTTGGCCGGTATTGCTACAACCGGATGCCGTTTGGCATCATCTCTGCATCGGAAGTGTTGCACAGAATAATGGAGCAGATGATGGAAGGTATCGAAGGGGTTCGCGTATATGTGGACGACATCATCGTCTGGTCTACCACCCCGCAGGAGCACATTGATCGCCTCCAACGCGTCTTCCGACGAATCCATGAGCATGGCCTCCGCCTCAACAGGGCCAAATGCTCCTTTGGTCAAACAGAACTTAAATTCCTCAGAGACCACATTTCACAGTTTGCCGTGCAGCCGGATGCTGACAAGGTATCTGCCATTAAGGCCATGAAGACACCGGAGGACAAGAAGGCGGTCCTCCGCTTCCTGGGCATGGTCAATTTCCTGGGGAAATTCATCCCACACCACGGCTCTCAGGAACCTGGTTAAGAAGACGACCGAGTTCCAATGGCTGCCCGCCCGCGAACAAGAATGGTGGGAACTCAGGGCGAAGCTGACCAAGGCCCCGGTGTTTGCATTTTTTGATCCGGCCAAAGAAACAAAGATCTCCACGGATGCCAGTCAGTCCGACATTGGAGCAGTGCTCCTTCAACGTGACGATGCCTCCTCATGGGCTCCTGTCGCATACGCGTCACGTGCAATGACGCCCACCGAACAGCGCTATGCGCAAATTGAAAAAGAGTGCCTGGGCCTTCTTACCGGAGTCGTCAAATTCCATGACTATGTCTATGGACTCCCAAAGTTCACAGTCGAGACAGACCACAGGCCACTGGTCAATATCATTCAAAAAGACCTGAACGACATGACGCTGCGCCTGCAGCGCATTCTCCTTAAACTCAGGCGGTACGACCTCGAACTCGTCTACACCCCGGGTAAGGAGCTCATCGTCGCCGATGCACTCTCCCGATCTGTCACCACACCCTGCGACCCAGCGGGCTTTGTGTGCCAAATTGATGCTCAGGTGGCATTCGCCGCATCCAATCTCCCCACCACGGACGAATGACTCATCCATATTCGTCATGAGACGGCCAACGATCCCCGGCTCCAACGTGTCATGCGCCACCTGACAGACGGGTGGCTCAAGGGCCAATGCCCTCAATTCTATAACATTAAAGATGACCTGCTGGTGGTAGATGGAATTCTACTAAAGCTGGGCAGGATCATCATTCCGCACAGCATGCAGAACCTCGTCCTTGAGCAGCTCCATGAGGGCCGCCTGGGAGTGGAGAAATGCCGCCGATGGGCCCTGAGGCAGTGTACCGGCCTGGAATCAATGAGGACATTGCCAACGCCGTTCTTAACTGCCCAACGTGCCAGCGTTTCCAGCCTGCTCAGCCAAGGGAGACCTTGCAACCCCATGAGTTGGTCACGTTCCCCTGGACCAAAGTGGGCATCGACCTGTTCCATGCACTTGGCCGGGACTACGTCCTCATAGTGGACTATTTCTCAAACTACCCGGAGGTAGTTAGGCTACACGACCTCACCTCAACTGCGGTCATCCGTGCGTGCAAGGAAACCTTCGCTCGCCATGGCATCCCGCTCACGCTCATATCCGACAATGACCCGTGTTTTGCCAGTCAGGAGTGGTCCAATTTTGCGAAAAGATACAACTTCACACATGTCATGTCCAGTCCCCATTACCCCCAATCCAATGGTAAAGCTGAAAAAGGGGGTGCACATTGTCAAACGACTCCTGTGCAAGGCTGCTTATGCAGGATCCGATTTTTACCTCGCCCTGCTTGCTGACAGATCAGCTCCATTGTTCACCGGCCTGTCACCGGCTCAATTGTTGATGAATCGCACGTTGCGGACGACGGTGCCGGCCATTCATGTCCCGGACTTGGACAACCTTCCGGTCCTTCGTCGAATGCAGTTGTCTCGGGCCCAACACAAATCGGCGTACGATGCCCGCGCCACGGATCTCCTTGCTCTGGCTCCTGATGACGAGGTCCGTGTCCAACTTCCTGATGGCGGTTGGTCCGCCACCGCTGTGGTGCTCAGACAAGTGGCCCCCAGGTCATTTATGGTTCGTTCTCAAGACGGTTCTCTTCTTCACCGAAATAGGCGGGCACTATGACTCCTTCCTCGCTCGCCACCAGATCATCATGTCCTGCCTCGCCATCACGATAAACCCGTCACGGACTTTGCAGATCTCCCTTTCGCTCTGCCACCCTCTGAGTCTGACACAGTCCCGCCCATTCCAGAACAGGCGGCCCCTGACCCACCCTTGAGGCGGTCAACCAGAATTCGTCGCCCACCTCAGAGACTGAATTTATGAACTGCCTGAATTAATGGACTCTTTGAACTCGTGAACTGATTGTTTTGTTATCCTGTTTGATTAACTCACTGGTTTGTACATACTGTTGTTCTAGTTATATTTTGTGTTACATACTGTCCATCTGCACTAGACACCTTCCATTGTAAATATCTTAGAGTTTCTGTACATAGTCCTGTAAATGTGCTTACATGTGCCACACATAGTTAGGAACATTCGCATACTACATTATTTATTGCCACGAACACATATTCTTTTTAGAAAAGGGGGGATGTCATAATATACACATCAGTATATGATGGTGCAGAGACACACACTGACTGACACACTGCAAGACCAATCAACACACACAACACAGCAGCCAATCACCAGTTAGGGCACGGTCACTATAAAGGCAGAGGACACTAGTTTTCCCGCTCATTCGGGGTGCAGCCTCTGAGACAGACGGAGCCCGCAGTCAGTAGCACAAACATCCACCATGTGCTGGCAGTATAGGCTGGTCAGGTTAGGCATAGGTCTTCAGTCAATCTAACATAGTGTCGACCCACAGTGCAAGTATGTTTAACAGCTCTTAGTTAAATAAAGTAGAGTTGTACTATTACAAGTGTTGGTAGCCTGTCTATGTTACCGCTATGGTAAACGCAGTCTCCACAGATCCAGAGTACCCAACACATCACCCCCGACGTTGGGGGCTTCGAGTCCCTCCATCCTAGTAAGATCCATCTCCGGTCCACCAGGGAGGCAAAGAACAGAACATCGGCCTCTCTTACCCCCTGGGCTCCCGGATCTTCCGACATGCCAAAAATCGCCATCTCTGGACTTGGCACCACCCTCACCTTTAAAATTTCTGACATGACATCAGCAAACCCCTGCCAGAAACCCCTCAGCCTCGGACATGCCCAAAATATATGGACATGGTTCGCAGGTCCCCCTGCACAGCGCCCACACCTCCACCACCTCAAAGAACCTGCTCATCCAAACCACCATCATGTACGCCCTGTGGACCACCTTGAATTGTATCAGGCTGAGCCTGGCACACGAAGAGGATGCATTGACTCGCCTCAGGGCCTCCTCCCATAATCCGGCCTCCAACTCCCCACCCAACCCTTCTTCCCACTTTCGCTTCACCTCCCCTATCGGGGCTCCCTCCCACTCCATCAGTTCCTTGTAAATCTCTGAAACCTTCCCCTCTTCTACTCCTACTTTCGACACCACCTTATCCTGTAGCCCCTGGGGTGGCAGGTCCGGAAAGGTCGGAACCTGCCTCTGCACAAAGTCCCTCACCGGCAGAGACCGGAACCCATTCCCACCTGGCAGCTCAAACTCCTCCTCTAACTCCTCCAAGCTCGGGAAGCCCTCATCAAAAAAGAGATCTCCAAATCTCTCGATCCCCACTTGCTGCCACTTCTGGAACCCCCCCACTCAGCGCCCCCGGAGCGAACCGGTGGTTACCACATATCGGTGCCCATACCGACGCCCCTTCCAGCCCCATGTGCTGCCGCCACTGTCGCCACACCCTCAGGGCTCGCACTACTACCGGGCCTGTGGTATACCTGGCCAGCGAGAATGGCAGAGGTTCCGTTAACAGGCCCCCTAAACATGTGCCCCCTACATGAGGCCACCTCCACCCGCTCCCAAACCAACCCCTCCCCCACTACCCACTTCCTGACCATCGCTATGTTCACCGCCCAACGATAATTTATAAAATTCAGAAGGGCCAGCTCCCCCCCCCCCCCCCCCCCCCACCTTGCCTCCGCTCCAGCAACGCATTCTTCACCTGCGGGGTTTTACCTGCCCACACAAACCCCAAGACCACCGCATACACTTTTTAAAAAAACGCGTCGCGGATAAAAATTGGGAGGCTCTGAAAGACAAACAGGAACCTCGGGAGAACAACCTGTTTTAATATAATGACTTTAAGGTAGTAAAATGTCCCGAGGCAGTTCACAAGAGAGCGATCAAAACCAAAATGTTACACCCTACTCGATTCGAGTGAAGATATGGGCAAGATATTGGGCGGGATCCTCCACTTCGCCGGAGGGCACTCACGCCCCCGGATTTCGCAACGCGCGGGGGTGTCCACAATGGGAAGCCTCATTGGCCGGCTCCTGGGACAGAGAATCCCGCTGCCGGGATGGGGGCGCACCACATCTGAAAACGGGTGCATCAGGACAGAGAATCTCGCTCATTAAGTTTGGGCTGAACTCAACTTGATAGAGAGTGGAAGGTGGAGGGCGTGCCAGGAAGGTGCTGAGACAATCAAGCCTAAATGTAACAGAGGATGAATGTAGATTCCGGCACCGAGGGGTGGCACAGTGGTTAGCACTGCTGCCTCACAGCGCCAGGGACCCGGAGTTCGAGTCCAACCTCGGGTAATTGTCTGTGTGGAGTTTGCACATTCCCCGCGTGTCTGCGTGGGTTTCCTCCGGGTGCCCGGTTTCCTCCCACAGTCCAAAGATATGCAGGTTAGGTAGACTGGCCGTGCTAAATTGTCCCATAGTGTCCAAAGGTTAGGTGGGATTACGGGGATAGGGTGGTGCCATAGTAGGGTGCTCTTTCAGTGGGTCGGCACAGACTTGATGGGCCGAATGGCCTCCTTCTGCTCTGTAGGGATTCTATGATTCTGTGAAATCTCCTGTGCTTTCGTGGGATCTTTTAAGTTCAGTTGGGAGGCGCATGGGGGCTTTGCTTTAATGTCTAACCTGACAGAAGACACTTCCAGCAGTGTCGCATTCTCTCAGTATCAGCTTGGATTGTTTGCTCCGGAGTGTGGCTCAGATCCACAACTTTCTGACTCAGAGACCAGAGCGCTACCACTGAGCCACATGTGACACTCAAAGCTTGACAGGTTCTTAAAATCTAATTTAAACCTTGGTACAGATTCATTAACAATCTAATTATACCATGGCTGAGACAGACTGCATTTTTAAAAAATGTTGTTCAAACTTTGCAGGGACACGAGGGAAAGAGAAGAGAACGGGGATAACTACTCTTCAAAAGAGCCAATGCAGAGTTGATGAGATGCATTGCCTCCCTCCCCCACCCCGACCCCTCTCCCGCACCCCCAGCTATTCTTCAGATTGCTTCTTTTTGCTGTGTGTTTGCTTCTTTCCCATTCATCAAACGCGGATCCTCCCATCTTTGAGCATCGCTCCCACATCGAGAATATAGTACAAAGGTGCAGGAGGCCTTGGTCCACAACGGTTGGTGGATATACACAGTGAGGTCCTGAATCATGAGCAATATTGTTAGCCAATCTGATGGCATTGGATCTCTGGAGTCGGTGACTAAAATTGCCCTCACCAGACATTTCACACTCCCCTTGCTGGAGACAAAGCCCATGGTCAATGACTGTCCAGCAATCCATTCTGCTAGTGCACGAACGTGTGATCCGCATAAGGCCCTTGCTCTTCAATGATCTGTCAATGTCCACGAGCGCAGTGACTTGCAGAAAGCATCAGGCGACTCTTTACTGCTTCTGGGACGGCGTCACTGGGGAAAGGGGAAGAGAAATAACTGGAAGTAGAAATGAAAACGAGAGAGAGAGATGGAAGGTGAGTTTTACAACAAATCGCACTTTTTGTTGTTGGGTCCGAACAGAGTGACCACAAGGAAACGGGTGCCTGGAGGCAAAACAAAGTTTAATGGAATATATAACTACTCTTCCCCACTCACCGAAAGGTCCCCCCCCCCAACGACCTACATCTAGGCTGGGGGTTTATACCCATCAGGGGAAGCCCGGACCCTGGGGAAGTTCATACTCCACTGAGGTCACGAGGAGCCTGATAGTCCATACCCACGTCAACTCTGTGCAGGTTTTAACACTCCTCCCCCCACCCACCCCAAATCCTGAAAGGCGCCCACCATGGTGGAACATCACAAAGGTCCTTTTGTCCACTTCACCCGGGGCTGGTGCTCGGGCGCTTTCTGCGCGGGGTCTGGAGGCGTATACCACACGGGGAATCGACGCTACCGAGTGGAGCACTGCTGGTGGAGCTGCGCTCGCATTGGCAACCTGGACTTCGACCATTACCGCTGGCTGCGTTTCCATCTGCGAGTCTGAGTCCAAGGGGCCTGCCTCCACCATCTTGGTGTTGTGGGGTTCCTGGACTTATGGGGCCGGCGCCTGTGGCAAGGGTGGGGGAGATTGGACCCGTGGGGCTGGAGCAACCGGGAGCTGGTCTCCTGTTGGACTCCTGGCCCTGCGCCCGTTGCATATAGGAGATCGGCCCCGTCTGAGTCAGCACCGCGCCCAGGATCTATACGGCTCCGTCACCCAAGTTTTAGACGTATACTGTGTCACCCGGCGCAGGGGTGAATGCCTCCCTGCGTCCACTCCTGACCGATCCTGCCTGCGTCGGCTTCGGACCGATCCTGCCTGCGTCCACTCCTGACCGATCCTGCCAGTGTCAGCTTCGGACCGATCCTGCCTGCGTCCACTCCTGACCGATCCTGCCAGTGTCAGCTTCGGACCGATCCTGCCTGCGTCCACTCCTGACCGATCCTGCCTGCGTCCACTCCTGACCGATCCTGCCAGCGTCCGCTTCGGACCGATCCTGCCTGCGTCCACTTCGGACCGATCCTGCCAGCGTCCACTCCTGACCGATCCTGCCTGCGTCCACTTCGGACCGATCCTGCCTGCGTCCACTTCGGACCGATCCTGCCAGCGTCAGCTTCGGACCGATCCTGCCTGCGTCCACTTCGGACCGATCCTGCCTGCGTCCACTCCTGACCGATCCTGCCAGCGTCAGCTTCGGACCGATCCTGCCTGCGTCCACTTCGGACCGATCCTGCCTGCGTCCACTTCGGACCGATCCTGCCTGCGTCCACTCCTGACCGATCCTGCCAGCGTCAGCTTCGGACCGATCCTGCCTGCGTCCACTCCTGACCGATCCTGCCTGCGTCCACTCCTGACCGATCCTGCCAGCGTCCGCTTCGGACCGATCCTGCCTGCGTCCACTCCTGACCGATCCTGCCTGCGTCCACTCCTGACCGATCCTGCCAGCGTCAGCTTCGGACCGATCCTGCCTGCGTCCACTTCGGACCGATCCTGCCTGCGTCCACTCCTGACTGATCCTGCCAGCGTCAGCTTCGGACCGATCCTGCCTGCGTCCACTCCTGACCGATCCTGCCTGCGTCCACTCCTGACCGATCCTGCCTGCGTCCACTTCGGACCGATCCTGCCTGCATCCACTCCTGACCGATCCTGCCTGCATCCACTTCGGACCGATCCTGCCTGCGTCCACTTCGGACCGATCCTGCCTGCGTCCACTTCGGACCGATCCTGCCTGCGTCCACTCCTGACCGATCCTGCCTGCGTCCATTCCTGACCGATCCTGCCTGCGTCCACTCCTGACCGATCCTGCCTGCGTCCACTTCGGACCAATCCTGCCTGCATCCACTTCGGACCGATCCTGCCTGCGTCCACTCCTGACCGATCCTGCCAGCGTCCGCTTCGGACCGATCCTGCCTGCATCCACTTCGGACCGATCCTGCCTGCGTCCACTCCTGACCGATCCTGCCTGCGTCCACTCCTGGCCGATCCTGCCTGCGTCCACTTCGGACCGATCCTGCCTGCGTCCACTTCGGACCGATCCTGCCTGCGTCCACTCCTGACCGATCCTGCCTGCGTCCACTCCTGACCGATCCTGCCTGCGTCCATTCCTGACCGATCCTGCCTGCGTCCACTCCTGACCGATCCTGCCTGCGTCCACTTCGGACCGATCCTGCCTGCGTCCACTTCGGACCGATCCTGCCTGCGTCCACTCCTGACCGATCCTGCCAGCGTCCGCTTCGGACCGATCCTGCCTGCATCCACTTCGGACCGATCCTGCCTGCATCCACTCCTGACCGATCCTGCCTGCGTCCACTCCTGGCCGATCCTGCCTGCGTCCACTCCTGACCGATCCTGCCTGCGTCCACTCCTGACCGATCCTGCCTGCGTCCACTCCTGACCGATCCTGCCTGCGTCCACTTCGGACCGATCCTGCCTGCGTCCACTTCGGACCGATCCTGCCTGCGTCCACTTCGGACCGATCCTGCCTGCGTCCACTCCTGACCGATCCTGCCTGCGTCCACTTCGGACCGATCCTGCCTGCGTCCATTCCTGACCGATCCTGCCTGCGTCCACTTCGGACCGATCCTGCCTGCGTCCACTCCTGACCGATCCTGCCTGCGTCCACTTCGGACCGATCCTGCCTGCGTCCACTCCTGACCGATCCTGCCTGCGTCCACTTCGGACCGATCCTGCCTGCGTCCACTTCGGACCGATCCTGCCTGCGTCCATTCCTGACCGATCCTGCCTGCGTCCATTCCTGACCGATCCTGCCTGCGTCCACTTCGGACCGATCCTGCCTGCGTCCATTCCTGACCGATCCTGCCTGCGTCCACTTCGGACCGATCCTGCCTCCATCCACTTCGGACCGATCCTGCCTGCGTCCACTTCGGACCGATCCTGCCTGCGTCCACTTCGGACCGATCTAGCCTGCGTCCACTCCTGACCGATCCTGCCTGCGTCCATTCCTGACCGATCCTGCCTGCGTCCATTCCTGACCGATCCTGCCTGCGTCCACTCCTGACCGATCCTGCCTGCGTCCACTTCGGACCGATCCTGCCTGCGTCCACTTCGGACCGATCCTGCCTGCGTCCACTCCTGACCGATCCTGCCTGCGTCCACTTCGGACCGATCCTGCCTGCGTCCACTCCTGACCGATCCTGCCTGCGTCCACTTCGGACCGATCCTGCCTGCATCCACTTCGGACCGATCCTGCCTGCGTCCACTCCTGACCGATCCTGCCTGCGTCCACTTCGGACCGATCCTGCCTGCGTCCACTCCTGACCGATCCTGCCTGCGTCCACTTCGGACCGATCCTGCCTGCGTCCACTCCTGACCGATCCTGCCTGCGTCCACTTCGGACCGATCCTGCCTGCGTCCACTTCGGACCGATCCTGCCTGCGTCCACTCCTGGCCGATCCTGCCTGCGTCCACTTCGGACCGATCCTGCCTGCGTCCACTCCTGACCGATCCTGCCTGCGTCCACTTCGGACCGATCCTGCCTGCGTCCACTTCGGACCGATCCTGCCTGCGTCCACTTCGGACCGATCCTGCCTGCGTCCACTTCGGACCGATCCTGCCTGCGTCCACTCCTGACCGATCCTGCCTGCGTCCACTCCTGACCGATCCTGCCTGCGTCCACTTTGGACCGATCCTGCCTGCGTCCATTCCTGACCGATCCTGCCTGCGTCCACTTCGGATCGATCCTGCCTGCGTCCACTTCGGACCGATCCTGCCTGCGTCCACTTCGGACCGATCCTGCCTGCGTCCACTTCGGACCGATCCTGCCTGCGTCCACTTCGGACCGATCCTGCCTGCGTCCACTCCTGACCGATCCTGCCTGCGTCCACTCCTGACCGATCCTGCCTGCGTCCACTTTGGACCGATCCTGCCTGCGTCCATTCCTGACCGATCCTGCCTGCGTCCACTTCGGACCGATCCTGCCTGCGTCCACTTCGGACCGATCCTGCCTGCATCCACTTCGGACCGATCCTGCCTGCGTCCACTCCTGACCGATCCTGCCTGCATCCACTTCGGACCGATCCTGCCTGCGTCCACTCCTGACCGATCCTGCCTGCGTCCACTCCTGACCAATCCTGCCTGCGTCCACTTCGGACCGATCCTGCCTGCGTCCACTCCTGACCGATCCTGCCTGCGCCCACTCCTGACCGATCCTGCCTGCGTCCCCTTCGGACCGATCCTGCCTGCGTCCACTTCGGACCGATCCTGTCTCCTGCGGACTTTCCTGCCAATGTGTGGGAGCACTAAACTCAAGAATGTGCGAAGGTGGCGCCCCCTGAGTAGCTCCAATGGCGCAACCCCCATCGTAGCGAGGTGCGTGGTGCGTGATGCGTGGTGTGTGGTGCGTGGTGCGTGGTGCGTGATGCGTGGTGCGTGGTGCGTGGTGCGTGGTGCGTGGTGTGTGGTGCGTGGTGCGTGGTGCGTGATGCGTGGTGCGTGGTGCGTGGTGCGTGGTGCGTGATGCGTGGTGCGTGGTGCGTGGTGCGTGGTGCGTGGTGTGTGGTGCGTGGTGCGTGGTGCGTGATGCGAGGTGCGTGGTGCGTGGTGCGTGCTGCGTGGTGCGTGGTGCGTGGTGCGTGATGCGAGGTGCGTGGTGCGTGGTGCGTGGTGCGTGGTGCGTGATGCGTGATGCGTGGTGCGTGGTGCGTGGTGCGTGCTGCGTGGTGCGTGGTGCGTGGTGCGTGATGCGAGGTGCGTGGTGCGTGGTGCGTGGTGCGTGGTGCGTGGTGCGTGGTGCGTGGTGCGTGATGCGTGGTGCGTGGTGCGTGGTGCGTGGTGCGTGGTGTGTGGTGCGTGGTGCGTGGTGCGTGGTGCGTGGTGCGTGATGCGTGGTGCGTGGTGCGTGGTGCGTGGTGTGTGGTGCGTGGTGCGTGGTGCGTGATGCGTGGTGCGTGGTGCGTGGTGCGTGGTGCGTGGTGCGTGGTGCGTGGTGCGTGGTGCGTGGTGTGTTAACAAGAAAGAAAATGGGCCAAACCTTTCTCAGCAGAGCAGAGCCCATTGTCTGCTTCCTCATCCCGTGCTTAAAAGTCTGGACCGTCCATTCGGTCAAGCGTTTGAGGCTGGGTAGTATGATGCGGTGAGCTGCGCACGTGGCACATCCCATTGATGTGCATAAAAGAACCAAACTCGCCGCTGGTGAATGCCGTCCCGTTGTCGGAGACAAGCATCTCCGGAACACCCTCATCCGGTGAACTCCATCCATTTGGAATGGGTATCAACCAAGATCAGAGACATCGAACCCTGGTACAGCCCGGTGAAGTCAACGTGAAGGCAGGACCAGGACCGATCCGGCCATTCCCACCGGTGCAGGGGCTCTACCGGAGGAAGCCTCTGATGCCCCTGGCACAGCTGGCCGATCTTTTCTTTGTCAGTGTCAATTCCGGGCAACCAGTCATAGCTACAGACCACCATCTTCGCCTTTGAAACGCCCACATGCCCATTGAGGAGGTCCTGTGGAGTCGGGCCGCGACCATGACATGCGTCCACCAGAGGAAGATGCCACCCTTAACACTGAGTTCCACAATTGATGGTCGTGAAAGCCCTCAGACCGTCCGGAAAGGTGCGATGCCGAGCCTCGTACAAAACGGTATGCCTGACACTGGACAACTGTGGGTCCGTCTGGGTCCAAGCCATGAATTGGGAGGCCATGACAGGCAATGGGTTCGGAAAGTGCAGGGCGGATATGACTTCGCTGGCCAAAGCGGGTATTGGTGGCCTGGTCAGGATGAGGAGGTGACTCAAAGCATCCGCGTGGGGAATCCAGCACATATTCATAGGCCGCCAGTAGTAACGGCAAACGCCGAACCCGTGCGGAAGCAACGGGAGGAATTTAGCTGTATTGCATAATCTATCAGCATCGTAAAAGCGTGGCCATAAACCTACTGGTGGAATTTCGGAACCGCGAATACCACGGGCAGCTCTTCCTTTTCAATTTGGGCATAATTCCACTGGATCGAGGCGAGCGTTGGAGAGCCGAACCCGATGGGGCGCTTCGCCCCGTCATCCACAGGGTGGGCCAAGGCTGCCCCAACGCTGTGAGGTAAAGCGTCGCAAGTGAGCAGCAGCAGTTTGGCGAGGTCGAAATGGGTCAATGGTCTTGAAGACGGCCAGCTGCTTCTTCGCCTCTGAAAAAGCCGCTTGTTGGGGTTGAGGCCATTCCCACCGCTGGCCTTTCTTCACCAAACGATGTGGGGGGCCAGCAGGGCCACGATGTTCGGGCTGTATTTCCCATAATAATTAATCAGCCTCAAAAAAGAATGGAGCTTCTGGGACAGGGGCCAACCGAATTGCCCGTACCTTGTGCTCAGCCGGGTGAAGGCCGTGGCAGTTCATGCGGTAATCCAAGTATGTAACTTCAGCGACGTGGAACACGCACTTTTCTCAGTGAAGCCGAGCCCTGGCGGCCGAGAAACACGGTTAGGTTCTGTAAATGCTCCTGGTCCAAGGCTTCAGCAATCATGCAATCGTCGAGGTAGACCACACTGTGGTAGGCCCCGCAGTATATTTTCCATGACCCGCTGAAAGATAGCGCAAGCCGACGAGATCCCGAAGGGCAAACAGGTGTATTCATACAGCACGCAGTGTGTGTTCACCGTAACAAACTCCCTGGATCCCAGGCCCAAGACCAGTTGGAGATAAGCGTGGCTCATATCCAGCTTCTTGAAAGTGAGGGCCCCACTGAGCTTCAGGACGGGGTACCAGTTCAAACGTCATTTTATAGTACCCGCAAAGATGAACAGAACAATTGGGCTTCATTACAGGTACAACAGGGGCTGCCCAATCCACGAATTGCACAGGGCAAATGATGTCCAGTTGCTCCAAGATCACGTTCCGCATCCACCTTTCGTCGCAAAGCATACAAACCGGTCCGGTACGGAAATAGCATGGCTGTGCTGACAGGTTGACGCAAATCTTGGCCACGGCTCCTTTGATAGTGCCCAAGCCATCCTGAAGAACCCCCGGGAATTTTGCCGACATGCCTTCTGGTCCATCTGGGCACTTGCAGCAAACCGCTGGCAATCGAGGCGGAGGTTTCACCCAATCATGCCCCAGCAAAAAAGGCCACCTCCACACACCATCATCAGGGGTAAACTAGCTGACTGCTGCCGTATTAGATGGGGACCACTGAGGTACTGGAGATAGCCAATGGCTCCCTGTATAAGTGACTATCCAGATGTCGGTATCATGTAAGGTCTGGATCCCGTGCCTGATGTGTTGGGTGCTCTGCTGCACAGACGAACCAACACGGTTGCGAATGGTACAACTCAGTTTTATTACGAACATATATTTACAGTGGTAAACTGGTTACTGAGGTTCGATCATAACCCTTGAATCTGTGGACCTATTCCTAACACTATCTCGGAGTGGCCCTCAGCACATGGTGGATGTCTGAGTGGCTTGCTGTGAGCTCTGTGCCCTGAGCTGTCTCCTGCTGAAATCAGCCGGAAGTGTCGTGTTCCCTGTTTTGTAGTGTGTATGCTCTTGCCTGTGATTGGCTGTGGTGTTGATTGGTCCGTTGATCTGTCCATCAGTATGTATGTATGTTTGCACCATGATGTTTACCTGAATATCATGACAGTGCCGACACGGTCAAACGTGCGGCAGCTATGGCTGTGACTATGGAGGCTGCGGACCCAGTGTCCAATTCCATCTGGATAGAATGGCCGTTTATGCAGAGAGTGATGCGGACTGGCTCCACTTTCGGCACCACGATGCAGTTCTACGCTGGTAGTCGTCGCCATCTTCATCCAAGTAATACGTCTGATCTCGAGGAGAGCGGTCATGCCTAGCAGGACGGTGGGGTAGTGGTCCTTCTCTCGGGCATCTGTCAGCCCGGTCACGGCAACCAGATGGATATCAGTTTCCTTGTTCTGGTTCTTCCTGGTTGGGGGAGACAGCCCGTCGGGCCTCTGCGCCTCTCCTCCCCCGGCGGTAGCGGCCCCAAGGCCAGGGGCCCACATCCTCAGGTTTCGGAAACAATGCGTGGCGCATCGGCACGCGTCATCGTCAAGCGTCCCAAACTGAGGCCCGCCATCCCCTGTAGCTCCTGTACGCCTTGTCCTGCACTTTGGCGGGATATGGCCATTTTGACCATTCTCTATTTTGTTCCGGGAGGAGGGATGTAATGAGAGTTGGGCCCACCACCCGGAGGCTGTGCAGAGGCGGAGGTGGCCCCAGCGTGGGTTGGGTGAATCAGTTGTAAATAAAAAGAGGTCCTGCTGTGAGGAAGTAGGTCGATGGTGTTATACTATGGCCTGAAGGAGAATTAGAGAAACTCTCTAATTGTTGTCCAACTGGTTGCTGATCTGGGAACTAGATGGTCCACCATGGACTTTCTTTAAAATATAGGGCCCGTTTCAGCCATTGCGTTGCACCCAGTATGGAGCTAGGCGTGGCAGGTGACACACCTAGCGAGTGCATGAGCCAGATAATAATATTTCAATGACCATTAGGCCCACTTAAATGCCCCAACGCCACATTCACCTGGCACCCCGCAGTCAACGGCTGCATCTGCGAGGCCTCAACCGGTGGCGATCAGTAATGGTTTCCACAAGTGTGAAGCAAGCGTGTTGGCAACCCGGGACCATTAGGTCCCCCCAGGTGGGCGGTGACAGGGCAGGGTAGTACCCTGGCACTCCCTGGCTCACAGGGACCCTGGCAGTGCTGCCTGGGCACCCTGATGGTGCCACCTGGGCACACTGGCAGTGTCAACCTGGTGCCAGCACTGCTTTGTCCTGCCGTGGACTCTCCTGGGCAGCTCTCTCCAGCAGATTTAGTTGTCAGATCCTGGCCTGTTTGTGTCTCTGGCCCTCTCTTCCTTATAACAAAACGATCCATTTTAAATTATTGTCCTGTTGCTTGCTTGCTGGCAGCTACAAAATGGAGGAATCTCTGTTCAGTAATTTTGCACCCAGAGCAGGTGATGTCAGTGTATGGGGCACGTCAATGGCTCTCTGCTGCCGCTTCGGGCCGGATAGCACGCTGGCGTCCAGAAGAAGCAGTCTGCCTCGCAGGGCCCAGGCCTACGCACTGCCACATCCAGCTGCGTGGGCACGCGTGCACGGGACGGTCAGCATTCTTGAAAGCCGGCCGCGGCTGTTGGGCACTTCTTCCCACGATCGGGAAAGCCGTGTCCCTCCCAGCACCCGCCCCGCGACCCACCCACGGGTCACGAGCTTGAGTCTGAAAGTGACTGCTCTACGAGATTCACTGATGCCCCTTAGGGAAAGTGTCTGCCAGCCTTACCTGGTCTCGCCTACACATGACTACAGACACACAGCAACTGCCCTCTTAAATTGGCCGAGCAAGCCATTCAGTTCAAGCACGATTGGGGATGGGCAATAAATGCCGGCGATTGCCCGAGACGCACACATCTCCTGAAAGAATTTCAAAATACTTACATCGAGCTTGAAGTAAAAACTGATACCTGCGGTGCCTACGAAGGAGTGATAAGCTGGCAATGATGGAGCCTGTGACGGAATATAATTCTGCTGATCACCAAACTAAGAAGTTCATTTTGTTTCTTTCCTCACAGATGTTGAGAGACCTGCTGAGTACTTCCAGTAAATTATTTTAGGATTAAGGCATTGCCCCATTCACATGGTTTCGAAGAAACAACATTGAACATTCTTCCGAAAGTTACTTGTTCATTTCCTTAATTCCTGTCCTTTGAGTAATCAGGAAATTGCCTGTTAAATGTGAGAGGGGTTAATTTTAGCCATTATAATTGGCAACTGTACCGACCAAAATTTAGCTTGGTTGACATTAGATAAGGTTACACAGAATATGGACAAATTCCGAGATTGTCTTCTTCTGCGCGATTAGCATCATATTTGGAATCAGGAAATTGCCAGTTAAACGTGAGCTCCGGTGGGCAGGAACATGGAGCTTTACGAGTTCCCTTTTGGGGAACGGTATTGAGAGAGCAGCAGCAGATGTCTGGACATTTGCTGGGGTTCCCTGAGACACTGAAACTCACACCAGCACTGCTTTGTCCTGCTCTGGACTCTCCTGAACAGCTCACACCACCACTGCTTTGTCCTGCTGTGGACTCTCCTGTGCAGTTCACACTACCACTGCTTTGTCCAGCCGTGGACTCTCCTGGGCAGCTCACACTACCACTGCTTTGTCCAGCCGTGGACTCTCCTGAACAGCTCACACCAGCACTGCTTTGTCCTGTTGTGGACTCTCCTGTGCAGTTCACACCAGCACTGCTTTGTCCTGTTGTGGACTCTCCTGTGCAGCTCACACCAACACTGCTTTGTCCTGTTGTGGACTCTCCTGGGCAGCTCACACTAGCACTGCTTTGTCCTGCTCTGGACTCTCTTGTGCAGCTCACACCACCACTGCTTTGTCCTGTTGTGGACTCTCCTGTGCAGCTCACACTAGCACTGCTTTGTCTTGTTGTGGACTCTCCTGTGCAGCTCACACCACCACTGCTTTGTCCCATTATGGACTCTCCTGTGCAGCTCACACCACCACTGCTTTGTCTTGTTGTGGACTCTCCCGTGCAGCTCACACCACCACTGCTTTGTCCTGTTGTGGACTCTCCCGTGCAGCTCACACCAGCACTGCTTTTTCCTGCTGTGGACTCTCCTGTGCAGCTCTCTCCAGTAGATTTAGTTGTGAGATCCTGGCTTATTTGTGTCTCTGGCCTTCTTTTCCTTCTAATGAAATGATCCATTTTAAATTATTCAGCCCTGTTGCTTGCTTGCTGGCAGCTACAAAATGGAGGAATCTCTGTTCAGTAATTTTGCACCCAGAGCAGGTGATGCCAGTGTATGGGGCGCGTCAATGGTTCTCTGCTGCCGCTTCTGGCAGAAAGACTTTTTTAAAAACTGTCTTGGGACAGCGCGCTGGCGTCCGGAGGAGGTGATCTGCCCCGCTGGGCCCGGACCAGCGCACTGCCTCATCCGGCTGAGGGGGCACGCGTGCACGGGACGGTCAGCATTCTTGAAAGCCGTTCGCGGTCGGTATTTCTAAAAGCCGGTCGCGGCTGTTGGGCACTTCTTCCCAAGATCGGGAAAGCGGCGACCCTCCCAACAGCCGCCCGCGACCCACCCACGGGTCACGAGCTTGAGTCTGAAAGTGACTGCTTTACGAGGTTCACTGATGCCCCTTAGGGAAAGTGTCTGCCAGCCTTACCTGGTCTCGCCTACACATGACTACAGACACACAGCAACTGCCCTCTTAAATTGGCCGAGCAAGCCATTCAGTTCAAGCACGATTGGGGATGGGCAATAAATGCCGGCGATTGCCCGAGACGCACACATCTCCTGAAAGAATTTCAAAATACTTACATCGAGCTTGAAGTAAAAACTGATACCTGCGGTGCCTACGAAGGAGTGATAAGCTGGCAATGATGGCGCCTGTGACGGAATATAATTCTGCTGATCACCAAACTAAGAAGTTCATTTTGTTTCTTTCCTCACAGATGTTGAGAGACCTGCTGAGTACTTCCAGTAAATTATTTTAGGATTAAGGCATTGCCCCATTCACATGGTTTCGAAGAAACAACATTGAACATTCTTCCGAAAGTTACTTGTTCATTTCCTTAATTCCTGTCCTCACAGTAATCAGAAAATTGCCAGTTAAACGTGAGCTCCGGTGGGCAGGAACATGGAGCTTTACGAGTCCCCTTTTGGGGAACGGTATTGAGAGAGCAGCAGCAGATGTCTGGACATTTGCTGGGGTTCCCTGAGACACTGAAACTCACACCGGCACTGCTTTGTCCTGCTCTGGACTCTCCTGAACAGCTCACACCACCACTGCTTTGTCCTGCTCTGGACTCTCCTGAACAGCTCACACCACCACTGCTTTGTCCCACTGTGGACTCTCCTGAACAGCTCACACCACCACTGCTTTGTCCTGCTCTGGACTCTCCTGAACAGCTCACACCACCACTGCTTTGTCCTGTTGTGGACTCTCCTGTGCAGCTCACACCACCACTGCTTTGACCTGCTTTGGGCTCTCCTGGGCAGCTCACACCAGCACTGCTTTGTCCTGTTGTGGACTCTCCTGTGCAGCTCACACCACCACTGCTTTGACCTGCTGTGGACTCTCCTGTGCAGCTCACACCACCACTGCTTTGACCTGCTGTGGACTCTCCTGGGCAGCTCACACCACCACTGCTTTGTCCTGCTGTGGACTCTCCTGAACAGCTCACACCACCACTGCTTTGTCCTGCTGTGGACTCTCCTGAACAGCTCACACCACCACTGCTTTGTCCTGCTCTGGACTCTCCTGAACAGCTCACACCACCACTGCTTTGTCCCACTGTGGACTCTCCTGAACAGCTCACACCACCACTGCTTTGTCCTGCTCTGGACTCTCCTGAACAGCTCACACCACCACTGCTTTGTCCTGCTCTGGACTCTCCTGAACAGCTCACACCACCACTGCTTTGTCCTGTTGTGGACTCTCCTGTGCAGCTCACACCACCACTGCTTTGACCTGCTTTGGGCTCTCCTGGGCAGCTCACACCAGCACTGCTTTGTCCTGTTGTGGACTCTCCTGTGCAGCTCACACCACCACTGCTTTGACCTGCTGTGGACTCTCCTGTGCAGCTCACACCAGCACTGCTTTGTCCCGCTGTGGACTCTCCTGTGCAGCTCACACCAGCACTGCTTTGTCCTGTTGTGGACTCTCCTGTGCAGCTCACACCAGCACTGCTTTGTCCTGCTGTGGACTCTCCTGTGCAGCTCACACTCGCACTGCTTTGTCCTGTTGTGGACTCTCCTGTGCAGCTCACACCACCACTGCTTTGTCCCTCTGTGGACTCTCCTGTGCAGCTCACACCAGCACTGCTTTGTCCTGTTGTGGACTCTCCTGTGCAGCTCACACCAGCACTGCTTTGTCCTGTTGTGGACTCTCCTGTGCAGCTCACACCACCACTGCTTTGTCCTGTTGTGGACTCTCCTGTGCAGCTCACACCACCACTGCTTTGTCCTGTTGTGGACTCTCCTGTGCAGCTCACACCAACACTGCTTTGTCCTGTTGTGGACTCTCCTGAACAGCTCACACCACCACTGCTTTGTCCTGTTGTGGACTCTCCTGTGCAGCTCACACCAACACTGCTTTGTCCTGTTGTGGACTCTCCTGTGCAGCTCACACCACCACTGCTTTGTCCTGTTGTGGACTCTCCTGTGCAGCTCACACCAGCACTGATTTGTCCTGTTGTGGACTCTCCTGTGCAGCTCACACCACCACTGCTTTGTCCTGTTGTGGACTCTCCTGTGCAGCTCACACCACCACTGCTTTGTCCTGTTGTGGACTCTCCTGTGCAGCTCACACCACCACTGCTTTGTCCTGTTGTGGACTCTCCTGTGCAGCTCACACCAACACTGCTTTGTCCTGTTGTGGACTCTCCTGAACAGCTCACACCACCACTGCTTTGTCCTGTTGTGGACTCTCCTGTGCAGCTCACACCAACACTGCTTTGTCCTGTTGTGGACTCTCCTGTGCAGCTCACACCACCACTGCTTTGTCCTGTTGTGGACTCTCCTGTGCAGCTCACACCAGCACTGATTTGTCCTGTTGTGGACTCTCCTGTGCAGCTCACACCAACACTGCTTTGTCCTGTTGTGGACTCTCCTGTGCAGCTCACACCAACACTGCTTTGTCCTGCTGTGGACTCTCCTGAACAGCTCACACCAGCACTGCTTTGTCCTGTTGTGGACTCTCCTGTGCAGCTCACACCACCACTGCTTTGTCCTGTTGTGGACTCTCCTGTGCAGCTCACACCAGCACTGATTTGTCCTGTTGTGGACTCTCCTGTGCAGCTCACACCAACACTGCTTTGTCCTGTTGTGGACTCTCCTGTGCAGCTCACACCACCACTGCTTTGTCCTGTTGTGGACTCTCCTGTGCAGCTCACACCAGCACTGATTTGTCCTGTTGTGGACTCTCCTGTGCAGCTCACACCAACACTGCTTTGTCCTGTTGTGGACTCTCCTGTGCAGCTCACACCAACACTGCTTTGTCCTGCTGTGGACTCTCCTGAACAGCTCACACCACCACTGCTTTGTCCTGTTGTGGACTCTCCTGAACAGCTCACACCACCACTGCTTTGTCCTGTTGTGGACTCTCCTGCGCAGCTCACACCAGCACTGATTTGTCCTGTTGTGGACTCTCCTGTGCAGCTCACACCAACACTGCTTTGTCCTGTTGTGGACTCTCCTGTGCAGCTCACACCACCACTGCTTTGTCCTGCTGTGGACTCTCCTGAACAGCTCACACCAGCACTGCTTTGTCCTGTTGTGGACTCTCCTGTGCAGCTCACACCACCACTGCTTTGTCCTGTTGTGGACTCTCCTGTGCAGCTCACACCACCACTGCTTTGTCCTGTTGTGGACTCTCCTGTGCAGCTCACACCACCACTGCTTTGTCCCGCTGTGGACTCTCCTGTGCAGCTCACACTAGCACTGCTTTGTCCTGTTGTGGACTCTCCTGTGCAGCTCACACCACCACTGCTTTGTCCTGCTGTGGACTCTCCTGAACAGCTCACACCAGCACTGCTTTGTCCTGTTGTGGACTCTCCTGTGCAGCTCACACCACCACTGCTTTGTCCTGTTGTGGACTCTCCTGTGCAGCTCACACCACCACTGCTTTGTCCTGTTGTGGACTCTCCTGTGCAGCTCACACCACCACTGCTTTGTCCTGTTGTGGACTCTCCTGTGCAGCTCACACCACCACTGCTTTGTCCCGCTGTGGACTCTCCTGTGCAGCTCACACTAGCACTGCTTTGTTCTGTTGTGGACTCTCCTGTGCAGCTCACACCAGCACTGCTTTGTCCTGTTGTGGATTCTCCTGGGCAGCTCACACTAGCACTGCTTTGTCCTGTTGTGGACTCTCCTGAACAGCTCACACCAGCACTGCTTTGTCCTGTTGTGGACTCTCCTGGGCAGCTCACACCAGCACTGCTTTGTTCTGTTGTGGACTCTCCTGAACAGCTCACACCAGCACTGCTTTGTCCTGTTGTGGACTCTCCTGGGCAGCTCACACCAGCACTGCTTTGTCCTGTTGTGGACTCTCCTGTGCAGTTCACACCAGCACTGCTTTGTTCTGTTGTGGACTCTCCTGTGCAGCTCACACCACCACTGCTTTGTCCTGTTGTGGACTCTCCTGTGCAGTTCACACCAGCACTGCTTTGTTCTGTTGTGGACTCTCCTGTGCAGCTCACACTAGCACAGCTTTGTCCCACTGTGGACTCTCCTGAACAGCTCACACCAGCACTGCTTTGTCCTGCTGTGGACTCTCCTGAACAGCTCACACCAGCACTGCTTTGTCCTGCTGTGGACTCTCCTGGGCAGCTCACACCACCACTGCTTTGTCCTGTTGTGGACTCTCCTGGGCAGCTCACACCACCACTGCTTTGTCCTGCTGTGGACTCTCCTGAACAGCTCACACCAGCACTGCTTTGTCCTGTTGTGGACTCTCCTGGGCAGCTCACACCAGCACTGCTTTGTCCTGTTGTGGACTCTCCTGTGCAGCTCACACTAGCACTGATTTGTCCTGTTGTGGACTCTCCTGTGCAGCTCACACTAGCACTGCTTTGTCCTGCTGTGGACTCTCCTGGGCAGCTCACACCAGCACTGCTTTGTCCTGTTGTGGACTCTCCTGTGCAGCTCACACTAGCACTGATTTGTCCTGTTGTGGACTCTCCTGTGCAGCTCACACTAGCACTGCTTTGTCCTGTTGTGGACTCTCCTGTGCAGTTCACACCAGCACTGCTTTGTCCTGTTGTGGACTCTCCTGAACAGCTCACACCGCCACTGCTTTGTCCTGTTGTGGACTCTCCTGTGCAGCTCACACCAACACTGATTTGTCCTGTTGTGGACTCTCCTGAACAGCTCACACCGCCACTGCTTTGTCCTGTTGTGGACTCTCCTGTGCAGCTCACACCAGCACTGCTTTGTCCTGTTGTGGACTCTCCTGTGCAGCTCACACCAACACTGCTTTGTCCAGCCGTGGACTCTCCTGTGCAGCTCACACCAACACTGCTTTGTCCTGTTGTGGACTCTCCTGAACAGCTCACACTAGCACTGCTTTGTCCTGTTGTGGACTCTCCCGTGCAGCTCACACCAGCACTGCTTTGTCCTGTTGTGGACTCTCCTGTGCAGCTCACACCAGCACTGCTTTGTCCTGTTGTGGACTCTCCTGTGCAGCTCACACCAGCACTGCTTTGTCCTGTTGTGGACTCTCCCGTGCAGCTCACACCAGCACTGCTTTGTCCTGTTGTGGACTCTCCTGTGCAGCTCACACTAGCACTGCTTTGTCCTGTTGTGGACTCTCCTGTGCAGCTCTCTCCAGTAGATTTAGTTGTGAGATCCTGGCTTATTTGTGTCTCTGGCCCTCTTTTCCTTATAATGAAATGATCCATTTTAAATTATTCAGCCCTGTTGCTTGCTTGCTGGCAGCTACAAAATGGAGGAATCTCTGTTCAGTAATTTTGCACCCAGAGCAGGTGATGCCAGTGTATGGGGCGCGTCAATGGTTCTCTGCTGCCGCTTCTGGCAGAAAGACTTTTTTAAAAACTGTCTTGGGACAGCGCGCTGGCGTCCGGAGGAGGTGATCTGCCCCGCTGGGCCCAGACCAGCGCACTGCCTCATCCGGCTGAGGGGGCACGCGTGCACGGGACGGTCAGCATTCTTGAAAGCCGTTCGCGGTCGGTATTTCTAAAAGCCGGTCGCGGCTGTTGGGCACTTCTTCCCAAGATCGGGAAAGCGGCGACCCTCCCAACAGCCGCCCGCGACCCACCCACGGGTCACGAGCTTGAGTCTGAAAGTGACTGCTTTACGAGGTTCACTGATGCCCCTTAGGGAAAGTGTCTGCCAGCCTTACCTGGTCTCGCCTACACATGACTACAGACACACAGCAACTGCCCTCTTAAATTGGCCGAGCAAGCCATTCAGTTCAAGCACGATTGGGGATGGGCAATAAATGCCGGCGATTGCCCGAGACGCACACATCTCCTGAAAGAATTTCAAAATACTTACATCGAGCTTGAAGTAAAAACTGATACCTGCGGTGCCTACGAAGGAGTGATAAGCTGGCAATGATGGCGCCTGTGACGGAATATAATTCTGCTGATCACCAAACTAAGAAGTTCATTTTGTTTCTTTCCTCACAGATGTTGAGAGACCTGCTGAGTACTTCCAGTAAATTATTTTAGGATTAAGGCATTGCCCCATTCACATGGTTTCGAAGAAACAACATTGAACATTCTTCCGAAAGTTACTTGTTCATTTCCTTAATTCCTGTCCTCACAGTAATCAGAAAATTGCCAGTTAAACGTGAGCTCCGGTGGGCAGGAACATGGAGCTTTACGAGTCCCCTTTTGGGGAACGGTATTGAGAGAGCAGCAGCAGATGTCTGGACATTTGCTGGGGTTCCCTGAGACACTGAAACTCACACCGGCACTGCTTTGTCCTGCTCTGGACTCTCCTGAACAGCTCACACCACCACTGCTTTGTCCTGCTCTGGACTCTCCTGAACAGCTCACACCACCACTGCTTTGTCCCACTGTGGACTCTCCTGAACAGCTCACACCACCACTGCTTTGTCCTGCTCTGGACTCTCCTGAACAGCTCACACCACCACTGCTTTGTCCTGTTGTGGACTCTCCTGTGCAGCTCACACCACCACTGCTTTGACCTGCTGTGGGCTCTCCTGGGCAGCTCACACCAGCACTGCTTTGTCCTGTTGTGGACTCTCCTGTGCAGCTCACACCACCACTGCTTTGTCCTGTTGTGGACTCTCCTGTGCAGCTCACACCACCACTGCTTTGACCTGCTGTGGACTCTCCTGGGCAGCTCACACCACCACTGCTTTGACCTGCTGTGGACTCTCCTGTGCAGCTCACACCAGCACTGCTTTGTCCTGCTGTGGACTCTCCTGAACAGCTCACACCACCACTGCTTTGTCCTGCTCTGGACTCTCCTGAACAGCTCACACCACCACTGCTTTGTCCTGTTGTGGACTCTCCTGTGCAGCTCACACCACCACTGCTTTGACCTGCTGTGGACTCTCCTGGGCAGCTCACACCAGCACTGCTTTGTCCTGTTGTGGACTCTCCTGTGCAGCTCACACCACCACTGCTTTGTCCTGTTGTGGACTCTCCTGTGCAGCTCACACCAACACTGCTTTGTCCTGTTGTGGACTCTCCTGTGCAGCTCACACCACCACTGCTTTGTCCTGTTGTGGACTCTCCTGTGCAGCTCACACCACCACTGCTTTGTCCCTCTGTGGACTCTCCTGTGCAGCTCACACCACCACTGCTTTGTCCTGTTGTGGACTCTCCTGTGCAGTTCACACCAGCACTGCTTTGTTCTGTTGTGGACTCTCCTGTGCAGCTCACACTAGCACAGCTTTGTCCCACTGTGGACTCTCCTGAACAGCTCACACCAGCACAGCTTTGTCCCACTGTGGACTCTCCTGAACAGCTCACACCAGCACTGCTTTGTCCTGCTGTGGACTCTCCTGAACAGCTCACACCACCACTGCTTTGTCCTGCTGTGGACTCTCCTGAACAGCTCACACCAACACTGCTTTGTCCTGTTGTGGACTCTCCTGAACAGCTCACACCACCACTGCTTTGTCCCACTGTGGACTCTCCTGAACAGCTCACACCACCACTGCTTTGTCCCACTGTGGACTCTCCTGAACAGCTCACACCACCACTGCTTTGTCCTGCTGTGGACTCTCCTGAACAGCTCACACCAACACTGCTTTGTCCTGTTGTGGACTCTCCTGAACAGCTCACACCACCACTGCTTTGTCCTGCTGTGGACTCTCCTGAACAGCTCACACCACCACTGCTTTGTCCCACTGTGGACTCTCCTGAACAGCTCACACCACCACTGCTTTGTCCTGCTGTGGACTCTCCTGAACAGCTCACACCAACACTGCTTTGTCCTGTTGTGGACTCTCCTGTGCAGTTCACACCAGCACTGCTTTGTCCTGTTGTGGACTCTCCTGTGCAGCTCACACCAGCACTGCTTTGTCCTGCTGTGGACTCTCCTGTGCAGCTCACACCAGCACTGCTTTGACCTGCTGTGGACTCTCCTGAACAGCTCACACCAACACTGCTTTGTCCTGTTGTGGACTCTCCTGGAGCTCACACCAGCACTGCTTTGTCCTGCTGTGGACTCTCCTGAACAGCTCACACCGCCACTGCTTTGTCCTGTTGTGGACTCTCCTGTGCAGCTCACACCACCACTGCTTTGTCCCTCTGTGGACTCTCCTGAACAGCTCACACCACCACTGCTTTGTCCTGTTGTGGACTCTCCTGAACAGCTCACACCGCCACTGCTTTGTCCTGTTGTGGACTCTCCTGTGCAGCTCACACCACCACTGCTTTGTCCCTCTGTGGACTCTCCTGAACAGCTCACACCACCACTGCTTTGTCCCACTGTGGACTCTCCTGAACAGCTCACACCACCACTGCTTTGTCCTGCTGTGGACTCTCCTGAACAGCTCACACCACCACTGCTTTGTCCTGTTGTGGACTCTCCTGTGCAGCTCACACCACCACTGCTTTGTCCCTCTGTGGACTCTCCTGTGCAGCTCACACCACCACTGCTTTGTCCTGCTGTGGACTCTCCTGAACAGCTCACACCAGCACTGCTTTGTCCTGCTGTGGACTCTCCTGGGCAGCTCACACCACCACTGCTTTGTCCTGCTGTGGACTCTCCTGAACAGCTCACACCACCACTGCTTTGTCCTGTTGTGGATTCTCCTGAACAGCTCACACTAGCACTGCTTTGTCCTGCTGTGGACTCTCCTGTGCAGTTCACACCAGCACTGCTTTGACCTGCTGTGGACTCTCCTGAACAGCTCACACCAACACTGCTTTGTCCTGTTGTGGACTCTCCTGTGCAGTTCACACCAGCACTGCTTTGTCCTGCTGTGGACTCTCCTGAACAGCTCACACCACCACTGCTTTGTCCTGTTGTGGACTCTCCTGTGCAGCTCACACCACCACTGCTTTGTCCCTCTGTGGACTCTCCTGAACAGCTCACACCACCACTGCTTTGTCCCACTGTGGACTCTCCTGAACAGCTCACACCACCACTGCTTTGTCCTGCTGTGGACTCTCCTGAACAGCTCACACCACCACTGCTTTGTCCTGTTGTGGACTCTCCTGTGCAGCTCACACCACCACTGCTTTGTCCCTCTGTGGACTCTCCTGTGCAGCTCACACCACCACTGCTTTGTCCTGCTGTGGACTCTCCTGAACAGCTCACACCAGCACTGCTTTGTCCTGCTGTGGACTCTACTGTGCAGCTCACACCACCACTGCTTTGTCCTGCTGTGGACTCTCCTGAACAGCTCACACCAACACTGCTTTGTCCTGTTGTGGATTCTCCCGGAGCTCACACCAGCACTGCTTTGTCCCACTGTGGACTCTCCTGGGCAGCTCACACCGCCACTGCTTTGTCCCGCTGTGGACTCTCCTGTGCAGCTCACACCAGCACTGCTTTGTCCCACTGTGGACTCTCCTGCAGCTCACACCACCACTGCTTTGTCCTGCTGTGGACTCTCCTGGGCAGCTCACACCAGCACTGCTTTGTCCCGCTGTGGACTCTCCTGTGCAGCTCACACCACCACTGCTTTGTCCTGTTGTGGACTCTCCTGTGCAGCTCACACCACCACTGCTTTGACCTGCTGTGGACTCTCCTGGGCAGCTCACACCACCACTGCTTTGTCCTGTTGTGGACTCTCCTGTGCAGCTCACACCAGCACTGATTTGTCCTGTTGTGGACTCTCCTGTGCAGCTCACACCAGCACTGATTTGTCCTGATGTGGACTCTCCTGAGCAGCTCACACCAGCACTGCTTTGTCCAGCCGTGGACTCTCCTGTGCAGCTCACACCAGCACTGCTTTGACCTGCTGTGGACTCTCCTGGGCAGTTCACACCAGCACTGCTTTGACCTGCTGTGGACTCTCCTGGGCAGCTCACACCAGCACTGCTTTGTCCTGTTGTGGACTCTCCTGGGCAGCTCACACCAGCACTGCTTTGTCCTGTTGTGGACTCTCCTGTGCAGCTCACACTAGCACTGCTTTGTCCTGTTGTGGACTCTCCTGTGCAGCTCACACTAGCACTGCTTTGTCCCGCTGTGCACTCTCCTGTGCAGCTCACACCAGCACTGCTTTGTCCTGTTGTGGACTCTCCTGGGCAGCTCACACTAGCACTGCTTTGTCCTGTTGTGGACTCTCCTGGGCAGCTCACACTAGCACTGCTTTGTCCTGTTGTGGACTCTCCTGAACAGCTCACACCAGCACTGCTTTGTCCTGCCGTGGATTCTCCTGCGCAGCTCACACCAGCACTGCTTTGTCCTGTTGTGGACTCTCCTGTGCAGCTCACACCAGCACTGCTTTGTCCTGTTGTGGACTCTCCTGTGCAGCTCACACTAGCACTGCTTTGTCCTGTTGTGGACTCTCCTGTGCAGCTCACACTAGCACTGCTTTGTCCTGTTGTGGACTCTCCCGTGCAGCTCACACCAGCACTGCTTTGTCCTGTTGTGGACTCTCCTGGGCAGCTCACACCAGCACTGCTTTGTCCTGTTGTGGACTCTCCTGTGCAGCTCACACCAGCACTGCTTTGTCCTGTTGTGGACTCTCCCGTGCAGCTCACACCAGCACTGCTTTGTCCTGTTGTGGACTCTCCTGTGCAGCTCACACTAGCACTGCTTTGTCCTGTTGTGGACTCTCCTGTGCAGCTCACACTAGCACTGCTTTGTCCTGTTGTGGACTCTCCTGTGCAGCTCACACCAGCACTGCTTTGTCCTGTTGTGGACTCTCCCGTGCAGCTCACACCAGCACTGCTTTGTCCTGTTGTGGACTCTCCCGTGCAGCTCACACCAGCACTGCTTTGTCCTGTTGTGGACTCTCCTGTGCAGCTCTCTCCAGTAGATTTAGTTGTGAGATCCTGGCTTATTTGTGTCTCTGGCCCTCTTTTCCTTATAATGAAATGATCCATTTTAAATTATTCAGCCCTGTTGCTTGCTTGCTGGCAGCTACAAAATGGAGGAATCTCTGTTCAGTAATTTTGCACCCAGAGCAGGTGATGCCAGTGTATGGGGCGCGTCAATGGTTCTCTGCTGCCGCTTCTGGCAGAAAGACTTTTTTAAAAACTGTCTTGGGACAGCGCGCTGGCGTCCGGAGGAGGTGATCTGCCCTGCTGGGCCCAGACCAGCGCACTGCCTCATCCGGCTGAGGGGGCACGCGTGCACGGGACGGTCAGCATTCTTGAAAGCCGTTCGCGGTCGGTATTTCTAAAAGCCGGTCGCGGCTGTTGGGCACTTCTTCCCAAGATCGGGAAAGCGGCGACCCTCCCAACAGCCGCCCGCGACCCACCCACGGGTCACGAGCTTGAGTCTGAAAGTGACTGCTTTACGAGGTTCACTGATGCCGCTTAGGGAAAGTGTCTGCCAGCCTTACCTGGTCTCGCCTACACATGACTACAGACACACAGCAACTGCCCTCTTAAATTGGCCGAGCAAGCCATTCAGTTCAAGCACGATTGGGGATGGGCAATAAATGCCGGCGATTGCCCGAGACGCACACATCTCCTGAAAGAATTTCAAAATACTTACATCGAGCTTGAAGTAAAAACTGATACCTGCGGTGCCTATGAAGGAGTGATAAGCTGGCAATGATGGCGCCTGTGACAGAATATAATTCTGCTGATCACCAAACTAAGAAGTTCATTTTGTTTCTTTCCTCACAGATGTTGAGAGACCTGCTGAGTACTTCCAGTAAATTATTTTAGGATTAAGGCATTGCCCCATTCACATGGTTTCGAAGAAACAACATTGAACATTCTTTCGAAAGTTACTTGTTCATTTCCTTAATTCCTGTCCTTTGAGTAATCAGGAAATTGCCAGTTAAACGTGAGAGGGGTTAATTTTAGCCATTATAATTGGCAACTGTACCGACCAAAATTTAGCTTGGTTGACATTAGATAAGGTTACACAGAATATGGACAAATTCCGAGATTGTCTTCTTCTGCGCGATTAGCATCATATTTGGCAAAGAGATTTACAACACCCGACAAACAGCCTCAAGATACAGAGAATCAGGAAAGTGACAACTCATTAAACAGTGTGCAATTTTAAAACATCCTGAATAGGCTTGTGGCCAATTGTTTTAATCACTCGCATTGAATGAGGGCAGCACGGTGGCACAGTGGTTAGCATTGCTGCGTCAGGAACATGGGCTCATTTCTGGCCTTGGTGACTGTCTGCGTGGAGTTTGCACATTCTCCCCGTGTCTGCGTGGGTTTCCTCCGTTTTCCTCCCACAGTCCAAAGATGTGCAGGCTAGGTGGATTGGCCACGATCAATATTCGGGGTTACGGGCACAGGGTGGGGGAATGGGCCGAGGTCGAGTGCTCTTTTGGAGGGTCAGTGCAGACTTGATGGGCCGAACGGCCTCCTTCTGCACTGCAGGGATTCCATGGATCCAGTTGGTTCAGGTTATTTTGCGATTTCCGGATTTTTACCCAGTGTTTTGAGGATGAAATTCTGCGATTTTACTTTCTTTCTCTGAACATGCGACACATGAATTTATTTACACTGAGAATGTAGCAGGACATGTAGCAGGACTGAGAATGGAGCAGGACATGTAGCAGGACTGAGAATGTAGCAGGACATGTAGCAGGACTGAGAATGGAGCAGGACATGTAGCAGGACTGAGAATGGAGCAGGACATAAACCCTTTGTTTCTCGAGAATGAACTTTCATTTGTATCACACTGTTCATGACTGAAGGAGTTAATGACATCAATTCAGACGAGTCGCTGAGAAGCAGTGAACCGGTGCTTTAATAAGCTAAATATGTGCCGACCTGTAGCTCTTCCCGCACTGCAGGGCTGACCTAGGTCAACAGGCTTTATACCTCCACCGCTGGGCGGAGCCACAGGCGGAGCCAACAGCAGCACCAATAATAACATTCCAACAGTACAACAGCAACAACCAATAACAGAACAGCAATAACAATAAGTATATACAACAGTGGAGATAACGATACTAATAGAACAGTAGAACAATAGTGAACATATATACAACAGCCTTACGCAGCCATACATGGCTAACCACAAGGAGCAGGAGTAACCCATAGGGCCCTATCGAGCTGCTCTGCCATCAATAAGCACGGCTGACCTTCAACCTCTTCTTCCCTTTCCTGTGGTGGCCCTATTTACTTTTGATTCCCTTAGTGTCCAAAAATCTACCAATTTCAGACTTGAATATACCCAGTGACAGAGCACCCACAGACATCTGGGGTAGAGAATTTTAAAGGTTCGGAAACATCAGAGTGAAGACATTTCTCCTCATCTCAGTTGCGAGCAGCTAGGCATGTTCCAGAATGATCAGCCACAAATTCTAGATTCCAGCCAGGGAAATATTCCTTCAGCATCTACCCTGGACGAGAGCTATCCCTCAAGACGGAGCTGGACGTGGCCCTAGCGGCTAAAGGGATCAAGGGGTATGGAGAGAAAGCGGGAGTTGGATGCTGAATTTGCATCATCAGCCATGAATGGCGGAGCAGGCAAGAAGGGCCAATTGGCCTCCTCCAGCACCTACTTTCTATGTGACAAAGAGCCTGACTCACCCAGAATCCCCAGAGTCCCGGTCGTTCGCCACCCTGGTCACCCTGGTGGGGGAGCATTTCGACCCGAAACCACCGCTCACCGTGTGTTCTTTCCGGTACAACGTTGCTGCTCAGGCCCAGGCCGAGTCGGCGAGTGACCTGGCCGACCTCTGAAAGCTGGCAGAGACTTGTGAATTGGGAGTGACGCTGAATGAGACACTCCGGGACCGTTTGGTCTGTGGACTCCGTGACGGGTTATGCCACTCGTGGTTAGATTGGCAGTGGGTGTGCCTCGACAGGATTGTTGCCCGGTTCCTTGGATCGTGAAGCTCAGGGGAGGGCGCGTGTTGACAAAACTCGACTTGAGCCACGCTTACCTCCAGGTGGTCCTGGCCCCTGACTCCAGACGCTTCGTAGCCGTGAACACATAGAGGGGGCTATGAATACACCACACAGGGGGCTATGAATACACCACACAGGGGGCTATGAATACAGCACACAGGGGGCTATGAATACAGCACACAGGGGGCTATGAATACAGCACACGGGGGGCTATGAATACACCACACAGGGGGCTATGAATACAGCACACAGGGGGCTATGAATACAGCACACAGGGGGCTATGAATACAGCACACAGGGGGCTATGAATACACCATGCAGAGGGCTATGAATACAGCACACAGGGGGCTATGAATACAGCACACAGGGGGCTATGAATACAGCACAGAGGAGGCTATGAATACACCATGCAGAGGGCTATGAATACACCACACAGGGGGCTATGAATACACCACACAGGGGGCTATGTATACACCTGCTGGCCCTTTGGGGTTTCCTCCGCATGCTCGATATTCCAGCGAGGAATATCCTGCGAGGCCTGCCCCGTGTGGAGGTTACCTCGACGACGTTCTGATCACGGGCTCTTCCGACCAGGAGCACCTACAAAAACTGGCCAAGGTGCTGGGGAGTTTTGAGGATGCAGGCGTCTACCTCCGGCGGGAGAAATGTGTATTCAACGCTGCCGAAGTAACATATCTCGGCGACCGCGTAGACCGCCGTGGCTTGCACCTAGTGGAAGAGAAGCTACAAGCAATTCGGCAGCCTCCAGCACCAGGTGGCTCAATGGAACTCTGTTCATTCCTAAACTACTGTGGCAAGTTCGTCCCAAACCTGGCCACCATTTAGACCCCCTCAACCGCCTGTTGAAGAAGGGGCAACACTGGGCGTGGGGCCGAGAACAGCGAGCGGCTTTTGTCGAGGTGAAACTCTGCTCATCACGATTGCTATCACACTTTGAATCATTCCGGCCAATCCTGTTGACCTGCGATGCTTCTCCGTACGGCGTCAGGGCCGTGCTGGCCCACAAAATGGGCGACGGATCTGAACGTCCCGTTGCCTTCGTCTCAGGAACTTTGGCCGACGCAGAGAGGCGATATGCCCAGATCGAGAAGGAGGGCTTGGCAGTTGTATTCGGGGTCAGGGAATTCCCTCAAAATGTCTTCGGGCGTCGGTTCACCATTCTCACGGACCACAAGCCCCTCCTAGGGGTCTTCAAGGAAGATCGGGCGATTCCCCCCATTGCTTCCGCCCACATCCAGCGGTGAGCATTGCTGCTGGCAACGTTTGGCTATGTGTTGGAACACCGCACCGGAACCAAGATTCCCCACGTCGAAGCGTTAAGCCACCTGCCCCTGCCAGCCAGGCCACCTACAGCAGCGGCGGCCGGCAAGGTCATTGCCGCCATCCACTTTATGGACTCTCTACCGGTCACATGGTGCAGTATTGTGCTCAGCACAGGGCTTTACCACAAAACCCTAAAGGCCTCTGCCACAAAGATGCAGGAGCTTAGCAGAGAGGAGGCATTCTCCTTTGGTGGTCCCCGAATGAGGATGCGGCCCGCTCATCATGGACCTACACAATGGACACCCTGGCGAGTCCAAGATGAAAATGTTAGCTCGCAGCTAGGTCTGGTTGCCCGGCTGCTGCGTCCAGTGTCAGGCACCAGCAGACGTTGCCTCCTGCAACCCCACTCTACCCGTGGGATTGGCCAGTCGCCCATGGGCTCACCTCCATATAGACTTTGAGGGCCCCTTTCAAGGGGCAGTGTTCCTCATCCTCATCGATGCCCACTCCAAGAGGATGGAGACCCTCAAGATACAGGCATCAACGATCCGGACCACCATAGAGAAACTCCAGCACCTTGTTAGCAAGGCATACCCGAGGTGCTGGTATCAGACAATGGTACAAGTGCAGAATTTGCAGCACTCATGGCTGCCAACAGGATCCATCATGTGAGGACTGCCCCAAGTCACCCAGCCTCAAATGGGTTCGCCGAGCGGGCAGTGCAAACTTTTAAACTTGGCGTGAAAAAACAAACAGCGGGATCCTGGGAGACCCGCTTAGCACGATTCTTATTCTGCTATCTGACAACCCCTGTCACGGCAGGCATCACGCCAGCTGAGGTGTTGATGGGTCGCCATCTCCGCAGCCGCTTGAGTCTCGGCCTTCTGGACGGAAAAGTCCGGCGCTCAGAACTGAACCGAGGCAGACTCAGATCACCGCAGGCCACTGCACGGGCTCTCGCCGAGAGACGCGGTACACGTCCGGAACGGCGACGGCGGGTTCGCTTAGATCCCAGGAGTCGTGTTGGCGAAAACAGGTCCAGTTTCTTACCAAATACGGACACAGGGCCATGAGTCTTATCGCCACGTGGACCATCTTCGAAGCCACCTGCTGGCCCTATCGACGGTTGATTCAGACGTCTCGCCTTCACCGCTGCCCCGCTCACCCCTGTTTGCGCCAACGCCTCCCGGCTCCACCAGTGGCCGAGGATCCAGCCAAAATGTTTGAGGACATGGAGTTGCCGGCAGAAGAGCTACCTATCTCCGACTCGGAAACTGAGTTGGACATTCTGCCACCGTTGGAGGTGCCTGTGCCAGCGCTCGTGACCACACCAGCATTGTCGTCACCGCCCAGGCGCTCGTCACATAAACGCCATTCCCCGGTCCGATATACTCCTCCTGACGGCGCACGGTCTGCGCCTGAACGCCATCTGCAGGAAACACGGTCGAAAAGCTTGGAGCTCTTAACCATGGATGAGGACGTTGCTCCAGACTTAGAGGGGGAGGGGTGTTGTAACCCCAATGGAGGTCCCGGGATCAGAACCATAAGATTTCTCATGACCGCCCTGGAATATGAACTTCCCCTTTAAGGGGGCGGTGTTTCCCCTTTGCAAGGAGAGCCCCATCTGTATAAAACCCCGGCCTAACTGCAGGTCGGGGAAGGAGACGCTTAGGGGAGTGGATGAGGATTGTAACTGTATTGGAATAAACCTTGTTCTTTCATTTCTACCATCGTCTATGCTTTATGCTTATCGCGGATTCAACGCTCCCTTACAGACCCCTACCATGGAAGCCCCCCATATGAGAGACCCCTGCCTGGAAACTAAAGATGTGGCGATGCGGGCATTGGACTGGGGTGGGCACAGTAAGAGGTCTGCTGGACTTCCTGTTGGAACCTGTTGGACTTTAACCTGGTGTTGTAAGGCTTCTCACTGGAAGCTAAAGTGCAGTCCAGGCAGAGACGGTGAAAATCACCATTGCTTTAAAGCTCACCTGGGAAATACACCTGCAGAGCCCAATGTTTCAGGTTGATGACCTTTCCTTAGACAGGAAAACGTTAGAGATGTTACAGGTATTAGATTAAGTACAGAGGTAAGAAAAGGAGAAGGGTGGAAAAGGACAAAATGGAAAGACTGTTATCAAGTAAAAAACAGGACCGTTTAAATTACTGAAGGGATAATGGTGTAAATCAAAAGGGGTTGATAATGGGGCAATATTGGAGACTAAATATGGGTCTGGGAGGGGAAGAAAATGACCAAATTCTACAAAGCTGTAGTTCAGCTCATATATGTCACAAAAACAGCGAATACTGGACAATCTCAGCAGGTCTGACAGCATCTGTGGAGAGAGAAGGGAGCTGACGTTTCCAGCCTGGATGACTCTTTTCTCCCCCAGATGCTGTCAGACCTGCTGAGAGATTGTCCAGTATTTTCTGTTTTTGTTTGGGATCCAGCTCCGCAGTCATTTGCGATATAGGTCAATGAGTTTACTGAGATTAAATGATTATTTATTTACTCACTCCAGGAGAGGAAGACTGCCGGATGATCGGTTCCTACTTTTTGCTGCCATCAGGTAACTGAGTGCAGCGAAGCAGAATTTTGTGAACTTGATCTATTGGTCTGGCCTCTCCACCGCCTGCCCCCGATAATGGAGTTCCAGGTGCGGTGAAGAATCCAGCGTTGGCTAAGAAAGACCCTTCCAATGCTCCGGACCCCCACTGGCGGCGGCATCTAGGTTCGCGGCCCGCACCAGTGGGGGTCCGGAGCATTAACGAGCTAGTCACCAAATTCTACAAGCCCCCTGGGCCGGGATTCACATGGGTGAGAATTGGTGCGAGGATCATTCAGCATGGCCCTAGTGCGGTGGGCCTCACAGTGGGCCAAGTGGGTAACTCTTTAAGGGAATTGCCCCCAAAGTCCATCAGAGGGCCACCCACTCCCCCACCCCCACATAGCAAATCCTGCCCACCAGAAATCCCCCCATAAGAGACACCTCTACCTGGAACCCCCCCTCCCCCATTACAGAGACCCCTGCCTGGAAGCAAGAGAACAGTCCAGACAGAGACAGTGAAAAGAATCACTGCTTTAAAACTCACCTGTGCAAAACACCTGCTGGCCCAGGCAGAGGACGCAGCACCTGTAGATTCCTGGAAAGAGAAAACCACATCTGCCCAGTTTGAGCCTCCTCAGACCTTGGATCTGCAAGGCTTTCATTCATATCAATGTGAAATTGATTTTACTAAGCTATGAGTGACTGCTTGCATGCACAGCCAGCTATGTGGATTGTTCAATCTCATTTTCTTTCATGCTTGAGTGAATTTCAAATAGCCAGTTGTGAAACTAACTACAATGTTGATTAACATTTAGCTATGATTGACAGCTCTTTGACCACATCAAAGACAGTTAAGTGCTTTCTGCAGAGAGAAAGAGGAAGTGAGAAGACGTCTCTGGTGGGGGAGGTCAATGGTGGGGGGAGGTTCGGGTCTCTATTGTACTGTGGGGTGACCGAGAAAATCCTATGGTTGGGGCGGGGGGGAATTTAATTGTGGGGCCCAGCTGCCAGATCTCGCTATCAGGCCTCCCGCTCAAAATGGAGGGCAGATAATGGGATTCATGAGGGAATGCATGGCAGGAGATAGTGAACCGCCTCTGATTTGTGCTCCTAGCGCGAGCACAAATCAGAGGCGACTCATCTCAGGCGGAAGAACATAGGGCGGGGGTCTCCGTTTTCCGACGCTGATTTCGTAATTGCCGATTTGGCGGAGAATCCCTTTTTATGACCGAATCGACGGCGGCCCCTGTTTTCGGATGCGCTGCCCCCACCCAAAACGGCGTCATCGGGGAGTGCGCTGCACGCCGTTGGGACGGCCTCAGGATGTTACCTGAAGGCCCTGCCCCAATGCTCCGCCCCCAATGGGCCGAGTTCACAATGGCGCTGGGCACGTGTGCTCTCAGTTTTCATGAACCTGGCGTGGTGGCAGCGGACTCTGTCCAGCGCTGCCACAGTCGGGGGGTTGGGGGGGGGAGCCGTGCCGCTGGCCGGGGGGGGGGGCTTCGGTGAGGGGGTGGTCCGTGGGTGGCGAGGGGGTGTCCAGGGGAGCACTATCTGGCAGGTCGGGTCCGCCCGCGGCCGGCGCCATGTTGTACGGCACGACCGCTGCAGATCGTCGCCGTCCGCGTGCATGGCCGCTGACCCGGCAATTCTCTGCACGTATATTTTGTTAAGGCCGTGTGTTTTACGTGGCGCGGCTGTTCGCCCCCCACCGGACAGAGGGTCGATGCTGGGGCCTCGCCGATTTTTTCATCGCGGATCTAGACACTTCCTCCGGACATAGCCTCAAAAGCAGAGAATCCAGCCCATAGTCTCCCAAGCAGAGAATTACGGCCATTATCTTCCAAAGTCCTCTGTAGCTTACAGTAAGTTATAGGCTATTGACATTTCAGCAGCAAAAGGTGTCATGACAGGTGGTGACTTAATCATGATTGTCATAATATACACCAGTATATCATGGTGCAGACACACACACTGATGGACACACAACAAGACTAAGTAACACACACAACACCGCAGCCAATCACCAGTTAGAGCACACGCACTATAAAGACAGGGGGCATCAGAGTTCCCGCTCATTCGAGCTACAGCCTCCTAGTAGGACAGAGCTCACAGCCTGCAGCACAGACCTTCACCATGTGCTGAGTGCATAGACTGGTTAGGACAAGGCATAGGCCTTTAGTTCAATCTAATATTGGGTTAACCAACAGTGAAAGTATGTTCAACAGTTTCTAACTTAATAAAATAGTGTTGCACTATTTTAAGTGTTGGTGGCCTGTATGTGTTCCACGGATCCAGAGCACGCAACACATCAATGATGAGCAGTGGAAACCGTCCTTACACTGGAGTGGTTGGCAAAGTGCCAAAAAGGCTTGGTAAGATTCTGCGAGAGTGTCACGTTTGACATGTTATTAATATATAAGGCAGCTTGCATCATATCTCAAAACCACTTTGCACAGTATTTAATTGAGAAATATATTTGGGCTATTTGAAAACTGCTGTAGCTCTCTCTCTCTCTCTCTGCTCCTATATGGAGAGGGAGAGCATACAGTATGGAGGTCCATTGAATTCACTGTGCCTACAAACAGCTACCCATTAGTCCCACTTCCTCTGCTTTCGTATCCCTGCAATTGTTCCTTTTAACTATATACCCACTTACATTTTGTAAGTTATTTTTGCATCTGGTCACACCATCCTTTCTGGCAGGGGTACAGTCCATATCATGGTAACTATTATATGACGCTGCTGTCCCAACAACCTTGCGGAGTGGAACATTAACATGTGGACCGACCCTGTTTAATACGTATTTTTGAAACTGGCCCTTCTTCATGTAATGCAATGAACACAATGGTTACAAGATGGCCAGCGGGTCAGTCAGCAATAATCAGTCTCAAAAGTCCAACATTCTGCAAAACTGATTTGGATTTTGAAAGCTTTTGGCTGGGGTGAATGATTCAGCAGCTTGCACACACAGCTGGCCCATTTGCTGTACGCTCTGAAGATGAAAGCTTCGCGAAATGACAAGATCTGATTAGTTGCTGAGCAATGCTCTCGCTCCAAGGACGTTATCTGCATTTTGAAGCTTTGCATCAATAGTAATAATAATAATCACTTATTGTCACAAGTAGGCTTCAATGAAGTTATTGTGAGAAGCCCCTAGTCGGCACATTCCGGCGCCTGTTCGGGGAGGCTGGTACGGGAATTGAACCCACGCTGCTGGCTGTGTTCTGCATTACAAGCCAGTGATTTAGCCCACTGTGCTAAACCAGCCTCATCAAGGCCTCATACATAAAAAGAAAGATTGAATTTATTTGGCGGCAATCATAGCTTCAGGGAAGCCCAAAACTTTACAGCCAATGAAGTATTTTTAAAGTTTAGCCACTGTTGTCATGTAGGAAACATGGTGGCCGGCCTGTGCACAGCAAGATCCCACAATGAGATAATGAATGGATAATCTGTTTTTTTTGTTCCAGATATGTTGGTTGGGGGATAGACTTTGGCCAGGATAATGGGGAGAGATGTTTAACGCAGTGCCATGGAAACCTTTATGTTTCAGCTTGGAAAGGAGCAAAGTTTCAAAATGATTTACAAAAGAAGCAAATGCAAAGGACTTGGGTTACAGAGTGTTGTTGCTAGGGGGGGGGGGAGGGGGGGGAATGTTCTGCTGACGTGGGAGGGACTTGGGCTGAGGGACAGAGAGGAGGTCGGGGGCTGCCTGGGGGCGGGCCGGTGGAGGCGCTGATCACAGGCTGGAGGCGAGCCTCAAAAAGGGGATGGCTGATCGGCGGGGGGGGCAATGAGCCCCCCAACCAGACTGATCACCTGGAACGTTCGAGGGTTAAATGGGTCGGTCAAAAGGGCACGTGTGTTCACGCATCTTAGGGGATTGAAGGCGGACGTGGTAATGTTGCAGGAGACGCACCTTAAGGTAACGGACCAGGTTAGACTGAGGAAAGGCTGGGTCAGTCAGGTCTTTCACTCGGGACTAGACTCAAAGACTAGAGGGGTCGCGATCCTGATCAATAAGCGGGTGGTGTTTGAGGCGGGTAGAATAGTCTCGGATGTGAGAGGTCGGTATATTACGGTCAGTGGGAAGTTGGAGGGGGTGCAGGTGGTATTAGTAAATGTGTATGTTCCAAATTGGGACGATGTGGAGTTTATTAGGAGGATGCTGGGGAAGATACCGGACCTGGACTCGTACAGGTTGGTCATGGGAGGGGACTTCAACACAGTTATTGACCCTGGCTTGGACCGGTCAAGCTCGAAAACAGGCAGGATGCCAGCAATGGCAAAGCAACTAAGAGGGTTCATGGAGCTGATGGAGGGGTGGATCCATGGAGGTTTGGACAGCCGAGGGTGAAGGAGTTCTCCTACTCGCATGTGCATAAAGTGTACTCCTGGATCGATTTCTTTATTTTGAGCAGGGTCTTGCTGGCAGGGGTGGTGGACACGAGCTACTTGGCGATCACAATCTCAGACCATGCTCCGCACTGGGTTGACCTGCAGGTTAGTAAAGACAGTAACCAGCGCCCGCACTGGAGGTTAGATGTGGGACTTTTGGCGGATGAAGGGGTGTGCAAGCGGCTGCGGAAATGTATTCAGATCTACCTGCAGGTCAATGACACGGGGGAAATTTCAGCAGCGGTGGTGTGGGAAGCACTGAAGGCGGTGGTCAGGGGGAGCTGAATTCGATACGGGCCCATAGGGAGAAGCTTGACAGGGCAGAGACGGACCGACTGGTAAAGGAGATATCACCGATTGTTAGGAGGTATGCGGAGACCCCAGAGGCAAGGCAGAGGGAACGGCGGAGGTTACAGGCAGAGTTTAGCTTGCTGACCACAGGGAGGGCAGTGGAGCAGCTGAGAAAGGCGAGGGGGGCGATTTACGAACATGGAGAGAAGGCCAGCAGAATGCTTGCACAGCAGCTTAGGAAGAGGGAGGCAGCTAGGGAGGTAGTGAAAGTAAAGGACGGAGATGGGAACCTGGTTGGTGATTCAGTAGGGGTGAATAAGGCATTTAGGGATTTCTACAGCAGGCTGTACAGGTCGGAACCCCCTACGGGGCCGGAGGGGTTGAGGCACATTTTGGAGGGACTGAATTTCCCAACGGTGGACGGGGAGCGAGTAGAAGGGCTGGGGGCTCCAATCGGGCTGGAAGAGATAGTGGAGGGCTTGAAGGCCATGCAGGCGGGTAAGGCCCCGGGTCCTGACGGGTACCCAGTGGAGTTTTATAAAACGTTCTCGGGGATATTGGGGCCGATGTTGTTGAGGATGTTCAATGAGGCAAGGGAAAGAGGGGTGCTGCCCCCGACCATGTCACAGGCAACAATTTCGCTGATTCTTAAGCAGGACAAGAACCCGGAGGAGTGTGGTGTAGCACGATCAATCACTCACGAGACGAGAAGAGATGGAGTCAATCGATGGCTTTATTACGCAGACTTGTTCTCCAGCAGTTACAGAATGCGGCTGTTGTGAGAACCCGGGCTCTTACACTCCACCTTACTGAGTGGAGCCAGTAGGCGGCTGATCCAATTGGGACCCAGCGTCTATCCACCAATAGCCTCTCGGCATCACAGGGTACCGTAATACCCCGAGTGCATACCACCACATTCACCCCTTGTTAAAAAAGAACCCGGCAGGGGTAGTGGGCCGTATGGTGGTAGGGGTTTACAGAATCAGTACCCAGGATGCCGCTAACATGGCGGCTATGCTCCGATATCAAACTACCAGTACTATTTACAATGCCACTTTTACTGGGCAACTGAATTATTTACAGAGGCATTTCTTGCTTTGTTATACGGATTTGATGAGTCGAATGGGTGCCCTGGTCGTCCTCGCCGATCGTCTCAGCCCCGGTGGTGATGCAGGCGCTGGCTTGGGCACCGTCATCTCTGGGAGCGTAGCGACGCCTCTGCCTTCTCCACTACCCATAGTCGCGACTGGGGGGAGGACCGATCCACCCGGGAAGGGGGCGGCTGTGGGGTGCGCCGGTGGGAGGGAGGGGGTGATTGGTGTTGGGGGCGTGTGTGGAGCTCCGGCGGGCGCCAGGTCCCGCAGGGAGACCGTGTCCTGTCGGCCATTGGGATACGCCACGTAGGCATATTGAGGGTTCGTGTGGAGGAGATGAACCCTCTCGACCAACGGGTCCGATTTGTGCATCCGTACATGATTTTGGAGCAGGATGGGTCCCAGGGGGTCGGTCGTGGCGGGGGTCCATGGTGCCCAAGGGGAAGCCGCGCGGTCGGGGGCGTAGGCACAGGCATTCTGTGACCCCACATAGAGCGAGGCAGCGAGGGCCCATGCCTCCTTGAGGCCTAGTGCGTCTCTCTCCAGCAATCGCTGGTGAATTTGGGACGGGAGCATACCTGCTACGAAGGCATCCCGAACTAGTAGTTCCGTATGTTCATTAGCCGAAACCGATGGGCAGTTGCAGTTTCTCCCCAGTATCACAGCGCACAGTATAATTCGTCCAGCGATTCCCCGGGGATCTGCCGTCTCGTCGCGGGCTGGTGGCGTGCGTAGACCTGGTTGATGGGCCGAACATAGATTCCCATCAGCATGGCGAGCGCCGACTGGAGATCCGCCGCATCCTCTATGAGTGTGTAGATTTCCAGGCTCACCCTGGAATGCAGGACTTGCATTTTCTGGTCTTCTGTAGTCATGCAGGTGGCCATTCGGAGGTGTCCTTCGAAACACGCGAGCCAGTGTTTAAAAGTGGCCGCTGAGTTTGCCGCGTGGGGGCTGATTCGCAGACATTCCGGAGTGATTCAGAGCTCCATGTCCTTTAAGTCTGCGTAATAAATTGTAGCACGATCAATCACTCACGAGACGAGAAGAGATGGAGTCAATTGATGGTTTGATTACGCAGACCTGTTCCCCAGCAGCACAGTTACAGAATGCGGCTGAAGGGAGAACCCGGGCTCTTATACTCCGCCTTACTGGGTGGAGCCAGTAGGCAGCTGATCCAATCGGGACGCAGCGTCTATCCACCAATAGCCTCTCCGCATCACAGGGTACCGTAATACCCCTAATACATACTAGCACATGTGGGTCCTACAGGCCGATCTCCCTGTTGAATGTGGATGCCAAGTTGCTGGCCAAAATCTTGTCCTCCAGGATTGAGGATTATGTCCCGGACGTTATTGGTGAGGACCAGCCGGGGTTTGTTAAGGGCAGGCAGTTGGTGGCCAATGTAAGAAGGCTGTTAAATGTGATCATGATGCCCCCGGAAGGTAGGGAGGTGGAGGTAATGATTGCAATGGATGCAGAAAAGGCTTTTGATCGAGTAGAATGGGATTATCTGTGGGAGGTACTGGGATGGTTTGGATTTGGGCGGGGCTTTATTGACTGGGTCAGGTTGCTGTATCAGGCTCCTGTGGCAAGCGTACGGACGAACAAGACAACTTCGGACTATTTTAGACTGCACTGGGGGATGAGACAGGGATGCCCCCTCGCCCCACTGTTGTTTGCGCTAGCTATAGAGCCGCTGGCAATTGCTCTGAGAGCTTCAAGGGGCTGGAAGACCGGGGGGGCGGGGGGGGGTGTTCCCTCTATGCGGATGATATGCTTCTGTACGTTTCGGAACCAATAGAGGGGATGGAAGAAATCATGAAGGTTTTAGGGAAATTCGGCCGGTTTTCGGGGTATAAGCTAATTATGGAAAAGAGTGAGATGTTTGCGGTCCAGGCGAGGGGACAGGAGAGCTGCCGTTTAGATTAGCAGAGGGAAGCTTTAGGTACCTAGGCATCCAAGTGGCGCGGGAATGGGACTGGCTGCATAAATTAAATCTGGCCCAGCTAGTGGACCAAATGAAGGATGATTTTCGGAGATGGGACGCGCTCCTCTTGTCTCTGGCTGGGAGGTGCAAACGGTGAAATTGACGGTCCTCCCGAGATTCCTGTTTGTATTTCAGTGTCTCCCCATCTTTATTCCGCGGTCCTGTTTTAAACGGGTCAACAGAGTGATCACGGGCTTCGTCTGGGCGGGCAAGACCCCGCGAGTAAGGAAGGTAATGCTGGAGAGGAGTCGGGGAGAGGGCGGGCTGGCGCTGCCAAATTTTAGAACTATTACTGGGCGGCGAATATAGCCATGATCAGGAAGTGGGCGGTGGGGGTGGGGTCGGCATGGGAGCGTATGGAGGCGGCTTCTTGTAAGGGCACCAGTCTGGGGGCATTAGTAACTGCGCCTCTGCCGTTCCCGCTGGCACGGTACTCCACCAGTGGTGGCGGCCCTGAGAGTTTGGGGCCGGTGGAGGCGGCATGTGGGAGCAGCGGGAGCATCGGTCTGGGCCCCAATTTGTGATAATCACCGGTTTGCCCCGGGGAGTATGGATGGGGGGTTCCGTTTAAGGCGGAGAGCGGGGATTGAGAGGATGGGGGATGCGTTCATAGAGGAGAGCTTTCCGAGTATGAGGGCGCTGGAGGAGAAGTTTGGGTTGGTGAGGGGAAATGAATTCAGGTATCTGCAGGTGCGGGACTTCCTTCGTAAACAGGTGCCAACCTTCCCGCTCCTACCGCTGAGGGGGATTCAGGACAGGGTAGTTTCCATAGGGTGGGTAGGAGAAGGGAGCGTCTTGGACATTTATAAGGAGCTTATGGGGTTGGAGGAGACGCAGACCGAGGAGCTGAAGCGCAAGTGGGAGGAGGAGCTGGGAGGTGAAATGGTGGATGGTCTATGGGCAGACGCGTTGAGCAACATGTGCCAGGCTCAGCCTGATACAATTTAAGGTTGTGCACCGGGCTCACATGACAGTGGCCCGGATGAGCAGATTCTTTGGGGTGGAAGACAGGTGCACAAAATGCGCCGGAGGACCAGCGAACCATGTCCACATGTTTTGGACATGTCCGAAGCTTAGAGGATTTTGGCTGGGGTTTGCGGATGTCATACCCATAGTGTTAAAAACAAGGGTGGCGCTGAGTCCAGAGGTGGTGATTTTCGGGGTGTCAGAAGACCCGGGAATCCAGGAGGAGAAAGAGGCAGACGTTCTGGCCTTGGTTACCTGGTAGCCCGGAGATGGATACTATTAGTTTGGAGGAACTCAAAGCCCCCGAAGCCGGAGACCTGGCTAGCTTTCTCTGTTTGGAGAAAATTAAGTTCGCCTTGAGAGGGTCACTGTTAGGGTTCGCCCGGAGGTGGCAACCGTTCGTCAACTTCTTCGCGGGAAATTAATCGTCAGCAGTACGGGGGGGAGTAGTTTACATTAGTGTAGGGGGTCAATAAGGGTAGGACCTGTACGAGAGGTCAATGACTTTTGCACTATGTTTATGGTTTCATGTACATTGTTTATTTTGTTGTTGTTACTATACCAAAAATACCTCAATAAAATGTTTATTAAAAAAAAAGAAGCAAATGCAATGCGAGAGAGCACACAGCTCGCGGTTCGGGTCTGGGACGCACTGCCTGGAAGTGTGATGGACACAAGCCCAATCGAACCATTCAAGAGGGCATTTAGATGATTATTTGAACAGAATCAATGTGCGAGGGTGCAGAAAAAGGCAGGGGAGTGGCAGTAAGTCATAATGCTCATGAGGAGATCCAGTGCAGTCATGATGGGCTGAATGGCCTCCTCCTGCACCGTAACAATTCCGTGACGTCCACCTGGGAGAACAGATGGGCCTATGGTCGAATGACCCATCTAAAAACGAAAGCGCCTCCGGCAGTGCAGCATTCACTCAGTCGTTCTCTGGGGTGTCAGCTTCGAGTTTCTGTTCATGTGTCCAGTTGAGAGTTGAACCCATAATCATCTGCCTCAGAAAGTAGAGTGCTATCACTGAGTCACGGCTGAACACTTCCCTCAGCCTTATGGCGATAGGGAAAAACTTGGAAACATATATGGAAATATTGGACTTCAAAAAGGAACCGAGTTGTATATTCTTAAAAATGGACGTGGGTATTGAAGATGGCGGATTGATTCATCATTAGCAAGAGTATATGCGTGTGTGTGTGTGCGTGCACATGTGTGCACATGTATGCGTGTGTGTGCGCATGTGTGCATCAGCTGGAAGTTACTAGACAGAAGGCAATACAATGGCTGGAAAAGAAACTGAAGTGTCTTGATTGAAGTACAGGACACCCAAACCACAGAATCAGCTACTCAGCCACAAAAGCCAACTTCACGGAAAACAATTCCATTTAGAGTACCCAATTCATTTTTTTCCAATTAAGGGGCAATTTTGCGTTATTAATATGTGGCTTCCAGTACACATAAATGTGCCACATTGCATTCCCGACTGACAATCTTAAATTGGTTGTCGGCATAACTTTTAGCACACTGAGGATTATTTAGCAAATGTTGTCCAATTGTCGAATCACATTTAATGTTGGACACTATGCTGCGATCTACTGGCCTCGTCGTGTCCGACTCGGGATGTCATGAGGTCGTTAAATCAAAGAGCGGTAAATGCAGTGCAATCACAAGCTTGAGTGATTGAAATGCACTTGGTGCTTGGATTGCACTTACCTCACTTTGATGTGGCCAATGTTTGTAAATGTTGGGGTTTCACCACTTAGGCCACTGAACCATGAAGAGGGATGAATGGTTTGTAGAAGCTGTCGATCACAGACCACTGCGAGAAAGTCATGAATAGCTTTCAGCTAATGGATCTGTGGGAACCAGATGAAGGTCACAGATGCTCTCCTTTGAGGTATGGACACATGGAGCTTCAAGGTAAGTGTTGCACTTTCTCACTGCCCCTGTCTGGACTGCTCCTTAGCTTCCAGAAAGGGGTCTCTTTTCTGGGTAGGTTTTTTTGTGGGTGGGTTTCCTGTAGGCAGAGGTCCCCTGTCCCCTTCTGACAGGGGTCACTGTAGGAGGTCCCTTTGATCAGGGGGTCCCTGCGTGGCTCCCTATTACAGGGATCCCTAGGGGACGTCTCCCTATTACAGAGATCCATGTGGGGCGTGTCTCCCCATTACAGGGGTCCCTGGGGGGGTCTCCCTATTACATGGATCCTGGGGCGGGGAGAGCAGGTCAGGTCACCCCCATACTTGGGGATGGGACGGGGAGTTATCCAAGGTGTTCTGACCAATATTTATCACACAACATTGTTGATAAATTGGCTAATCTAGTCAGTATCACACTTGTCAATGGGGGAGTCCAGGATGAAATGGTTCCTTGATGGACTGGACATACCAGTCATGAGGGAGGGCAGAAAACGGAGCCTGGAATCACCACTAGGACTGGGAGAGATCATGGACAGCATTAGCTCCATGCAGGCGGGGAAGGCGCCGGGACCAGACGGGTTCCCGGCGGATTACTACAAACAATTTGCGACAGCACTGGCCCTGCACCTGTGGGAGATGTTCACAGACTCGTTAGCGAGGGGCACACTGCCGCCCACGCTAGCACAGGCCTCACTCTCGCTGATACCTAAGAAAGATAAAGGTCCAACGGAATGTGGGTCATACAGACCCATCTCACTGCTGAACGCAGATGCCAAAATACTGGCCAAAAGGCTGGAAGACTGAGTACCAGAGGTGGTCGCAGAGGACCAGGCGGGCTTTGTCAAAGGTAGACAGCTTACTTCGAACATCAGGCGCCTGCTGAACGTGATAATGACCCCCTCCGGGGGGAGAACACCAGAGGTCGCAGAAAAGGCCTTCGACCGGGTCGAATACAAATACCTCATAGAGGTACTGGAGCGGTTCGGGCTTGGAACAGGGTTCACCTCCTGGGTAAAACTCCTATACAACGCTCCCATGGCGAGTGTATGGACCAACAACACCAACTCCCGATACTTCCAGCTGCACAGGGGCACCAGACAAGGATGCCCACTGTCCCCGTTGCTGTTCGCTCTAGCGATCGAACCACTAGCAATTACTCTCAGAGCAGCAAAAAGCTGGAGGGGGATCCGAAGGGGAGGCAGAGAGCACAGAGTCTCACTCTGTGCAGATGACCTGCTCCTCGACATTTCGGATCCACAGAGCAGCATGGACGGAATCATCGCGCTCCTGAAAGAGTTTGGCGCCTTCTCAGGCTACAAACTCAACATGAGCAAAAGCGAGATCTTCCCGGTACACCCACAAGTAGGGGAGGCAGCACGAACGGGGCTGCCGTTTAAACAAGCCCAACTCAAATTCCGCGACCTGGGGATCCAAATAGCCCATGACTGGAAAGGGATCCACAAATGGAACCTCACCAGTCTGACAGAGGAAGTATAAAAGGACCTGCAAAGGAGGAACACACAGAGTCCAGACGATCAAAATGAACGTACTGCCCAGGTACCTCTTCCTATTCAGATCCATCCCGATCTACATCCCCAAGGCCTTTTTCAAAGCGCTAGACAAACTAATCATGGCGTTCGTATGGGGGGGAGAAGAAGAATGCTAGGATCCCAAAGAAGGTCCAACAAAAAACAAAATCCGGGGGGGGGGCTAGCCCTCCCAAACCAATAATTCTACCACTGGGCGGCGACGGCCGAGCGAATAAGGGGATGGATCAAGGAGCCAGAAGCCGAGTGGGTGCGCACGGAAAAGGCCTCCTGCAAGGAGACCTCCCTCCGGGCACTCGCCACGGCAGCACTCCCATCCCCACCCAAAAAACACTCCAGCAGCCCGGTGGTGATAGCCATCCTCCAGTCCTGGAACCAACTACGGCAGCAATTTGGCCTGACCAAAATGTCGGACAAAGCTCCCATCTGCAACAACCATAGGTTCACACCAGCGCTGACTGACGCCACCTTCAAAAAGCGGGGGCAGGACGGAGGGACACTGACAGTCAGGGACCTATACACGGACGGCAGGGTCACAACACTGGACGAACTGACAGAGAAATTCCAGCTAGCCAGGGGGAACGAGCTAAGGTACCTGCAACTCAAAAACTTCCTACGAAAGGAGACAAGGACGTACCCACAACCGCCACGACAGACATTACTGGAAGAGTTATTGGACGCAAGCATACTAGATAAAGGAAACTGTAGCGACATGTATGACCGACTGGTAGAAAGGGCCGACACTGTACTGGACGCAACAAGAAAGAAATGGGAGGAGGACCTGGGGATCGAAATAGGATGGGGACTCTGGAGCGAAGCACTGCATAGGGTCAACTCCATGTACGCAAGGCTCAGCCTGACGCAACTAAAAGTGGTACATAGAGCCCACTTAACAAGAACCCGTATGAGTAAGTTCTTTGCCTCCCTGATTGCCCGCCATAGAATCCTGTTCGGCTGGCGGTCAGCAGCTCCACCCAAAGCCGACCTCTCGGAATCTCTCCAAATGGAGAAAATCAAATTCGCCATCCGAGGGTCAGACAACGGCTTCCACAGAACGTGGGAGCCATTCACCCAATTGTTCCGGGACCTGTTGGTGGTCAACGAACAAGCAGAAGAATAGTCAGGTAGCCAAGAAGCAGGGGAAAGTAGCCAAGGCATGAGAGGGAGAGATAGACCGGGAGAGGGGGGGGTGGGGGGGGGGGGGGGGGGGGTGGACAGCTAAATCTAAGAGGAAAGAAAGGCGAACCACAGGAGGGGAGGAGGGGGGATGAAGGGGAGGGGGAAGAGTGAAGAGACGGGGAACACTAGAGGAGAACCGGGGAGGTAGGGGGGAGGCAGGGAAATGACAGCCGGAAGGAGGGCACGGGAAACGATAACAAACTTGGCATCTACAGGAACTGAGAGCAAGGAGAATACAGGCGAAAGGCGGGCCGAACGGCTGAAGCGGAGGTGAACGCGAGACGCCAACGGCAGCGAAATCCGTCCGAGAGAAGCAAGTGACAACACCAACTCCAGACCCATTCGAGTATTGCCCACTGTAATTGTTTCTCCGGTACCCAAATGTATATCGACCTCCCCAGTTGTGTTCCCCCCCCCCCCCCCCACAAACAGATGCCTACTTATGTGTTGTAAATAATATTGCCAATTGCACAGAGTTGCTGCTGTTGAGAAGGTGCATGATACCCCACCAGTTATTTTTTAAATTTCTTTTTTATTATTACTTTTATTTTTGATCTGTTTGTGTGTGCCCTTCTCTACTATATATATATATACATATCTTATTCTGTGTACATAACGGTAAATATACTTTGTTCAAAAACCCAATAAAAACATTTATATTTAAAAAAGTATCACATTTGTGCACAAATTGCACTTTGTATACTTTGAAAAGCTTTGCAATGGAAGTTCAGTGTAAAATAGTTTAGATGTCCTGAGTCCGTGGCACATACTAATTGAATGCAAGTTCTTCTTCTCCATCCTCCCAGTTGTGAGGGCTCTGCTGTGGCAGCTCAAGTTTTGCTCCATCTTACATGTTCCAGCAGCACAGCAAACATCCCAGAATGTTGAGTCTCAGGGATTAGACTTTAAGGGTTTGCAGAGCTGTAACAGTGTTACTACATTATTAGTATTGTGTCATTAAAAAATCCAGTCAGTGCAAAGGGTAACCTATATTGATGTAGTATGATGCAAGTACAGAAAACATGCCAATTACAATCTTTTGGGCGAGCCTTCTGCAAACACTGAGATTTTTGACACCTGATTTGTTTCACTTATTGATGCTGTGGAGGCTTGCATACAGAGAATTCATTATTACTTTTTTTTAAATAAATTTAGAGTACCCAATTCATTTTTTTTTCCAATTAAGGGGCAATTTAGCGCAGCCAATCCACCTACCCTACACATCTTTGGTTGAGGGGACGAAACACACGCAAACACGGGGAGAATGTGCAAACTCCATTCGAACAGTGACCCGGGGCCGGGATCGAACCTGAGACCTCGGCGCCGTGAGGCAGCAGGGCTAACCACTGCACCACCGTGCCGCCCAATTCATTATTACTTCCCCTTTACCCCAGCAGCAATAGTGAACCTAATCCATTTCCAAATCAACCTCAACAAAGACCGATGTCAAAAACTTTGAGGAAAATGACCTTTCACACAAACAGTCGGGTATGCCCCATGAGGTTTCTTTTGAGGCAAACAATAAAAAAAGAACATGAGGACATAAGAAATAGAAGCCGGCCTAGATCATGAAACCCCTCAGCTTTGTTCCTCCACCATTATTGATCTCCTCCGTCAACTTCACTCTCTGGTCGTATGCCCATGTCTCTTGCTTCCTTTGGAAATCCAAAAATGCCTTGAATATCCTCAATGACTGGACATTCTAGGATGGAGAATTTCAAAGATTCGCAAACTCTACGAAGGAATTCCTCCTAACTCAGTCCTAAATGGCCAACCCTTGATGCTGAGACGATGACCCTTGTTCTAGACTCCCCATTGACTCTACAGTATCCCAGAATCTGTCAAGCCCCTTGAAGGATTTTATACATTTCAGCACTCATTCTTCTAAATGACAGAGAATTCAGGCCCATTCTGTACAATTTCTCCTCACATGAACTTTCTTATCTCAGGAATCAAGGAACCAATCCAGTGAAGGTTAATTGCACCCCATCTAAGGCCTTCGACAAGGAGACCAATAAGGAATAGATATGGTCCCACCAAAGCTCCATATAATTTCAGCAAGACTGCTTTACTCTTATATTCCAACTCCTTTGCATTAAAGACTAACATACCATTTGTCTTCCAATTTGCTTTCTGTACCTGCATGTGAACTTTCAGTGATGCATGTGGAAGGACACCTGTATATTTTATTTTTCTATTCCTCCTACCATTTTCTATTTGATCCTATTACCCTTTTCTATTCTTCCTCTACTCCCCCACGTTATACTACTTCTGACACCTCTTGTGCATCCACTTAACCTGCCTCCGTACCTTTTGCAGCCGTTTTGTATCCTCCTCACAGCTCACTGTCTCACCTAGCTTTGTAACACCAGCATTGGATTTGTTACAATCAGTCCCTCGCCTAAGCCATTGGTATTGCTTATAAATAGCTGGGGCCCAAGCATTGATTCCTCAGTCATGCCACAGGTTACAGCCTGCCATCCTGTTTCTCTCTGCTCCCTATTTTCTGTCCATTAACCAACCCTCAGTCCCGTGCGTCCTAATGTTGAGCAACAACCTTATCAAATGCCTATTGAAAATATATTTCAGCAGTTTATTTGCTCTGCATAACCTCCCTGGGGACAAACAGTAAGTAAATAAATTAAACAAACACACCTAGAAATGGAATTCTTCGAAGCTCGCACCTGATTTTAGGGGTATTTTTTGCTGCAAGTTTGAGTACAGCAAGCAACAGAGGAGAGTAATATCTGATTTGTCCTCGTCTCACGCTGAAAGCCAACAATTGCTGCCTCCACGATGAGTGCAAACCAAGGCCTTGTCTGCACTCTGAGGTGGGTATTGTAAAAGATCCCATGGTATTGTTTGGAGAATAGCAGTGGGGTCCCCCACCCCCACCATGTCCTAGCCGACATTGAGGATTCTTGCTGTGCCCAACTTGGCATCCATGTTTTCCCAACTTACAGCAGCGCCCACATTTCAAATGCACTCCAATGGCAGTGCTTTTGGGAGCTCAGAGATTAGCAAAGGTGTTTTATCAGTGCAAATAATTCTTTGGGGGGATCGTGTCGATGTCTTGCCCTCTGTGAAATCCTGATTTGGTGCAAAGAGGCACACAAAATCTTCGCACAATGAAACCTGTTATTAAAGTGTTGGTTTCCACAGAATTACCAGGAGGTAATATATACCGACATTATAGATCATGGCCGGGATTCTCCGATCCCGTGCCGGGTCGGAGAATCGCCGGGGGGTGGGGGGGGTGCGAGAAACACGCCACGCCGCCGAGCTGCCGAATCTCCGGAGACCGAAAAATCAGCGGCAATCGCGCCCGGGCAGTCACCGCCGCGCCAGTCGGGGGCCATTGAAAGTGCCCCCCACCCCCGGCGATTCTCCGTGCTCGACGGAGCACGTTCTGCCGAGTCCCACCAGCGTGAGTTACGTATGGTCCCATCCGGCGGGACCTCGGAGTTCTGGCTGCGAGAACTGGTGGGGGGGGGGGGGGGGGGTGCGGGGGAGATCCGACTCCGGGGGGGGCCTCCACAGTGGCCAGGCCACCGATCAGGGCTGACCGATCAGCGGGCGGGCTAATTCCGGGGGGGTTCCTATGTTCCTCCGCGCCGACCACTGTAGGGCGCCGCCATATTGCCCAGGGGATTATAGGTCTAAAACTTTTCAATCTCTCTTCATACGACAAACCCCTCATCTCTGGAATCAAGCTAGTGAACCTCCTCTGAACTGTCTCCAATGCAGTACATTCGGCGCGTATTAAATGTATTTAACTTATTCATAGAATCGTAGAATTTACAGTGCAGAAGGAGGCCAGTCGGCCCATCGAGTCTGCACCGGCCCTTGGAAAGAGCACCCTACCCAAGCCCACTCCTCCACCCTATCCCCGTAACCCAGTAACCCCATCTAACCTTTTTGGACACGAAGGGCAATTTAGCATGGCCAATCCACCTAACCTGCGCATCTTTGGACTGTGGGAGGAAACCGGAGCACCCGGAGGAAACCCACGCACACACGGGGAGAACGTGCAGGCTCCGTACAGACAGTGACCCAAGCCGGGAATCGAAGCTGGGACCCTGGAGCTGCGAAGCAACTGTGCTAGCCACTGTGCCGCCAGACCATGGGCCATGGTGCCATGGTAAGTGAACAACCTGATTTCAATCTTGGGGGCCCACTCAGATGAAGGAGGGCTACTCGTGTGGCCCACTCACCAGCCTCAGTTGCCTATCGCTGCCTTTACTGTACGTGGAAAGGGTAGACTATGTGGCAGAATTAGACGTCCTGCCACAATCTAATAAGAAAGCAAAGACTAAAATTAATCTGTAAATCACATGGTTGGGAAATAATCTAAAAGCGTCAGCACCGCTATCACTATTAACACGCACAGTGTGGGAGTTGAGCTTCCCTTGTTGAGAGGAAATAGATACAGCCACACGCTGTGTTCACTATGAATCTCTCACTGCACACTGGGCATTGAGTAACTGAGTGAAAGCTACAGTCTCCTGCAGCCTGGTAATCATTTCCCAATATTTCCTGACAATGCACTGAGGCATCAGCACCAAACAAAATTACGAAAATAATGCTCTTTTTCTTAAAACGCGGGAGGCTGGGGGGATGGTTTGGAAGCTCCTTGCCTCCGTGTCGCAAGGTTCTGGCTTCAACTACCACTTCAGGGCTTGGGCACAGAAAGCAAAGCTGGCAGTACAGAGGAAGTGCTGCACTGTTGGAGGTGCTATCTTTCGGGCTGAGATGTCAAATTGAGGCCCCATCTGGAGGATGTTAAATTAAAATCCCATCTAAACTATTTTGAAGAGCAGAGGGGTTCTCCCTGGTGGCCTGGCCAATATTTTTTTTTTTTAATTTAGAGTACCCAATTCATTTTTTTTTCCAATTAAGGGGCAATTTAGCGTGGCCAATCCACCTACTCTGCACATCTTTACGTTGTGGGGGCGAAACCCACGCAAACACGGGGAGAATGTGTAAACTCCACACGGACAATGACCCAGAGCCGGGATTGAACCTGGGACCTCGGTGCCGTGAGGCCGCAGTGCTAACCACTGCGCCACCTTGCTGCCCTGACCTGGCCAATATTTATGCCTAGGTCAACATCACACAGATTATCAGGTCGTTATCGTGTCGCTTTTTGCTGGGTGCAAATTGGCTCACATTTCTCCTGCATTGCAACAGTGACTACACTCCGAAAGTACTTAATTGGCTGTAAAGCAATTTCAGAGGTCCAGTTGTCATGAAAAGTGCGATATAACTGCAAGTCTTCTGTTATAACCTGCCTACTTACGATTGGCTGGGGACTAATGACTATCCCACAATCCTGTGGGAGTATGAGCTCCCCCAATGAGAGGGGCGGAGAAACTCCTAGTATAAATAAGCTGGCCAGTTCAGGAACCAGCAGGAAGGAGAAGGTAGCAAGGGAAGTTACTGCTACTGTTATATATATATGTTATAGTAAATAAATGTTGTTATTTTGTATCCTTAAAACTCGTGCTGGATTCTTCGTGGCCCTTACAAAACTGGCGACGAAGGTAAAAGTGAATAGCTGTCTACACTGCTGAAGCCACCTCCCTGGATTTTTGTTGGATACAGGTTGGAAGTTGTTTTCTATTATACCATGCCTCTGTACGGACGTTTGGATGTTTTTGATGCTGCGCTGGAAAGCTGGAACCAGTACACACAACGGATGCGTTACTATTTCCGGGCAAACAATATCACTGAAAACGAGCGCCAGGTGGTCATATTGCTCACCGCCTGCGGCCCGCATACGTTTGGGGTGATTAGGAGCCTTACGTACCCAGCTGCGCCGGACACCAAAACGTTTGACGAACTTGTGAATATAGTGGGGCAACACTTTAACCCAACCCCGTCCACGATAGTCCAGCGTTACCGGTTTAATACCGCTGAGAGGGCCCCTGGAGAACCCCTTGCCGATGTTCTATCCAGGCCACGCAGGATTGCGGAGTACTGTGACTATGGTGAGACCTTGTCAGAAATATTACGCGACCGTTTGGTTTGCGGTATTAACAATGCAGCAACCCAGAGAAAGTTGTTAGCGGAGCCAACATTGACTTTTCAACAGGCAATACAAATAGTCTTGTCCCGAGAGAGCGCAGAGCGAGGAGTACAGGAGCTACAGGGAATGGAAGTGCATGCCTTGGGGCGCAACCCTTTCCGCCCAAAAACGTCCCCCCGCACTCCTGCAGTACCTTGGGCGAGGCAACATCCGGACCGACGCCAGTGGCCATCGGACATTCCTCCCCGAAGGGAGCCTTCTCCAGAGCCAATGGATGAGGAGCCATGTCCGTGTCAGACTTGTAGGCGCCGACCCCGTCGCGGACGGCGGTCCTGGGGACGCCAGAGGCGCCGTCGTTCCGACCGAAACTGGGACCAGCCCAGGGGCCGTAACTGGGACCAGCCCAGAGGCCGTACCTTCCATGTGGATGAACCTGCGGCGACCACTCCTGAGGACGTGGAGACGGAGGACGACTGCCTGCAGCTGCATTGTGTGGCAGCTCCCCGTGTGGCCCCCATTAAGGTGACAGTACGGGTCAATGGCCACCCGCTTGAGATGGAGTTGGATACTGGCGCAGCTGTCTCCGTGATCGCCCAGAGGACATTCGACCGCATCAAGCAGGGTATACAGACCCTTACATTAACTGACTCACAGGCCAGGTTGTCCACCTACACGGGGGAACCACTGGACATTGCAGGAACTACAATGACCCCTGTTGTCTATGGACGCCAGGAGGGGCGTTTCCCACTTATCGTAGTGCGTGGCCATGGGCCCAGCCTGTTGGGTCGGGACTGGTTGCGCCATTTGCGGTTGCAATGGCAGCACATCCTCCAAACAGTTTCTGGATGGTTGACTGAGGTGCTAGGACGATACCCAGAGGTATTCCAGCCTGGTTTGGGGAAAATAAAAGGGGCCGTAGCCCGTATCCAAGTTGAACCAGGAGCCACGCCGCGCTATTTCCGGGCGCGCCCAGTGCCTTACGCCTTACTCGAGAAGGTAGAAGGGGAGCTCACTCGTTTGGAGAGTTTGGGTATTATCAGGCCCGTCCGTTTTGCTGACTGGGCAGCACCAATTGTACCAGTAATGAAGCCAGATGCCACAGTTCGCTTGTGTGGCGACTATAAACTTACAGTGAATACAGTTTCCCGACTTGACCGATATCCAATGCCTCGCATAGAGGATCTCTACGCGAAACTTGCAGGTGGACTCTCATTCACAAAATTAGATATGAGTCACGCCTACCTGCAGTTGGAGCTGGACCCTGCCTCCCGACCATATGTAACAATTAATACACACTGGGGCCTGTATGAATATACACGGTTGCCCTTTGGAGTATCCTCTGCCTGCGCAATTTTTCAACGTGTTATGGAGGGCATTCTGAGAGGTTTACCACGTGTGGCTGTCTACCTAGATGACATTTTGATTACAGGGACGTCGGAGCAAGAACATTGGAAAATCTGGAGGCTGTCCTTAGACGCCTTTCGGAGGCTGGAGTCCGTTTACGTCGCACAAAATGCGTATTTCAGGCAAAAGAAGTAGTCTACCTAGGTTATCGGGTGGACCGCGAAGGTCTGCACCCCGTCGCAGAGAAGGTGCGTGCAATTCAACATGCCCCCACCCCGACTGACACTTCGCATCTTCGTTCTTTTCTCGGTCTCGTAAACTATTACGGGAAGTTCCTCCCCAATCTGGCAACTACGCTGGCCCCGTTGCACCTGCTGCTAAAGAAAAATCACACCTGGGTTTGGGGTCAGCCGCAAGAAACCGCTTTCCGGCGGGTAAAGCAACAATTGTCGTCGTCTGGGTTACTAACCCGCTATGATCCTGGAAAGCCTTTGCTCATCACATGTGATGCATCCCCGTATGGTATTGGGGCCGTCCTGTCCCACAAGATGGAGAACGGGGCCGAGCGACCGATAGCGTTCGCCTCCCGCACATTGACTGCAGCGGAGAAAAAGTACGCGCAGATCGAGAAGGAGGGCCTGGCAGTGGTTTTTTGCGGTGAAACGCTTCCACCAGTACGTGTATGGCCGCCATTTCAATATCGTGACTGATCATAAGCCCCTGCTGGGACTTTTCAGAGAGGATAAGCCAATACCGCCCATTGCTTCCGCACGGATCCAGCGCTGGGCTTTGTTGCTCACTGCCTACGAGTATTCTCTGGAGCACAAACCAGGAACCCAGATAGCGAATGCCGACGCACTGAGCCGATTGCCTTTATCGACCGGCCCCATGTCGACCCCCATGACCGGTGAGGTGGTTGCAACCCTAAATTTTATGGACACCTTGCCTGTCACGGCATCACAGATCCGTGAGTGGACCCAGACGGAGCCAGTCCTGTCAAAGGTTCGGCACATAGTCCTGTATGGTGGGCAGCATAGACAGCTCCCAGGCGAGTTACGGGCATTTTCCTCCAAGCTGTCAGAGTTCAGCGTGGAAGACGGCATCCTCTTGTGGGGGACGCATGTGATTGTCCCGGAAAAAGGCCAGGAGCTGATATTATCAGACTTGCACAATGGGCATCCAGGCGTGACCAAAATGAAAATGTTGGCCCAGAGTTATGTCTGGTGGCCAGGCCTCGACACCGACATTGAGAAGGTGGCCCAAAACTGCTCCATTTGCCAGGAACATCAGAAGCTTCCGCCGGCCGCGCCCCTACATCACTGGGAATGGCCAGGGCGGCCTTGGGCACGCTTGCATGCAGATTTCGCAGGCCCTTTTCAGGGATCCATGTTCCTTCTACTAATTGACGCCCAGTCCAAATGGCTGGAGGTGCATAAGATGCAGGGGACAACGTCCTGCGCAACAATTGAAAAGATGCGTTTATCGTTTAGTACGCATGGCCTCCCCGAGGTGCTAGTCACGGATAATGGCACTCCATTCACGAGTGAGGAGTTTGCTAGGTTTACAAAGATGAATGGCATCCGCCATATCCGCACTGCCCCTTACCACCCGGCTTCAAATGGGTTGGCAGAGCGTGCAGTGCAGACATTCAAACGAGGCCTAAAGAAGCAGTCTTCCGGATCAATGGACACGAGACTGGCTCGTCTTTTGTTTACGTATAGGACCACCCCCCATGCAGTGACTGGGGTAGCTCCCGCAGAACTACTAATGGGCCGGAGACTTCGCACCCGCCTTAGTATGGTTTTCCCGGACCTTGGCGCAAAAGTACGCCGCACACAAGAACGGCAGGGACAGGGATTGTCTCGGCATCGTCCGATTCGGCAGTTTACGCCCGGTGACCCAGTATTCGTGCGGAATTTTGCTGGTGGTGCCCAATGGGTTCCTGGTGTAATCTTTCGCCAAACGGGCCCTATATCTTACCAAGTGCAAGCCCAGGGTCGTCTCCAGTGAAAACATGTAGACCACGTCCGGTCCAGAAGATCATCCCCTCAAAAGATTCCCCGCCCCCGTAGCTCATTTCAACAGCCGCAAAGACCAGAGACAAGGGAAGGTAGTCCTCAAAATCTTCCACTGGTGCCTCACTCGAAGCCTGCGCAGGTCGTTACGGGACCGAATGGAGATAGAGACGCTGACATGACGGAGGCAGCAGACTCTGACTCCGAGATGGAGACACAGGATGCATCAGAGGGGGAATCCTCGGGTCCACGGGCCGTGGATGTACAACCGCGCCGTTCATCATGGAAGCGCCGGTCTCCGTCTCGTTACACGCCGCCTGATCCAGCGCCGCGTGCAAATGGCGTCCGGCCTGCGGCCAAACGAGTCCGACGCCTTCCTTCGCCAGGATCTTCGGTGGATTCCTTGGACTTTGGGGGGGAGGGATGTTATAACCTGCCTACTTACGATTGGCTGGGGACTAATGACTATCCCACAATCCTGTGGGAGTATGAGCTTCCCCAATGAGGGGGGCGGAGAATTGCTGGATTCTTCGTGGCCCTTACAAAATCTTCCTTGTTTTAGTAAGACCTTGGACTCACACTGATTTAAAACAGAAGGTGGGGAATGCTGGAAGTCCACAGCAAACTAGCAGAGTCTCATCGAGTGGGAGCTTTCATTAAAATGTCCATGACATTCACACTTTCCCCGTGTCTGCGTGGGTCTCACCCCTGTGGTGAACCACTGTATTATGGTATGTAAGGTAGGACCTGCACTACAGGTTCGCTGGTAGCGCCTGCCGGCTGGCTCCGCTCACTAAGATCTGTATAAATATGCGTGACCTCCATTGCCCTGCCATTTCGTCAGCTGCAGCAGGAGGCCATGCATCTGACTGCAATAAAGCCACAGTTGTACCCAATCTGCGTCGTTGTGCAATTGATTGCGCATCAATGTATTGCAGTCAGATTTTTCCACAGAATGGATATCAGAATCAAACCAGATCGCACTCACCCGACGCCAGAAAAGACTTTACTCACTGGCTAGCCTGTTTTGAGGCCTACATCAACGCTGCGGACCCCGCACCAACGGAGGCTCAGAAGATAAACTTCCTGTACTCCAGACTGAGCTCCAGCGTGTTCCCGTTGATCCAAGACACCTCGAATTATGCGAAAGCAATGGCACTACTTAAAGAACACTATGCTCAAAAGACGAACACGCTCTTCGCCAGGCATGTACTCGCCACTCGCTCGCAACTACCCGGTGAGTCCATCGAAGACTTCTGGCAGCCCTAATACCACTCGTCCGGGACTGTGACTGTCAGGCCGTTACGGCCGCTGAACACGCGAATCTCCTCATGCGCGATGCTTTCGTGACGGGGATTGCGTCAGACCGCATCCGAGAACGATTGCTGGAAGGGGCCACGCTCGAACTAGCGGAGACGAAAATCTTGGCGCTCTCCATGACGGTCGCATCCCATAATGTACAGTCTTACCCCTCCCGCCGCGCTCCCCACCCTTCTATCCCTTCCTACCCCTCCTGGACCCCATCGATGACCTCCTCAGCTGGGGCCCTGCCTTCCTAATACGCCTGTGCTGCACGCCGATCCGCGCACCCAGGGGGTCCCCGCTGCTACTTCTGCGGTCAGCAGAAGCACCCCCGCCAACACTGCCCGACCCACACTGCCGTTTGTAAATCCTGCAGTAAGAAGGGCCACTTCGCGGCTGTGTGCCAGGCCCGCGCAGTCGCTGCGATCGCACCCGCTATCGCCCCCTCCCCCACGCCAAACGCACAATGGGACCCGCCATCTTCTCCTTCCGGGGCCATGTGCGACCAATGGGCGCCGCCATCTTGTCCCCCTTCGGCCACGTTCGCCCCAAGGGTGCCACCATCTTGTCTCAACCCCGGAATGTGCGCACCATGGGCGCCGCCATTTTTTTCCCCACAGGGCCTCCGTACATCCCGAGATCGGAACCGCACACGCTCGCCATCCGAAGCATTCGACGACTACCCACAGCTCACTTCGACGACGCTGGACCTGTCTCGCTCGCACAACCTGGTCACTGCGTCGATGACGGTGAAAATCAACGGCCAGGTGACCTCGTGCCTGTTGGACTCCGGGAGCAGCGAAAGCTTCGTACACCCAGACTTGGCTTGCAGCTCTAGGACCGGTCCTTCTCCGTAGTCACGTCCGACTCCATAAGGCGGACCCCTTGGTGGACAGGGTTCACCTGCTCCACGCCAACCCTCAATATGCCTACGTGGAGTTCCCCGACGACCGCCAAGATACTGTCTCTCTCAGGGACCTGGCACCGTCAGGTTCCACCCCAACACACTCCCCCACCCATGCACCCCCCCCACCCCACCGCGCCGCCAACATTGACCCACCAGACCAACCCCTCCCCCACTTCCCGCACAAGAGGACGAAGAGGATTTTGGCACGCTCCCGGAGTTCCCCGATGACTGGCCAGCATCAGCACCGTCACCACCGCCATCGGTGCCACCACCAGCACCGACTTCGCCGCCACCGTGACACCGCTCCCAACGAAGCACCAAAGCACCGGATCGGCTGAACCTTTGACGGACTCCGGACTCTCAACATGGATCTTTTCTTTTTTTTTCTTCCTTGTTTTCCCCATTCTTAACACTGTACATAATTGCACTATGTGTATATAGTTTCACATCACCCCCGCCGGACTCATTTTTAACAAGGGGTGAATGTGGTGAACCACTGTATTATGGGATGTAAGGTAGGACCTGCACTTCAGGTTCGCCGGTAGCCCCTGCTGGTTGGCTCCGCCCTCTAAGACCTGTATAAATATGCGTGACCTCCATTGCCCTGCCATTTCGCCAGCTGCAGCAGGAGGCCACGCATCTGACTGCAATAAAGCCACAGTTGTACCCAATCTGCGGCTTTGTGCAATTGATTGCGCATCAACCCCCACAACCCAAAGATGTGCAGGGTAGGTGGATTGGCCACGCTAAATTTCCCCTTGATTGTAAAACAAATTGGGCACTTTAAATTATTTTTTAAATGACCGCAACATTGGAATTACCAGAAAGGAAAAAAGACCCCTTCCATCTTGTGTTAATCACATGATCCAACAGCATTGTATTCAATTGTTGACAAATCATTTTTTTATCAATTAGTCAAGAACAGACCACACTGGGCTAAATCGCTGGCTTTTAAAGCAATCCAAGGCAGGCCAGCAGCATGGTTCAATTCCTGTACCAGCCTCCCCGAACAGGTGCCGGAATGTGGTGACTAGGCGCTTCTCACAGTAACTTCCTTGAAGCCTACTTGTGACAATAAGCGATTTTCATTTCATTTCATGACATGAGGGAAGCTCCAGCTCTTCGGGCGCCCAAAGTCTCCCTTTTTTTCCTCTCATACATACTTACCTACACTTGTAGTAATTGTTACAATGAGTCATATACAATACCCCAGAACATGGTAAGAAAGGTGCAGCACGGTGGCCTAGTGGTTAGCACAGCTGCCTCATGGCACTGAGGTCCCAGGTTCGATCCCGGCTCTGGGTCATTGTCTGTGTGGGGTTTGCACATTCTCCCCGTGTCTACGTGGGTTTCACCCTCTCAACCCAAAAATGTGCAGAGTAGGTGGATTGGCCACGCTAAACTGCCCCTTAATTGGAAAAAATAATTGGGTACTCTAAATCTATATTAAAAAAAACATGGTAAGAAAGATTATGGAATTTAAAATTGAATTAATCAATGCTACCATCGTCTCCCGAGGACATCTATTCCATAGATGGGGAACATGATAGGGCAGCACGGTAGCATTGTGGGTAGCACAATTGCTTCACAGCTCCAGGGTCCCAGGTTCGATTCCGGCTTGGGTCACTGTCTGTGCGGAGTCCGCGCATCCTCCCCGTGTGTGCGTGGGTTTCCTCCGGGTGCTCCGGTTTCCTCCCACAGTCCAAAGATGTGCAGGTTAGGTGGATTGGCCATGATAAATTGCCCTTAGTGTCCAAAATTGCCCTTAGTGTTGGGTGGGGTTACTGGGTTATGGGGATAGGGTGGAGGTGTTGACCTTGGGTAGGGTGCTCTTTCCAAGAGCCGGTGCAGACTCGATGGGCCGAATGGCCTCCTTCTGCACTGTAAATTCTATGAAATCTATGTGCTCGCTGGAATGTTGCCTTCTAGCCTCTCCAAGCACGGGCCATGACGTCTGGTTTTGTTGCTTTGGAGAATGTTAACTTGTTTGTCCTGGTCTGCACTGTCTGGCCCCTTTGGAGGCCTTGTCTTTTCCAGCATGTGAAGCCAAATCCAACTCATAACATCACTCTTCCTAAACCAAACCCTCCATCAGGTTGTCCGGTTGTTCTTTTCTGTGTGCTTTCAATAGCTAAAATATCCTTTTGTGTCCTGCAGCAACCTGGCCTGTACACTGTATTCTAATTGCAGTCACGCCAAGTGTTTGTAAAGTGGCAGGATTACCTCACTATTTTCACTCAGCTTTGACCCTTTAATAGATCCCAACATGTGAGGCCAAGAACTGTTGCAAAAGCTTCAATTTATTGGGCGGGATTCTCCGTCAGCGGGGCTCTCCGTCAGCGGGGCTCTCCGCCGGCGGGATTCTCGGTCAGCGGGGCTCTCCGTCAGCGGGGCTCTCCGTCAGCGGGGCTCTCCGTCAGCGGGGCTCTCCGTCAGCGGGGCTCTCCGTCAGCGGGGCTCTCCGCCGGCGGGATTCTCCGTCAGCGGGGCTCTCCGTCAGCGGGGCTCTCCGCCGGCGGGATTCTCCGTCAGCGGGGCTCTCCGTCAGCGGGGCTCTCCGCCGGCGGGATTCTCCGTCAGCGGGGCTCTCCGCCGGCAGGATTCTCCGTCAGCGGGGCTCTCCATCAGCGGGGCTCTCCGTCAGCGGGGCTCTCCGTCAGCGGGGCTCTCCGCCAGCGGGGCTCTCCGTCAGCGGGGCTCTCCGCCGGCGGGATTCTCCGTCAGCGGGGCTCTCCGCCGGCAGGATTCTCCGTCAGCGGGGCTCTCCGCCGGCAGGATTCTCCGTCAGCGGGGCTCTCCGTCAGCGGGGCTCTCCGCCGGCGGGATTCTCGGTCAGCGGGGCTCTCCGTCAGCGGGGCTCTCCGTCAGCGGGGCTCTCCGTCAGCGGGGCTCTCCGTCAGCGGGGCTCTCCGTCAGCGGGGCTCTCCGCCGGCGGGATTCTCCGTCAGCGGGGCTCTCCGTCAGCGGGGCTCTCCGCCGGCGGGATTCTCCGTCAGCGGGGCTCTCCGTCAGCGGGGCTCTCCGCCGGCGGGATTCTCCGTCAGCGGGGCTCTCCGCCGGCAGGATTCTCCGTCAGCGGGGCTCTCCATCAGCGGGGCTCTCCGTCAGCGGGGCTCTCCGTCAGCGCGGCTCTCCGCCAGCGGGGCTCTCCGTCAGCGGGGCTCTCCGCCGGCGGGATTCTCCGTCAGCGGGGCTCTCCGCCGGCAGGATTCTCCGTCAGCGGGGCTCTCCGCCGGCAGGATTCTCCGTCAGCGGGGCTCTCCATCAGCGGGGCTCTCCGTCAGCGGGGCTCTCCGTCAGCGGGGCTCTCCGCCGGCGGGATTCTCCGTCAGCGGGGCTCTCCGTCAGCGGGGCTCTCCGCCGGCGGGATTCTCCGTCAGCGGGGCTCTCCATCAGCGGGGCTCTCCGTCAGCGGGGCTCTCCGTCAGCGCGGCTCTCCGCCAGCGGGGCTCTCCGTCAACGGGGCTCTCCGCCGGCGGGATTCTCCGTCAGCGGGGCTCTCCGTCAGCGGGGCTCTCCGCCGGCAGGATTCTCCGTCAGCGGGGCTCTCCGCCGGCAGGATTCTCCGTCAGCGGGGCTCTCCGCCGGCGGGATTCTCCGTCAGCGGGGCTCTCCGTCAGCGGGGCTCTCTGTCAGCGGGGCTCTCCGCCGGCGGGATTCTCCGTCAGCGGGGCTCTCTGTCAGCGGGGCTCTCCGCCGGCGGGATTCTCCATCAGCGGGGCTCTCCGCCGGCGGGATTCTCCATCAGCGGGGCTCTCCGCCGGCGGGATTCTCTCAGCGGGGCTCTCCGCCGGCGGGATTCTCCGTCAGCGGGGCTCTCCGCCGGCGGGATTCTCCGTCAGCGGGGCTCTCCGTCAGCGGGGCTCTCCGCCGGCGGGATTCTCCGTCAGCGGGGCTCTCTGTCAGCGGGGCTCTCCGCCGTCAGGATTCTCCGTCAGCGGGGCTCTCCGTCAGCGGGGCTCTCCGCCGGCGGGATTCTCCGTCAGCGGGGCTCTCCGCCGGCGGGATTCTCCGTCAGCGGGGCTCTCTGTCAGCGGGGCTCTCCGCCGGCAGGATTCTCCGTCAGCGGGGCTCTCCGTCAGCGGGGCTCTCCGCCGGCGGGATTCTCCGTCAGCGGGGCTCTCCGCCGGCGGGATTCTCCGTCAGCGGGGCTCTCTGTCAGCGGGGCTCTCCGCCGGCGGGATTCTCCGTCAGCGGGGCTCTCCGTCAGCGGGGCTCTCCGCCGGCGGGATTCTCCGTCAGCGGGGCTCTCCGCCGGCGGGATTCTCCGTCAGCGGGGCTCTCCGCCGGCGGGATTCTCCGTCAGCGGGGCTCTCCGCCGGCGGGATTCTCCGTCAGCGGGGCTCTCCGTCAGTGGGGCTCTCCGCCGGCAGGATTCTCCGTCAGCGGGGCTCTCCGCCGGCGGGATTCTCCGTCAGCGGGGCTCTCCGTCAGCGGATTCTCCGTCAGCGGGGCTCTCCGCCGGCGGGATTCTCGGTCAGCGGGGCTCTCCGTCAGCGGGGCTCTCGGTCAGCGGGGCTCTCCGCCGGCGTGATTCTCCGTCAGCGGGGCTCTCCGCCGGCGGGATTCTCCGTCAGCGGGATTCTCCGTCAGCGGGATTCTCCGTCAGCGGGGCTCTCCGCCGGCGGGATTCTCCGTCAGCGGGATTCTCCGTCAGCGGATTCTCCGTCAGCGGGGCTCTCCGTCAGCGGATTCTCCGTCAGCGGGGCTCTCCGTCAGCGGATTCTCCGTCAGCGGGGCTCTCCGCCGGCGGGATTCTCGGTCAGCGGGGCTCTCCGTCAGCGGGGCTCTCGGTCAGCGGGGCTCTCCGCCGGCGTGATTCTCCGTCAGCGGGGCTCTCCGTCAGCGGGGCTCTCCGTCAGCGGGGCTCTCCGCCGGCAGGATTCTCCGTCAGCGGGGCTCTCCGTCAGCGGGGCTCTCCGTCAGCGGGGCTCTCCGTCAGCGGGGCTCTCCGCCGGCGGGATTCTCCGTCAGCGGGGCTCTCCGTCAGCGGGGCTCTCCGTCAGCGGGGCTCTCCGTCAGCGGGGCTCTCCGTCAGCGGGGCTCTCCGACGGCAGGATTCTCCGTCAGCGGGGCTCTCCGTCAGCGGGGCTCTCCGTCAGCGGGGCTCTCCGTCAGCGGGGCTCTCCGCCGGCGGGATTCTCGGTCAGCGGGGCTCTCCGTCAGCGGGGCTCTCCGTCAGCGCGGCTCTCCGCCAGCGGGGCTCTCCGTCAGCGGGGCTCTCCGCCGGCGGGATTCTCCGTCAGCGGGGCTCTCCGTCAGCGGGGCTCTCCGCCGGCAGGATTCTCCGTCAGCGGGGCTCTCCGCCGGCAGGATTCTCCGTCAGCGGGGCTCTCCGCCGGCGGGATTCTCCGTCAGCGGGATTCTCCGTCAGCGGGGCTCTCCGTCAGCGGGGCTCTCCGTCAGCGGGGCTCTCCGCCGGCGGGATTCTCCGTCAGCGGGGCTCTCCGTCAGCGGATTCTCCGTCAGCGGGGCTCTCCGCCGGCGGGATTCTCCGTCAGCGGGGCTCTCCGTCAGCGGGGCTCTCGGTCAGCGGGGCTCTCCGTCAGCGGGGCTCTCCGCCGGCGGGATTCTCCGTCAGCGGGGCTCTCTGTCAGCGGGGCTCTCCGTCAGCGGGGCTCTCCGTCAGCGGGGCTCTCCGTCAGCGGGGCTCTCCGCCGGCGGGATTCTCCGTCAGCGGGGCTCTCCGTCAGCGGGGCTCTCGGCCGGCAGGATTCTCCGTCAGCGGGGCTCTCCGTCAGCGGGGCTCTCCGTCAGCGGGGCTCTCCGCCGGCGGGATTCTCGGTCAGCGGGGCTCTCCGTCAGCGGGGCTCTCGGTCAGCGGGGCTCTCCGTCAGCGGGGCTCTCCGTCAGCGGGGCTCTCCATCAGCGGGGCTCTCCGTCAGCGGGGCTCTCCATCAGCGGGGCTCTCCGTCAGTGGGGCTCTCCATCAGCGGGGCTCTCCATCAGCGGGGCTCTCCGTCAGCGGGGCTCTCCATCAGCGGGGCTCTCCGTCAGCGGGGCTCTCCGTCAGCGGGGCTCTCCGTCAGCGGGGCTCTCCATCAGCGGGGCTCTCCGTCAGCGGGGCTCTCCGTCAGCGGGGCTCTCCGTCAGCGGGGCTCTCCGTCAGCGGGGCTCTCCGCCGGCGGGATTCTCCGTCAGCGGGGCTCTCCGTCAGCGGGATTCTCCGTCAGCGGGGCTCTCCGTCAGCGGGGCTCTCCGTCAGCGGGGCTCTCCATCAGCGGGGCTCTCCGTCAGCGGGGCTCTCCGTCAGCGGGGCTCTCCGCCGGCGGGATTCTCCGTCAGCGGGGCTCTCCGTCAGCGGGGCTCTCCGCCGGCGGGGCTCTCCGTCAGCGGGATTCTCCGTCAGCGGGGCTCTCCGTCAGCGGGGCTCTCCGTCATCGCGGCTCTCCGCCAGCGGGGCTCTCCATCAGCGGGGCTCTCCGCCGGCGGGATTCTCCGTCAGCGGGGCTCTCCGCCGGCGGGATTCTCCGTCAGCGGGGCTCTCCGCCGGCAGGATTCTCCGTCAGCGGGGCTCTCCGCCGGCGGGATTCTCGGTCAGCGGGGCTCTCCGTCAGCGGGGCTCTCGGTCAGCGGGGCTCTCCGTCAGCGGGATTCTCCGTCAGCGGGGCTCTCCGCCGGCGGGATTCTCCGTCAGCGGGGCTCTCCGCCGGCAGGATTCTCCGTCAGCGGGGCTCTCCGTCAGCGGGGCTCTCCGCCGGCGGGGCTCTCCGCCAGCGGGGCTCTCCATCAGCGGGGCTCTCCGCCGGCGGGATTCTCCGTCAGCGGGATTCTCCGTCAGCGGGGCTCTCCGTCAGCGGGGCTCTCCGTCAGCGGGGCTCTCCGTCAGCGGGGCTCTCCGTCAGCGGGGCTCTCCGCCGGCGGGGCTCTCCGTTAGCGGGGCTCTCCGCCGGCGGGGCTCTCCGTCAGCGGGATTCTCCGTCAGCGGGGCTCTCCGCCGGCAGGATTCTCCGTCAGCGGGGCTCTCCGCCGGCGGGATTCTCGGTCAACGGGGCTCTCCGTCAGCGGGGCTCTCGGTCAGCGGGGCTCTCCGTCAGCGGGGCTCTCCGCCGGCGGGATTCTCCGTCAGCGGGGCTCTCCGTCAGCGGGGCTCTCCGCCGGCGGGATTCTCCGTCAGCGGGGCTCTCCGTCAGCGGGGCTCTCCGCCGGCGGGATTCTCGGTCAGCGGGGCTCTCCGCCGGCGGGATTCTCGGTCAGCGGGGCTCTCCGTCAGCGGGGCTCTCCGCCGGCGGGATTCTCCGTCAGCGGGGCTCTCCATCAGCGGGGCTCTCCGTCAGCGGGGCTCTCCGTCAGCGGGATTCTCCGTCAGCGGGGCTCTCCGTCTGCGGGGCTCTCCGCCGGCGGGATTCTCCGTCAGCGGGGCTCTCCGTCAGCGGGATTCTCCGTCAGCGGGGCTCTCCGTCAGCGCGGCTCTCCGCCAGCGGGGCTCTCCGCCAGCGGGGCTCTCCGTCAGCGCGGCTCTCCGCCGGCAGGATTCTCCGTCAGCGGGGCTCTCCGTCAGCGGGGCTCTCCGACGGCAGGATTCTCCGTCAGCGGGGCTCTCCGCCAGCGGGATTCTCCGTCAGCGGGGCTCTCCGTCAGCGGGGCTCTCTGTCAGCGGGGCTCTCCGTCAGCGGGGCTCTCCGCCGGCGGGATTCTCCGTCAGCGGGGCTCTCCGTCAGCGGGGCTCTCCGTCAGCGGGGCTCTCCGCCGGCGGGATTCTCCGTCAGCGGGGCTCTCCGCCGGCGGGATTCTCGGTCAGCGGGGCTCTCCGTCAGCGGGGCTCTCTGTCAGCGGGGCTCTCCGCCGGCGGGAATCTCCGTCAGCGGGGCTCTCCGTCAGCGGGGCTCTCTGTCAGCGGGGCTCTCTGTCAGCGGGGCTCTCCGCCGGCGGGATTCTCCGTCAGCGGGGCTCTCTGTCAGCGGGGCTCTCCGTCAGCGGGGCTCTCCGCCGGCGGGATTCTCCGTCAGCGGGGCTCTCCGCCGGCGGGATTCTCCATCAGCGGGGCTCTCCGCCGGCGGGATTCGCCGTCAGCGGGGCTCTCCGCCGGCGGGATTCGCCGTCAGCGGGGCTCTCCGCCGGCGGGATTCTCTCAGCGGGGCTCTCCGCCGGCGGGATTCTCCATCAGCGGGGCTCTCCGTCAGCGGGGCTCTCCGTCAGTGGGGCTCTCCGCCGGCGGGATTCTCTCAGCGGGGCTCTCCGCCGGCGGGATTCTCTCAGCGGGGCTCTCCGCCGGCGGGATTCTCCGTCAGCGGGGCTCTCCGCCGGCGGGATTCTCTCAGCGGGGCTCTCCGCCGGCGGGATTCTCTCAGCGGGGCTCTCCGCCGGCGGGATTCTCCGTCAGCAGGGGCTCTCCGCCGGCGGGATTCTCCGTCAGCGGGGCTCTCCGCCGGCGGGATTCTCTCAGCGGGGCTCTCCGCCGGCGGGATTCTCTCAGCGGGGCTCTCCGCCGGCGGGATTCTCCGTCAGCAGGGCTCTCCGCCGGCAGGATTCTCCGTCAGCGGGGCTCTCCGCCGGCGGGATTCTCTCAGCGGGGCTCTCCGCCGGCGGGATTCTCCATCAGCGGGGCTCTCCGCCGGCGGGATTCTCCGTCAGCGGGGCTCTCCGTCAGCGGGGCTCTCCGCCGGCGGGATTCGCCGTCAGCGGGGCTCTCCGCCGGCGGGATTCTCCGTCAGCGGGGCTCTCCGCCGGCGGGATTCGCCGTCAGCGGGGCTCTCCGCCGGCGGGATTCTCCGTCAGCGGGGCTCTCCGTCAGCGGGGCTCTCCGTCAGCGGGGCTCTCGGTCAGCGGGGCTCCCCGTCAGCGGGGCTCTCCGCCGGCGGGATTCTCCGTCAGCGGGGCTCTCCGTCAGCGGGGCTCTCCGCCGGCGGGATTCTCCGTCAGCGGGGCTGTCCGTCAGCGGGGCTCTCCGCCGGCAGGATTCTCCGTCAGCGGGGCTCTCCGCCGGCGGGGCTCTCCGCCGGCGGGATTCTCCGTCAGCGGGGCTCTCCGTCAGCGGGGCTCTCCGCCGGCGGGGCTCTCCGCCGGCGGGATTCTCCGTCAGCGGGGCTGTCCGTCAGCGGGGCTCTCCGCCGGCAGGATTCTCCGTCAGCGGGGCTCTCCGCCGGCGGGGCTCTCCGCCGGCGGGATTCTCCGTCAGCGGGGCTCTCCGTCAGCGGGGCTCTCCGCCGGCGGGATTCTCCGTCAGCGGGGCTCTCCGTCAGCGGGGCTCTCCGCCGGCAGGATTCTCCGTCAGCGGGGCTCTCCATCAGCGGGGCTCTCCGTCAGCGGGGCTCTCCGTCAGCGCGGCTCTCCGCCAGCGGGGCTCTCCGTCAGCGGGGCTCTCCGCCGGCGGGATTCTCCGTCAGCGGGGCTCTCCGCCGGCGGGATTCTCCGTCAGCGGGGCTGTCCGTCAGCGGGGCTCTCCGCCGGCAGGATTCTCCGTCAGCGGGGCTCTCCGCCGGCGGGGCTCTCCGTCAGCGGGGCTCTCCGTCAGCGGGGCTCTCCGTCAGCGGGGCTCTCCGCCGGCGGGATTCTCCGTCAGCGGGGCTCTCCGCCGGCGGGATTCTCCGTCAGCGGGGCTCTCCGCCGGCGGGATTCTCCGTCAGCGGGGCTCTCCGCCGGCGGGATTCTCCGTCAGCGGGGCTCTCCGCCGGCGGGATTCTCCATCAGCGGGGCTCTCCGCCGGCGGGATTCTCCGTCAGCGGGGCTCTCCGCCGGCGGGATTCGCCGTCAGCGGGGCTCTCCGCCGGCGGGATTCGCCGTCAGCGGGGCTCTCCGCCTGCGGGATTCTCCGTCAGCGGGGCTCTCCGCCGGCGGGATTCTCTCAGCGGGGCTCTCCGCCGGCGGGATTCTCCGTCAGCGGGGCTGTCCGTCAGCGGGGCTCTCCGCCGGCAGGATTCTCCGTCAGCGGGGCTCTCCGCCGGCGGGGCTCTCCGTCAGCGGGGCTCTCCGTCAGCGGGGCTCTCCGTCAGCGGGGCTCTCCGCCGGCGGGATTCTCCGTCAGCGGGGCTCTCCGCCGGCGGGATTCTCCGTCAGCGGGGCTCTCCGCCGGCGGGATTCTCCGTCAGCGGGGCTCTCCGCCGGCGGGATTCTCCGTCAGCGGGGCTCTCCGCCGGCGGGATTCTCCATCAGCGGGGCTCTCCGCCGGCGGGATTCTCCATCAGCGGGGCTCTCCGCCGGCGGGATTCTCCGTCAGCGGGGCTCTCCGCCGGCGGGATTCGCCGTCAGCGGGGCTCTCCGCCGGCGGGATTCGCCGTCAGCGGGGCTCTCCGCCTGCGGGATTCTCCGTCAGCGGGGCTCTCCGCCGGCGGGATTCTCTCAGCGGGGCTCTCCGCCGGCGGGATTCTCCGTCAGCGGGGCTCTCCGCTGGCGGGGCTCTCCATCAGCGGGGCTCTCCGTCAGTGGGGCTCTCCGCCGGTGGGATTCTCCGTCAGCGGGGCTCTCCGCCGGCAGGATTCTCCGTCAGCGGGGCTCTCCGCCGGCGGGATTCTCTCAGCGGGGCTCTCCGCCGGCAGGATTCTCCGTCAGCAGGGCTCTCCGCCGGCAGGATTCTCCGTCAGCGGGGCTCTCCGCCGGCGGGATTCTCTCAGCGGGGCTCTCCGCCGGCGGGATTCTCCGTCAGCGGGGCTCTCCGCCGGCGGGATTCTCCGTCAGCGGGGCTCTCCGCCAGCGGGATTCTCCGTCAGCGGGGCTCTCGGCCGGCGAGATTCTCTCAGCGGGGCTCTCCGCCAGCGGGATTCTCCGTCAGCGGGGCTCACGGCCGGCGAGATTCTCTCAGCGGGGCTCTCCGTCAGTGGGGCTCTCCGCCGGCGGGATTCTCCGTCAGTGGGGCTCTCCGCCGGCGGGATTCTCCATCAGCGGGGCTCTCCGCCGGCGGGATTCTCCGTCAGCGGGGCTCTCCGTCAGCGGGGCTCTCCGCCGGCGGGATTCTTCGTTCTGCCGGTAGCGGGTTTACCGGTGGAGTGGGGTTGCGACAATGGGAAATCGCAATGGCAGGTGGCGGGAACGGATAATCCCGCTGCCGGCAAGGCCGCGCCACCCAGGAACGCACGGCTGGCGGACTGGACAATCCCGCCCATTGTATCTTATTTTGTTACAATAACTCTTCCTGGGGTTTTTGTTTCCATGGGAAGCGCTTTTGCCTTTTCTCTTTGATTCCCACCCTTCTTATGTTTCCGTCTTCATTTGCTCTTTGAGGCTCGGCTGTGTATGTCTAGCAGTTTCTGGTGTCAGGTCGGGGTTTCTAAGCTTTTCTTTATTTCCTGTGGCTTTGGGTCAAAATGAGGGGTTAAAATCAGCAAGGATCCAATCGCTGCTTAGCAGCTTTCAGCAGTAACTTTGAGTGAACACATTCTGCCCCCACAAACATGATGGGCCGAAGGGCCTCCTTTAGTGCTGTAAAACTCTATTTGTCCACATTTCTGTCTGGCCAGTCAACTAACCATCCAATGTTGGGTTGATTAAACAATTTGAATTTACCACCTTAAATTACCAGAGATGAGTCACTTGATCCCACCATCGTACTGGAGGAAATGCCGAAGGAGCTAAGTCAGTGTGGGTTCAGGGAACCCAGCTTGGCCTTTCCACATCAGAACACTTGAAACTAAAAGAAGCCAAGAAACTATTAGTCATATGTTCTTGGGGCTATCGAGTTATTACTACATAGAAGGAAGCCATTCAGCCTAAAGAGTGCATGCCTGGCTCTCTCTCGACCAATGCCTCTATTTATAAAGCCCAAGATTCCATTCGCATTGCTAACTATTCTCTCAATATCTTGCACCTTTCTGCAATGTTCTTTATCCTAGAACCAGGGAGGCAACACACTGTGAAAAAAATACCTCCCACTAGCTGATTGTACAAGGACTGGGGGGCGGGGCGGGCACAGATTTAAGAGTTTAGCCGAGAGTTGCAAAGGGAGGGTGGGGGAGAACTTCTTAAAGCAACGAGGTGATGGATCAAGGACCTCACAGGGCAGAAGTCCCACCTGCCCAGAGCTGCCAGCCAATCAGGGATCAGCAGCTGTACTGTACTCGGCACCACCATTGAGAACGTGATGCCAATCTTATCCCCTCCAAGGCCTCAGGTCGCAGAGGGACCCGAGCACAGGTGAATGATGGGGGTTGAGGAGGTGGGGGTGGGGGTGGGGGGGGGGCAGTGGTCCCACCTTCCCAATGTTGGGTCCATCAAGTGGCTTTGAACGAGGCTCCCCCACACCCCAACCCCTCCCCTGCACCCTGATCCCACAATCAAATTCATTGACGTTTGCATGTCATGCTCGCGCTTGGTGAGTCTCCCACTCGCCACTGGGCTATTAACAATGAGGGATTTGAGTCCCTTATTGGGAATTCATTTCCCACTTATAAGCTACAGGTGGTGGCAGAGTGGGGGAGCAGGCCATCCACGGGCCTGCCTACCCCCTGCCTGATTAAATGAGCCACCCCCCCCCCCCCCTCCCCCCCACCCACGACTCACCAGGGGGATGATGCACAATAATCTGCCCATGACTCATTCTTTTTTTTGGGGGGTTGTGGGGGGCGAAACCCAGGCAATCACGGGGAGAATGTGCAAACTCCACACGGACGGTGACCCAGGGCCAGGATCGAACCTGGGACCTCGGTGCCATGAGGCAGAAGTGCTAACCACTTGCGCCGCCGTGCTGCCCGGCCATGACTCATTCTTGTCCTCCTGTTCTCACCCTTGGCCTTCTTCAGCTCAGTTCCTCTCAGCAGCTTCTCGATTTTTCTCGCTTGTGACCTGGCCTCCCTTCCTTCCCTATCTTTTCTCTCTTTTCTTTTCGATCCTTGCTTTTTCTTGTGCGTTCTCTTTCTCTTTTTGTTTTCAAACGCCATCCTTGATTTTATGTTTTCAGTACAAAGTAGCGCTGGCTGCCCAATCAACACAGTCCCCTGTTCTTGACCTCGGATGGTATTACTGTTGATTTTTTCGACATTGAATCACGAGTAGGTGATGGCAACATTGGGGAGATTTTGAGGTAACATCACAGCTGAACCAACGTCTATGAGGCGACTTCCAGTCATTGCACCAGCAAACCAACATTGATTACGCCACCTGCTCCCTGTCACCCTGCTTTCTCACACCATTGGTCACATCTTCCAATGACATCAGCCCTTATTATTACAAACATTCATTAAAAAAAAGGAACAACAAAAATAGATTTTTTTTCAGTGTTTGGGTTATAGAAGTTGGCTATGCAGATAAAGTTTGCCCTGAGAGGATCGGCTCAAGGGTTCACCAGGCGGTGGCAGCCATTTCTCGACTACCTAGGGGAACGTTAGAGGGAAGACAGATGACCAGCAGCAACCCAGGGGGAAGGGGGGGGGGGTTTAGTTTAGTTTAGGTCAAAGATAAAGGGGTTTTGTTACTTGTGTATTGTTAAAAATTTCTGTATTGTTATTGTTGCGTTTGCTTTGTAAGAGGGGGAAAAATTGTTGTTTGGGAAAAAAAATTCAATAAAACATATTTTTTTTTTTAAATAAAAGTTGTCTACATGGTGATATTTGCTCGATATGTTAACTTTTATTGTTTTTTTTTCAATTGATGCTATCCAGAAACAGGAGTGGGCCATGTGGGCCTCTTCGAGCCTGCTGCATCATTCAATGCCTCTCAAAGAATCGACTATTGATTCAACTTCCCTGGGCGTCTGGTGGAGCCAGTTTCAATCCTGGATTTCAAAAGACAATTGGACCATTATCTGAAGAGAACAGAAATTGCGCGGCTCCGGGGATTGTGGGGGGGGGGGGGGGGGGGGGCGGGCGGGCGGGGGGGGGCGGGCGGGGGGGGGGGGTGGCAGACAGGGAATGAGGTGAACTGCTGTTGCAGGGAGGTAGTAATGGCCTCCTTCTGTGCTGTAACCATTCTATAGAACAGTACAGCACAGAACAGGCCCTTCGGCCCTCGATGTTGTGCCGAGCATTGTCCGAAACCAAGATCCAGCTATCCCACTCCCTGACATTCTGGTGTGCTCCATGTGCCTATCCAATAACCTCTTGGAAGTTCCTAAAGTGTCCGACTCCACTATCACAGCAGGCAGTCCATTCCACACCCTAACCACTCTCAAGAACCTACCTCGGACATCCCTTCTATATCTCCCACCCTGAACCTTATAGTTATGCCCCCTTGTAACAGCTACATCCACCCGAGGAAATAGTCTCTGAACGTCCACTCTATCTATCCCCCTCATCATCTTATAAACCTCTATTAAGTCGCCTCTCATCCTCCTCCACGCATTTATCGCCACATCAATAGGTCCGGTATAAAAACACAAATCGTCTTCTTGAACAAGAACTGGGTAATCCGACGTCAGAAACGCCTTGCGTGCTCACGTCCCCCCGCCTCACACACAGGAACATTTCCCTCTATGATTCCATGTCACTGGAAAGATCATGAAAGTATAGCCATATACCAATCCCAGCTCATCCATTCCAGATAGATTCTCTAATGCCCTGTGACAGCACCTAACAGGAAGGAAAGCTGACAGGCAATGTGTGCACAGCAAGATCCCATGAACAACAATAAGGTAAGGGCCAGGCAACTTTATTTTTTGATGTCACACTGAGGGATAAATATTAGCCCCTGCTCATCCTCGGAATTATTCCTTGGGACCTTTTACATCCACCTGAGGGCAGCACGGTGGCACGGCGGTTAGCACTGCCGCCTCACAGCGCCAGGGACACCGGGTTCAATTCCAGCCTCGGGTGACTGTCTGTGCGGAGTCTGCACGTTCTCCCCGTGTGTGCTTGGGTTTCCTCCGGGTGCTCCGGTTTCCTCCCACAGCCCAAAGATGTGCAGGTTAGGTGGATTGGCCATTCTAAAATTGCCCCTTCGTGTCCAAAGATGTGTAGGTTAGGTGGGGTAATGGGGTTACGAGGTGATGGGGATAGGGTGGGGGAGTGGGCCCAGGTAGAGTGCTCTTTCAGAGAGTCAGTGCAGACTCAATGGGCCGAATGGCCTCTTTCTGTGCTGTAAGGATACTATGGTTCTATGGCAGACAGGTAATAGTAAAAAGGTGATATGATTGGCTGAAAAGTTCGGCTCCCTCATGTAATGGGTCTCAACCTGGTTCCACACCCCGATTATTACATGAAACTACATACAATGTACAGCACAGAAACAGTCCCCTAGCATTCATGCTCCATACGAGATTCCACCCACGCTTATTTATCTAACCCTATTGGCGCAGTCTTCTATCCATTCTCATCGTTCGCTTATCTAGCTTTCTTGAAATCCATCTATGCCATTTGTCTCAAAGTTTTTTTTAAAATTTAGAGTACCCAGTTATTTTTTTCCAATGAAGGGGCAATTTAGCGTGGCCAATCCACCTAACCTGCCCAGCTTTTGGGTTGTGGGGGTGAAACCCACGCAGACAAGGGGAGAACGTGCAAACTCCACACAGACAGTGACCCAGGGCCGGGATAGGCATTTGTCTCAAAGTTGTCTAATGATAGCACATTCCACAATCTCACCATTATCTCCTGAATTCCCCTATTGGGTTTATTGGTAGCTAATTTATATTCGTGATACGGCATGGTTGTAAAGTTGCTCCCACCAAATCAAAGCCCTTCATAATTTTGGAAAGCTGTATCGGGTCATCGCTCAGTCTGCTATTTTCTAGGAAGGGGGCCCAGACTGTTCATTTTCACAAAGACAGCGAGCATAGATTATGTCATGTAAACTGACACCAAGGTGTAGAGAGACAATACACCTGTGCACTGCTTTGCAGTGTGTCTGGCCAATGTTATCAGACTGTGTGGGATTCCTTGCCAACACGCAGATCAAAGTTGAAGTTTTGTGGATCGCTGCCAAGACAGCAGACTAAAAATCTGTGGGCTGACGGTGTGGGCGAACAGATCTGTTGGCGCTAGCATCATAAGAGAAAAATGGCAAAATCTCCTGATGGCAGCCAATTCTTTCCTCCTCCCCTGCCCCCGCACTCCTTCCATTTCGATCACACTGACAGACGTGATAGTGGTCACACAGGGAGCTCTGTCAACACAGCTCGCAGCCTCTGTCAAAATAGGTCGGAGCCTGTTCACCTGCAAAATGTTTATCCTGGCAAAGTACTGGGCACCTGACGACACTACGAGCTAAAAAACATTTATCCGACTCATCCCTCTGATTCAGATCCTACTCCAGAAGATCTGAACTGAAATTCAAGGCCAGGGTTGAAGGAGTGTTGCTGCATTGTCAGGGGTTCCACCTTTTCAGGTGTTATGTTAAATCGGGGCCCCACTGCCATCTCAGTGCGATGTAAGAGACTCGAAGGACATTGCTATGTAGAAGAGTGGTAGCGGGTTTGGCGGTGGGAAGTAGAGTGGGGAGGAAAGGGAGGGCTGGAATGGTTGTCCTTCCTGGTGCCTCAGCCAACATTTCTCCCTCAACCAACATCATTTAAACAGGTTATCCGCCATAGAACCATCGAATTCCTACAGTGCAGAAGGAGGCCATTGAGTCTGCATCGACCGTCCGAAAGAGCACCCCACCTAGGCACACTCCCCCGCCCTGTCTGCATAAACTCACCTGACTGCACCTCTTTGGACACTAAGAGGCAATTTAGCACGGCCAATCGACCTAACCCACACACTTGGACTGTAGGAGGAAACTCGGAACACCCGGAGGAAACCCACGCAGACGCGGGGAGAACGTGCAAACTCCACACAGACACCCAATGCTAGAATTGAACCTGGGCCCCTGGCGCTGTGAGGCAGCAGTGCTAACTACCTGGCTACCCCTTCTGTCGATGTTTGAGGAATCGTGCCTACATTACATCAGTTACTATCCTTATTTGGTTGTAAAGTGCTTTGGGATGACCTGTGATTGTGAAATGCACTGTATAAATGCAAGTTCTCTCTTCTATTTGGTGTTGATTGCTGATGTCATCCAGTATGACCCAAATTATCACAACAAACCCTGTGAGTTTCCTGGGTATCATGTGATTTGCTGCTCGGGGATGGGGCATGCGGGGGCAGGAAGCACTGGAAAGCCAGATATCTGATTGGAGATGCGATGATAACAAATCCCTTTTCACATTGAGCAAAGAGCAATGGGACAAGCTGCCATCACGTTGCATCTTGCGCCCCCCAGTGGCCACACTGACTCCCCGTGGCCCATCAGTGAACTCCCGAGAGCTCAAGCTCAACACCCTAAAGGGTTTCAGAGTGAAATTGTGCAGCCAGAGGCAGCAATATTCCGTCAGCCTGCAAAAGTGCTTTGCCCTCTATTGTCAGTTCCAAATGACAAATGTCATGAAACAAGACAAACAGAACTACTGCAAACTCATTTCAATCTTAAAATTGGTTGGGGCTGACAAGAGTTGACCGAATTAACTCTTCTGAGTGAAACTTCCCCTGTTGGACTTTTCCTGAGTTAGAGGCTGTTGCTGAGCTGGATTGGAGTCCGATCACGTGCTCGGGTGATGATGCTATTGGAACTTGGTCTTCATGTCCAATAGTTAATTTCTTAAGAAGCTCATGAGCTTGGGACATTCTTTCAGTGTCATCTGATCCGAGGCAAATTAAACACCCTGGTCATGTTCAGAGAGCGGTAGCGAGTGGGAATCGCTGGGTGTTTTCCGCTAGCCGACATGGCCAGGTCGTCACCAGTATCTAACGTTAATTAGGGCACTTAATGATGTCGCACGGGCTTCACGCCGCAAATGACTGTCCCGCCGGCTGATTCACCGGGACCGCGCCCGGCAGCTCCCCGCTAACGAGGGGGAGCAGCACATAAACCGATCTCGCAGAGCAAACCCCACACAGCAGTCAGCTCTGGTGCTATAAGAAGCTCAATGACCTCCACTGGGCCGCAAGGGTGAGTTGGCATCGAGCCCCTGGCACCGATCCCGCCTGCTACTCCCCCCCCCCCCCACCCCCCCCCGGTGACCCTGCACCTGGCTCCGTACCCCCCCAGCACAAGACTTTGACATGCCCCAGCACACCCTTGCACCCACCAGTACACCCCACCCATGCCTAACAGTGGTGCACCCGTCTGTTCCCCGCCACGCAGTGCGGCCAACATTGTTCGGGTGGTGACCGCAGTGGAAAATCTGGAGCATGACCCAGTGCCATGAGTGGTGGTGTCCAAGGTATGGCTCAGTCAGTGACAGCCATAGCTGAGCACCTCAACAGCATGTCTGTGTCGCTGGGGGGGTCCCAGTCTCAGGTGGCCCTTTCCCAGGCGCTGCAGTCTCGGGTGGGAGTCACTATAATTCTCCCGAATCCACCACCGCTGACAACAGCGCGTCTCGGCACATGTCACCGCCAAGTCAGACGGGGTCCTCCAGCCCCAAACCCTCCAGAGGACTCCCGCCAGGGACATCAAAGGCCACGGGATGCGGTAAGCAGCAGGCTGCCTGCACCCCTGATGTTCATCCTGGGGGCACACCTAGACGTGGCGGTGGAGCATGGAGGGATAAGCAGATAAAGGATCACTGGGAGGGTATGGGGGGGGGGGGGGGGGGGGGGGGGGGGGGGTGGGCAGCACCATTGGGAGCTAGGGACAGGTGGGGAGTCACTATTGAACACCATTAAAGAATGTTACACCCGACACATGTGAAGCCTTTGTCCTGTTATTACGCACTACGGCCCGGCTGCAACACCCCTTCCGCACCCCCCACCCCCCTCCCCACTCCCCAGGTAGCCCTTTGTGAGCGCAGGTCAGAGTGAAGACATGTACAAGAACTCTATAGCCCAATAATCTGATATCCCAAACTCCACACGGATGCACAGTGGTTAGCACTGTTGCTTCAGAGCTCCAGGGTCCCAGGTTCGATTCCGGCTTGGGTCACTGTCTGTGTGGAGTCTGCACGTTCTCCCAGTGTCTGCATGGGTTTCCTCCGGGTGCTCCGGTTTCCTCCCACAAGTCTCGAAAGACGTGCTGTTAGGTAATTTGGACATTCTGAATTCTCCCTTTGTGTATCCGAACAGCCGCCGGAATGTGGTGACTAGGGGTTTTTCACAGTAACTTCATTGCAGTGTTAATGTAAGCCTACTTGTGACAATAAAGATTATTGTTACAACTGTCACTTAAAAAGAAGTCATCATTTTCCAATTCAGTCTGAATCTCATGTCGTGCCCACATTTTTATTCTCATCATGGTTTCAATTAATTTTAGTTACTCGGTAATACAAAACATCAATAATGAAGCTACAGATTTGCCTCTGCTCCTGGTCCTCAATTCTGTCTCATTTGTATTCGACAAAGGAAGAACTTGAATTTACAAAGGGCAGCTCACTTGGTCGGCACATCCCAAAGCATTTCATGTTAGTTATGTAGGCAAACACTGACGACCAATTTGCGCATAGAAAGATTCCACGGACCGCGAATGAGACAAGTAACCAGTTTACCTGTTCTACTGCAGGGAGGAATGTTTGCTAGGATCAGTGCTGGAACCTTTGCTGTTCGTAGTAGATATAAATGATTTGGAGGAAAGTGTAACTGGTCTGATTAGTAAGTTTGCAGACGACACAAAGGTTCGTGGAATTGCGGATAGCGATGAGGACTATCAGAGGATACAGCAGGATTTAGATTGTTTGGAAACTTGGGCGGAGAGATGGCAGATGGAGTTTAATCCGGACAAATGTGAGGTAATGCATTTTGGACGGTCTAATGCAGGTAGGGAATATACAGTGAATGGTAGAACCCTCAAGAGTATTGACAGTCAGAGAGATCCAGGTGTACAGGTCCACAGGTCACTGAAAGGGGCCACACAGGTGGAGAAGGTAGTCAAGAAGGCATACGGCATGCTTGCCTTCATTGGCCGGGGCATTGAGTATAAAAATTGGCAAGTCATGTTGCAGCTGTATAGAACCTTAGTTAGGCCACACTTGGAGTATAATGTTCAATTCTGGTCGCCACACTACTAGAAGGATGTGGAGGCTTTAGAGAAGATGCAGAAGAGATTTACCAGGATGTTGCCTGGTATGGAGGGCATTAGCTATGAGGAGAGGTTGAATAAACTTGGTTTGTTCTCACTGGAACGACGGATGTTGAGGGGCAACCTGATAGAGGTCTACAAAATTATGAGGAGCATAGACAGAGTGGATAGTCAGAGGCTTTTTCCCAGGGTAGAGGCGTCAATTACTAGGGGTCATAGGTTTAAGGTGCGAGGGGCAAGGTTTAGAGGAGATGTACGAGGCAAGTTTTTTATACAGAGGGTAGTGGGTGCCTGGAACTCGCTGCCGGAGGAGGTGGTGGAAGCAGGGACGATAGTGACGTTTAAGGGGCATCTTGACAAATACATGAATAGGATGGGAATAGAGGGATACGGACCCCGGAGGTGCAGAAGATTTTAGTTTAGACGGGCAGCATGGTCGGCACAGGCTTGGAGGGCCGAAGGGAGACCTCCCTGTCCTTTCTTGATGAGGGCAATCTTCAAGCTCCAGCTGAGCAAGCTGACAGGAGCTCACATCATCATCTCGCCTGAAGAATTAAACTCACAAGGGTCTTGAACAGAGCGAAATAACCCCCCCCCCCCCCCCCCCAACACCATCCCTAAATCTGAAGTGAGTGTGCAGGTCTCCAGTAAGTGATGTGAACTCTCAATTGGAGAAGGGTGCTGGAAGATGGAATGTTATTTATCAAAATATCATCCACAGGCTAATTAACCTAACAGATAACCAGGAATCCTGCAGCGTTCCTCATGCTTAACTCGACCACAGCCTATTCCTCAGTCTTTCTGATAAGTGGATGAATTGCTCTAATTCAATTTCACCCCTCCGACCTTTCCCAGGACATGACTTTTAATTAAATTCCTCCAAAGTACTGTGATTTGCTATGAATTACCCAGCGTGGGTGTGGTCGTCTAGTGGTTAAGGTACAAAATTAGCGTTGGTATAAATATTGCATATGTATGGAGATCACAAGTTCAAATCCCTCCCTGGTAAATTTGAAAGTGGATTTAATAAATCTAGAACATGGGAAAATAATTGATGCTCTGTTGTTATAAAGCCATCCTTGTTCATTAATGTCTTTCTTTATAATATTGCCTTGCCAGTGCTGCGTATGTTCCAAAAAACAATTTTAAAAATATGCGGCCCACTGGAAAGAAACTTGGAAAACAATTGCTTTGTTATATCAGCCCATAAACTGGGTAATGTTACTTTGAACATCATAACATTCTTTATTCCCCTTTTGAAACGGTGCCTACTTCCGACTGCCCGCTGCATAATACCGTTATTGATTACAACAGGGCCACTTCGTTCCAGAAATCGTTACATCCAAACATGTACAAAAGAGCTGAATTCCGGAGATGAGAGTGAATTCCCCTCACATCAATGAAGCATTTGACCAAGTGTGGCATCAAGGAGCCCCAGTAAAGCTGAAGTCACTGGAGGGTAGTGTCCAACAGGTTTATTTGGAAGCATAAGTTTCCGGAGCGTAGCTCCTTCATCAGGTGAACTCATCAGGACTTGTGGGAGGAAACCGGAGCATCCGGAGGAAACCCACGCAGACCGTGCAGACTCCGCACAGACAGTGACCCAAGCCGGGCACTGAACCTGGGACCCTGGAGCTGTGAAGCAACAGTGCTAACCACTGTGCTGTCATGCCAGCTACACCATTCCCATCACCGTTCCTTCACTGCCATGGGATCAAATTCCTTGAGGTCCTTTCCTAACAGCACTGTGGGTGTACCTACACCACACGGACTGCAGCGATACAAGGCGGCAGCTCACCGCCACCTTCTCAAAGGCAATTATGGATAGGCAACAAATGCTGGCCCAGCCAACGACACCCACATCCCGTGAACAAATGAGTTTGAAAAGTTGACTGCTTTTCATCTGAAGCTGAATTCTCCATGACGGCTGAGTATGTTGATCAGCTGTGCTGTTGTTGTGTCGCAAAAGACCAGGCAGATTCCTGGCTCAATCTACAGTCTAAGCTAACCTAAATGATCTTGAGCGGGGGCAGGGTTACAGTGTGCCCCATTCCTCCTGAATCCACAGTTGGGAACTCAGAAAGTGGGTAGGATTCTCAAAGTAGCAATCCCTAATGGAAATGGACCCTAATGTGAATGCCAATTGAGAATAGGATCAGATTCAACTGGCAGCCCGTGAGTCTGCAAAGGAAGAAGACTTGCCTTTCTCTGACACCACTCGCAGCTTCAGGGAATCCTAAAGTGACATGAAGCCCATAAAGTGTTCTTCTGGACTGCAGTAATGTAGGAAATGCAGCCACCAATTTGTACACAGCAAGCTCCCACAAACGTCGCGGAAATGACTAGAAACCCCCATTTAGTGATGTTGATTGAGGGAAAAATATTGCCAAGGGCACGAGGAATAGCTGCTCTTATTCAATAGCACAATGAGATCTTTTACATCCATCCGGGAGGCCAGATGGGCTCTGGTTTTACATCTAATCATAAAAGATAAGAACGATCAGAAAGACAAATTCCAATAGTACAACGTTTACTACAGATGTTGGGTTAAATGCTGAAGTTACTGGATTGAAACCCAAACTCACAACGTTCTGACACAAGGGAGCTCACTAACAAGCCACAACAGGCATCAATGAAAGACTAGACAGCACTTAGCGGAGGGAAGGAAATTGTAAAATCTAAAACAAGCACAGTAAGTAAAAGTTCTAGCTGATATTTTAAAGGGCGATTCAGCAACCCCTCGCACCCAGTGGGAAAGCCCGGCTTACAAAAAGCTGTGGGTCAGAACTGGAGCGCAGGTCTGATGTTTCTGAGTGGGATTCCTTAGGCATGGGACTCTGGGACATTGAAACAGAACACGAGGAGGCCATTCTGCCCCTCAAATTTGTTCTGGCATTCAATACAATCTGTGCTTAATTCCATGTACCTGTCAGGGTTCTAGATCCCTTAACATCGGTGTCTAACAAATATCTATCAATGGCAATTTTGACATTTCAATTCACCCCCCCCCCCCCTCCCAACTTTAAGGGAGAAAAAGTTCCAGATTTCTGCTCCCCTTTATGTGCAGGATAGCTTCCTGATCATCCTGCCTCCGATTTCAAGCTTGTGTCTGAACTCTCCCTCGCCAGAGGAAGGGGTTTCACTCTATCTACTCCATTGTCAACACAAAACAATGCAACCTTTTCCTATTTCTATCCATTGGGTTACTGATATGTTCCATGATTTCGGTTTATCATTGGGAAATGGGCAACACCGGCAAGATAATATCTATAGAGGTCAGAAAGGGCTCTGTGAGCATAGGTCTCTAGAATGACCTCATCACCCATTAAAATGCACATTTGGGTTGGGTCCAGCTGGCCATCACTCCCCCACTCAGTATATTTAGGAGATTTGTAAATCCCTTCATATACACAGAAGCAGATGGTTCTCATCCTTGAACTATAATGTGCTGTAAACGGGCTCCGTGTTGAGGACCAGGTGTACCAGGAGTAACGGGCGGCACGGTAACACAGTGGTTAGCACTGTTGCTTCACAGCGCCAGGGTCCCAAGTTTGATTCCCGGCTTGGGTCACTCTGTACGGAGTCTCTCCACGTGTCTGCATGGGTTTCCACCGGGAGCTCCGTTTTCCCCCTGAATTCTCCCACAGGGATGATTCGCCAGGGAGAGGATGAAGGGGCCAGTTTAAACAATCCTTTCAAAGGCCAGTTCAGTTACTATTGGGTCAATGCACACACACACACCCACCTCCCAGCAACCCCCCCCCCACACACACACACACACCCACCTCCCAGCACGCCACCCCCCCACACCTCCCCCCCACACACACACCCACCTCCCAGCAACCCCCCCCCACACACACACACACACACCCACCTCCCAGCAACCCCCCCCACACACACACACACCCACCTCCCAGCACGCCACCCCCCCCACACCTCCCCCCCCACACACACACCCACCTCCCAGCAACCCCCCCCCCACACACACACACACACACCTCCCCCACACACACACACACCCACCTCCCAGCACGCCACCCCCCCACACCTCCCCCCACACACACCCCCACCTCCCAGCAACCCCCCATGCACACACACACACCTCTCCCCCCCACACACACACACCTCCCAGAACCCTCCCCCCCACACACACACACCTCCCAGCACCCCCCCACCCCTCCCCACACACCTCCCAGCACACACACCGCCCAGAACCCCCCCCACACCTCCCAGCACCCCCCCACCCCTCCCCCCCACACACCCACACCTCCCAGCACCCCCTCCTCCACACACACCCACCACCCAGCACCACCCCCGACACACCCCCCCCCCCACACACACACACACAAACTCCCAGCACCCCCCACCCCTCCCCCCCACACACACACTCACCTCCCAGCACCCCCCGACCCCCCCCCACACACACAACCTCCCCCCCACACACACCTCCCAGTACCCCCCACCCCTCCCCCCCACACACACACTCACCTCCCAGCACCCCCCGACCCCCCCCCACACACACAACCTCCCCCCCACACACACCTCCCAGTACCCCCCACCCCTCCCCCCCACACACCTCCCCCCCACACACACACACACACCCTCTCCGCCCACACACACACACTCCCCTCCCAACACCCCCTCTCCGCCCACACACACACACTCCCCTCCCAACACCCCCTCTCCCCCCCCACACACACACTCCGCTCCCAACACCCCCCGCCCCCTCCACACACACATAATCTCCCCCCCCACACACACACACACCTCCCAGCACCCCCCCCACACACACACACCTCCCAGCACCCCCCCCCCACACACACACACACACCCTCTCGCCTCCCACGCACCTCCCAGCACCCCGCCCCACCCCCCCCACACACACACACCCTCTCGCCTCCCACACACCTCCCAGCACCCCGCCCCACACCCCCCCCCACACACCCCCCCCACACACCCCCCACACACCCCCCACACACCCCCGACACACCCCCCGCCACACACACACACACACCTCCCAGCACCCCCACCTCCCAGCACCCCCCCCCCACACACACACCTCCCAACCCTCCCCCACACACACCTCCCAGCACCCCCCCACACACACACCTCCCAACCCCCCCCCACACACACACACCTCCCACCACCCCCCCCCACACACACACACCTCCCAGCACCCCCCCCACACACACACCTCCCAACACCCCCCCCCACACACACACACTCCCACAAACACACCTCCCAGCACCCCCCCCCACACACACACCTCCCAACCCCCCCCCCACACACACACACCTCCCAGCACCCCTCCCACACACACATACACACCTCCCAACACCCCCCCCCACACACACACACACACCTCCCAACACCCCCCCCCACCACCCCACCCCCACACACACACACCTCCCAGCACCCCCCCCACACACACACCTCCCAACCCCCCCCCCACACACACCTCCCAGCACCCCCCCCACACACACACCTCCCAACCCCCCCCCCACACACACACACCTCCCAACCCCCCCCCACACACACACCTCCCAACCCCCCCCAACACACACCTCCCAGCACCCCCCCCCCCACACACACACCTCCCAACCCCCCCCCCACACACACCTCCCAACCCCCCCCCCCCACACACACCTCCCAACCCCCCCCCCACACACACACACACACCTCCCAACATCCCCCCCCCCCCCCCCGCCCCACACACACACAGTCTTTCAGGTAAGTAGCGGCCGGAGTTTCAGGAGCTCTTCCCCTGCTCCTCCGAATAGTTCATCTTTTTCCAGGCTCCCAGCTGAAGGAAGCTCTCCCCCCCCGGGAGTCAACATCGGTTTCTGTGCTCAAACCACTGGAGCTGGACTGGAACCCACAACATTGTTGCTCAATGTGATGGACAGGTCGGTGTGGGGAAGGTGTAATGGACAGGGTGGCGTGGGGAAGGTGTAATGGACAGGGCGGCGTGGGGAAGGTGTAATGGACAGGGCAGCTTGGGGAAGGTGTAATGGACAGGGCGGCGTGGGGAAGGTGTAATGGACAGGGCAGCTTGGGGAAGGTGTAATGGACAGGGCGGCTGTGAAGCAATTGTGCTATCCACAATGCTACTGTGCTGGCCCGTGTGGGAAAGGTGTAATGGACAGGGCGGCGTGGGGAAGGTGTAATGGACAGGGCGGCGTGGGGAAGGTGTAATGGACAGGGCGGCGTGGGGAAGGTGTAATGGACAGGGCAGCATGGGGAAGGTGTAATGGACAGGGCAGCGTGGGGAAAGTGTAATGGACAGGGCAGCTTGGGGAAGGTGTAATGGACAGGGCAGCTTGGGGAAGGTGTAATGGACAGGGCGGCGTGGGGAAGGTGTAATGGACAGGGCAGCGTGGGGAAAGTGTAATGGACAGGGCAGCTTGGGGAAGGTGTAATGGACAGGGCAGCTTGGGGAAGGTGTAATGGACAGGGCAGCATGGGGAAGGTGTAATGGACAGGGCGGCGTGGGGAAGGTGTAATGGACAGGGCGTTGTGTTCATATAATTTACAGTGCAGAAGGAGGCCATTCGGCCCATCGAGTATGCACCAGCTCTTGGAAAGAGCACCCTACCCAAGGTCCACACCTCCACCCTATCCCCATAACCCAGTAACCCCACCCAACACTAAGGGCAATTTTGGACACTATGGGCAATTTAGCATGGCCAATCGACCTAACCTGCACATCTTTGGACTGTGGGAGGAAACCGGAGCACCTGGAGGAAACCCACGCACACACGGGGAGGACGTGCAGACTCCGCACAGACAGTGACCCAAGCCGGGAATCGAACCTGGGACCCTGGAGCTGTGAAGCAATTGTGCTATCCACAATGCTACCGTGCTGGCCCGTGTGGGAAAGGTGTAATGGACAGGGCGGCGTGGGGAAGGTGTAATGGACAGGGTGGCGTGGGGAAGGTGTAATGGACAGGGCAGCGTGGGGAAAGTGTAATGTACAGGGTGGCTTGGGGAAGGTGTAATGGACAGGGTGGCGTGGGGAAGGTGTAATGGACAGGGTGGTGTGGGGAAAGTGTAATGGACAGGGTGGCTTGGGGAAGGTGTAATGCTCAGGGCAGCGTGGGGAAAGTGTAATGGACAGGGTGGCTTGGGGAAGGTGTAATGCTCAGGGCGGCTTGAGGAAGGTGTAATGGACAGGGCGGCTTGAGGAAGGTGTAATGGACAGGGCGGTGTGGGGAAGGTGTAATAGACAGGGCGGCTTGGGGAAGGTGTAATGGACAGGGCGGCTTGGGGAAGGTGTAATGGAGAGGGTGGCTTGGGGAAGGTGTAATGAACAGAGCGGCTTGGGGAAGGTGTAATGGAGAGGGCGGCTTGGGGAAGGTGTAATGGACAGGGCGGCTTGGGGAAGGTGTAATGGAGAGGGCGACTTGGGGAAGGTGTAATGGAGAGGGCGGCTTGGGGAAGGTGTAATGGACAGGGCGGCTTGGGGAAGGTGTAATGCTCAGGGCGGCTTGAGGAAGGTGTAATGGACAGGGCGGCTTGGGGAAGGTGTAATGGACAGGGCGGCTTGGGGAAGGTGTAATGGAGAGGGCGGCTTGGGGAAGGTGTAATGGAGAGGGCGGCTTGGGGAAGGTGTAATGGACAGGGCGGCTTGGGGAAGGTGTAATGGAGAGGGCGGCTTGGGGAAGGTGTAATGGACAGGGCGGCTTGGGGAAGGTGTAATGGACAGGGCGGCTTGGGGAAGGTGTAATGGACAGGGCGGCTTGGGGAAGGTGTAATGGACAGGGCGGCTTGGGGAAGGTGTAATGGACAGGGCGGCTTGGGGAAGGTGTAATGGACAGGGCGGCTTGGGGAAGGTGTAATGGAGAGGGCGGCTTGGGGAAGGTGTAATGGAGAGGGTGGCTTGGGGAAGGTGTAATGAACAGAGCGGCTTGGGGAAGGTGTAATGGAGAGGGCGGCTTGGGGAAGGTGTAATGGACAGGGCAGCTTGGGGAAGGTGTAATGGACAGGGCGGCTTGGAGAAGGTGTAATGGAGAGGGCGGCTTGGGGAAGGTGTAATGGAGAGGGCGGCTTGGGGAAGGTGTAATGGACAGGGCAGCATGGGGAAGGTGTAATGGACAGGGCAGCTTGGGGAAGGTGTAATGGACAGGGCGGCTTGGAGAAGGTGTAATGGAGAGGGCGGCTTGGGGAAGGTGTAATGGAGAGGGCGGCTTGGGGAAGGTGTAATGGACAGGGCAGCATGGGGAAGGTGTAATGGACAGGGCAGCTTGGGGAAGGTGTAATGGACAGGGCAGCTTGGGGAAGGTGTAATGGAGAGGGCGGCTTGGGGAAGGTGTAATGGACAGGGCGGTGTGGGGAAGGTGTAATGGACAGGGCGGCTTGGAGAAGGTGTAATGGAGAGGGCGGCTTGGGGAAGGTGTAATGGAGAGGGCGGCTTGGGGAAGGTGTAATGGACAGGGCAGCATGGGGAAGGTGTAATGGACAGGGCAGCTTGGGGAAGGTGTAATGGACAGGGCAGCTTGGGGAAGGTGTAATGGAGAGGGCGGCTTGGGGGAAGGTGTAATGGACAGGGCGGTGTGGGGAAGGGAGGGTGGTGATAAAGCTACCTGTAAACGCCCGGGTAAATGAAACTGTCTGCTTTAAATTCCAAGCCAATGATTGAAACGCAGGTTGGGCAGGGGAAGGCACCAGCGGAGTCTGACTTCAAGTCGGAATGTTTTGCTGACGGTGGTGTTACAGCCAGGACAGATGTTGCAATCGGTGACGTTCTCGCCGAGGATCCAGCAAGGAAGATGGAAATTAAAATGGGGCTTTCCTGGATTTCAATATTTAGATTTTGCGTAAAGGGTGTAATTCTGGACCGCCTGCCGCGCATAAATAAGGCGGTCCGACCGGCGATCCGGACAGTGGAGAAGTCGAGCCCAGTCGCCCAACACCTGCCTCGAACTTAAAACAAAAGTTTTATAAACTTTATAAACCGAGTCACAGCCGGTGCAGTTCTCTCTCTTGTTGTCAACTGTTGCAGATTTCGTTCGGCGATCGCTGGGAAAATAAAGACGAGGAGGAGAGATTGAAGCAGGACAACAATGTTTTGTCCTTGGAATTTCCTTCTGAAACCCCGCTACAGGGGCAAGTACGAAACCGGATCGAGCCCAGCCGCCGATCTGAACAACAATGAAAAGGACATTGGCAACGGGAAGAGGTACAGAGACATCGGGTCACTTTCAAGGAGATAGAATCGACTAAATAGGGTCAATTTCAAGGAGATAGAATCAATTAAATGGGGTCACTTTCAAGGGGATAGAATCGATTAGATGGGACCAATTTCAAGGGGATAGAATCGATTAGATGGGGTCAATTTCAAGGGAATTTTAATTCAATTGTGCGTTACTCTGCCCCCCCCCCCCCCCCCAAACACAAGTTGAAACAACCCTGAAACTGATCCGGCGTCAGTTTCTGAAACGATGTGTGCCTGGCGGGAACCGAAAATCAAACTTAAGCACTTAGAACCGGAGCCGTTAAATATTTCCGCTTGATCAATTGCAGTGGGGTTTTTTTTTTTGAATACCTTATTTAATAATTACAAAAACAAAGTTAAAACCTTCGATAAAAGGGGACATTTAACGAATTATTCTCTCTTAAAGCGTCTTAAAACACTTTGACTCTTTTTTAAGTTTCGATGGATTGTTTGCGATTTTGATGATCACCAAAGGGGTGGTCGCAATTGGGACGAAACCTAAATTCGGGATAATGATTTCCAATCTCTCTCTTTCTCTGCAGCCTCGTCAATGGGCACATTCCGAATTGTAAGACCATCAATGCTGGCTCTGAGGTGAGTGACAGACCGGTCCATTTATTTCTCCATTGGAATAGGAAATTCGTTGACAATTAGCCCCCAGTTCGGGCTAACTTCGGAAGCACTTGATTTGCAATCAAACTTTTTAAAAATCTCTCCATCGGATAATTGAGATAATGCTGAATGACGGAAATTGAAATCAGCAATGTTGGGTAGAGATAAATTTGAAAATAGAATAAATTTGCAGGTGCATTTCTGTAATACGAGATCATTGGGTAGGGGGAGATTCCTAGCAAGTGATGCCAGGAGTTAATAGGCTGGGTGGGGCGGTGCTAGTATGGAGTGTCTACAATGTTCCCACACACAACCCGCGATTCAGAATGATCATTTCGAGGGATCAATTTCAAGACCACTTTAATTCAATTGTGGGTCACATTGAGACGCCCCAGCCCCCCCCCCCCCCCCCCCCCCACCACCACCACAAGTTGAGACCACCCTGAAACTGATTCAAACCAGAGAAATCGTCCCCTTTTTAAAAGCTCTGCTATGACTTTTAAAAGTCTATTTTCATTACAAAGATGAATTGGGAACGTTGCTGCCGTAGATTTGCACATTTCTGTTGCTTCTATCAGACTAAGTTTTTTTTTTTTACACAAATGGTTTAGAAACATAGGGGGGGACCCCCCATTTGCACAACAGCGGTTCTGTTCGTTTCTATTAAAAATCAGATTTGTGTTGAACTGGTTATTTCTACAAACTGAATGTTTGTTTTTTATTTATCGTTTGCCAACAACAGCCCCTCCCCGCCAAGGGAGCTATGCGTTGTCCTTACGCCCCGAAGTTTGTCAAACTGACCAATGTGGAAAACGGGGCCATTTTGCAGGACACTCTCCATCAGAAAGCGGTCAAGGTAAGATTGTTCAACCCTTTTTTTCCCCCCTATCGTGCGCCAGGCACCGCGCACAGAACCAGGAGGCGCACTGCAACTCCCTCTGTCCAGACAAATCCTCAGCGCCTTATGACAATTCAAGGTTCAGGCGCGGTTGGAGAGGCCGGGAGCGGACATCCCCACCGCCTGGGCGGTAACCGGGCGGGGCCCGCACTCCATTTTCACTGATTTCAATTGAATAAAAATGGAGTTTTTAAAAAAAACAGATCCATTCCACCTGAAAATGAAACCTCCATCCCGTTATTCAGAAGAGCAATGTGGAACATACCGTGCAGAAGGAGGCCATTCGGCCCATTGAGTCTGCACCTACCCACTTAAGCCCTCACTCCCACCCTATCCCCGTAACCCAATAACTCCAAACCTGTTTGGTCACTAAGAGCAATTTATCATGTCCAATCCACCTAACCTGCACATCTTTGGACTGTGGGGGGAAACCGGAGCATCCGGAGGAAACCCACGCAGACACGGGGAGAACGTGCAGACTCCGCGCGGACAGTGACCCAGCGGGGAATCGAACCTGGGACCCTGGCGCTGTGAAGCCACAGTGCTATCCACTTGTGTTACCGTGCTGCCCTACGATCTAATAAGATCTCAATATTTCTAAAAGAGTTTTTGTTTTATTAACATGATGGATTGACATTAATCTCTCTCTCTTTCTCTGATTTAGAATATGCCCTGTCAGTCCGCAGCCTGCCGAGGTGCTCTCATGACCCCCAAAGCAATGACCAGAGAAACTCGGGATGAACCAATCCCGCCAGACGAAGTCCTTGTTCAGGCTATAGATTTCATCAAGCAATATTACGAATCCTTCAAAAGGTACGGCGAATGTTGTGCTGAATACCTGGGGTCACCATCTTTTGAGGCCCAAGGGATCACCCCTCCTGCTTTCGGCCCCAACTCCTGCTTGCTGGATTTACCAGGTGGAAGTCCTGAAGGGGTGGGAGTGGGAGTTCTTGTGTGGACAATGAATGACCGGCAAATTAGACTCCGTTCCCCTGCATTGTAGATCCCCTGCGCTGCGGGCTACAGCCTGACCAATTAGCCGTTGGCAACTCCCATGATATACATGGAGATTTTAAATGAGATTGACAGGAGGTGCAGGGCTAGAGGTTCACCAGACTTGTTCCCGGGAATGGTGGGACTGTCCTATGAAGGGAGATTTGGGAAACTGGGCCTGTAGTCTCCAGAGTTTGGAAGGATGAGTTAATCTCACTGAAACCTACAAAATACGGATAGGGGTAGACAGGGTAGATGTGGGTAAAATATCCTGGCTTGGGAGTTGTAGAACCAAGAGACCCAATTTCAAAATAAGGGGGAAGCCACTTAGAACCAAGATTAGGTGAAATTTCTTTACACAGAGGGTTGAGAGTCTTTTGAATTCTCTACCCCAGAGGGCAGTGGAAGATCAGTCATTGAGTGTGTTTAAAGCAGAGATTGATAGATTTCTGATTAACAATAATGAAAGGGTTATGGGGATAGTGTGGGTAAAAGGCATCAAAGTGACTGATCAGCTCTGATCGAATTGGCAGAGCAGACTCGATGGGCTGAATGGCCTATTCTTGTTCCTGTGTAGGATGTTTTTATAAGTTTGCTGTTGATCGTTAATGGGATTAAATTGTTAGCTGTAAATAAATGACCTAGGAGTTAGGATTGGAACAAGAATCTGGACTAATCATATTGATCTCCTCTTCCCAATCCCAGCCCCAGAACCCAGGAGCATCTGGCCCGAATCGAGCAGGTTACCAAAAGCATCACAGACACAGGCACGTACGATCTGACCTACGAGGAGCTGGTATTCGCAACCAAGCAAGCCTGGCGTAATGCCCCTCGCTGCATTGGCCGCATTCAGTGGTCCAACCTCCATGTAGGTACTCTTCTCACCGCCACCCCAAGGCTTTCAACTGTATTTTCTTTTCCCTTTTGGAATGATGCCCAGCTCCTTGTAACTACGTCTGTGTCTCTGTAGGTGTTTGATGCTCGGAAATGCACCACCGCAAAGGAGATGTTCGAGCACATGTGCACCCACTTGAAGTACGCAACCAACGATGGGAATTTAAGGTGGGCGTGGGCAATTTATTTACATTACATTAAAGATTGCTTAGAACACTTAATGTTGGCCATGAAATGACACGCTGTAAATATTAACAAATGATTTGAAGGGCAGAACTTTTCACACATCTGCGTGCAAGTTTTGTGCTTGCTCTCTTAATGAAGACAATAAACAAAATGTTACGAATTGGTTAATTAATTAATGCAAAAGAATTAAATGAAGTGTTCAGCACCAATAAGTGCCAAGTTTAGTTCAAGATTTTGATACATTTCTTTGCACAATAGAATGTGAAGAACGGCAAGTTAATATAATAATTTGCCGACAAGTGTAAATTGAATTTAAATATCTTTATCTATTTGCAAAGCTAGAACTTTATTGTGGTATATATTAGCACAAGGAATCGTTGCTTTCATCAATCAGTCGCCTTTTATTGTTGACTGATATGTAACATAAATAACTGTGGATTTCAAATTGGTTTTTAAAAATTATATGGTTGATCATAGTAAGATTTTGCAATGTGTAAAAAAAAAAAAAAAAAAAAAAACAATTGAAGCTAACGTTACAGGTATCACCGTTAATCACAAGAAAGACTTGCATTTTTATAGCACCTTTAACAAACACACAACATCCCAAAATGCTTGAACATAACGAAGGGTTGTTAGAATGCAAGTCGTTGTAATATAGGAAAGGTGATTTTTTTTTTAATTCTTCTTCTGTAACTTACTCGCTGGTCAATCTTGCTCTGCAGATCCACCATCACTGTCTTCCCTCAAAGGTCTGATGGGAAACATGACTTCAGAATATGGAATAGCCAGATGGTCCGCTATGCAGGGTATCAGTTGCCCGATGGTTCCATCATTGGAGATCCAGCTGGAGTTTCATTCACACAGGTAAACCTTGAAGCTCAGTGCAGTTGCTAGCAATTAGATGAAGTTTTTGTTATATCACTGCAACAGAGTGCTAAGGCAGTAAGAAAGAAGGCCATGCCGCTTAAAGTCACCTCTCAAGGGAACTTAAAGTTATCATCAACCCTTAGAAATCTGCTCCGATTAACTCCTATCTGGAACAGCAAATGTTTTTCTCACAACACTCTGGGCATAACAATCAGTAAGAGCTAACTCAATTCATAAGACTGAAAAGTCAAACCAAGCATCCACTTTGGTGGGAGAGGAACACAAATTAAAAATAAGGATTTTAGAACTAAGTAAGGCAGGGCATTTGATAGTGGAATACATTTCCAGAGAGGCCATTAGAATAGACATACAAGAGAAATGGGCGGCATAGTGGTTAGCACTGCTGCCTCGTAGTGCTGGGGACCCGGGTTCAATTCCCACCTTGTCTGTGTGGAGTTTGCACATTCTCCCTGTGTCTGCGTGGGTTTCCTCCCACAGTCCATACATGTGCAGTTTAGGTTGATTGGCCATGCTAGATTGCTCCTTAGTGTCCAAAGGTAAGGTGGGGTTATGAGGATAGGGCAGGGGAGTGGGCCTAGGTAGGGTGCACGTTGAGAGGGTTGTGCAGACTTGCTGGGCCAAAAGGCCTCCTTCTGCACTGTAGGGGTTCTATGATTGAGATACTTTTCCAGTGAGAGTTCTGAGTGCAGCAGATGTTTTGAAAGGTCGGATGTTCTAGGAAAAAAAACCGGCTTGTTTAGATTGTTTATTTCTAACATGCAAATATTGTTATGGTTCTCTCAAGGAACTAAGCACTCTCCAGATCCCCCAGACAGCTACTTTAAAGAAGGGAATCTGATAAATAACTGGAAATATTATAGGGCAAGGGGAAGCATGTGGGACTAACTGGTTCTTTCAAAGGTCTTGCACAGGCATAATGGCCCAAATGAGCTCCTTCTGTGCTGCATGAGTCTGGGAAGATGTTGCATTAAGAGTTATATTTGCCTTATTTTCAGGTGTGCGTTGACCTTGGCTGGACTCCCCGCTATGGACGCTATGATGTTCTTCCACTAGTCATTCAGGCCAATGGTCTGGATCCAGAAATATTTGAATTACCACTAGAGCTGGTTCTTGAAGTAGAAGTTGAGCATCCAAAGTAAGTTCAAACTTCAAACGCCCAATCACTGATGTGTAACATGGTCTCAAATGCAGTATTCCAACCTATGGTCGTATGTCCATCTGCCTACGGATCAGTCGACCTCTGCAAACATTGCTTCTATATGCTGCAATGCAATGATTTTGTATAACTAATAGATCTGCTTGTACCTGCAGGCTTGACTGGTTTAAAGAATTGGGTCTCAGGTGGTATGCTCTACCTGCTGTTGCCAACATGCTGCTGGAAGTTGGAGGCCTGGAGTTTCCTGGATGCCCCTTCAATGGCTGGTACATGAGCTCTGAGATTGGTGTTCGAGATTTCTGTGATGTTCAGCGATACAACGTACTAGAGGTACAGCCAATTTGCACTGATGCATTTTCTTATAAGTCAGTCTAAAGGGTTACTTTTTTTCTGGTTAAATCTCTGTAAGCTGCATTAAGAACAGTTGAGGACTCTGGGTCTGTACTCATTGGAGTTTAGAAGGATGAGGGGGGGATCTTATTGAAACTTTAAAAAAAATAAAATTTAGTGTATCCAATTAAGGGGCAATTTTAGCGTGTTCAATCCACCTAACCAGCACATCTTTGGGTTATGGGGGCGAAACCCATGCAAACACGGAAAGAATGTGCAAACTCCACCAGTGACCCAGAGCCGGGATCGAACCTGGTACCTCGGCGCCGTGAGGCCGCAGTGCTAACCACTGCGCCACCGTGCTGCCCTTCTTATTGAAACGTACAAGATACTGCGAGGCCTGGATAGAGTGGATGTGGAGAGGATGTTTCCACTTGTAGGAAAATCTAGAACCAGAGGACACCATCTCAGACCAAAGGGATGATCCTTCAAAACAGATGAGGAGGAATTTCTTCAGCCAGAGGGTGGTGATCTGTGGAACTCTTTGCCGCAGAAGGCTGTGGAGGCCAAATCACTGAGTGTCTTTAAGACAGAGACAGATAGGTTCTTGATTTAATAAGGGGATCAGGGGTTATGGGGAGAAGGCAGGAGAATGGGGATGAGAAAAATATCAGCCATGATTGAATGCCGGAACAGACGCAATGGGCCGAATGGCCTAATTCCGCTCCTATGCCTGTGGTCTTATTAATGTGTGTGATAAAGAAACCTGGAGTGAAACAGATAAGAAGCAACTTACCATTGTTGTGTACTCTTTCCCCCCCACCCCCCACCCCATGCCCCCGTTATTGGCCCCTCTAAAATCAAAGTCATACATTGTACTGAACACTACAGACTGCAAACTCAGACCCCCTAATAATTGTCCACACGTAAAGACAGAATGGAGGAGTTGTTAAAAGAAATGAACAAATGTGGGTTTTTTTTCCATCAATGCCAAAAGTAGAAAGGCTTGCGGAATGTGTCTTCAATTTCTAAGTTTGGTTGAATTTAATTCCGTGTCCATTCTTTTGACAACACAGGAAGTGGGAAAGAAAATGGGATTAGAAACAAACAATCTGGCATCTCTATGGAAAGACCAAGTGGTGGTGGAGATCAATATTGCCGTCCTCTACAGCTTCCAGGTGAGGGAAACTACGTGATGCTGAATGTCAAGACATTCTCCTTTTAAAAACAAAATACATTAGTGGGGTCACTTTGGACTTGAGCGACTGTATTAGATTCCGAAAACTCCAAAAAGAACACCTGCCTGGTCAATAAATGATTCGATACCCTATTAGAAGATTTATGAGAGGATTTTCATCACTTATTATCGAAGCCAATCGTTTGAAGAGAATCGAAGCAATTGACCAAGAACAAACTTGTAATGAAATTTCCCTTCCTGAAACTAAAGCAAAACTAACTCAATAGTAGAATTCGATCACTTCATTAGGGCACATTTCAGTATTTTCTCCTGATTGGAGGTGCAGACTCAAAGCTTTGGAATTATAAATTGGCATTCCTTGTTGGCCCTTCTGTTAGAAGATACCAGAAGAGCCCATGAAAATTGTGAAAACTGACCACATAATGTCGCTTAATAGCATCAATGTTATGAGTGGAGGAAGAGCTCATCATCCCCTTATCTTTATTAGAGTCACAAGTAGGCTTACATTAACACTGCAATGAAGTTACTGTGAAAATCCCCTAGTCCGCCACACTCCGGCGCCTGTTCGGATACAGGGAGGGAGAATTCAGAATATCCAATTCACCTAATAGCACGTCTTTCAGGACTTGTGGGAGGAAACCGGAGCACCCGGAGGAAACCCACGCAGACACTGGGAGAACGTGCAGACTCCGCAGACAGTCACCCAAGCTGAGAATTGAACCTGGGACCCTGGCGCTGTGAAGCAACAGTGCTAACCACTGTGCTACCGTGCCACCCATAAGCATCAGCTTTTCCCAGAAAAGCATCTGAATTCCCACCCTCTCCCTCAACTTGTAATCCCCCAACACACAGGACATTTAACATTTGTCCTCGGAGGTGACGTTTTATCGCACAAAAGTAGATATTTAAAGTTCAATTTCCACAAAGCACAATTGACCAATAACACAAAGTGGCTCTTCACTGTTCTGGGAATTAGTGTACAAAATAAATCATGTTGCCTTAAAGATAGATTTGGGATAATTACACCAACACGCTCTGTAGAGATGTTCACATGATTTTCCATCAATTCATATTAAGTTCCCACAGGCTGGAACTTTGAGTGACGTGATGTAATTATCTTGTTGCAGAAAAGGAATGTGACGATTATGGACCACCACACGGCTGCAGAATCCTTCATGAAGCACATGGAGAATGAGTTCCGGCTGAGAGGAGGCTGCCCTGGGGACTGGGTCTGGCTTGTTCCGCCAATCTCTGGCAGCATCACACGAGTGTTCCATCAGGAGATATTGAACTACATCCTCAGCCCCTTCTTTTATTACCAGGTAATTAGCTCCTTGTAATAAAATCAAAGCTTGCGAACCCAATTGTTAAGTTTTGGTAAATGGCTTTGTCAAATAGAGCCAAGAAGATCATCCATTTCGCAAGTTCCTGATCTGAGATAGCTGATCTTAGGACATAGACTTCCTGCAATGCAGAAGGAGGACCTTTTGATCATCGAATCTAACTAGGCTGACACCACTGCCCTATCCCTGTAACCCCACCTAATCTACACATCTTTGGACACTAAGGGGCAATTTAGCATGGCCAATCTACCTAACCTGCACATCTTTGGACTGTGGGAGGAAACCGGAGCACACGGAGGAAACCCACGCACACACGGGGGGAAAAAGTGCAGATTCTGCACAGACTGTGACCAAAGCTGGGAATTGAACCTGGGACCCTGGCGCTGTGAGGCATCAGTGCTAACCACTGCCACCGTGGTGTCAGTTATTTGTGATGTCAATCAGAGTGCTATATAGTAGGCCTTGATACCTCCAGGGTAAGGAGGAAAGTAATAAGCCCTGATTTCCACTTTCAGTCACCATTCCGATAGAAATTTGATGTCTTTGCACATTGGTTCAGGATTGGAGCCCTGTTGTGTATTAATCCAATGTTATCACACAACCGCTAAGAATGAACCCAACCTCTAACCCACATACTGCAAATACTCTGGTGTTGTGCATATTTAAGGCTAAGATTATCATCGTTTTGGGCACAAAAAGTGATTGAGGGAAAGAGGGATGCAAAACTGCAATTGAGGTACAAACTGGGCTGTGATCCTATTGGCTGTTGGAGCGGGTTCCAGGGACGACTCCTGCTCCATGTCCACGAACTGCAACTTGTCCTGAAACTGGAAGGTAAAGTTTGTTCAGCGTTGAGGCAATATCGCATAATCTAACCTCCCATTGATGTTAATCTCCTATCAATGTTCTATAATCCTAGGTCGATGCTTGGAAAACACACGTCTGGCACGATGAAAGCAGAAGACCGAAGAAGAATGAGATCACATTCAAACATTTAGCACTGTAAGTGGAAAAGTGGCAAAAACATTCATTCTTCTTAAAATGGATTTTTTTCTTTTTCCAAGCTTTCCTTTACTCACCTAGTGCTCCAAGTGAATGCTGCTGCGGTATTTTACACTAACTCGCTTATTCCGAGAACCTCAATTTGCCGCTTTAGGCTCTTCTCTCTTCTCCTTTGGCCTATCCTTCGTCCTACAGTCTAAAACCCAATGTTGCTCTGATACTAGCTCTTGATTTGTTTTTTGTTTTTTTGCGTTCTATTCGTTTCAGTTTTGGTGTTGTCTTCACAGACCTTTTTAAATAAAAAAAACAAAAATGTACCAGCTTGTACCTGAGCTAAATCAGCTCATTTCGGGACATGAAGTGATTGTTAAATATTGAATACCGTTGCTGTCTCTTCCAGGGCTGCTTTATTCAGCTCTGTCCTGATGCGGAAGACAATGGCCAAGAGAACAAAGGCAACAATTCTGTACGCCACAGAAACCGGGAAGTCCGAAACCTTCGCCAAAAAGCTGCGCACATTGTTCAACGGTGCCTTCAATGCCAAGGTAAATAAAGAGAAGAAAGACAGGCTCCGGTTTATGTGACATCTTTCACGATGTCCAGGTGCCCCAGCGCACTTTACAGCCAGAGTTATTTTTTAAAGCGAGGTCACTTTTGTAATCCAGGAACAGCTGCGGTCAATGTAGGCACGTTGTATCCCTGTAGAAACATGACACCTCACCTCTGCTCCCAACACGCCTTGTTACTATATCAAAGTCACTCTGGGCAATCTTCAAACATGCCCATAATTCACCAATGATTGGCAAGGCCCATAAAGATGCCTGATGTGGGAAGCGGAAGCACTCTTCTGAGATGGTAATCAGGCAGAATTGGGGGAACTTGACCCTCTCTGTGCTGCACCTGACCTGCAAGGGGTCAATGTTGCTGTTGGGGCAATATTCCATTCCCTACAGCTCACCTGGTTGTGGCACTATTACTTTTAACCACATTGCTCTTACTTGTTTGTATATATGCTCTTTTGACGCATTCACAATAAAGGACTTTGAAGGATTGATTCAGCTTTTAAAGTCATTCTTTTCATCCATCAAGACCCTAATAGTTTATTGGATGTGATGTTCTTCACTAATAGGTGGTCTGCATGGATGATTATGACCTGAATAACCTGAGCAAAGAATCACTGGTCTTAGTGGTGACGAGTACCTTTGGAAATGGAGATTCACCCGGAAATGGAGAGGTAAGCAGTGTGTTATTGGAGGAATGGCCCAACCTCGAAGCAATTCCCAACACAAAAGAAACCGATTTAGTTAGATCAAGTCAAATTATTTCATCTCATCTGGGCTTTGACTAAATGGCATGCAGTCAAAACCAAAGTCAGAGTCTGGTGGTTTGGGGGCACCAACATTTACAGAGGAGGGCGATCTTGTGAGTCAGGAGGACAAACCTTACTCGTGAGAAAACTCAACCATCGGGAGAACTGAGCGGAAAGGTGTGCCCCAGGTTGAATGGATGGGTCAGAGACTGTGCAATAGGGCTTGTTTCAAGAATGGGCCATTTTCTTTCTGAATGGAATTAAGAACAGAGTGAGGAAGAGGCAGGATAGATCAGTATAAAGTCTTTAATTACCCAAAAGGTACAACAGGACACGAGTCTGGGATAGGACTTCATATCAAATTGGAAGTGAACAATTGTTTTTTTTTTTTTTTAAAAACTCCTGGGGGAATGTTGTAAATTCTCTCAAAAAAACTTTGGTAAATGGCACACTATCTATTTTTCTAATTAAAATATGTATTTTTTCTGTTACAGGTGTTTAAGAAATCTTTGTTTACCAAGAAGCCATTGAAACCATATCAATTCAGGTAAGCATAGTGACGTATGTTCAATCTTACAGCTCTATTTACTACATGTATCAGCACCCACTGTTAAATCAGAAGATTTCACGGACAACCGAGGCTAATGCAGCACAGGATTGAAGCTTCTCCTGTGTTCCGGCCAACATTTATTCCTCAACCAACATTTGTTCACGTATTCCGTCGCTGTTCGTGGGATCTTGCTGCGTGCAAATTGGCTGCTGCGTTTTCCCACGTAACAACCGTGACTGCCCATCGTTGGATAGTGAAACGCTTACAGTTGCCCCGAGACCCTTTGAGAGGCGCTATATAAATGCGCATTCAGTCTTTCAAGAAAAGAGTATGCCATCAATTAAGAGAATATCAGGCATTCTTTTTGTTGGTTTATAGAACATACAGTGCAGAAGGAGGCCATTCAGCCCATCGAGTCTGCACCAACCCACTTAAACCCTCACTTCCACCCTATCCCCATAACCCAATAACCACTCCTAATCTTTTTGCTCACTAAGGGCAATTTATCATGGTCAATCCACCTAACCTGCACGTCTTTGGACTGTGGGAGGAAACCGGAGCACCCGGAGGAAACCCACGCAGACACTGGGAGAACGTGCAGACTCCGCACAGACAGTGACCCAGCAGGGAATCGAACCCGGGGACTCTGGCGCTGTGAAGCCACAGTGCTATCCACTTGTGCTACCGTGCTGCCCCGTAATTAAAGATTAAGGCCAAAACAGACGTTCCACCACAATTTGAAATCCACACAGAATTACATTCCTGTCCATCTGCTCCTATTTATGTTGTAGTGCGTTGTTAAGTTCAGGATGGGTGGCCATGGCATTAGCCGTTACTGGCTCATTAGTGTACCTGCGATCTGCCCTAATTTTGAGATGTAAGGGTCTGTCCCTTATTTCCTCAAACGGCAAGTTTATCTGCCATGTTATCGGCGAAAATCCATCCGAATGGATAAAAAGGAAAAGAGCAGGCAAAATGGTCTTAACTGCTGTAGCATAGTCAGGTCGCAGCATGCAAGTGTACGTAATGGATATATTTATTGTATATAAATATACAGACAAATTAACTGAGAGCATACCATGAGGAAATGGTGAAGCATGTCTACAACTTATAAAATGGGCAACTTTACATTTACAAACAGAACCTGGTTCTTTGAAACTAAAAGTTGATTTGGCTTCTTCTGCAAATTTGATTTCCAGGTATGCCATCTTTGGACTTGGCTCCCGCATGTACCCACAGTTCTGTGCTTTCGCCCATTCGATCGATAAGAAGCTGAAACAGCTTGGGGCAACTCGAATGTCCGAAACAGGAGAAGGAGATGAGCTTGGTGGACAGGATGAATCCTTTGTAGACTGGGCCATCGCCACATTCAAGGTGGGTTGCCGTTTGGGTTTGGCAAAGTGATCACTTATTGTCAAGGAAGCTGAAGATGTGGAAAAGCTAACTTGATGAGGTTGTGTGGGGGAGTTGCTTCCTGCTAATTGGTGCATAATGTATCAAGTTTACCTGCTTCCTTATTGGCAGTGAATGTCGAGAGAGGGGGTGGGAAGGGAAGTGCTAAAAGAGGTCTTCGGAGAAAATAGCTGAAACATTTCACTACATTTTTAGACTCTTTGGAGCCTCTTCAATTGAAAATTCAGATCAGATAACTACCGTTCAGTCTTCACTCTGTTATTTGCCCTTTTCCTTCTTTGAAATCTCCCATGTGTTACCAACAGCTGAGAATAAAGAACAACCGGTCATTCCCTATGCCTGGAACCATCACCTTGGAAGAGGCCAAGTGTGGACTGGGATGATTCTCAATGGGATTTGTTATGATATCCAAATTTGAGAATGTCAGCACCACTGACAAAACTTGCCATTTATTGTCTATCCCGAGTAGCTCTGAGGGGGTGGTGGGCCACCTTCTTGGTAGCAGTTTCATACAAGAGAGTGGACTTCTTGCCATAAAAGGCATTGGAGAATCAGGTTTTCTGAAGCGATCTGACAATTTCACAGCCACGTTTACAGATTTTTGTAAACCGAATATAAAGTTGTCCAACCACCTTGCTGGGATTTGAACTCCCGTTCTCTCGAGTACAAGTCCAGTAACATCACCACTACATCGAGCTTGGTTTTCTTTCCTTTGCTTTCTGAGGAAGCCCGTGGCCTCCTGTTCGGCGTCACTGGAAACAGATATCAGAAAATAATGGGATAGCTATTTCTACCGACTTCGTGACATGGTGCCTTTGGTGATCAATTATGCATTTTGCACACCGGCTGTGATGTCAGTTGTGTCCATGTAAACATCTTACACCCGTGAAGACCACCAGTCAAAAGTAATGCAACTTGTACAGCATTTATGGTTCCCTTCTCTCTGTCTCTTTTAACAGACGGCCTGCAAAGACTTCAATGTGCGAGGGGAGGTGGAGCTCGGTCAATTCAAGTCAACGACCAAAAGTAACGTGTGGGATCCCAGCAGATACAGATTTGCCACAGAGACCAGGCCCTTGGATTTGTGTGCAGGTATCCATTCACTTACAGACTTTCAGCTGCAATAATTACCCATCATTTGTATCGATCTTTTGTCAATTACAACATTACCATTCTACAGCCAGATTAGAATAATTAATCTTCTAATTTCCTCAGCTCTCTCCAAGATGCAAGGAAAGAAAATTCTGCCAATGAAGTTCAAATTGAAGAAGAATCTGCAGAGCTCAAAATCCAGGTACACGCGGCCCACTATTTTGTTTTTAAAAGAAGAGTTAAGTTTTCATTTAAAATTCTTTCCACGTTCTTCACTATCGTCTACTTACCTGGGTCTCTCTGATCACAGTCGCTCCACCGTCCTGATCGAGCTGTCCTGTAAGGACTCCAAGGAACTCCAATACCTGCCGGGGGAGCATATTGGAGTTTTCCCTCAGAATCAGGGGGTCCTCGTCAATGCCCTGATCAAGAGGCTCAAAGAAACACCAAGTGCTCATCATTGTATCCAAGTGGAGGTTAACAATGGCAATAGTGTGAAGGGTAAGTCATACTTTTCAAGGGTTTGCATTCTCTTGCTAGCTCTCTTGGGATACTGATAAACCAATACAATTAAAAGACCCTGATGTAAGCCCCTCTGCTAGACTTTACACAGTGTGATCTTCACCTTCAGTCACATGGCTGGGTTAAATTTTGACACTCTTTTACACAAATAATTCAGTTCTCTAATTCTATCTCCGGGCCTCCTAAAGTGGCTCAGATGAGGACCAGTAGCTCCCATCCCCAGATCTACACGGCCGTTTGGCTTTTGGATCCTGTGCCCCTTCAATTCTCCTGAAATAAGAGGGGGGGGCGATTTCAAATCTGTTTCTGTCCTGGGTGTTTTGGACGAATTGACAGGACCGTTCTTTGCTGCCCACAGACTGGAAAATGGATGAGCGAATACCAGCCTGCAGCCTCTCGCAAGCCTTTACCCATTTCCTGGACATCACCACCCCACCCGGTCAACAGCTCCTGAAGAAGTTTGCCCAGTTGGCGACGGATGAGGCAGAGAAGAACCGACTGCTGGAACTAGGCCAGGTGAGCGTCAACGCTGTTGTCATCGGCCTCCTATACAGGGGTCAGTTTAACCGTGGGCACAGGAGAACAGATAATAGATCAGCCACTCTGTCTCATGTCCCACCTCGCAAGCAGTTGAAATTGCTTTTGAAGTGTGGTCATTACCAGGAGACACAATAGCTCATTTGAGCGCAGCAAGGTTTCACACAGGGCAATTTAAAAAATGGCCAAGTGTGTGCCCCATGTAGGTCAGACCAAGGTGTGTCAGGACCCCTCCTCCGAGGGACACTAGTGAGCTAGTTGGGGTTTTTTTTTATAACAATCCAGCAATCCCAGTCTTTGGGAGCATTTTTTTAACATAAGCCACACATTGAGAAACTGACGGAATTAGATACAATGCTGGCGTTATGCCCTCGCTCTCCATTGTGGGTGAGGGGTGGTGGGGAGGAGGAGGTTATGAAACCAGCTAAAATTCCGATGGGATTCATGCCCGGCAAACCCAGTTAAAACTAACCACAATTGATTCTGATACACAAATTGGCAGATTTGTTGAATTCAGTTTCACATTGTCCTGGCGAGATATGAAACATGCACAATTAGGATGGGATTGGGAGAGAATAAATGAGAGAGTGCAGGGACAGGTGAGTGAATTGATCAAACGTTGGTGAAGGAACAGACTAGTTGGGCCTACAGAGCCCAAATGATATACAATTCCCTGGAACACCTATTTTGCTTGTGGGTGTAGTCTACAGAGTCTGAATTTTGTGAAGGCAACAGTTAAAGATTCATTATATACAGGCAATGCAGATAGATTTTGTGTATCAGACTATGCTTTAAACCATTTAATATTTAATCCTGCGTTGTTGTTCCTCCCCAGAATTCTCAGGAGTACGAGAAGTGGAAATCCTTCCACAACCCCACCGTCCTGGAGATACTAGAGGAATTTCCATCCATTCAATGTCCGGCTTTGTTCCTCCTCACCCAGCTAATGCTGCTGAAGCCCAGATATTACTCCATCAGTTCGTCTTTGGATATGAACCCGGGAGAAATCCACCTGACCGTTGCAGTGGTGAACTACAAGACGGAAGGTGAAGACAGTCAGATTTCATGTGGGTGGTCTGCTTGTCTTAAATGGGCCTGGGTCACTGGGCCAGTGGTTGGGGGGGGCGGTGAGGATTGGGTTGTTCAAACCCTACTGAAGTTTCCAACCAGGAGACCTAAGGGGAGGGAGGCCCAAATTTGATTCAGGGGACCCTAATAGAGCAGTTTCCACTTCCATTAGGAACATGGATAAATAATCTGGCATTTGAACTCTGCACATGAAAAAGCTCTTTCGCTTATTCCAAATGAATTGGAGCTACTTTCATGTTCATGAGAAATTAAACTAGTGCATTGGTCATCAGGAGACGCAACATAATCTATGGCGCACAAAGGTTTCAGGGAATCTCATTGCGGTATCCGCATCCCGACTTACTTTGGATAGGTTATAGGTGAACATTACCGAAATGTGCAAACAGGAACTTGTAGCTCAATCACTCACGAGACGAGACGAGATGAGAAGGAGTCGAACGATGGCTTTATTACGCAGACTTGTTCCCCAGCAACACAGTTACAGAATGCAGCTGCTGGGAGAACCCGGGCTCTTATACTCCACCTTACTGGGTGGAGCCAGCAGGCGGCTGATCCAATCGGGACCCAGTGTCTATCCACCAATAGCCTCTCGGCATCACAGGGTACCTTAATATCTCTAATACTTACCACCACAGAACTGAGATTTTTCTTTGTATTTAGATGGCCAAGGCCCCATGCATCATGGCGTTTGCAGTACCTGGTTCGACACCATGGAAACCGGTGAACTGGTTCCGTGTTACGTGCGCAGGTAGGTTACTGGATCCCATGCTTTGAAATTATGCTTTGCACGTTCATAAACTGCTAGATGTGCTAGCAGCAAAATGGCTCAAAATTAATCAATGCTTTCACACCTCCATTCCAGCACTGCAGGATTTCATCTTCCAAAGAACCAATCGAAACCCTGCATATTGGTCGGCCCAGGAACAGGAATTGCCCCGTATAGAAGCTTCTGGCAACAGCGACAGCATGACTTTGAGAAACGAGGTATGTTCAAACGCCTGGTACGCCTTCCTCCAATTCCTGCACCAGTCGACATGTAATCAAGTGCAGCTGATGTCTGCCTCCCGTACCCAGTCACAATTACCAACTGCATGAATGCAGAAAGCACACAGCTCACAGTGATCGCCATTGCCTCACTTACGCCAGGCCGTGAGTATTGTCTAGTCAACCGATGATGATGTGTCTTGGTCCTGTCTTAATTTTAAAAATTGCAAAAACATTAGAAGGAAATAGCAACGAAAGGGAAGGAAAAGGAGAATTGAGAGAAAATTACTTTGGCACAGGGTAGTCAATGCTGTGCCAATTCCCAGACTTCTGCAAACTGTTTCAGTATGTGGCTGTGACTCCAAGAGTTCTGGGAGGCAGCCAACACCATTCCCTGGACATTAAGGAATTATTGCTCAAAATCTTAACAACCATCCCAAACAGCTCATTCAAACAGTAACAATGATCATAGCCAACATTCTCATCTCTTCCCCCACCCCCACCCAATCCTCTCCGTGATCGATCAGGTGTTTAAACTGATGCCTCACATTCTGAAATGCTGTCGTCAATATGCTTGAGGCTGGATTTCCATTCAATTTGACTTTTTTTTTCCATGACTTTTAGGAATCAAAGCTGGTCCCATGACTTTGGTGTTTGGATGTCGGAACTCTGAACTGGATCACATTTACAAAGAAGAAACCCTTGCACTTAAAGATAGAGGCATCCTGAAGGGAGTTTACACCGCCTACTCCAGAGAACCTGGCAAACAAAAGGTGATTTAAACCACTTGCCAGTCAAGAATGCAAATATGTTTTTAATTATGTTTAAACCACCATGAACTTCCCAGCAGGCAATGGTGCAGCACTGAGGCGTGCTGACTTGCTGGGATCCAATTAGCTAACCCACTTGGCTGACAAAATGGGGGGCTTCTAATACCATGCCCCAGGATGATCAGTACCTTTGCGAGTGGGAAAGGTCTTCTTACAATAGTTTAACATTGTCATTATAAAATAAAGAGCAGGAGATATCTCCGTTTCCCAGCCAACATTTCTCCTTCAAGCAGAACCATCACAAACCAATTAATTAGTTATCAATCTGATAACTGGCTGACTCCTACCCAGTCGGTCTCCTTCCCTCTCCCATTTTTATTCCACATGTTCCTCCCTTTGTTTTTTTTGAGGGGCGGAAAAAAAAATTGCTGACCATTTTTTGGCTCGCTTTGCACTTCTGGTGGAACTAAAGAGCTTACATGTCCAAGAGGAGCCCAGGTATGACTGCAGGAACCTTAATCAACAAATGCCTGTGCAATGTCCAAAGTGACTACCACTTGCTTACAAAACAACAATGCCCTCATGTCAAAAGTAATTCAGTGAAGGACATCGTGAAATCTTTGGAATGCTCTATCCCAATGGGTTGTAAAAGCTCAATCATTGAATATAACCAAGTCTGAGATTGATGGATTTTTTGGGGGCATTGAAATAATCAAACTACAGGAAGAGAAAGTAGGAGGTCAACCAATGATCTTATTAATTGACGGAGCTGGTTTGAGAAACTATGTAGCATACTCCTGCTTCTATTTCTTATGCTCGGAGTAGGAATACGCAAGGCCCTATGTAAATGCAAGGTCCTATTTTCACTTTAATGCTATGTTGATGTATTCTTACATTCCTGTGTCTGCTTCCATCCCACCAGACTTATGTACAAGATATTCTTCAGGAAAAGCTGGCGTCTGAAGTCTACAAGGTGTTGCATGAAGGGAATGGGCATATATACATCTGTGGTGAAATCAAGATGGCGCAAGATGTCACTGAAACCCTAAAAGGCATCATTGCTAAGCAGGGTGGCATGAATATCGAGGATGCTGAAGAGTTCCTCACAACACTGAAGGTAGGTCTGGGGCAAGGAATCTCTCCTTAAAGATCATACGCATTCCCCACCACATATTCTATACCAATACATACAGTAAGAGTCCAAGAAATCTTTAGTTTTGGTTAGTCTCGTGACTGACAGGTACAGAAACCCATCAGCAACTCTGCAAATTGAATGACTTGAGAGTAGCACACAGGTAGAATGTATCTTTGCCTGGTCGGCATGGTGGCACAGTGTTTAGCACTGCTGCCTCACGGCGCTGTCGACCCAGGTACGATCCCGGCCCCGGATCACTGTCTGTGTGGAGTTTTCACATTCTCCCCGCATCTGGGTGGGTTTCACCCCCCACAACCCAAAGATGTGCAGGTCAGGTGGATTGGCCACGCTAAATTGCCCCTTAATTGGAAAAAAGTAATTGGGTACTCTAAATTTATTTTTTAAAAGAATTTGTCTTTGCCCGATTGAGGGACACATGCCCCACTTACCAAGGTGCAGGAAGCTTAGCGACTGATGGACAAGAAAGCTTAGAGACTCCCAAGTTATAGGATCTGGAATTAATAAATGGAAATAAGATTTCTCATGGATTACATTGTACTTATTACAAGATTAAATGGGTGCACAGGAGCCATTCCAAAGATGAAATGGGATTCAGATAGTTGTAAAGCACTTTTACAGTATAATCACTCGCTCTCATTAGTGTTCCCTATTAATATTTTTTTTAAGATCACACTTCTCCACAATAATATCATAATTCATTGTCCTATATAGTCATTTCATTTGTATTGATTCCAATCTCTCCTTTATTTAACAGAACCAGAAGCGATATCATGAAGACATCTTTGGGGCAACATTTCAGAAATAACAGCTGTTCCTCGTTGCAGGATCAAATGGTGCCAAAGAGACAATTGTGCCAACAGACATTAAGAGTGAAGGAAAAATTGCATTAACAAGGATAAAGACTTGTGCTGCTCTCATCATATATCTGCTGGCCAACATATGGACGAAAATGGACCAAATATTCTTTGTAACATATAGCATTCAATTTCATATTCGCTTTTATAAACACAAGTGGAAATCCAAAGAGCTTAAGAACAAGACTTTCTCTTTATATTTTTGTGAAGTTTATAGAAATCGTTTTTTTTTTTTCTTTTTAAGTATGCAGTTATTAATTTTGGGACACGCTCCCTAAATCTATATTCTCGCAGAAGATTAATTATGACTTAATTGTGTCAGAAATTGGTTTGTGCAGGGAAAGTTGGAGAGTGTCAATCAATAATGTCGGCCATTTTGAGCATCAATATCAATACTAAGCAACCGCTCAGCTTTGATGGAATCGCCGCAACTGGGGCTTGGTTTGTTTTTACTCTTCGCGTGAGAAATATCTGCATTTCTAGACAGAAATAAATTATTTCCTGACGCTTAAAATGTGAGATTACATTTCATCCTCAAGTACATTTAGAATGCAAACTATTGATTTTGTTACAGAAATATATTGATGCGTCTTCGTATTGATATTCTGATACTTGTACCTTAAATAATATCACAGCAATTTGGGCAGCGCTTGTGAAGGCCACATTGCTTCCAGTGAGGCTCAAAAATTAATATTAAGCTAGTGGAAAGCAAGCTAGTCTGATACTTGTTTACAACGGCCAGAACATTTCTAGAAGTGGCTGATAAAGTTGAAGTCAACTATGCACTTTAGTAAAAGAATACAGACTGGTTAAGAGTGCAATATCCCAGTATCGACTGACAGATTGAGACTGGTAAAGATTTAGTGTGTGAATGGCAACTGGTTGCTATCTGTGTAACTAGCATATGATAAATTATGAATTTTAATAAAGTTATATGAATTTCAACTGTTTATTTGTGTTTCTGTCAACACTTTGTTTAACCAGTCCAGTGTTCCTCACCTGCATCTACAAGCACTGTCATCAGGTTTAAGGGGTACTTTTCCTGACACTTTGGTGATAAAGAAACAAGTCACCAGTATCAAAAAGAATGGAGATAATTAGGCTGAATCAGCCAGGTCTCAGTGGGTGGCACACTTGCCTCTTAAGTCAGAAAGTTTTGGATTCAAGTTCCACCACAGTGACTTCAGCATCTAATTCAGACTGATCTGCCCAGTACAGTAGAATTCCTCAAGTGCATTGTACCCTGAAGGTGGCTACGCAGGTCGATAGAGTGGTCAAGAAGGCATACGGCATGCTTTCCTTCATCAGAAGGGGTATTGAGTACAAGAGTTGGCAGGTCATGTTAACAGTTGTATAAGACTTTGGTTCGGCCACATTTGGAATACTGCATACAGTTCTGGTCGCCACATTACCAAAAGGATGTGTATGTTTTGGAGAGGGTGCAGAGGAGGTTCACCAGGATGTTGCCTGGTATGGAGGGCGGCAGCTATGAGAGGTTGAGTAGATTAGGATTATTTTTATTAGAAAGTCGGAGGTTATGGGGGGTCCTCATTGAGGTCTACAAAATCATGAGGTACAGACCGGGTGGATAGCGAGAAGCCTTTTCCCCAGAGTGGGGGACTCAATTACTAGGAGTCACGAGTTCAAGGTGAGAGGGGAAAAGTTTAAGGGAGATATGTGTGGAAAGTTCTTTACGCAGAGGGTGTTGGGTGCCTGGGATGCATTGCCGGAAGAGGCGGGCACGATAGCGTCATTTAAGATGTATCTAGACAGATACATGAATGGGCAGGGAGCAGAGGGACAGCGATCCTTAGAAAATAGGCGACCATTTTAGGTAGAGGATCTGGATCGGCGCAGGCTTGGGGGGCCAAAGGGCCTGTTCCTGTGCTGTAATTTTTCTTCTTTGTTCTTTGAGACCATTCAGCCCATCGGGGCTACACCAACCTTCTGAAAGAGCACTGCATTGTTATGGGCCAGGGTTTAGAGACCCCAACGTGTACCATAGAGTTTACCTGACCCTAACTTTGAATAGATTGTGGTTATGGGGAGCACACTGCCCTACTCTGCAGGTGTGATGCAACAGAAATCCACAGTACTTTTAAATTAAAACACTTGTTTATTAATGAAATCAGTTAACACTTTATAAACCCACAGTAAACATCTTAACAACTATCAACACCAATAAATCCCCCAAAGAATGCAGTACTAAGTCACTGTTAATCTTTCCTTGCAACATCCATAAGACAAAAAGAACCCTCTTTACAGAAAGGCATCAGGTTTAACTTCACTACTGTCATGAGTACTTTTAAGACATGGATGTTTAAGCAATGTACCTTTAAGAAAACAATGTCAGAGAGTGGGTGGGGCTGAGGGTCAGGTCAGCCATTTTGCAGTTTAGTTTTGCAGGTTTTTAGTTTCAGTTTTGAAAAGAGCTGGGTGTGTGTCTGTTTTGCAGTGAATTGGATATCTGCCATGAAATACTATCTCTGGTTCATTTGGATGATTTAAACTTCAAATAGTGAAGCCTTTAACCTGATGTGATTTTGTTTAAAGGTGTTAAGTCTCTTGGAAGTTTGAAGGAACATTTTAAGGAATTATTTACTGTTGCCCTAATATTTTCTGAGTTATCTTTGAAGTAAGGGGTGTTAAGAGATCCAATGTTTATTTAAGATGTTAAGTTGAGTTCATGGAATAAACAGTGTTTTGTGTTTAAAAACGCACGTGTCCATAATTGTAATCCCACACCTAGGAAAAAAGCAGTGTGCTCGGAAAAGCAACAAATACATTAAAGGGTGAGGTTGGTTGAACTCCATGATACATTTTGGGGTTCTGGAAACACTTCACCCATAACAATTGGGGGCTCATCCGGGATAAAAGTCTATTGATTGGATTGGCTTTTGTGAACTTAAAGACAGTGAAGGATTGTTACTTTTCCGGTGTGGTATTTTAGTTTAAGTGGGGAGAGTGTTGTGAACAATGGCTCTTTCAGAGGCTCAGAAGTATTTGGGGGTGGAGAAGGTCACACGTAGTACTTTACGGACAGAAACGAAAAGCAGACTGTTAGATTTGGCAAGAACATTGCAGTTAACATTACCTGACAAAATGCGAAAAGATGAGGTAATTATGGCGGTGGTTAAGCATTTAAAGTTGCCTGAGATAGAGTTTGACTCATTGGAAATGGCAAAAATTCAGTTGCAAATTAAACAAATCGAACATGAGAAAGAATTAAAGCGACTTGCATACGAGAGTGAGAGAGAGGGGGGAAAAGAGAGAGAGAGAGAGAGAGAGGAAAAAGAAAGAGAGAGAGAGAGAGGGGAAAAAGAAAAGGAGAGCGAAGAAAGCAGAAAAGAAAGAATAGCCCTAGCAGAACAAAAAGAAAAAGAAGGGGAGATACAGATCAGGGAAAAAGATAGAGAGGGAGTTTGAACTTCAGAAAATGGCCATGAAACATGACAATCAGTTAAAATTGGCAGACGTAAAGGGAAACGTACAGGTGGATGATAGTGATGAGGATAGTGAGAAAGAGCGTCATAGTCGAAGGCTTGGTGGGAATCTATTTAAATATGTCCAAGCGTTGCCAAGGTTTGACGAGAAGGAAGTGGAAGCCTTTTTCATTTCATTTGAGAAGGTAGCTAAACAAATGAAATGGCCACAGGACATGTGGGTGTTACTGATTCAAACAAAGATGGTAGGTATGGCTAGTGAAGTGTTTGCATCACTACCGGAGGAGGTATCTGGAACGTATGAGGTGAAGAAATTCATCTTAAGTGCGTATGAGCTAGTGCCTGAAGCTTACAGACAAAGGTTTAGAGATTTAAGGAAAGAATTTTGTCAAACATACATGGAGTTTGAAAGGCTCAAACAGAGTAATTTTGATAGGTGGATAAGGGCTTTGAAAATGGACCAAACGTATGAAGCTCTCAGAGAAATTATACTTTTGGAGGAGTTTAAAAATTCAATTCCTGATGTAGTGAGAACTCATGTGGAAGAAGAGGGTTAAAACTGTGAGATTAGCAGCAGAAATGGCAGATGATTATGAATTAGTTCATAAATCAAAGATTGGTTTCCGACATCAGTTTCAGCCGGTGAGGGATAGAAACTGGGGACATGAGAAATACTCAAGTGGTAAAGGTAAAGGTGATCAGATGGGAGACAATAAAGAGAGTGTACCTCAGATTAAACTAGAAATCCAAGAGGGTGGAAAAGAAATGAAAAGTTTCAGATGTTTTCACTGTAATAAATTAGGCCATGTAAAGTCATAGTGTTGGTGGTTGAAGAAAAGCACTGGGATGCTGATGTGGTAAAACAGGATAAGACAGTGGGGTTTGTTAAAGTGGTAAAGGAAAGCCCAAGGAAAGCGAAGGAGGTGCAAACGATTGTACAGCCTGTTCAAGAAGTAATTGTTAAGAAGGTGCCAGATGTCTTTAAGGAATTTACTTGTGTGGGTAAAGTTTACTTATGTGTATCAGAAGGAGCAGATAAAGAAGTCACAATTTTAAGAGATACAGGGGCTAGTCAATCTTTAATGGTAAGAGGTGAGGAATTATGTAGTTTGGGAAGAATGTTGCCAGGAAAGGTGGTGATATGTGAAATTCAGGGTGAGAAGAGTAGTGTTCAATTATATAAGGTAAGGTTGGAAAGTCCAGTGAAGAGTGGTGAAGTGGTAGTAGGAGTAATAGATAAACTATCTTGTCCAGGAATACAGTTTATCTTGGGTAATGATATAGCTGGATCGCAGGTGGGAGTGATGCCTACTGTGGTTGATAAGCCAGTGGAAAATCAGTCAACTGAAGTGTTGAAGGACGAATATCCTGGGACTTTTCCGGATTGTGTAGTAACAAGGTCGCAAAGTCACAGGTAAGACAAGAGGAGAAATCAAAGAGTGGAGATGAAGTTGAAGTGCAATTATCAGAAACGATTTTTGATCAGATGGTTGAAAAAGAACAAGAACAGGTGGAGGATGAGGTGGATATTTTTAGTTCAGAAAAACTGGTAGAGTTACAACAGAAAGATGTAGAAATAAAACGGATATATCAGAAAGCATATACGGAAGAGGAATCTGAGAGTATAACCGGAGTGTTAGTACCGTAAAAAGTATGTCTTGATGAGAAAATGGAGACCTGTACATATGCAGGCGGATGAAAAGTGGGCAGAAGTTCATCAAGTAGTATTGCCGGTAGGGTATAGAAAGGAGGTGTTGCGAGTTGCACATGAGGTACCAGTGGGAGGTCATTTGGAAATAAGGAAAACTCAAGCTAAAATCCAGAAACATTTTTATTGGCCTGGACTACATAAAGATGTAGTTAAATTTTGTCAATCATGTCACACATGTCAAGTGATAGGGATACCTCAAGCAGTGGTAAAACCAACGCCCTTAATACCCATTCCAGCATTTGAGGAACCTTTTACAAGGGTCCTAATCGATTGTGTAGGACCGCTTCCAAAAACAAAAAGTGGGAATCAATATCTTTTGACTGTAATGGATGTGTCTACTAGGTTTCCAGAGGCCATTCCAGTATGTAATATTACAGCTAAAAGGATTGTGGAGGAGTTACTTGAATTCTTTACTAGATATGGACTACCCACAGAAATTCAATCGGATCAAGGATCAAATTTTACTTCAAAGTTATTCAAAGAAGTTGTGGATAGCTTAGGAATAAAACAATTTAAATCAACTGCGTACCATCCAGAATCGCAGGGAGCGTTAGAAAGGTGGCATCAGACATTAAAGACAATGTTGAGGGCATATTGTCAAGATTATCCAGAGGATTGGGATAAAGGAATCCCATTCGTATTGTTTGCAATTAGGGATGCACCTAATGAGTCTACCAAATTTAGTCCTTTTGAACTAATTTTTGGTCATGAGGTAAGAGGACCACTTAAATTGATTAAGGAAAAATTGGTGGGTGAGAAATTGGAAATTACACTATTGGATTACGTGTCAAATTTTAGGGAACGATTAAATAGAGCAGGTGAATTGACTAGACAACATTTGAAAGTTGCACAAAATGTGATGAAACGGGTAGCGGGCAAGAAATCCAAAGTTCGTAGTTTTGCCAGTGGGGATAAAGTTTTAGTGTTGTTACCAGTGGTAGGGGAGCTTTTGTGGACCGTATCAGATTGAAAGGAAATTAAGTGAGGTGAATTATGTGGTAAAAACACCAGATAGAAGGAAGACTCGCCGAGTGTGTCATGTGAATAAGCTTAAAAGGTACTTTGAATGGGAAGAAGAGAAAAAGGAGGTTTTAATGATTCTCACTCAAAGTGACGAACCAAATCCAGATGACTGTGAATTTGACATACCTCAAATTAAATTGGAAAATGAGGATGTTCTTAAAAATTGGGATGAATTGTTAAGATACCTTCCAGAGGAAAAACAAACTGACCTGAAAGAGTTATTGATATCACATGGGCAAGTTTGTAGAGATAAATTGGGAAGTACTAAAATGGCTATACATGATTTAGATGTGGGAAATGCTGTTCCTATCAAACAACATCCATATAGACTTAATCCTTTAAAATTGGCACAGGTTAACAGAGCGATTGAGAGTATGCTTAAAAATGGCATAATTGAAGTGGGTTGCAGCCATTGGAGCTCACCCATAGTGATGGTACCTAAACCAGACGGTACCCAACGGTTGTGTGTGGACTATAGAAAGGTGAATTCAGTTACAAGAACGGACTCTTATCCTATCCCACCATTGAAGGATTGCATGGAGAAAGTGGGACAATCTGCTTTTATTTCCAACTTCCAGACACGGAAAGAACATTTGAAACATCGTATGGAGTTCTTCGATTGACTTCAAGTGGCGGGTTTGGTGATGAACCTAGCCGAAAGTGAATTTGGAGAAGCCCGAATCACTTTCCTTGCGGAGTTTCCAATACCCTCAAGACGAAGGGAAATCATGCGATTTCTTAGCATGAGTGGATTTGAGCGAACATTTGTGCAAAGGTTTTGTGGCGTGATTACTCCACTGATGGACTTGCTAAAGAAACGTCAAAAATTTCAATGGACAGCGGACTTTCAACAGGCATTTGACTGCCTGAAAGCTGTGATCACCAATGCTCCTGTATTGGAGAATTGCAAGGGACTCTGTGGTCAGATTGAACTAAAGTATCTGATTCTAAAGAGAAATGCCGAGGAGTAGAGGAATGGATGGATCGCGCAGAGACTTTGTTCAAAGAGACTGTCAATCGAGAAGGATTTCGGTTGGAGGAAGAAAAACGAAGAAAAATGGACTACGTTATTATACCTGTTTGAGTGTGTTGTTTTCTTTAAATGAAATGTATATTTATTGTGTGCATTTCTTAGTGGATAGTGCAAAAGTGGAAAATGAAACCATCTTGAAGTTGATGGGTTTTTTTTTCTTGAGGGGAGGTGTCATGTGAGAGAACTTTTAAGACATGGATGTTTAAGCAATGTACCTTTAAGAAAACAGTGATGTCAGAGAGTGGGTGGGGCTGAGGTCAGGTCAGCCATTTTGCAGTTTCGTTTTCCAGGTTTTTAGTTTGGCAGTTTGAAAAGAGCTGGGTGTGTGTCTGTGTTTTGCAGTGAACTGGATATCTGCCATGAAATACTATCTCTGGATCATTTGGGTGATTTAAACTTCCAATAGTGAAGCCTTTAACCTGATGTGATTTTGTTTAAAGGTGTTAAGTCTCTTGGAAGTTTGAAGGAACATTTTAAGGAATTATTTACTGTTGCCCTAATATTTTCTGAGTTATCTTTGAAGTAAGGGGTGTTAAGAGATCCAATGTTTATTTAAGATGTTAAGTTGAGTTCATGGAATAAACAGTGTTTTGTGTTTAAAAACCCACGTGTCCATAATTGTAACCCCACACCTAGGAAAAAAGCCGTGTGCTCGGAAAAGCAACAAATCCGTTAAAGGGTGAGGTTGGTTGAACTCCATGATACATTTTGGGGTTCTGAAAACACCTCGCCAATAACAATACTGAGAACAGTTACCACTTTGAAATCACCAAATGAACATTCATAAGCTTGCAGAGATTCAGACACTTCTTGCTGTGATTTCAGCTTCTCCAAATCTAAAACAAAACTAAACACACCCTGTAACAAACAGCCTAAAGTGAAAGTAAAAGCAGGCAGACAGCCCAGCTCCACCCACACTCTGACATCACTGGTAAACACCCATTTCTTAAAGGTACATCCACTACAGATATTTTTCTAAACACCCATTTCTTGAAGGTACTCTCACATGACAGTATCTAGGCCCACTCCCCCGCCCTATCCCCATAGCCCCATGTGTTGATCATGACACTAAGGGGAAATTTTGTATGGCCAATCTACCAAACCTGCACATCTTTTAACTGTGGGAGGAAACTGGAGCACTCGGAGGAAACCCACGCAGACACGGGGAGGACGTGCAGACTCCGCACAGAAAGTCACCCCAAGGCCGGAATTGAACCCGGGTCCCTGGCGCTGTGAGGCAACAGTGCTAACCGCTGTGCCATCCTGAGGGAGTGCTATAGTGTTGGAGGTGCCATCTTTCAGGTGAGACTTTAAGACGTATATCCTCATCAGGTTGATGTGAAAGATCCCATAGCATTATTCTGAAGACGGGCTTGGTGAATTCGCACATCTCAATCAAAATGACCAAAAGGGATTACTTGGTCAATATCTTTAATGCTTTGTGGGATTTTGCCGTGCACAAATTGGCTGTTATACTTCCTACAATACAACAGTGACTATGCTTTACAAGTACTTAATTAGCTATAAAGAGCTTTGGGATATTTCGAGGTTGTGTGAAGTGCTGTATAAATGCATTTTCTCTGTTACAATGCTCTATCACCACAGAATTCATCCGTTTGAAAAACATTTTTTTAAATAAATTTAGAGAAACCAATTATTTCTTTCCAATTATGGGGCAATTTAGCGTGGCCTAACCTGCACATCTTTGGGTTGTTGGGGTGAAACCCACACAGACACGGGGAGAATGTGCAAACTCCACACAGTGACCCGGGGCGGGATCAGACTCGGGTCCTCAGCTCCGTAAGGCAGCAGTGCTAACCATTGCGCCACCATGCTGCCAACAGGCATTATCCATGCAGCATTTTAGAGTTTGTACCCACACGATGAGCCACAATTATTTGCCACTCTTGTGTCCCGATGTCAGCATCAGATGCTGTTTGGGTGTGGCGCAGGTTCGATGAAGGGGAAAGCTCCCTCTTTTTTGTGCCGATAAGATGTTGAAACACAGCAGCACAGTGGCGCAGTGAGTAAGCACTGCTGCCTCACGGTACCGAGGTCCCAGGTTCGATCCCGGTTCTGGGTCACTGTCCGTGTGGAGTTTGCACATTCTCCCCGTGTTTGCATGGGTTTCGGCCCCACAACCCAAAAGATGTGCAGGGTAGGTGGATTGGCCACGCTAAATTGCCACTTAATTGGAGAAATGAATTGGCTACTCTAAATTTATATTTTTAAAAAGATGTTAAAACCCAACCTCAGCACAGCACACTCTAAAACAACACGGAGTCTTTCCATCTCCCAACAGAGCAATCAGATCAAGGCAACCTATTAGAATCAGAGAGATCTTAATCTTAATTAACATCACACAAAAGCAGACTATCTGGTCATTAACTGTTTGAGGGAGCTGACTGTGGGCAGATTTGCTGCTGTTTCCTGTGCAACAGTGAACACACTTCAAGCTATACTCTAAGACATGTGGTGCTCATGACAAGTGCTCTACAAATATAAGTCTTTTTTTCAGGGGGTTCAGCGATGGTACCGCCCTTAAATGTCGAGGCGATGGTTAGATTCTCTCTCTCGTTGGGAGATGGCCATTGCCTGGCACTTGTGAGGCATGAACATTACTTGGCACTTGGGGAGGAGTGGCATAGTGGCATTGTCACTGGACTACTAATCCAGATACCCAGGTGGCGAGTGGGTACCAGGGTCAAATCCCACCATGAGAGATGGTGAAATTTGAATTCAATGTTAAAAATAAGTCTGGAATTAAGAGTCTAATGTAAACCATGAAACCATTATCGATTGTCATAAAAACCCATCTGCGGCGGCAAGTGGCACAGTGGTTAGCACTGGGACTGCGGCACTGAGGACCTGGGTTCAAATCCCAGCCCTGGGTCACCGTCCGTGTGGAGTTTGCACCTGCAGGTTAGGTGGATTGGCCATGCTAAATTGCCCTAAGTGTCCAAAAAGGTTAGGAGAGGTTATTGGGTTACGGGGATAGGGTGGAAGTGAGGGCTTAAGTGGGTCGGTGCAGACTCGATGGGCCGAATGGCCTCCTTCTGCACTGTATGTTCTATGATCTATGTCTGTGTGGATTTCACCCCCACAACCCAAAGATGTGCTGATTAGGTGGTTGGCCACGCTAAATTGGCCCTTAATTGGAGAAAGAAAAATAATTGGCTCCTCTAAATTTATTTAAAAATACAAAATTTAAAAAAACATCTGGTTCACTGATGTCCTTCAGGGAGGAACATCTGCTATCCTCTGATATGCCCTCTCAAATGGCCTAGCAAGGTACCAGCATCAAACCCAGCCCTGTCGACCCTGTAAAGTCCTCCTTACTATCATCTGGGGGCTTATGCCAAAATTGGGAGAGCTCTCTCAAACTGGTTCCATGTCCAAATGCAACAAGATCTGGACAACATCCATCCAGACATGAGCTCACATGTGGGAAGTAACATTCGCACCACACAAGTGCCAGGCAATGATCATCTCCAACAGGAGGGCCTCGAACAATTGACTCTTGACATTCAATGGCACAATGGCATTAACATCGCCAAATCCCACACAATCTGGATTTTGTTTATTGTCATGTGTACCAAGGTACAGTGAAAAGTATTTTTCTGCGTGCAGCACAACAGATCATTAAGTACAAATGAAAAGAAAAGAAAATACATAATAGGGCAACACAAGGTACTCACTGTAACTACATAAACACTGGCACCAGGTGAAGCATACAGGGGTGTAGTGTTAATGAGGTCAGTCTATAAGAGGGTCGTTTCAGAGTCAGTCTACATCCTGGGAGTTAACATTGACCAGAAACTGAACTGGATTAGCCATATTAATATTGTGACTACAAGAGGTCAGAGGCTAGGAATCTTGGAAGAGTAACTCACCTCCTGACTCCACAAAGTCTGTCCACCATAATACAAGGCACAAGTCAGGAGTGTGATGGAATACTCCCCACTTGCCTGGATGAGTGCAGCTCCAACAACACTGAAGAAGCTCAACACCATTCAAGACAAAGCAGCCCGCTTGATTGGCACCCCAGCCACATTCACCCCCTGCACCGCCGACGAACAGCGGCAGCCGTGTGTACCATCTACAAGATGCATTTCAGGCACTCAGTAAGGTTCCTTCAGGCTGCACCTTCAAAACTCATAACCACTACCATCTAGAAGGACAAGGGCAGCAGATGCCTGGGAACATTACCATCTGCAAGTTCCCCCTCAAGCCACTCACCATTCTGACTTCACTGTCGCTGGGTCAGAATCCTGGAACTCCCTCCCTAACAGCACAGTGGGTGTACCAACAGCACAAGGAGATTCAAGGAGGCAGCTCGCCACCACCTTCTCAAGGACAATTAGGGGTGGGCAATGAACAATAGCCTCGCCTGCAACATCCACATCCCATGATTTTTTTTTTTTTTAAGTTGTAAGGTTTAAATGATGTGCCTTTATCATTATCCTTAATCCATCCTTCACTCCACGAGTCTTCTCAATTTCATCTTCGAGAATGATCCTTGCCCAATCATTTTCTTAAGGAAGTGGTTCTTATTTCCCTTGCTTTTATTTCATTTAGACTCTACTTCAGAGAAGTATCAGCTGGTGAAGGGGAAGAGGGGAAGATTGCAGGTGGGAAGGGATCAGGTGGCTGTTAGTCTGGATCCATGAATGAGAGAGACATGAACACCAAGACAAAGATCATAAGGAACGGAGTTAAATGAAGAGGGTCGCCAGTAAGATACAAAGGCAGTGATGTTGTGGTAATGTCACTGGACAAGTAATGCAGAGACCCAAGGTAATCCTCAAATCCCACCACAGCAGATGGTGAAATTTGAATTCAATTTTTAAAAAATATCATGAAATCTTTATCCATTGTTGTCAAAACCCATTTGGTTTGGTTCACCAATATCCTCAATGGAAGGAAATCCATGTCCTTACCTGGCTTACATGTGACTCCAGACCCACAGCAATGTGCTTGAAATGGCCTGGTAAGCCACTCAGTTCAAGGGCAACTAGGGAATCCCCCTGATTCCCATTGACAACAGTTTTGTTAAGGCCCTTTGATGCCACACTCGGTCAAATGCGGCCTTGATGTCAAGGGCAGTCACTCTCACCTTACCTCTGGAATTCAGCTCTTTCGCCCATGTTTGAATGCACGCTGTAATGAGCCAGCAATGCCCACATCCAACGAATAAACAAAAAGTTAGGAATAAAGGAGAAATTCTAACCAAAAAGTCGAGTCATTAAAAGACTGAAGAAGATGTTGAAACTTGACATCAATTGTTTGGTGTCGAGAAGGATTTTAGATGGTAATTTGCTCATCAGGGGTAGATAGGAACATGTCATCCTGGTGTAGATTGCGTAGCAGAGTTATGACAGTGGCCATTGATATGAGATAGGTCTCTGAAAAGAGAAGGGATTGAACGTAACGATGAGAAACCTGGCTGGTAGAGATTGAGGGCACTATAGAGGTGGAGAGATCTGCGAGCATTGTAGACAGATATATCTGCTTGCTATGAAAACAGTAATCAGTTAGATACATAAAAATACAGAAACCACAACCATCATCTACCATTTTGTGAAAGATTTATTGGTGTAATACAACTCAAGTGGTTAATCAGACCAATCACAGTCTGCAGCAGTTACTGGCAATAGGAAGAATTTTCATTTTTAAGGGGGGAAAAAAATATTTTTGAAGGACATTAATAAAATATCAGATCAACGCGTAGAAATGTCCATCGGAAAAGATTCAAACATTGAAGCTACAAGCACATTGATCACTGAGTGTGAAATCCTTTCTGAACTTTCCCAGTTCGTTGGCCCCGAATCCTGAAGCACTGGGGAAACCTCGCCTGCTCCGAACTCCAAATCTCACTGGGATTGTTGCGTTCCCCCTTTAATACCAATTCCCCCCCCCCCCCCCCCCCCCCCCGCCCTCCCCCCCCCCCAACCCACCACCACCACCCACCCCAACAGCACCACCACACATCCAGCATCTGCGGGCACCAGTTGTGATTTGACAAACACTGAAGGGCGAGTGGGGTTTCGGACGGTGGGCTTTAAGTACGGACGTTGGAGAGAGTGACGTCCCCATCGATTTGCAGTTCGTTGATCTGCTGGATCGGCTGGAAGCGGTGGTTGAAATCAAAGGCGTGACGTCCATTTACAGACACTCTGAAGGAGGAGGCCTCGCACAGAATGGTAACCTGACAGAGCAAGAAGGACACACAGCGGGTGGTCAGATTAGTTCCCAGCGAGATTCTGCCCCGTCGCGACCCACACGTACCCTGGAACACACGCAGCAAAGAATACCACCTTGGCTCCGACTCCTTTCCCACACAGTGCGAATGGAAAGGGGGTAAACAAGCTCTAATCGGCAACTGATAATGCTCATCATATGAGGAGCGGTTGAGGACTCTGGGTCTCTACTCTTGGAGTTTAGAAACTTACAGGATACTGAGAGGCCTAGATAGAGTGGATATGGAGAGGATGTTTCCACTGGCAGGAAAAACTAGAAGCCAAGGGCACAGCCACAGACTGAAGGGACGATCCTTTAAAACTGAGATGAGGAGGAATTTCTTCAGCCAGAGGGCGGTGAATCTGTGGAACTCTTTGCCGCAGAAGGCTGTGGCGGCCAAATCACGGAGTGTCTTTAAGTCAGAGATAGATAGGCTCTTGATTAATAAGGGGATCAGGGGTTATGGGGAGAAGGCAGGAGAATGGGGATCAGAAACATATTAGCCATGATTGAATGGTGGAGCAGTCTCGATGGGCCGAGTGGCCTAATTCAGGGGCTGATTTAGCACAGGGCTAAATCGCTGGCTTTTAAAGCAGACCAAGGCAAGCCAGCACCAGGGTTCAATTCCCATACCAGCCTCCCCGAACAGGCGCCGGAATGTGGCGACTAGGGGCTTTTCACAGAAACTTCATTTGAAGCCTACTTGTGACAATAAGTGACATTCATTTCATTTCTGCTCCTAAATCCTATGGTCTTATGAGTGGATCACATTTGTATTTGTGGATGATGACATGTGGATTAAATTGCAGGGAAGTTGACACGAACTAGGAGGCATTCTCTGGATTTTAGAAGGCCCAAGCTGATTAACTGAGTTTTTCAGGAACTAAGAGGAACTGAGGAGGTAGATAGAAAATATTTTTGTTGGTTGGGGAGTTGAGGGCCAAGGACATAGCTTCAAAATTAGAACCACACCTTTCAGGAAGGTAGGGAATACTTTAGCACATAGAGGTGGTATGAATTTGCAACTCTCCTCGGCCAATAGCAGTTCACGAAGTTCAGTGGTTAGTTTTAAAATTGGAGACTGATGGATTGCTGCTCACTCCCAGGATGCAGGGTATAATTTGTAAGACAAGGTATTGCCCATCCTAAGCTTCCGTTGACAAGGTAATGGTGAGCTGCCTCCTTGATCGAAGGCAGTCCATCTGGTGATTAGACTTTGCAGCATTTAATGCAATTGGGTGGCTTCCTCGGCTATATCAGGGGGCAGTTTATAGTTAAACACATTGCACTGTGAGTTAGAGAGAGGTGCGCAATGCGAACTGGCGATCGGCGCGCACTGCGCTTTGACGATCATCGCGCACTGTGCTCTGGTGATTGCCGTGCATTCCACTCCAGCAAGTGGCGTGCACCATGCTCTGGTGATCGACGCGCACTGAACACTAGTATCGGTGCACCTTGTGAACTAATGATGGGTGTGCACCTTGTGGACTAGTGATGGGTGTGCACTGTGGACTAGTGATGGGTGTGCACTGTGGACTAGTGATGGGTGTGCACTGTGGACTAGTGATGGGTGTGCACTGTGGACTAGTGATGGGTGTGCACTGTGGACTAGTGATGGGTGTGCACTGTGGACTAGTGATGGGTGTGCACTGTGGACTAGTGATGGGTGTGCACTGTGGACTAGTGATGGGTGTGCACTGTGGACTAGTGATGGGTGTGCACTGTGGACTAGTGATGGGTGTGCACTGTGGACTAGTGATGGGTGTGCACTGTGGACTAGTGATGGGTGTGCACTGTGGACTAGTGATGGGTGTGCACTGTGGACTAGTGATGGGTGTGCACTGTGGACTAGTGATGGGTGTGCACTGTGGACTAGTGATGGGTGCGCACGCGAGACGGGTGCGCGCTGTGCACGCGAGACGGGTGCCCACGCGAGACGGGTGCCCACGCGAGACGGGTGCGCACGCGTGACGGGTGCGCACGCGTGACGGGTGCGCACGCGTGACGGGTGCGCACGCGTGACAGGTGCGCACGCGTGACAGGTGCGCACGCGTGACAGGTGCGCACGCGTGACAGGTGCGCACGCGTGACAGGTGCGCACGCGTGACAGGTGCGCACGCGTGACAGGTGCGCACTCGTGACAGGTGCGCACTCGTGACAGGTGCGCACTGTGCATTTGTGATAGATGTGCACTGTGCATTTGTGATAGATGTGCACTGCGAAGTAGTGATAGTTGTACACTACATTTTATTATTTAGCAAGTGCAAAGTCCCTGAGCCGAGCGGTTTCTCCCAGTGCTGCTGTGTTGAGCGCGGATAGGCCTCGGTGAGTCTGTGGATTGGACGTTCTATAATGTGGTGCATAGCTTGCTCTGTCCCACAGGCACATTGGGGAGCCGGCACTAATGCCCCATCTGTGGAGGTTGGCCAAGCAGAGGCAGTGGCCGGTCCTGAACCTGTTACGAGTGGACCGCTCTTTCTTTGGAAAGTTGCAAACAGCCAGTTGTTGGGTTGGGTTTGAGGCCAGCTTCTTGTTTGTCCCATCTAAAGATTCCCATTCTTTTGTCCGGGTGGAATTTGCATTGAGGTCCTGTGAGGGAGGGCTTTTCCAGATCGGCCTTCTTATTGGGAGTCATACCTTGGGCGGGCTGAATAGATCAGCAGGAGGTGGCTGGCAGGGGGGCATTGCAAACTTCTGTCATTTACTGGTTGTTGCAGATCGGCTGAAATGTGGAAGACTGATGTTTGCCTAGACAGGGAGCCAGTAATGTTCCCAGTAATGATACCACATGGTATAATTCAGCTGGATGTCATGTGTTTGTGTGTGTGTGGTGGTGGGGAGGGGGGGAGGGGGGGGTTTGGAGGGTGGTCACCCCATGTTGAACTGGCTCATTTGCTAATCAGGTTGATTCGGGACCCGAGCTTGGTTCCTGGAAGATCAGTGTCCTATCTAAAGTCACTCAGAGCTATGTTGGAAATGGGTGGTGCTTTACCTTGTAGCCATCCATTTGTTCAGCTCTTTAGTGGCATTTACATTGCAAAGAAGGAATAAGCTGGATACTGTTTTGTGCAGGGATTGGCTTGTGTTGCCATGTGTTGCAGTACTGTTCACATTCTGACAAGAACTCGTTTAGGGTCAGGTCCAAGGTGTGAGTCGGGGACTTAAGTTGCGTGGCAGATGTCATCGGCATATATGAATTTCTGGGGGCAGTTTTGGAAGGTCATGTTTGTACAAGTTAAACAGGTTTGGGCCGGCCCCGAGCCTTCGGGGAGTCCATTGGTTGTGCACTAAAGATAGGTGTGCACTGTGAACTAGGAATAGGTGTGCACTGTGAACTAGGAATAGGTGTGCACTGTGAACTAGGAATAGGTGTGCACTGTGAACTAGGAATAGGTGTGCACTGTGAACTAGGAATAGGTGTGCACTGTGAACTAGGAATAGGTGTGCACTGTGAACTAGGAATAGGTGTGCACTGTGAACTAGGAATAGGTGTGCACTGTGAACTAGGAATAGGTATGCACTGTGAACTAGGAATAGGTGTGCACTGTGAACTAGGAATAGGTGTGCACTGTGAACTAGGAATAGGTGTGCACTGTGAACTAGGAATAGGTGTGCACTGTGAACTGTTAACTAGCTATGGGTGTGCACTCTGAGCTGTTAACTAGCTATGGGTGTGCACTCTGAGCTGTGAACTCGTGATGGGTGTGCACCATTGTGCTTGCTCTCTCCTGTACTCCAGCTACAAACCGTTTCAGAGGCACACGGCACACGGGAACAGCACACGGCACACGGGAACAGCACACAGGATCGGCACACGGCATACAGGAACATCACACGGCACACGGGAACGGCACACGGCACATAGCACACGGGAACAGCACACGGCACATGGAAACAGCACACGGCACACGGGAACGGCACTCACCTCGAATGATTGTCCAGGAGAAAAGAGATTTTCAGCCAAAGTCCTCTCCTCGGTGCCCCAGGAATTCTGCTGGCGGCTGTTTCGGATAACAGCGGTCTCGGTGCGGAATCGAGGACTGATGTGCAGAGCAATGTCGAGAGAATCACTCGGCTTCAGGTTGATAGAAAAACTTTCAGAGAGGCAGAAAACACAGAATATTAGCGCAAGCCTTCCCATAGAGCACTGTGCAGCAGAGGAGATTGGACATCAATACGGATTTCTAATTTGTGGATTAGAGCTATTGTCCCCCATTGTTCACCCCAATGACGCATCCCTAAGCCCCCACCCCCTACTGAACCAACAAGGAAAATTTGTTGCCTCCTCCAGCAATCCTGGTCCAATCTAGTCTGGTTATGGAGCCTGCGTAGAGCACTACAAGGCCTGACTAGGCCGAGAACCAGCTCTAAACAATCCTCTGTAAAACCACCAAGTTTTAGATCCTCCGATGCTCGCTGAGAAAATGGCCACGGAAATTCCAGCTCATACAGTCAGCCTCAAACATCCCCACACTGAATACCGATTGGGCCCCTGCTCGATTAAACTGGGAGTGGCAGAAGTCACCTACTTGTCACAATTTGGTTTGACGGTCCCTTGAATGACGACAGATCTGGAGACAAAGAGGCCGCCGGGGATCAGGGCTTTGTACGGAACTTGCTGCAAGAAAACATATTTTTGAAAATTAAAACAAAAAAACAAAATCAATCATTCATAGGGTGACCACAATCCGTCCAAACTGGCCAAGTGAAATACGAAGAAATGTTACAGAAGTGTAGTTTCAATAAATTTAGTGTGGCCATCATTTTGTAATCTGAATCAATAGGTTATTTGGCATTTTGAGCTAAATTGATGAAAGCCATTTAAAAAATAAATCAACCTGCATTATTGAAACCCAGTCAGATTAGCTACCTAGCCTTAAATGTGAGAAAATTAAAGAATAATTCATTAATAGAGGTTTAGCACATTGCTGCAGAACAATGCCAGCTGCGCGGGTTCAATTCCCGTACCGGCCTCCCTGAACAGGCGCCGGAATGTGGTGACTAGGGGTTTTTCACAGTAATTTCATTGAAGCGTACTTGTGACAATAAGCGATTATTATTATTATTATTATGTAGTAGTAGTAGTCAGTCTGGTATTATAATCTGTAACACAGTGGTTAGCACTGCTGCCTCACAGTGCCAGGGACCCGGGTCCCATTCCCGCATTGGGTGACTGTGTGGAGTCTGCGCACCGGTGCTCCGGTTTCCTCCCACAGTCCAAAGATGTGCAGGTCAGGTGGGGATAGGGCGGGGGACTGGGCCTAGATAGGGTATTCTTTCACAGGGTTGGTGCAGACTGAATGGGCTGAATGGCCTCCTTCTGCACTAGAAGGATTCCACGGTAAATTCCATGGTAAATTCTATGGTTAAAATGTTTATAACTTTTATAATTATAAGCACATTATTTAATTGGGGCCGGTTTAGCTCACAGGGCTAGACGGCTGGTTTATAACGCAGCAGCTTGGGTTCAAGTCCCGTACCGGCTTACCTGAACAGGCGCCGGAATGTGGTGACTAGGGGCTTTTCACAGTAACTTCATTCTTGTGACAATAAAAGATTATTTATTAATTAACACCTGATTTTAATAAGAATCCTTAAACGGCTGTGAGAAATTTAAGATGCTGTCTTGCCAGAAAGGCTAATAAAAGATAACATGAACTTGTTCGCCTTGGCTGAAAGAATAAATAGGCTTTCATTCAAGAAGGCTCGATGGGACGAATGGCCTCCTTCTGCACTGTATGTTCTATGTTCTATGTCTCAATTAGAAATTACAGACAATTATATTAGCCAAGTGTTGGTCGACGCTAACTCAAGATTAGAGACGGAGCTGAAGAGAAGCCACTGTCTTCGAATTGAGACAACTTGCAGAATTATAAACCCGGCTTTCTTACAACAATTGACTAAGGTGGGTTTTCTAAGATATAAAAAGGGGTTTCGAGAAGCCATACTGAGAGAGCGGTGTTGTTTTAACACGGTATCCATGTTCTCGGAGCTGTCACTTCATGTCCTGGTCTGAGAAGGGTGGAGAGAAGTCTGTTCAACTGTTAAAATTAAGCTTTTTCCTCTTACGATTAATTACTGTTCCTTGACACTTTGCTTTTGATTGTTCTGACCTGGTTAATGGTTAATAAACTTTTTGAATTCACTATTTAAAGTGTCGTTTTTTTTTGCCATGTTGGGAAGTTTGTAGAACCTGGTGTGGTTTACGTTTGCAAACATGTGAACCCCATAAACGGAAGGTCAAATAAATCTAAGTTAGAATCATAGAAACCCGATAGTGCAGAAGGAGGCCATTCAGCCCCTTGAGTCTGCACCAGCCCCTCAAAGGAGCACCCTAATTAGGCCCGATTCTCTACCCTATACTTGCAAACCCACCCTAAGGGACAATTTAGCATGGCCAATCCCCTCAACCTTCACATCTTTAGACTGTAAGTTGTAACAAGAAGTACAGCAGTAAGTACGATGGGAAGAGTTGACCAGAGGTACTGCCGCATATTAAACAGTGACGTTAGGTGAAAGGGACACAAGTTTAAATGGGTAGAAGTCAAATGTTGGGACTGATGTCAGGAATTTATTCTTCAGTGGAGTGGACTGCTGGTCATTTGTCAAGACAAGGGGGAAAATCCCTGAGACCCATTTCGTGAAAGAACTGTAGGTTGTGACAGAGAAGGGGCAGGGTCATAAGTCTTCCGGCTTGGCATAAGCAGAGATGAGCCAGCCTCAGACAGAATCATTCAGAGAGAGGAGCAGCATGGTGCTGCAAACTGGCGCAGCCACCTGCATAGCCCATGGATTAGAAACTGGACTGAAACAAGGACACTTGAGTTACCGTGTGGCTTGGCCGACACTTAAAATCAGTTCCTCCCTAAGGTTTCAGAGCAGACGTATCGCCAAGGCCTGTAGGCAAAATCATTCTTCTTAACAGCTCCTGCTCATTATCTGAGAGATGGTGTGCAGGGGACAGTTTCAAAGCTTGCAGAGGACACAAAACTTGGAAGTATTGTACACAGTGAAGAGGACAGTGTAGAACTTCAAAAGGACATAGACAAGTTGGTGGAGTGGGCAGATAGGTGGCAGATGAAGTTTAATGCAGAGGAATGTGGGGTGATGCATTTTGGCAGGAAGAACATGGAGAGACAATATAAAACAAGGGGTAAAATACGAAAAGGGGTGCGGGAGCAGAGGGACCTGGGTGTATCTGTGCAGAAATCATTGACAACGGCAGGACAGGTAGAGAGAGCAGCTAATAAAACATTTGGTATTCTGGACTTCATTAATAGGGACATAGAGTATTAGAGCCAGAGTATTAGAGCCAGGGGCTGAACTTACACAAGACACTAGTTAGACCTCAGCTGGAATATTGTGTACAGTTCTGGGTGCCACACTATAGGAAGGATGTGAACACATTGGAGAGAGTGCAGAAGAGGTTTACAAGGACGGTTCCAGGGATGAGAAACTTCAGTAATGAAGATAGATTGGAGAGATTGTTACTGTTCTCCTAGGAGCGAAGAAGCTAAGAGGAGATTTGATAGAGATGTTCAAAATCATGAGGGGATAGAGTAGAAATGAAATGAAATGAAAATCGCTTATGGTCACAAGTAGGCTTCAAATGAAGTTACTGTGAAAAGCCCCTAGTCGCCACATTCCGGCGCCTGTTCGGGGAGGCTGGTATGGGAATTGAACCGTGCAGCTGGCCTGCCTTGGTCTGCTTTCAAAGCCAGCGATTTAGCCTTGTGCTAAACCAGCCCCTTGGGGGTCACATCTGTGTCACCTCTCTGTTATGCAGACGTGAATGTCCTTTACAGAAAGTACTCTCTACGTTCCAGCTTTTCCGTTTTGTTTCAGATTCATAGAATCCCGACAGTAGAGAAGGAGGCCATTCAGCCCATCGAGTCTGCACCGACCCTTTGAAAGAGCACCCTACCTAAGCCCAAACCCCACCCTATCCCCATGACCCCACTTGGGGGCAATTTAGCAAGGCCAACCCACCTAACCTGCAAATCTTTCGTCTGCAGGAGGAAACCGGGAGCACCCAGAGGAAACCCACACAGATATGGAGAGAATGGGCACACTCCGACAGACAGCTGCCCGAGGTCAGAACGGAACCGGATCCGTGGCTCTGAGGTAGCAGTGCTAACTCCTGTGCCATCGTCCAACCCTAATTCCTCTCATTTACTGGTCTCATTTTTTAAACATGACCAGGAAGAAAGCGAGCCTCGATTTATTTGACCTCTCTCCCCATTCTGAATGACTTAGGTCTTTATCCCAGCTCATAAAGCATTGTGAGACACTGAGCCTTCACCCCATCTAAAAAATTCTGAAAGGGTCGGAGGCGGTACAAATGGGAGGGAGGAATCCAAAACTGGGAACTATAAATATAAGATGGTCAGTCGTAAAGCGATTCAAGAAATTCAGAAAATCTCTTTCGCCAGAGAGTGGGAATCGCCACCAGAATTTCGAGGCGAATTCTATGGATGCCTTTAACGAAAAACTAGATTAGCAGCTAGAGAGAAAGAGGTGGAGGAATATCCTGATGGGTGAGATGATGTAATGTGGGAGGAGAATTACGTGAAGCATAAATCCTGATGAGTCCAAACGACCAGCGTTTCTGCTCCCGGTAGAATCCATACAATTCAACATTAATTGTTTGAACTGGCAGAGCCTTTCCCTCTTTCTCCAGCAGAGGGAGCCAGCAGCCAGTGAGCTGTCTGGTTCTTTTGGGTGAATCCCCGGGGAAGACAGCACTGGGAAAATATTTCCAAATTAGCCTGGAAAAGGAGCACCTCATTTTCCACAGCAACTTGCCAGGACAACTCCAAGAACTCGGTGACGGCCGAATAGCACAGGGCTGAGGCTCCCAACTGGCAGCAAACCAGCAATGAAACAAAAGACAATCCCTGGGTCTCTGCGTGCCGTAGGGACGGAAAGGCAGCTCCATCTCGGGTGTGTCGCGCCAGCGGATTTCACTCGCCACCGTGGCGGGAGGAGCCACAATTCGACTTTACCAGTGCGTTAGTTGGATCAACTGGACACCCCGGTCCTGACTGCCATCTGCTGCACCCGGTCACAAATGCAGCTGGTTGGAGGAAACTGATGAAGTAGCTGGTGACGCCCCTGCAGCTGAATAGCCTGACACCATCCTGTCTTTTGTACGGGAGCTTTGCCACATGGCTCGGGTACCACTGGGCTGCCTGCCCGCCCCAACATGGGGTCAGCAACTTCAGATGAGATAGGGTTGAGAAATGAAGGGGGATACTGTGTGTGTGAGACAGAGAGAGAAAGAGAAAGAGAGAGAGAAATAAGCATGAGGAGTGTTATGTCCAAAATAATAATTTGGTGAAAGGTTCAAAAAGTGCTTCACTTTTGCCTCAGTACGCTGAGGACCCAAGTCTGATCCTGTGGAGTTTGCACATTCTCCCCGTGTCTGCGTGGTTCTCACCCCCACAACCCAAAGATGTGCAGCGTAGATGGATTGGCCACGCCAAATTGCCCCTTAATTGGAAAAAAATTCTTGGGTATTCTAAATTTTTAAAAAAGTGCTTCAACAAGAAAACAGTCGTTGTTCACCAAACGCTGACTTTGACGCACAGCAGGGTGACTATTCTAAAAACGTTGGGATGGAGAAAGGACACCTTGCCCACACTTCGAGAAGCCTTGCTAACCTCGGGGGGGCAGGGAGTGGGATCTGAGCTCCTGGTGATTAGAATTACTGGAAATCGGCAGTAGAGTTCACTCAATTCTGGTTCTCAGTTGTACGCTCCCAAAAGCCACATTAATACACCTCAGGGAACAGTGACTGCTGTGATGGCGATAAACACAATGCAAATAATAATAATCTTTATTATTTTCACAAGTAGGCTTACATTAACACTGTAATGAAGTTACTGTGAAAAGCCCCTAGTCGCCACGTTCCGGCACCAGTTTGGGTACACAGAGGGAGAATTCAGAATGTCCAATTCACCTCACGGCATGTCTTTCAGAATTTGTGGGAGGAAACCGGAGCACCGGAGGAAACCCACGCAGACACGGGGAGAACGTGCAGACTCCGCACAGACAGTGACCCAAGCCGGGAATCAAACCTGGGACCATGGCGCTGTGAAGCAACAGTGCTAACCACCGTGCTACCGTGCCGCCCAGAAATGCTAACAAAGTCCAATATTTCACACAGAAATTTTGATCTTTTGATTTCTAGTGAGTTGACCAATTGGCCCACGACATCAAGCAAGTTCATTCATTGTGTTCCACTTGACTCTCACACGTAAACCAAGCAAAATTCTAAAAAAGGGACAGGCATTCTTCTGAAAGAACTCATAAACCGTGAAAAAAAAATGATAGCATTTGGCTTTGCAACTCGACTTTCTCAGTCTATTGGAAGCTTTGCACAACCAGTGAAATTATTTTGCAGTCATCGCAAAAGGCGAATGTGGGAGACAACTTGCAACACAGCAAGATCCCGCAAACCAGAGTCAACCGCTCGCCGCAGGGTGGAGGAGCCAGAATTAAAGTCAGTAGGTTTTCCCACTCTCAATCAGTGCCGGTTGGAATGTGCACCTGTGGCAGGGGTGGGCATGAGGCACGAGCAGGATTGGGCACCACCCAGTCAGTCTCCTCAGCTCCAACAGCCTGGCAGCACCAATAATAGGTCGAGCTCACAGACGGGCACTGAGCTCTCGGTGCGCGAGCCCACACAAGGATTCATTCCCCACTGTGGGAGGGGATGGGAGAGGATGAATGCAGCAGGTAGACAACAACAACTCTACATTTATAGAGTGCCTTTAATGTAGTCCAATGTCCCGAGTCTCTTCACGGGAGTATTATCAAGCAAAAACTTGACACCGAGCCACAGAGTAGGACAGATGACCAAAAGTTTGGAGGAAATGAAATGAAATGAAAATCGCTTATTGTCACAAGTAGGCTTCAAAAGAAGTTACTGTGAAAAGCCCCTAGTCGCCACATTCCGGCGCCTGTTCGGGGAGGCTGGTACGGGAATTGAACTGTGCTGCTGGCCCGCCTTGGTCTGCTTTCAAAGCCAGCGATTTAGCCCCGTGCTAAACCAGCATCTAAGAGGAGGAGGAGGAGAGAGGTCAAGAGGAGGAGAGAGGTCGAGAGGTGGAGAGAGGTCAAGAGGAGGAGAGTCTTAAGGAGAGTTCCAGAGTTCAAGGCTTAGGTAGTTAAGGCATGCGTGCCAATGGCGGAGCGATTCAAACCGGGGGGGGGGGGGGCTGCCAATGGTGGAGCGATTCAAACCGGGGGGGGGGCGTGCCAATGGCGGAGTGATTCAAACTGGGGGGGGGGGAATGGGGGGGGGGGGGGGGGGGGCCTGCCAATGGCGGAGGGATTCAAACTGGGGGGGGGGCGATGGGGCCTGCCAATGGCGGAGCGATTCAAACCGGGGAGGGGGGGCTGCAAGAGGCCAGAATTCAAGGATTGTAGAGGTCTTGGAAAGTCGTTGGGTTGGAGAAGTTCACAAGGGTAGGGAGGGAGAAAGTCGAGATAGAGACAGGATTGGAATAGTCCTAGGTGGAGGTAATAAAATCATGGATGAGGCTGTTAGCAGCCTCATGGGGTCAGGAACTCACTGGCAGGCCAATGGGAGGGGTGGGTTGAGGGGGAACCAGTGGGCAGGAAACAGAGTTGGTGACAGCGGCTTTAGTTTTCCAATATTTAATAGAAGGAAATTGCTGCTTATGCAATATGGAATTGCAGACAGATGTGACAGATCAGAGAGAGTGGAAGGGTCGGGGAAGGCCATGGTGATTCAGTACATTGGCCAACGTAACTATTAGCAATCAATCTAAACTTACCAAATTGACTAAGGCAGGTGGGGCAAACATGGAACCAGCCTGGAATTAAACAGAGAAAGATCGTCCCATCAGGAAATTGATAAAACAATTAAAAATTCCAACGTTTGATCCTTGTAATCGTTTGACGAGAGGTTGAAACTTACCGGGTTAGCAAAGGCAGGCGGAGGAAACATGGAACCCGCCTGGAATTAAACAGAGAAAGATCATCCCATCAGGAAATTGACAAAACAGTTAAAAATTCCAATGTTTGATCTGTGTAATTGTTTGAAACTTACCGGGTTAGCAAAGGCAGGTGGGGCAGACATGGAACCCGCCTGGAATTAAACAGAGAGAGATCGTCCCATCAGGAAATTGACAAAACAGTTACAAATTCCAATGTTTGATGTGTGTAATTGTTTGAAACTTACCGGGTTAGCATAGGCAGGTGGGGCAGACATGGAACCCGCCTGGAACTGAAGAGAGCGTTAATGAAACTTTAAGTGAGAAGAAAGATTAAGATGGGGATTGACCAGTGTAACTATAACAAGTTATATTTGTGTCGGACCCTTAATATCACAAAACAGCTCCTACGACACTAAAGCACATCAAAAGACGTTATGTCAGATGAACAAAATCTTGGTCAAACCGATTGGTTTTAAAGAGCCTCTTAAATGAGTAAAATTAGGTCAAGTAATGGAGAGTTGTAGGGAAGGAATTCCAGATTGGTCTCTGGTTGGAGAAGGTTAAGTTTGAGTTGAGGGGGTCAGAGATGCAGTGGGGGTTGTTCATGACGCTGCTTAAGGAATTGTTCGTCTCGGCGGAGGTTGATAAAAGGGGAAATACTGTACAAACTGTGGGCTGTGATTGTATGGAGTGTGTATTTTATATGTTGCTGTTTTTACACATGTTTGGAATGAAGTACATTCTTTTTTAAATTCTTCCACTGAATGTGGGCATTGGTGGCTGGGCCAGTGTGTTTTGCCCATCCCTAACTGCCCTCAAGAAGATGGTGGAGCAACTAAAATTGGAGATGTTCCAGAGGCCAAGATAAGAGAGTATTGTGGGGCTGGAAGAGCTACAGAGACGTGGAGGGGAGAAGCCATGGGAATTTAATAACCAAAATGTTGGTTGTCTGGGAGCCAATGGAGGTCAGCGAGCACAGGGCTGATAGGTGAAAGTTCACCTGGTGCAAGTTCAGGCACGGGCAGCAGGCTTTTGGATGACCTCAGGTTTACGGAGAGTAGAATGCGGGAGCGCTGCCAGGAGAGGGTTGGAATCGTCACGTCGAAAGGTCACAAAAGCAGAGACGAAGATTTCAGCAGCAGATAGAAACTAGGAGCAGGAGTAGGCCATTCGGCCCTTTGATCCTGCTCCCCCATTCAATACCATCATGGCTGATCTTCTAACAATGCTATGTTTCCGTCTTCTCCCCAGACCCCTTGATGTTATTAAAAGCTAAAGACAAATCTATTTCTTTCTTGAATACATTCAGTGGCTTGACCTCCACAACCTCCTGTAGTCGAGAATTTCACAGGGTCACTAACCTTAGAGTTAAGATATTTTTCCTCATCTCAGTCCTAAATGGTTTACCCCGTATCCTGAGACTGTGACCCCTGGTTCTAGATTCACCAACCCAGGGAAAAGCCCTGGTTCTTGATTCCGCAGCCCAGGGGGAACCCCTGGTTCTAGATTCACCAGCCCAGGAGAAACCCCTGGTTCTAGATTCACCAGCCCAGGGAGAAACCCCTGGTTCTTGATTCCCCAGCCCAGGGAAAACCCCTGGTTCTAGATTCACCAGCCCAGGGGGAACCCCTGGTTCTAGATTCACCAGCCCAGAGGGAACCCCTGGTTTTAGATTCACCAGCCCAGAGGGAAACCCCTGGTTCTAGATTCACCAGCCCAGCGAGAAACCCCTGGTTCTTGATTCCCCAGCCCAGGGAAAACCCCTAGTTCTTGATTCCCCAGCCCAGGGGAAACCCCTGGTTCTAGATTCCCCAGCCCAGGGAGAAATCCCTGGTTCTAGATTCCCCAGCCCAGGGAGAAATCCCTGGTTCTAGATTCCCCAGCCCAGGGAGAAACCCCTGGTTCTAGATTCCCCAGCCCAGGGAGAAACCCCTGGTTCTAGATTCCCCAGCCCAGGGAGAAACCCCTGGTTCTAGATTCCCCAGCCCAGGGAGAAACCCCTGGTTCTAGGTTCACCAGCCCAGGGAAAACATCCTCCCCGAATCTAGTCTGCCCAGCCCTGTTAGAATTTTATACGTTTCAATCAGATCTCCTCACATCCTTCCAAACTCTATTGAATACAGGCCCAGTCAAACCAATCTCTCCTCCTGGATAAGCTAAGACAAGGGTGAAGTAATGGAGGTGGAAATAGGCGGCCTGAGTGATGGAGGTCAGAAGTTCATCTCAGGGTCCGAGGTTCCGAATAGACTGGCTTAATCTGGACAGTTGCCTGGAAGAGAGATGGAGTCGGTGCCTCGGCAACAGGGAATCTGGAGCTTAGCAAAAAGGGCAGAACTTACCGGATTGGCTGGGGGAGGTGGGCCAAACATGGAACCGGCCTGGAAGTGAAGAGAGAGGTTAATACAAAAATATTGGGTCACCTTAAATAGTAACTGAAGCTACTGACAGCAAAGGAACATTCTCAGAAAGCAGACAGAAGGGGCAGCACAAAGTGCCAAAGATTCACTGAATGATGGATACCAGAATTAAGAGATTATAACTGGTAACAACGTATGTTTTTGTAAAAAAAAAAAAAGTATTTTTACAATGAGAATTGTAGCATGGTGGAAATGCTACTGGATTAGTAATCCAGACACTCGGCCTAATGCTCCAGAGACAGGAGTTCAAATACCGCAACTGGGAAAGATTGACGATCTAATGGTGTCGCCTGATTAGGGATGCAACGAGCGAGAGCCCTCAATGATCCAGCTTTGCATGTTTAAGTGTGCAGTTTTTAAAAAAAATTTAGAGTACCCAATTCCTTTTCTTTTCCTATTAAGGGGCATTTTAGCGCGGCCAATCCACCTACCCTGCACATCTTTGGGTTGTGGGGGTGAGACCCACACAAACACTGTGAAAATGTGCAAACTCCACACGGACAGTGACCCAGATCTGGGATCGAACCCGGGTCCTCAGTGGCGTGAGGCAGCAGTGCTAACCACTGTGCCGCCATGCCGCCCTTAAGTGTGCAATTAAGCTCACTTGAATATGTTTGTGCCGGAGTTACCCAAGGCGCGGGACCTAACACCGCGAGCGGCGCCTTTTAGCACTGGCTTGCACAAACATTGATCAGGCGTACTGGCACTTGATCACTTGATGGGGGGGGGGGGGGGGGGGGGGGGGGGGGGGGTGCTCTCAGGCAATCGGGGGCGCCGGGTGGTTGGGGTTTGGGCAGGGACACAGCTAGGGTTCCAGGTTGGCAGTGCCAAAGTGCCCACGTGGTATCTTGCCCGTGCCAGGATCAGGCCCAGGGGTGCCAGGCCCGTATGAGGTGGGGTGCAGGGGCTCAAGGGCCCCTAATTGTTAAGATAGTGTGTGGGGGTTCCGGGGGTCACAGTGAGGAGTCCAGAGATCGGGGGGCCATTTTTAAATGGCGTTCCTCGCTAAGGCCCAAAAATGAAGCAGCGACCCGTTTAATAGCGGGGTCGTTCGCAGTGCTGTAATTTCCAGGAAACATCCCGCTAGACAGGCCCAAACAGGATTCTCGTACATTTACATTAAATAATGCCCTAAATTCAATTAGTAAATAAATCTGGGATGAAATGTTAATCTCATTAATAATGATCCTGAAAGAAAAGACTGAGTTATTGAATTGCGCCGCCCGCCTCAGAGAATGGCGAGGTCCGATGCGACTCAATGGGCGCCGGGGCTGCCCGAATTCTCCGGCCCACGATGGGCCGAAGTCCCACCCGTCTGGTGCCGGTCCCGCCGGCGTAAATTAGAGTAGGTCCCTTACCGGCGGGACCTGGCGGCGCGGGCGGGCTCCGGGGGTCGGGTGGGGGGGATCTGGCCCCGGGAGGTGCCCCCACGGTGGCCTGGCCCGCGGTCGGGGCCCATGATCCGCGGGCGGACCCGTGCCGTGAGGGCACTCTATTGTTCCGCACCGGAGGCCGTGGTCTTCCGCCATTCCCGGTGCAGAAGCGAATCCCTCTGCGCACGCGCGGGGGTGACGCCTGCACGCGCTGGCGCTCCCGCGCATGCGCCGACTCGTGCCGGCCGGCGGAGGCCCTTCGGCGCCGGTTGGCGTGGCGCCAAGCCCCTTTCCCGCCAGCCACCGAGGCGCAAACCATTCTGGGGTGGGCATAGCCCCTGAAGGTGCGGAGGATTCCACACCTTTGGGGCGGCCCAACGCCGGAGTGGTTCACGCCACTCCGGCCTGCCGGGACCCCCCGCCCCGCCGCGTAGGGGAGAATCCCGCCCCTGATGCTGAGACCACAGCCAGATCAGACATAATCTTACTGAATAGCTGAGCAGGGTCGAAGAGCCGAATGGCCGACTCCTCCTACATACTTGAATGGCTGGAAACACAAATCTGGTTCACTACTGTTAGCTCAGTGAGCTAGACAGCTGGTTTGTGATGCAGGACAACGCCAGCAGCGCGGGTTCAATTCCCGTACCAGCCTCCCCGAACAGGCGATGGAATGTGGCGACTTGGGGCTTGTCACAGTAAATTCATACTTGTGACAATAAAAGATTATTATTATTACTTTGCTTCAGGAAGAGAAAATCTGCTGTCCTGTGACCCCCAAATTAAGGTCTAGTGTTCGGCTGCCCCTCTGCCCCTGATCAGAGTGGTTTGCTCGACTATTTCAATTCGGGATGGGTAAGAAATGCTGACTTTGCCAGAAACACTCACAATCCAAGTACAATTTTTAAAAAAACACAGGGGGAAAACATAGGAGATGGAGGGAGAGTCTAAGAGATTTTCAGAAATGACGTGGGTTTTCAGAGGGAAAAACAGGGAGATTGTCCACTCAGGAGACTATGTTCTCCCGCCGGAACTGATTTCTCCCCATTCTCCCTGTGTGTGCGCGTGGGTTTCCTCCGGGTGCTCCGGTTTCCTCCCACAGTCCAAAGACGTGCAGGTTAGGTGGATTGGCCGTGATAAACTGCCCTTAGTGATCCAAAAAGGTTAGGTGGGGTTACTGGGTTCCGGGGATAGGGTGGAAGTGAGGGCTTAATGTGGGTCGGTGCAGACTCGATGGGCCGAATGGCCTCCTTCTGCACTGCATGTTCTACGCTCTATGATATGCACTCCCAAGCAATTCAGTATCCCGCGCCAGGCAAATTTATGCATGGCGAGGAATCGAAGGGATTCCCGAGGGATTGCCGCTATTTTCAGTGAGCGGCACAATTGTGCGGTCCCACGGCTGGCCACCTCCCACCCCCACACAGATCTTCCTTAAACACTAAGTGCTGTAACCACAATGTTTACAAACATCAACCACTTAAAAGAGGGTTAAGTGCTGTCAATTTCCAGCTCAGCACTTCGAAACCACTCAAGCGTGAAGGGGGTGTAATTGGAATGCATTTAACCCTCTTAAATGGGCCTTACCAGCAACACCCACAGTGACTTATTTTTAAAATGGCCACTTGACGGGTGAGAGAATCAAGAATTGTGAAACATGTAGGAGGAAGGGTGTTCTTGCTGTGGAGGGATTGCAGTGAAGGTTTACCAGGCTGATCCCTGGGATGGCAAGACTGACATCTGAGGAGAGACTAAGTTTGGATTATATTCACTGGAGTTTAGAAGAGTGAAGAGGGGATCTCAAAGAAACGTGTACATTCTAACAGGATTAGACAGGGTAGATTCAGAAAGAATGTTCCCGATGGTGGGGGAGTCCAGGACTTTCATAATAATCTTTATTATTGTCACAAGTAGACTTACATTAACACTGCAATGAAGTTACTGTGAAAAGCCCCAACGGTCTTCGTTTGAGGATAAGGGGTAAACCTTTTAGGACTGAGGTGAGGAGAAATTTCTTCACCCAGAGAATCTGTGGAATTCGCTACCACAGAGAGTAGTTGTGGTGAAAACATTGCGTAATTTCAAGAAGGAATTAGATACAGCTCTTGGGGCTAAAGGGATATGGGAGGCAAGGTATTGAACTGATCAGCCATGATTGTAATGAATGGCGCACCAGGTTCGAAGGGCTGAATGGCCTCCTCCTGCTTCTTTTTTCTATATATATGTATGTACCCTTGGCTGCTTTTGTCAGAGAAGAGGAAGGAACTGGGGAAGGAAAAAATAAATCACCCAGACCCTACTCCTTAGAAAATGATTATTGAGGCAATAACACAAGAAGGTAATGGACTCCCCGCGTTGTCTCCAGGCTATGGTTCTAACTGTAGCCAATGTTCCATTGTCCTCTGACTCAGAATAGCACAAGGGTCAACAAGAGTCAACAACACCATGTAGAATGCTCCTTTTCAAAAGTGGATTTGGGTCAAAGTTGAAGCAGAATTTGTGATGCCACAATGCAAAGACATTCCAGGGACTACTACAGTACAAGAAACAACAACAGATGGAAACTTACTGGGCAGGCGTTCCCAGGGGCTGGAAAACCAGGAAAGCCGGGATTGAACTGGAATTCAAACAAAGATGCTCCTTTTACAATCACGCAGCACAAAAAATTCAAGTTGGGTCAGGAGATTGTCAATAAGTTTCATAACAGGTGAGGTTTGCGCCTTTCTTTGTGCGACGAGGACCACGCACAAGGGGCTGTGACGGGGCACAGCCTTGACTGCGGGACTGTGCAGCAGGGGGAACTGGTTAAATATGGAGGTGGAACATTTGAGAATATTTCACTTCTGTCTAACCGTCCCCAATGAATGTCCCTTAGAGAAAGCTTACGGGAAATCCCCACCCAGCCTGAGCTGATATCCCACTACCTCCGTCATACACTGACTGGGTGTACAATTACGACCTACACACCACCCCCACCCACAGTGGATCATGTTACCCTGGAGGGGGGGGCGGGGAACACTGGCTAGATGCGAGATGGTGTATCAATTGCAGTAAGTGCTCCCTGTGTTGTAGGGAGAGATACAACAACAACTTATATTTATCCGGCTCCTCTAACGTAATGAACTATCTCAAGGCTCTTCACAGGAGCCTTCTAAAAGCACGACGCCGAGACTCAGGAGGCGAGATTAGGTTAGATGACCAAAAACCTAGTTAAAGAAGTAGGTTTTAAAGCGTGTTTTAAAAGAGCGAAGCGAGGCGATGAGGTAGAGAGGTTTAGGGGGAGAATTGTAGAGCTTGGGGGCAAAGGCAGCCGAAGCTTCAGTCACCATTGGTGGAGGAAGTGTAATTGGGAATGCACAAGAAGCGGGGATTAGATGGAGGCAGAGGATCACAAAGCGTTGTGGGGCTGGAGGGGATTACCGAGAAAGGGAGGGGTGAACAATAGAGGTGGATTGCAGAGTCAAGGTGCTGCTTAACAGGGAGACCGAGTAGGTGGTGGGTGATCACAGGGGTGAGAAGAGAATGGGACGGTGGGAGGGGAAAAGAGAAAAGAGGGGCAGGGGAAGCACAGCAGATATATCAACATTTGGAAACTGAGAGATGAGTTACCTTTTTGGCTGGAGAAGTTGCAGAGCTGAAAGCTAAGGAGATTGACAGCTACCCTGCAGGCTCCTGTTTTGAAGATTGTCCTTTAACCTCATTTTACTCCCATGATTGATTATCCGATGGATAACTTTCTTTCTGTTGGCACTTAGAAATCAAAACAATGAGCAAAGTCTCAGCGTCTTCTCATCAAAGCAGGTGGCGGAGGGAAGTCTTGAAGCGACCAATAGATATTTTCAAAATGATCAATAAGGGGGAAGATGGATAAATTGCCATGGGGCGGCACAGTGGTTAGCTCTGCTGCCTCACAGCACCAGAGACCCGGGTTCAATTCCGGCCTCAGATGACTGTGTGGCGTTTGTACTTTCTCCCAGTGTCTGCGTGGGTTTCCTCCGGGTGCTCCGGTTTCCTCCCATAGTCCAAAGAAGTGTAGATTAGGTGGATTGACCACACTAAATTGCCCCTTAGTGGCCAAAGAGTTGTAGGTTTGGTGTGGTTGCGGGGATGGGGTGCAGGAATGGGCTTGGGCGGGTCTCTTTCGGAGGGTCGGTGCAGACCCGATGGGTCGGATAGCCTCCTGCGGAACTGTCGAAATTCTATAAGGTTGAATGATTGAATTGCGGAGCAGACTCAATGGGCCGAGTGGCCTAATTCTGCTCCCATGTCTTATGGTCCCGACAGCTACTGGAAATAGTCCCTTCCGCAGATAATTCTTCGACTATTTCATGTGGATGAAGTTATTGAGAAGGACATTGAAACAAACAGTAAAAACATAGGGGTTAAAGAGATAACTACGGTGATCCCATCAAACTCACGTTATTTGCATTTCCTGCTGGGGCCGCAGGTTGAATCTGGAATTGAAACAGAATTAGGTGTCAAGACAGCGAATAAACGTTTCCACTGGTAACAGCTGCTGACTCTCATCCCCACAGATATCACTATTGTCACAGCCGCTGTCTCACTGTAGGCAAATAAGTCAATATCCAGTCATTGTATGGGACTTTACACCAATACGCAGGAGGTACATGCTGGCCATTTTCCAGCCATGAGACATTAAAAAGTCTGTTGTCTTGACTGCTGTTGGGAGGATACAATATTGTACCACTAGGGAGCAGTGACACATACAAAGTTAGTCAAATTCAACATTATCATAGAATCATAGAATTTACAGTGCAGAAGGAGGCCATTCGGCCCATCGGGTCTGCACCGGCTCTTGGAAAGAGCACCCTACCCAAGGCCAACACCTTCCCCCTATCCCCATAACCCAGTAACCCCACCCAACACGAAGGGCAATTTTGGACACTAAGGGCAATTTATCATGGCCAATCCACCTCACCCACACATCTTTGGACTGTGGGAGGAAACCGGAGCACCCGGAGGAAACCCACGCACACACTGGGAGGATGTGCAGACTCCAGACAGACAGTAGGTGCAGCTGGGTCAGGGTCTTAAACAAGTTTATCCTCACTTTACAACTTTTTAATTCTATACTTTAGAAATAAATCCTAACACTTTATTATTATAGTCACTTGCTTTGCTGACCTGCAAAGTTTCATGTACGGATTTGTTAACCTGCATCCCAAGATCTCTTTGCTCTGTGGCTTCATTCAGTTTGATTTTCTAGATTATGTTTGTGTTTTTTCTGTGAAAAGATCTATCCGCGTTAAAGCTCATTTGCTGCTTCACCCTGCAGTTTGCAGCTTCTCGACGGAATGGTCTGATCCCCCAGTTTCTCCGCAATGCTGTTTGCTGGCGCTTCCCGCCGCCTATCGATGGGATTTTCCATTGTAACCACCCCACACCGCCGGGAAATCCATGGGTGAGGGTGCCCTGCCGGTAGGAAAAGTGAATTCCTGCCTCCTTGTATTATGCTGCGCCCTTCCTCAGTGTTACTTCCATCTCAGTTTGTCGTCATCTGCTAATTATGTCCCAAAGTACTTCACAGCCAATGAGCTCCTTTGAAACATAACTACCGTTGCGTAGGAAAACCCATCAGCTATTTTAGTGTATGGGGAGATCCCACAGACCGTTACCAGATACATAATAACTTCATTAATTTCTGATGACAACAATTGAGGACGAATACCGGTCTGGACACGGGTCCTGATTTGCCCCAGAGAGTGCCATGGGATCTTTATTAAACCAGCCGAACAGAGAGGTGGTTCTCAACGCAAGACTGTGGCCCCTCTTCAAACTCGGACAAGTCCCAGAGTGCACGGATTGCACTCACAGCCTCATTACGCAAGAGGACACAGTCCTATCAACTGAGCCAAGAGGACCATATAGAAATGGCCCTTCATTCTCTCCCTGACCCAGGATTGTAGGGGGGGGGGGGGGGGGGGAGATACTGAGCATAACTTTTTTTAATATAAATTTAGAGCACCCAATTCATTTTTTCCAATGAAGGGACAATTTAGCGTGGCCAATCCACCTACCCTGCATAACTTTTGGGTTGTGGGGGCGAAACTCCACACGAACAGTGGCCCAGAGCTGGGATCGAACCTGGGACCTCAGCACCGTGAGGCAGCAATGCTAACCACTGTGCCACCGTGCTGCCTGAGGATAATTTTTAACACCGCAGATTGAACCAGAGACTTACCCAGTCTGTGTGGCTCAGTCCACATTGCTGTTGGCTTACTCCGCCTTGTGCCCACCGCGTAGGCTGGACACTCAGTGGCATCGCGAAAGAGAACCCTTTTACAAAATGTCCACTCCACTCATGGCTGCCTGCCCATTGGGAATAAACTGCTCACACCAGTATCTTATTTCCCAGTTTTTACTGTATTTTTCCGTGGGCGGCACGGTAGCACAGTGTTTAGCACTGTTGCTTCAGAGTTCCAGGGTTCCAGGTTCGATTCCCCGCTGGGTCACTGTCTGTGCGGAGTCTGCACATCCTCCCAGTGTGTGCGTGGGTTTCCTGTGGGTGCTCCGGCTTCCTCCCACAGTCCAAAGATGTGCAGGTTAGGTGGATTGGCCATGATAAATTGCCCTTAGTGTCCAAAAAGATTTGGTGGGGTTACTGGGAGGTGTGGGCTTAAGTCCGGTTTTCTTTCCAAGAGCTGGTGCAGACTCAATGGGTCAAATGGCCTCCTTCTGCACAGTAAATTCTATGATTCTAGGTGACTCAACACATTCAGGGGAACTGTTCAAATCAGATTTGGGGTGGTTTATACTAAACCCACAGAGACATCTTGTACACTACCACTTACTAAAGGTACACTCCCCGCACCAAGATCGAATATACGGTGTGTTACTTACATTGCTGTTTATGAAACTGAGGGAGACGACCTCGACTTGACCCTCGATAGTAATGGTGTCCACTCTGGAGAATGGGATCCGGTGCTTGAACTCCAGAAAGTGTTTATCGTTCACTGCCACCTTGACAATAACACAGCACACTTAAAGATAACTGGCAACACCCCAAGTTCGTGATTTATGATAAATCACGGAACGGCAGATTCAATCCTGGACTGTTCCATGGTGTTTAAAAGGGCGGAAATGTGTTTGGTTTTGGTTGGTTTTAAATTTTCAACTTACAGGTTTTTGTAGTTTTGAAACAAATTACCTTGTAGCAATCCGACTGGACAAGAATGAGAAGCTGGAAAGTTTCTCCCCTCTGGATTGGCATCTCATGTTTCCTCTCTTCAGAGCACCAGCTCCGGTTCTCAAAGGAGTTACAAACAACGTAATTTGCACTCTCATAGCGTGGGTTGAAGTGAAAGGCGACATCGCAATGATGTGCCATTTGGCCGCAATGAAGATTCACGTGAAATCTGAGGATAAAGAGCAGAGCAGTATGGGAACAAAATCACCACGCGTCTCAACAGCCAAAATAGAAACAACCTAGGAACAACAGTAGCCCTTCTCGGAGATACCGGGGGCTCCATTCAACCTGGTTGGTGAAAAGACACACATTCAACCAGTTTCAATCAAGGGAATTGGTTCAGAGGAGTTAAAATGTCCAACAAACTTGGAACCGGTCTAATGCACAAGGTTGAAATGAGCCCATCACCAAAGCAATGTGGATTACTATCGCTGTTGACTGATGCTGGGTTACGGTTTCAGTAGCAGTCCCCAAATCACCAGGTTTTGGTTTACTGGTCTAGATCAGGAAGTGTCTGACCCAAGCTTCCACACCAGTGCGGTAGACGTGTAGTGATCTCTATATGTGCATGTACACAAGGGGTTAATGTGTAACCAGTAACACCACATGATCACTAGAGGGCCGGACCAACAGGGGTATAAAAGGCAACCACATTGGGTCTCTCGCTCGCTCTTGGGTGCACTGTGACCAGGGCAATAGCAGACTAGTTCAGGTGGCTAATGGAGTTACGTATAGTTACTTGTTAACCTTATCATTAGTATCAAAGTTAAAGTAAAGAACTCATGCAATTATTGTTATAGTTACTCAATTAGGGCAGTACGGTAGCATTGTGGATAGCACAATTGCTTCACAGCTCCAGGGTCCCAGGTTCGATTCCGGCTTGGGTCACTGTCTGTGCGGAGTCTGCACATCCTCCCAGTGTGTGCATGGGTTTCCTCCGGGTGCTCCGATTTCCTCCCACAGTCCAAAGATGTGCAGGTTAGGTGGATTGGCCATGATAAATTGCCCTTAGTATCTAAAATTGCCCTTAGTGTTGGGTGGGGTTACTGGGTTATGGGGATAGGGTGGAGGTGTTGACCTTGGGTAGGGTGCTCTTTCCAAGAGCCGGTGCAGACTCGATGGGCCTGAACGAGTCTGCACTGTAAATTCTATGATAATAAACCTTTTGTTACTACTGGACGAGTTTGAGTCTTCTTCATCGAGATTCAGAAGACCTCATCACTAACCAAGGTTTGAGTAGCACATGTTACCTACCACACAGGTAACAAAACAAGAGGTAGTGCTGCAATGCTGCATGCCCCATCAAATGCGAGAAGTTGAGGTATTCTAATCTAGAAAGCCAACTGGGGAAGGATAAAACTGGAGCCAATCTTTACATGCTTTTATATGTATTTACAAAATTACACGTTACAAGCATAAACCTCCTAACTCAAAAACCACCCTATTTCTAGGGGCTCAAATGAATCCCCAGTTAATGCCCACCAACTGCATACTTTAAAACACGGTTAATATTCAATTAACAACGTTTGCAATTGTGCGTGAATATTGTCCCAGGGTGCTAATGGTGTGAAATTCATTGGTTTCTATTCGGAGTCCAATAAATAACATTAAGGCCGCGATCTTCTATCCCCTGTGGCCGGACGTGCCGCAGGGGATACAGCGGGCCAGCCAAAGTCCATTGACCTTTGGCAGGACTGGAAAATCACAGCAGCGGGAAAGGCCGGCAGGATGGAGACAAGGAGAGCTCTCAGTGGTCAGCCGTTTATAGTCCAACTAACCTCGAGTTGTATTTTCATTTGGAGTCCAGCAATGGCTGGTGGGAGGGAAAGCAAGGTACATCCAAGCAAGACGGAAAAGGTCATTCTAATCTAATTTAATTTAATCCAAACTCTCCAGGTGGAAAACATGTGGGATCGTGTGGAATATCACGATTGACTTCAACGAATGGTGCTGCACCCAATCCTTTCAGTTTCGTAATGGATGGGGTTGGTTAAAATAACTCCAACTATACAATGGTGAGCAATTTGTGGGCAGCCCGGTAGCATTGTGGATAGCACAATTGCTTCACAGCTCCAGGGTCCCAGGTTCGATTCCGGCTTGGGTCACTGTCTGTGCGGAGTCTGCACATCCTTCCAGTGTGTGCGTGGCTTTCCTCCGGGTGCTCCGGTTTCCTCCCACAGTCCAAAGATATGCAGGTTAGGTGGATTGGCCATGCTAAATTGCCCTTAGTGTCCAAAATTGCCCTTAGTGTTGGGTGGGGTTACTGGGTTATGGGGATCGGGTGGAGGTGTTGACCTTGGGTAGGGTGCTCTTTCCAAGAGCCGGTGCAGTCTCGATGGGCTGAATGGCCTCCTTCTGCACTGTAAATTCTATGTTAATTAACTGGAAGAATATTGGGGACTTGGTGTTGGCTCCTGGTGACTCTGCTCTCTACTGGAAGTTTTAAGATTTTTATTCACAAGTTTTCAAAGCTGGATAGATAATACAAGCGCATCCAGGATTTTCTGACACATTCTTGGTGGAATACCTGTTAGTGTGAGGAGGTACACGTCCTTTAATCATGATCATCTTCCCATCCTGCAAGCCCCCGGGGATGGGACCAGTGTAAGGGATCGACTGAAACACAAAACAGGATTATGGTCAGGCAGGATGGAGACAAGGAGAGTTTTCCGTGGTCATTAAAGTCCAGCTATCTCCGAGGAAGAATCCAGTCCTGGACTTTAGAGTGAGCTTTACCTGAAGAGAGAGGGTTTGAGAAGGAGATATTCATTCTACCCTATCCTCATAATGGTTCAGCTCACAGAGTTTTGGAGGGGGTGTGGTTGACAGGGCCAATGCTGAGGGGCTCCCTCCTCTTGCTGGAATGTCGAGAACATGGAGGCCACAGTCTCAGGACAAGGGGGTCGGCCATTTATGACTGAGGTGAGGAGAAATTTCTTCACATCCAGAGGGCAATGGAATCGTTGGAATTCTCTAACCCAGGAAACTGTGAAAGTTCAGTTGCCGCATACGGAGAGGATTCAGACTGAGGATACGCAAAGCGGAGTTCAGGAAGATCTTACCAAGGTGGGGAGAGAGAGAATCCCAGAGAATTCCGGCCAGTTAACACTCAGCACCAGCTAAATAGACAGAGGAGACTAAAATCCTTATTTCCTTTCAATAAGGAAGCTGGCTGTAGTAAAGAATAATTATATATATATATATATATTTAGACACATTTTACAGATAGATAAGCATGTAGGAAATGAGTATCAATCTTTCTGTTTTCTTCTTGCGAATGCTTTCAGATCCATTGAATGTTAGATTCTTTCCTTGTATACAGAGAGCGTTGGTGGTTAGTGTTAATTTCAGTGCGAGTATATGATGGGGAAATAATCCAGCAGCCTGTCTTTTACCTTCAGCAAGTTTATACTACACACAGCTCAGCAGAGATACAAACTCCTTATGGTTCCCCCACCCCAACTATTCCAGCTGTGTCGTTCATACTCTTTTGAAGGTTGTGATAATAACCATCGCCTGTCTTTAATAAGACCATTAGCTTAACATTGTAATTGCCAAAAAGCGTGCACTTGCTGATACATTAACAGTTAGTATTCAGTCACCAAGATCTGGCTGTACTTGAACACAGAAATGCTTCACTTGTCATTTAATCATATTTCCAGGGGTTTAATGCCTGTTCACATTAGTTAACACCAACAATGGGGTCTTTCAGCGAGTGCTCTACGGGCTGTTCCCAGGGCCACACACCAAGACAAACTGCTACTGCAGGGCCATCAACTCGGTAAAAGATGCTCTTTAATTTGCCTAAAACTGGCTGGTCCTCTGGTGCAAGTAGCTGTCCATGACGGTGTGTTGCAGTCTGACACTATCCAAGGATCATGTCTAGAGCGGAGTGATGTACTGGAGCTTGGGACAACTGCTACAAGTGCTCACTGGGGAATGTCCACCGACTAAAGCCCTCTTGCTCTGGTTTATTATGGGGCTGAAAGCCATGATAAACCCCTCGGGCTGCATGCACCAGAGAATATTTGCCCGAAAATGTTAGCCAGCACACACTTGAAATCACAACAGGCATTTTTGCAAGGTGCCTCGCAGGGTTGTTGGGCAAGGCAAGGGAACGAGGGGAAGAGGAGATTGAAGCTGTCGCAGAGGCTGTTTTGGTTTTATTTGTTGGCGGGACATGAATGTCGCATTTATTATTGCCGCAACTCGAATTACCCTCGAGAAGGTGGGACTGAAACACTTCCTTGAACTGCTGCAGTATGATATTCTCAGGGAAAACGATACGATAATCAAATCACAGAATGATACAATATAGAAGGCCATTCAGCCCATCATATCTACTCTGGTAGGACTATCCAATTAGTCCCATTTCCCTGCTCTTTATCCAGAGCCCCAAACATTTTGTTGATGTTTTTGTTTTGGGTGGGGGGGGGAAGAGATGATTGGTCAGGATATGACGTGGCTCCTGATGAAGAGAAACACCCGAAATTTTATCATCGGTAGTTTAATTCACCTCCTCTTCAGGCACTGGCTGGCGAGATGCAGATGCCCACCATTTCCCATTTTTGCACATTTTTACCCATGAAATTATTTTCTCTTTATATATCTACATTTTTTTTCTGAAAACATATAAAAGAGAATGAAATTAGTATCTAGCACATTGTGATTTAATGCCGACACAGAATCATAGCTACTGCAGTAAACTACCTCCCCACCGACGCACAGTGGCAGCCGTGTGCACCATCTATAAGATGCACTGCAGGGACTCGCCAAGGTTCCTTGGGTAGAACCTTCCAACCCCACAACCGCTGCCATCTAGAAGGACAAGGGCAGCAGATACCTAGGAATTCCACCTCCTGCAAGCTCCCCTCTAAATCCTGGAACATCCTCCCTAACAGCACTGTGGGCGTACCTACACCACGTGGACTGCAGTGGTTCACGAAGGTAGCTCACCCACCACCACCTTCCCAAGGGCAATTAGGGATGGGCAATAAATGCTGACCTGCGGGTGGAGGCGGCTTCGTGCAGGGGCACTAGTTTTGTAGCCCTGGTCACGGCTCCCCTACCGCTGTCGCCGGCCATGTACTCCACCAGCCCGGTAGTGGGGGCGGCCCTGCGGATATGGGGCCAGTGGAGGAGGCGTGGGGGGGGGGGGGTGCGTCTGTTTGGGCTCCAATATGTGACAACCATCGATTCGCCCCCGGGAACATGGATGGAGGGTTTCGAACATGGCGGCGGACGGGGGTAGGCGATATGTTCCTGGAGAGGAGCTTTGCGAGTTTGAGGGGCTTGGAGGAGAAATTTGGGCTGGTAAGGGGAAATGACTTTCGGTACTTACAGATGCGGGACTTTGTACGCAGACAGGTCCCATCCTTCCCACGCCTCCCACCAATAGGGATCCAGGACAGAATAGTCTCTAGAGGAGGAGGAGGAGAGGGTAGAGTCTCGGATATCTACAAGGTGCTCATGAAGGGGGAAGAGTCCCAGACGGAGGAACTGAAACTCAAATGGGAGGAGGAACTTGGCGGGGAGATGGAGGACGGGCTGTGGGCGGAAGCCCTGAGTACGGTAAATTCAACCGCAACACGTGCCAGGCTCGGCCTGATTCAATTTAAGGTCGTTCACCGGGCCCACATGACGGTAGCTCGGATGAGCAAATTGTTTGGGGAGAGGACAAGTGCGCTAGATGCGCGGGAGGACCAGCGAACCATGTTCACATGTTTTGGGCATGCCCTAAGCTTAGGGGGTACTGGGAGGGATTTGCGGGGGTCATGTCCCGGGTGCTGAAAACAAGGGTGGTGATGAGTTCAGAGGTGGCAATTTTCGGGGTTTCGGAAGACCCGGGAGTCCAGGGGGAGAAAGAGGCAGCTGTTCTGGCCTTTGCTTCCCTAATAGCCCGGCGGCGAATACTGCTGGCATGGAGGGGCTCAAAACCCCCGAAGACCAAACTATGGCTTTCGGACATGTCAAGTTTTCTGGGTATGGAAAAAAATTAAGTTCGCCTTGAGGGATCTGTACTGGGGTTCGCCTGAAGGTGGCAACCATTCATTGACTTCTTCACGGGAGAGTGAACGTCAGCAGGGGGGGGGGGGTGGGAGATTAGGGTAGAGTAGGGGGGATAAATAGGCGGGTAGTGTCTAGGGGAGAGAAGCGGGCATGTGCAGCATGGTTTGATTGAAGTAGTGGTTTTATATTGATGTTTGCATATTTCTGTTAGCTGTAACTGTTTACAATGCCAAAAAAATACCTCAATAAAATTGTTAGTTTAAAAAAGAAATAAATGCTGGCCTAGCCAGGGACGCCATGTTCCTTGAATGCATATTTTTAAAACTGAACTAAGGGGTACACAGTAAGGAGCTGTGGGCAGATTTCACCACGTCGTAGCCAGGTGGGGTGTAATTAAAATAATCTGCGTGAATGTAGCGCTTTTTACAATCTTAGGGCATCCCAAAGCACTTTACAGCCAATTAGATTCTTTCAAAGTGCAGTGACTGCTATGATTTAGGAAGCGTAGCCAGTAATATTTGTTATATATGCCAAGTCTCTTCCAAGCACACTGCTTCTGTTAAACAGCTTCACCAAGATTTCATTCTCTGATAATAATCCATTCCCCAACAATTGAAATAAAGACTTGCATTTATGTAACGCCTTTCATGGCTGCCAGATGTCGCAAAGCACTTTACAGTCAATTAAGTCCATTTGAAGTGCAGACTCTGTACAAAACACGAGAGTCAATTAGCAAGATCCTACAATCACTTTTATGATAATCACCTGTTTTAGTGATGTTGGGTATGTATTCTTTGTGGAATGTGGGAGTATTTTTTTTAGAACTTTAGAGTACCCAATTCATTTTTTCCAATTAAGGGGCAATTTAGCGTGGCCAATCCACCTACCCTGCACATCTTTGGTTTGTGGGGGTGAGACCCACGCAGCCATGGGGAGAATGTGCAAACTCCACACGGACAGTGACCCAGAGCCGGGATCGAACCCGGGTCCTCAGCGCCGTGAGGCAGCAGGGCTAACCCACTGCATCATCGTGTTGCCCTGGAATGTGGGAGTTGCTGGTCAGGCCAGCATTTTTATTGCCCAATTACCTTTAGGAAGGTGGTGGTGAGCTGTGTTCTTGAACCAATGTAATCCATGTGGTGTAGGTACACCAACAGTGCTGTTAGGGAGGGTGTTCCAGAATTTTGACCCAGCAGCAGTGAAGGATCAGCGATATATTTCCAGCTCCGGGTGATGTGTGGCTTGGAGAGGAGTTTGCGGATGGTGGTGTTCCCAGGTATCTGCTGCCCTGTCCTTCTAGGTGGTAGTGGTCGCAGGTTTGAAAGGCGCTTCTTGGCCTTTTGGCTAAGATCAAGCGTAGGGTCAAAGGAGTCTTGATGAGTTCCTGCAATGCATCTTGTAGATGGTACACACGGCTGCCATTGCGTGTCGGAGTGGAGGGAGTGAATGTTTGTGGGCGGGGAGCTAATCAAGCACAGCTTTGTCCTGGATGGTGTCGAGCTGCTTGACTGTTGTTGGAGCTGCACGTATCCAGGCAAGTGGGGGGGTGGGGGGGATTCTATCACACTCCTGACTTATGTGTTGTAGGTGGTGGACAGGCTTTGAGGAGTCAGGACATAGAACATAGAACATAGAACGATACAGCGCAGTACCAAAATGACTCCCAACAGGGTGACCTCTCCTTTCCTGTTTCTAACTTCAGCCCATACTACCTCTGAAGAAGAGTCCCCATCTAGCATCCTCTCCGCCACCGTAATACTGCTCTTGACTAGCAGCGCCACACCTCCCCCTCTTTTGCGTCCTTCTCTGAGCTTACTAAAACACCTAAACCCCGGAACCTGCAACATCCATTCCTGTCCCTGCTCGATCCATGTCTCCGACATGGCCACAACATCGAAGTCCCAGGTACCAACCCATGCTGCCAGTTCCCCTACCTTGTTTCGTATACTCCTGGCATTGAAGTAGACACACTTCAAACCACCTACCTGAACACTGGCCCCCTCCTGCGACGTCAAATCTGTGCTCCTGACCTCTATACTCTCATTCTCCCTTACCCTAAAACTACAATCCAGGTTCCCATGCCCCTGCTGCATTAGTTTAAACCCCCCCCAAAGAGCACTAACAAATCTCCCCCCCAGGATATTTGTGCCCCTCAGGTTCAGATGTAGACCATCCTGTCTGTAGAGGTCCCACCTTCCCCAGAAAGAGCCCCAGTTATCCAGAAATCTGAATCCCTCCCGCCTGCACCATCCCTGTAGCCACGTGTTTAAATGCTCTCTCTCCCTATTCCTCATCTCACTATCACGTGGCACGGGCAACAACCCAGAGATAACAACTCTGTTTGTTCTAGTTCTGAGCTTCAGATGTAGACCATCCTGTCTGTAGAGGTCCCACCTTCCCCAGAAAGAGCCCCAGTTATCCAGAAATCTGAATCCCTCCCGCCTGCACCATCCCTGTAGCCACGTGTTTAAATGCTCTCTCTCCCTATTCCTCATCTCACTATCACGTGGCACGGGCAACAACCCAGAGATAACAACTCTGTTTGTTCTAGTTCTGAGCTTCCATCCTAGCTCCCCGAAAGCCTGCCTGACATCCTTGTCCCCTTTCCTACCTATGTCGTTAGTGCCAATGTGGACCACGACTTGGGGCTGCTCCCCCTCCCCCCTAAGGACCCGGAAAACACGATCCGAGACATCACGTACCCTTGCACCTGGGAGGCAACATACCAAACGTGAGTCTCTCACGCTCCCACAAAATCTCCTATCTGTGTCCCTGACTATAGGGTCCCCAATTACTAATGCTCTGCTCCTCTCCCCCCTTCCCTTCTGAGCAACAGGGACAGACTCCGTGCCAGAGGCCCGTACCCCATGGCTTACCCCTGGTAAGTCGTCCCCCCCACAAGTATCCAAAGCGATATACTTGTTTCTCAGGGGAACGACCGCAGGGGATCCCTGCACTGACTGCTTTTTCCCAGTCCCTCTTACAGTTACCCACCTATCTCCAATCTTTGGTGTAACTAATTCCCTGCAGCTGCTATCTATGACCCCTTCTGCCTCCCGAATGATCCGAAGTTCTTCCAACTCCAGCTCCAGTTCCCTAACTCGGTCTTGGAGGAGCTGGAGATGGCAGCACTTCCTGCAGGTAAAATCAGCAGGGACACTAACTGCATCCCTCACCTCAAACATCCTGCAGGAGGAACATTGCACTCCCTTCCCTGCCATTCCTCTAACTTTCTACCAAGATCTGGCTAACAACTAAATTAAATTTTTTATAAAAAAATAATAGTAATATAATAAAATATGTATTTACCTCAGACCAATGGGTTTTATTATTAGGTTAGAGGAGGAGGGCGGGTGGGAGACACTACACGTGTAGTGTCTCGCGTTTCCTCTCCACCAGAATTTATTGGTGAGGGTCTTCCCAGACGTCCGTGGGTCGACTTCCTGTTCCCGCCTAAAACACTAATTTAAAAAAAAAAAAATTCTCAGCTCCTGCTGAAATTGACTAACCAGCCAGCTCCACTCCCGCCGAAATCGACTGGCCTGCCCCTGCAAAGACAAGTGGACAGGACAAGGACAGACGTACCTCCCAGCAGCCACTTCCGCACTGCTCCCGCTGAAACTGACTCACCAGCTGTTCTCCCGCCGAAATCGACTGGCCTGCCCCTGCAAAGACAAGTGCTTTTAAAGGACACTTACCTCCCAGCAACCACTTCCGCACTGCTCCCGCTGAAACTGACTCACCAGCTGTTCTCCCGCCGAAATCGACTAGCCTGCCCCTGCAAAGACAAGTGCTTTTAAAGGACAGACTTACCTCCCAGCAGCCACTTCCGCACTGCTCCCGCTGAAACTGACTCACCAGCTGTTCTCCTGCCAAAATCGACATGAGTTACTGTCTGCAGAATTCCCAGCCTCTGAGGCAATGCAGGGAATCCACGCAGTATCCACACTTTTTACACCACTAGTTGCCATATTCTACTAATTAAAGAGTTTAAATGTCCGATGCTGCTGTGAAAACATCCAAGGAGAGAAGATATGTGTGTGCAGTTAAGTGGATAAGGGGGTAAAGTGGGTAAGGTAAAGGGGTGGCATGGGTAAGGTAATGGGGTAACGTGGGTAAGGTAATGGGGTAATGTGGGTAAGGTAATGGGGTAACGTGGGTAAGGTAATGGGGTAACGTGGGTAAGGTAATGGGGTAACGTGGGTAAGGTAAGGAGGTAATGTGGGTAAGGTAAGGGGGTAACGTGGGTAAGGTAAGGGGGTAACGTGGGTAAGGTAAGGGGGTAACGTGGGTAAGGTAATGGGGTAACGTGGGTAAGGTAAGGGGGTAACGTGGGTAAGGTAAGGGGGTAACGTGGGTAAGGTAATAGGGTAACGTGGGTAAGGTAATAGGGTAATGTGGGTAAGGTAATGGGGTAACGTGGGTAAGGTAAAGGGGTAACATGGGTAAGGAAGGAGGCAATTTGGTAAGGTAAGAACATAGAACATTACAGCGCAGTACAGGCCCTTCGGCCCTCGATGTTGCGCCGACCTGTGAAACCACTCTAAAGTTTTCCCTTATCGTCCATATGTCTATCCAATGACCATTTGAATGCCCTTAGTGTTGGCGAGTCCACTACTGTTGCAGGCAGTGCATTCCACGCCCTTACTACAACGTGGGTAAGGTAAGGGGGTAACATGGGTATGGTAAGGGGGTAACATGGGTACGGTAAGGGGGTAGTGTAGTCGGTGGGTGGAGTGGCAGGTGGGTCAAGTCAAGAGGGGTTATCAGGTTAGGTTGAGTGCAGCAGGACGGGTTTCAATGTGAGTGATTGGGTGTCAGTTGTATAATTACCCAGGGTTTAGTCGAGGATTTATCGATAATATTTCCTGGGTAACTATCAAAGCAAGTCAGAGCCGTCCGAAATCTCCGGTTCTAACTCAAGTGTTGGAGACTTTTTCAGAGGGTCCCAGGGAGCCGGGGAGTTGCCCATCGAAAGTTCAACTCACCAGGCAATTCCCACAAGATCATTGAGTTGGGACTTCCAAAGGGTCCCACAACACATCTTCCAGGGTACATTTGGCATTCCGGAGACCAGAAGATCTGGGCCATATCTTATCCAAAAGACATCTCCTCCAGTAATGCAGCACTCTCTCAATGTCAAGATGCTCAGGCTTAAAATAGGGGCTGGTTTAGCACAGGGCTAAATCGCTGGCTTGGAAAGCAGACCAAGGCAGGCCAGCAGCACGGTTCAATTCCCGTACCAGCCTCCCCGAACGGGCGCCAGAATGTGGCGACGAGGGGCTTTTCACAGTAACTTCGTTTGAAGCCTACTTGTGACAAAAAGCAATTTTCATTTCATTTCATTTCAGGGGTGAGACTTAAACCTTGACTGGATAGTGAGAGCACATCCGCAAATTCCTCTCCAAGCCACACACCATCCTGAGTGTTATCGTCAGTAAAACAAAACTGAAAGTATTAGTCAACCTTCCTATTCTTATTAGTAACTGAAAGCAAGAATGAGCTCCCACCAAAGACAATATAAATTTAGCTTGCAATTTAAGGCTGGGTTGTAAATTGTAACTTTTCTGAACTTAACAGGACAGGTTTAAATTCAACAATAACATTGACAACTTAAAAATACTTGGTAATGATAATTTTCACCTGCAGGAGGTACTTAGAACAAAACAAAAATCTGCTACTTCTTTCCGCCTTTTTTGTTTTACAGGCAATATAACAGTTAGAGTAAACAAAGGGTTTAAAATGCAGTGGTGAGCTTCATCATAGAGATCTCCTGAGCAACAGAGCAATCATTTCCTTCAGATTTCAGAAATGAGCAGTGGTAGCAGATTTGTGACATAAAGATGGAAATAGTTGCAGGCTGAGTGGGCCTAACACCTGGATTTAAAATTCACGCTGTCATGATATGCAAACATGCAGCTAATGAACACATAGAATAGGACACGACCAATGAGCAGTCAGGACACTCAGGGGTGGTATCTCACTATGAAAGGGATGACTCACTCACACCCCGCCTCTTTCCACAGACCAACATCTACAGAGTGAGACAGGGTGTATCCTCAGCATCACACCCCAGCACGTGGATTAGAGCAAGGCTGGTTCGGTTAGACTGAGTTACTACATTTAGATTAGCAGAGAGTCAAACTCATTGAGAACTGTGCTAATAGTTCAATAAAACACATTGAACTCACTTCAAAGTCTGGAGCATCGTTTATTCAAAACTGCATCAAGTGGCAGCTTGTGTTATTCCAAATTACATAACACAACAAACGCATTTAGTTTAAAACAAAGTCCAGCCACGTGCAGAGCGTCGGAGAGAGATAAGGTGTAATTTCAGAGTCAATGGGGGGGTGTCAGCCGGAGTTCTCCAACCGTTGGAATTTTCTATTCCCACCAGGAGTGCACCCCGGCCTGGGGGATTCCCAGTGCCGTGGGGTGGCTACAATGGGGAATCCCATTGACAAGCAGCGGGAGTAGACAATCCCGCCTTCAGCGAGCAGCGCGTTGCCGAGCAACACACAGCTGGGAGACCAGAGAATCCCGCCGTAATCCATGGCAAAACAAAACCGGTGCTGAGATTCTCCTCAGGACCACTGGTTTGAGACATTCTGCAGGGGCGGGATATAGGTTCAAACTGATAAGAAGTAAATTGAGGATCTATATCAGGAAATTTAGTGTTGAACGATTAGGTATTGATGGTAAAAACCTGGAACCATTTAGCAATTGAATCCTGCACAGGTGGGGGTTGGGGAGACCCCACCACTCCTACAAGTCACCTGCCACCCTGACTCGGAACTGCAATGACGCACCTTCCCCATGGCCGGGTCAGGATTCTGGAACTTCCTGTAGGGGCATCTCCACCACATGGACTGCAGCAGGTCGAGAAGCTCACCAACGCCTCTTTAAGGGCTTCTTGGGATGGGCGATAAATACCAGCCCTGTTAGCGACACACACATCGCATAAATGAATAAATGACCCGCTATCCTTCTAGAACAATAAATTTAGATGGACCAACCGGCCTGCCACACAGCAATACACAGGCTAAGGTGAACTTGTCCACTTTGGCAGGAAGGATATAAATGATATATAAATGGAGAGAGATTGCAGAACTCGGTGGTGCAGAGGGATCTGGGTGTCCTGGTATACGAATCACAAAACGTTAGTCTGCAGATGCAGCAAGTGATTAGGACGTCAAATTAAATGTTGGTGTTCAATGCAAGGGGGATGAAATATAAAAATAGGGATGTTTTGCTGCACGGGGCATTGTTGAGATCTCACCAGGAGTATCGGGGTCAGTTTGATCATCGTATTTGTAAAAAGCAGCTCAGAGAGGGTCCACTCGGCTCATTTCCAGGATGGTGGGTGTACCTCCTGAAGAAAAGTAGAACGGGCTGGCTCATTGAATTTATTCAAGGCTGAGTGAGACAGATTTTTGATCGACAAGGGGAGACAACGGTTCTGGGGAGCACACAGGAAAGTGGAATTGAGACCACAACTAGGTCGGGCATGACCTTATTAAATGGAGGAAAAAACTCGAAGGGCCGAATGGCCTTTTCCTGCCCGTGAGGGTAATGTTCCTGTAATAAACTGGACAGAGCAGGCTTAATTGTTTTCCCCATGTGGCATGAAGAATATGAGCTCCTCGAGGAGTATAGAAGATAGGAACTGACTGACAGAGAGACAGAGAACCTTGTAAAGTTTGACTGGGCCTCTTTGTACACAGTAGGCGTTATAAATAAACGTTAATGTTACTCATCGGATTCCTTTATCCCCTTATTAAAATTCCTAAAGAGGAAATTCTGAGACTGATGATGAGAAGTGAATCTACCCAGAAATGCTGCTGTGTGGATTGGTTTGGAGCATGCATGACTCTGAGTCACAAAGGTCTGAGCTCAAATCCCACACCAGAAAAACCACCCGAGTGCAATAGAGAGGAAATAACGCACTGTCAGGGAGCTGGGGGAGTTACCGTTCAAACTGGCCCAGACCACATTCCAGGACCTGGAGATCAGAATAGCCAACAACTGTACACAGATCCCTAGATGGAACCCGTCGAGTCTGGTGGCGGGCCCAGCCAACCACACCCACATGTTCTGGACTTGTCGGGTACTGGGTGACCTTCTTGGAGGCCATGGCCAAGGTTGTAGGGGTGCGGGAGGAGCAGTGCCCACTGTGTCTTTGGAACAGCCAGAGCTCTGTAGAGGGAGAGGGGCAGACACCCTAGCCTTTGCCTCCCTGGATCGCCCGCCTGGAGGCCAGCAGCCCCACCCAAGGCTGCAGTTGGCTGTCCGCTTTAGCAGAATTTCTCAAACTAGAGACGATAAAGACGCCATCCAGGGTTCAGAGGATGGCTCAATAACTTGTGGGGGCTGTTCGCCAACCTGTTCGTGACCAGCTACCAATCAACAAAGCCAGGGTGGGGGGAACAAGACAGGCAACGTAAAAGAGAGTGGACAGGAGGGTGGGGTGGGATAGGCAGTGGGGAGCGGGGAATATGAAGGAGGAGGGTTGGGGGGGGGGGGAGGAAGCAGGGAGGAAGGGGGGCTGGAAGGACATCAAGCAAAACACAGGGCAAGTAGGGAGCCAAGGAACAAGCAATGGGGTCACACACAACTGCGACAGCAAGGCAGACGGCAACCCCTGCCGCATACGTTCTAGTACCAGGAGGCAGCAGATACATATCCAAAATATTGCTGTGGCAGCAACTGGCCACTGGGGGCACAACAGGGGCCCCACACCTGCACATAGATTACATTTGCGTTTATACTTATTCATTTGTTGTATAACTGGTTTTCTGACCTGCATACCCACTTTACTTATTGAGACTCCTCTGTAATAAAGTGTGATAACATTAGAGAAAGGCAGAAGGTATAAATGTAAAACCAATAAAAATATATATATTTTTTTAAAGATGCAAGGGCAGCATGTGACGCAGTGGTTAGCTCTGGGACTGCGGCGCTGAGGACCCGGGTTCGAATCCCGACCCTGGGTCACTGTCCGTGTGGAGTTTGCACATTCTCCCTGTGCCTGCGTGGGTTTCACCACCACAACCCAAAGATGTGCAGGGTAGGTGGATTGGCCACGCTAATTTGCCCCTTAGTGGGAAAAAGATTTATTGGGTACTCCAAATTTATATTAAAAAAAAGAGATGCCATCTCTCAGAGAGACTTCCAGCTGCTTACTCGGGGAGATGCAAACGATCCTGTGGCACTCTCTGGGGGATCAGCAGGGCAGTTACCCTTGGTGTCCTGGTCCATATTCAGCCCTCAACTAGCAGCACAACAAATAGATAACCTGGGTCACTGTCACATAATAATAATCGTCATTATTGTCACAAGTAGGCTTACATTAACACTGCAATGGAGTTACTGTGGAAAGACCCTAGTCGCCACATTCCGGCACCTGTTCCGGTACACAGAGGGAGAATTCAGAATGTTCAATCCACCTAACAAGCACGGACTTGTGGGAGGAAACCGGAGCACCCGGAGGAAACCCACGCAGACATGGGGAGAACGTGCAGACTCCGCACAGACAGTGACCCAAGTGGGATTCGAACCCAGGTCCCTGGTGCTGTGAAGCAATAGTGGTAACGGCTGTGCTACTGTGCCGCCCTTACATTGCTGTTTGTGGGAACTTGCTAAGCCCAAATTGGCTGCTGCATTTCTTACACTGCTGCAACATGCTTCAAAAGGGCCACATTGGCTGGACAGCCCTTTGAGACCCTCAAAGGTGCTTTATCATAGAAATTACAATGCAGAAGGAGGCCATTCGGCCCATCGAGTCTGCACCGGCTCTTGGAAAGAGCACCCTATCAAGGTCCACACCTCCATCCTATCCCCATAACACAGTAGCCCCACCCAACACGAAGGGCAATTTTGGACACTAAGGGCAATTTATCATGGCCAATCCACCTAACCTGCGCATCTTTGGACTGTGGGAGGAAACCGGAGCACCCGGAGGAAACCCACGCACACACGAGGAGGATGTGCAGACTCCGCACAGACAGTGACCCAAGCCGGGAATCGAACCTGGGACCCTGGAGCAGTGAAGCAATTGTGCTATCCATAATGCTACCGTGCTGCCCATTATAAACGCAATTCTCTCTCTTTTTGATCAGCGTCTACCTTTCACTCGGCCAACCCTGTCTTGCCCACTGTGCACCGTCTTCTAAACCCACTGACAGCCTCCCAAACACTGTCCAGGGCGGATCCCCAGCACTTTGAACAAAATGCCGAGGCTAGTCTGGGATGGAGCATCAATTTGCCCGCTCAGGGTGCTTAGCACGGCGCCCCTTGTCTAATCTCCCCCAGGGGCATATTTAAACACACAAACTGGATATAATAGCACAACTATTGTGGAAAAAAACAAGACCCCGTCTCAAACTGACATCTTTAGACAATTAAAATTCCTCATTGGTGTAATTATAGCCCTCAGCTTATCCTTCCCCTTTCCCTGGGTGGTAAACTCGGGGTCTGTAGTTTGACTCCCTGTAGAAGTTCCCCAACAGGCAGAAATGACAGAAAAATAGTCTCCCTATAAAAGTTCCCCAAGGGAATTAATGTAACTGTTGCTAAAGTCACAACGCCCAGTTTAAAGGTTGGGGCTGGTTGGCAGAGGCGCCCCGGGGAGGGGGTTGATGTCTTACCGGGTTAATGACGGGCAGGGGGTTTGAGTAGAAATCCATGTTGACGGCTGATCCCCAGTCCCACTGCTCAAACTGCAGACACCGAAACCGCTGCTCACAGGAGGTCGAACAGAAAACGCTGTCGTAATTTCCTTCAGTTTATCGAGGAGGGGAGGGGGGGGGGGGGGTGCCGAGAGAGAGACACACACAGAGTTAGAGAGTTTGAATCATTTTTTAGTGTAAAAATTTCATCCAAGTTTTAAAAAATCCAGCCATTAATTGGAAGGGAGTTTTGTTTATTTTTTTAATAAAAGCCAAAGTTTTATTTTTGGAAAGTTGCTGTTTTGTCAGTTTTGCAGCGGTCCGATTGGTTTAAATCCAGAATATTTGAGTCATTTGACACAGCAGGTTGAGTCAGTTTCATGAAATTGCCTGAGCAGAAACAGTTGTATATCCTTCCCTAGGATAACAATGGGAGATTTTCTGTGAGGATTGCGTTTGAATTGAGGTTTCAAAGCGGACTGTATACTGATTTACAAAAAACATTAGGCTTACAGAATTATTAATAATTGACGGGCGGGGGGAGGCGGGGTAGAATGTTAAAGTGGATAAGAAAAATCCAAACCCCAAAGCATGAAAAAGGTTTTTTTTTTAAATGATGTTTCATAAAGTTCTTGACTTCTGTTTTAACATCTTTGTTCTTTGTTTCCCAATTTTTTCAATGGTTTGTTTTTTGGGGGGAGGGATATTGGTCAGGTAATTTGGACATTCTGAATTCTCCCTCAGTGTACCCGAACATTCGCCGGAGTGGCGACTAGGGGCTTTTCACAGCAGTGTTAATGTGAGCCTACTTGTGACAATAAAGATTATTGTTATTTCAATTTTGGGTGTATTTTTAAGCGGTTATGTCAGCAAGGAAAAGTAGCAAAATATTAAAAATGTGACATTTTTTAAGATGGCTGTCAACAATTGGCCACTTGCAAGAATGAGTTGGAGCAGTATAACTCCGTGCTAGGCAGCATGCACCTGAGATCTCACTGTGGCCCACAAGACATTTGATTGACTATTGTCCACGCGCAGGGTTGCCACATTCCACTGATTTCTGTCCGTGTAGGTTTTTTTCCTGCCGGTATGACTGAAGTGATTCGCACGTAAAGCGAGGGGTGAGTGAAGTGAGAAGCGCGCTGATTGCTCACAGCATTGACTGTGAGAGGCATGTGCTTCCTCTGCGCCCAAAGAATAAATATTTCTTTTGTTTTTGCCATTTGAAGTTGATGACAGTTCTATTAATATATGAATGATTAAGCATTTTCTATAGCTTGTTATGAAATATTCGGCGTGTCTTAAATGGTTTTAATCTTATTCATGGGGTCATCGGTAGTGAACAAGTCTGATTTCAAACTTGCAGCCTGCTGGGATGAAGGAGGGCCATTGATGTGGCCTAGGTTGCCCCTCACTGGTATAAATTGTTTCCTTTTTTATCATAGAATTTAGAGTGCCAAAGGAGGCCATTCGGCCCATCGGGTCCGCACCGGCCCTCGGGGAAAGAGCACCCCACTTAAGCCCACACCTCCACCCTATCCCAGGAACCCTACCTCACCTTTTGGACACTAAGATGCAATTTAGCGTGGCCAATTGACCTAACCTGCACATCTTTGGACTGTGGGAGGAAACCGGAGCGCCCGGAGGAAACCCACGCAGACACAGGGAGACAGTGCAAACTCCACACAGACAGTCACCCAAGGCTAGAATTGAACCCAGGTCCCTGGCGCTGTGAGGCAGCAGTTCTTTTTTTTAAACTTTAGAGTACCCAATTCATTTTTCCAATTAAGGGGCAATTTAGCGTGGCCAATCCACCTACCCTGCACATCTTTGGGTTGTGGGGGTGAAACCCACGCAAACACGGGGAGAATGTGCAAACTCCACACGGATAGTGACCGGAGGCCGGGATCGAACCTGGGACCTCAGCACCCTGAGACAGCAGTTCTTACCACTGCGCCATCGTGCCTCCCAATTATTAAGCATTAATAATATTATCCTGTTAAAAAGATATTTATTTCTTAGACAATGGTGTTGCTGAGGGCAAGGTGATAGTTAAGTGTTGCAAACGGCAATGTTCTGCATTGAGAAGCAAGTTGTAGAGTTTCGCAATTCACAAGATGTATCTCATCATCCCAACAACATCAATGTATGTTTAGAGAAAGCCTCCAATGTAATAAAATGCCCCAAGGCGCTTTACGGGAATATTCGTAAACAGCATGGTAGCACAGTGGTTAGCACTGTGGCTTCACAGCGCCAGGATCCCAGGTTCGATTCCCGACTTGGGTCACTGTCTGTGATGAGTTTGCATGTTCCCCCCGTGTCTGTGTGGGTTTCCTCCGGGCGCTCCGGTTTCCTCCCACAAGTCCCGAAAGACATGCTGTTAGGTGAATTGGACATTCTGAATTCTCCCTCAGTGTACCCGAACAGGCGCCGGAGTGTGGCAACTAGGGGCTTTTCACAGTAACTTCATTGCAGTGTTAATGTAAGCTTACTTGTGACAATAAAGATTATTATTATGATTATTAAGAATATGACACTGAACCACGTAAGGAGATACTAGGTCAGCTGATCAAAGGTCAAAGAAATAGGTTTTGGGAGGGAGAGGTCGAGTGGTGGAGGGAGAATGTTCTAGAGGTTTTGGGCCGAGGCAACTGGGGACATAGCCAACATTAAAATTGTGCCAAGAGGCCAGTATTACCATAGATGAGCGCAGAGATTTGAGGTTTGTGGAGTTGGAGAAGATTACAGAAATAGCAAGGGGCATAGTAATGGAGGGATTTAGAAATGAGGATGCAAATTTTAAAATCAAAACATTGCTTGGAAACCGGGAGTTAATGTCAGTCAATGAGCATGGGGGTGATGGGTGAGTTAAGACATGAGCAGCAGAGTTTTGGATGACAGAAGGTTTATGGAAGATAGGAAATGAGACACCAGTTAGGAGTGCATTGATACAGTAGAGTCCAGAGGTAACAAAAGGCATGAATGAGGGTTTCAGCAGCAATTGAGCCGAGACAGAACCCCTACTGCACAGGAGGAAGTTGTTCGGCTCCTTGTGTCTGCACCAGCTCTCCAAAGAACAAAGAACAAGAACAAAGAAAAGTACAGCACAGGAACAGGCCCTTCGGCCCTCCAAGCCCGTGCCGACCATGCTGCCCGACTAAACTACAATCTTCTACACTTCTTGGGTCCGTATCCCTCTATTCCCATCCTATTCATGTATTTGTCACGATGCCCCTTAAATGTCACTATCGGAACTTCCGGGTGCGGCGATGACCAGCTGAGTCGCACGTTTCGGCACCTCCCATTTTAACGGACTTTTGGGCTCTTATCGGGAGCCCCAACGGCAATTTTCGAAGGCTAAACCCACTGTGAGGCGACATAGAAATGAGTCCCCACGGATGTGAATGGATAGAAGAGATAATAGTGGCCAGATTGTGGAGGATCCTCTGGAGCAGCGGCAAAGAAGGGAAGTGAGAAGCAAGGTGGCGGCGGAGGGCGGCCAGTTGGTATGGGGCCTGGAACAGCAGGAGTTCCTCCGGCGATGTGTGGAGGAGCTCAAGAAGGAGGTGCTGGCGCCGATGCTGCAGGCGATTGAGGGGCTGAAGGAGACGCAAAAGACCCAAGAGATGGAGCTCCGTGGAGTGAAGGCAAAAGCTGCCGAAAATGAGGACGAGATACAGGGCTTGGTGGTGAAGACGGAGACGCACGAGGCACTGCATAAGAGGTGTATGGAGAGACTGGAAGCCTTGGAAAATAGCTCGAGGAGGAAGAACTTAAGAATCTTGGGTCTTCCCGAAGGGGCAGAGGGAGCGGACGTTGGGGCGTATGTGAGCACGATGCTCCATACCTTAATGGGAGCTGAGGCCCCGACGGGCCCCCTGGAAGTGGAGGGAGCGTACCGAGTCCTCGTGCGAAGACCAAAGGCAGGGGAAATACCACGAGCAATAGTGGTGAGATTCCACCGCTACAAGGACAGGGAGATGGTCCTGAGATGGGCGAAAAAGACACGGAGCAGCAGGTGGGAGAACGCGGTGATCCGCGTGTATCAGGATTGGATTGCGGAGGTGTCGAGAAGGAGGGCGAGTTTCAATCGGGCCAAGGCGGTGCTCCACAAGAGGAAAGTGAAATTCGGAATGTTGCAGCCGGCAAGACTGTGGGTTACACACCAGGGTAAACACCACTACTTCGAGACGGCAGAGGAGGCGTGGACATTTATTGAAGAGGAGAAGTTGGACTAGATTTGAGAAAGAGTGTTTGAAATGAAGTAGCGAGGTGGTGGCAAGGGACTGTGAATCAAATGGCGGAAAATTTTCTTTCCCCTCGAAGGGGGGGGGATGAAGAAATGTGGGTGCCGGTGGGGAAGGGGAGGGGGAAGGAGAGAGGGAGCTGCGCCATCAGGGGCGGGGGCCGAGAGGGAAGCGCGGGCTTTGTTCCCGCGCTATGGAAATTGTGGCGGGAAAAGGGGGTGCAGGAAGGAGGGGGCCTCACATAATGGGAGGCTAAGGATAAACGGGGGAAGCCGAGGTCAGCCAGAGATTGCTGACTTCCGGAAGCAATATGGGGGGAGCAACTAAGCTAGAGAGGGATCTAGCGGGGGGGGGGGTTAACTGGGTTGCTGCTGCTAAGGGGAAGGGGGAGCTGTTACGGGATGGGATGGTCGGGACGGGAGGGCACCGTCCGGGGGATAAGCGGGTGAGGAGCTGGTCTAAAAAAGGGGATGGCTAATCGACGAGGGGGGGGTAAAGAGCCCCCCAACCCGGTTGATCACGTGGAACGTGAGAGGGCTGAATGGGCCGATTAAGAGGGCAAGGGTATTTACGCACCTAAAGAAGCTAAAGGCAGACGTGGTCATGCTTCAGGAGACGCACCTGAAACTGGCGGATCAGGTCAGATTAAGAAAAGGATGGGTGGGACAGGTATTCCACTCGGGCTTGGATGCGAAAAATAGAGGGGTGGCAATACTAGTGGGGAAACGGGTATGGTTTGAGGCGAAGACCATAGTGGTGGACAGTGGGGGTAGATACGTGATGGTGAGTGGCAGATTGCAAGGTGAGGCAGTGGTGCTGGTGAACGTATATGCCTCGAACTGGGATGATGCAAACTTTATGAAGCGTATGTTGGGGCGCATCCCGGATCTGGAGATGGGAAAGTTGGTAATGGGGGGGGACTTCAACACGGTGCTGGACCCAGGGCTGGACCGGTCCAGATCTAGGACCGGGAGAAGGCCGGCAGCGGCCAAGGTGCTTAAGGGCTTTATAGAGCAGATGGGAGGAGTGGATCCCTAGAGATTTACTAGACCAAGGAGTAAAGAGTTTTCCTTCTTCTCCCATGTCCACAAAGTGTACTCCCGGATAGACCTCTTTGTCCTAGGAAGGGCGCTGATCCCGAAGGTGGCAGGAACGGAGTATTCGGCTATAGCCATTTGAGATCATGCCCCACATTGGGTAGATCTGGAAGTAGGAGAGGAAAAGGAGCAGCGCCCACTCTGGAGATTAGATATGGGACTGTTGGCGGACGAGTGGGTATGTGTAAGGGTGAGGGGATGTGTTGAAAGGTACCTAGAGATCAATGATGACGGAGAGGTCCAGGTGGGAGTGGTCTGGGAGGCGCTGAAGGCGGTGGTTAGAGGGGAGCTGATCTCCATAAGGGCCCATAAGGGGAAACGAGAGGGTAAAGAGAGGGAGCGATTGTTGGGGGAGATTTTGAGGGTGGATAGGCAATATGCGGAGGCTATGAAGGGCTATGAAGTGCCATACAGGGAAAGATGGAGATTGCACACGGACTTTGACTTGTTGACCACGGGTAAGGCGGAGGCACAATGGAGGAAGGCACAGGGAGTGCAGTATGAATATGGAGAGAAGGCGAGCCGGCTGCTGGCCCAACAACTTAGGAAGAGGGGGGCGGCGAGAGAGATCGGAGGGGTTAGAGACGAGGAGGGAAAGATGGAACGGGGAGCGGAGAGGGTGAACGGGGTGTTTAAGGTATTTTACGAGAGGCTATATAAGGCTCAACCCCCGGAAGGGAAAGAGGGAATGATGCGTTTCCTAGACCAGCCGGAGTTCCCGAAGGTTGAGGAACAGGAGATGACAGGACTGGGAGCGCAGATTGAGGTGGAGGAGGTGGTAAAAGGAATTGGGAACATGCAGGCAGGGAAGGCCCCGGGACCGGATGGGTTCCCGGTGGAGTTCTATAGGAAATACGTGGACCTGCTGGCCCCACTTCTGACGAGAACCTTTAATGAGGCTAGGGAGAGGATGACACTACCCCCGACGATGTCGGAGGCGACGATATTGCTGATCCTGAAAAGAGACAAAGACCCGCTGCAGTGCGGGTCATACAGGCCTATTTCCCTCTTGAACGTCGATGCCAAGCTTTTGGCCAAGGTGATGGCGACGAGGATAGAGGACTGTGTCCCTGGGGTGGTGCATGATGATCAAACGGGGTTTGTTAAAGGGAGGCAAGTGAATGCTAACATACGAAGGTTGTTGGGGGTGATGATGATGCCCCCACCGGAGGGGGAGGCGGAGATAGTGGTGGCGATGGATGCAGAGAAAGCATTTGATAGAGTGGAGTGGGACTATCTGTGGGAAGTACTGAGGAGATTTGGATTTGGAGAGGGGTTCATTAGATGGGTTCAGCTCCTGTACAGGGCCCCGGTGGCAAGTGTGATTACAAATAGGCAATGATCTGACCACTTCCGACTATATAGGGGTACAAGACAGGGATGTCCCCTGTCCCCGTTACTGTTTGCGTTGGCAATTGAGCCATTGGCCATAGCGCTGAGGGGCTCTAGGAAGTGGAGGGGGGTACTTAGAGGAGGAGAAGCGCATCGGGTGTCATTATATGCGGATGACTTGTTGTTGTATGTCGCGGACCCAGTGGAGGGGATGCCTGAGATAATGCAGACACTCAGGGAGTTTGGAGAATTTTCAGGATATAAATTGAATATGGGGAAGAGTGAACTGTTTGTGATGCACCCCGGGGAACAGGGTAGGGGAATAGACGATTTACCGTTGAGGAGGGTAACAAGGGATTTCCGGTATTTAGGGATCCAGGTGGCCAGGAACTGGGGAACCTTGCATAAGCTTAATTTGGCATGACTGGTAGAGCAGATGGAAGAGGACTTTAGGAGGTGGGACATGGTGCCCCTGTCATTGGCGGGCAGGGTGCAGGCGGTTAAAATGGTGGTTCTTCCGAGGTTTCTTTTTGTGTTCCAGTGCCTCCCCATACTGATTACAAAGGCCTTTTTTAAGAAGGTGGACAAGAGTATTATGAGCTTTGTGTGGGCTGGAAAGACCCCAAGAGTAAAGAGGGGGTTCCTGCAGCGCAGTAGGGATAGAGGGGGACTGGCACTGCCGAGTCTAAGTGATTATTATTGGGCCGCCAACGTGTCAATGATATGTAAGTGGATGAGGGAAGGGGAAGGAGCGGCGTGGAAAAGACTGGAGATGGCGTCCTGTAGGGGAACTAGCCTAACAGCACTGGCGACTGCGCCGTTGCCGTTCTCCCCGAAAAAATACACCACAAACCCAGTGGTGGTGGCAACTCTGAAAATTTGGGGGCAGTGGAGACGACATAAGGGAGTGACGGGTGCCTCAGTGTGGTCCCCGATAAGGAACAACCATAGGTTCGTCCCGGGAAGGATAGATGGGGGATTTAAATCTTGGCAGCGAGCAGGAATTGCGAAATTGAAGGACTTGTTCTTAGACGGGACGTTCGCGAGTCTGGGAATGCATTTCGCTATATGCAGGTGAGGGCATTTGTGAGGCAACAGGTGGGGGAATTTCCGCAGCTCCCGGCGCAAGAGATCCAGGACACAGTGATTTCGGGGGCATGGGTGGGTGATGGCAAGGTGTCAGATATATATAGGGAAATGAGAGACGAGGGGGAGACGATGGTAGAGGAGCTGAAGGGAAAATGGGAGGAGGAGCTGGGGGAAGAGATTGAGGAGGGGCTGTGGGCAGATGCCCTAAGTAGGGTAAACTCTTCGTCCTCGTGTGCCAGGCTCAGCCTGAAACAATTCAAGGTTCTACACAGGGCGCATATGACTGGAGCAAGGCTGAGTAGATTTTTTGGAGTGGAGGATAGGTGCGGGAGATGCGCGGGAAGGCCGGAGAACCACACCCACATGTTCTGCTCATGTCCGGTATTGCATGGGTTCTGGGTGGGTGTGGCAAAAGTGATTTCAAAGGTGGTGGGGGTCCGGGTCGAACCAGGCTGGGGGTTGGCTATATTTGGGGTTGCAGATGAGCCGGGAGTGCAGGAGGCGAGAGAGGCCGATGTTTTGGCCTTTGCGTCCCTAGTAGCCCGGCGAAGGATTCTACTTATGTGGAAAGAAGCTAAACCCCCGGGCGTGGAGGCCTGGATAAACGACATGGCAGGGTTCATAAAATTGGAGCGGATAAAGTACGCACTAAGGGGTTCGGCTCAGGGGTTCACCAGGCGGTGGCAACCGTTCCTTAACTATCTCGCAGAGCGATAAGGGAAAATAGGAAAGGTAGCAGCAGCAACCCAGGGGGGAGGGGCGGGGGGGGGAAGGACTCATTTGGGTCCTCAGGGGTTTTATGTGTGTGTTTATATATTAGTTATTTATGTTAGATTTTACGAAGTTACTATTTTAGTTACTATTTCTGTTGTTTCTTATTTTGTTGTTGGCAGTTGCCGTTAGTTAGTATATTATTTATTTTAAAAAATGATCTGTGTATATATTATTACAAAGTTGTAAAATGGGAAATTTTTGTCTTTGTTTGATCGAAAAACTTTAATAAAATATATATTTTTAAAAAGGGTGGACAGGAGATAGGCAGAGGCCCCTGATGAGGAGCTACTCAGGGAGAGACGAAGTCTCCAGACGGATTTCGACCTGGTGACCATGGGGAAGGCAGAGGCACAGTGGAGGAAAGCACAGGGGGCGATGTATGAATAGGGGGAGAAGGCGAGCCGGATGCTGGCACATCAGCTCCATAAGAGGATGGCAGCGAGGGAAATAGGTGGAGTCAAGGATGGCAGGGGAACTACGGTGCGGAGTGTGGGGAAAGTGAATGAGGCATTTAAGGCCTTTTACGAGGAGCTGTATAGGTCCCAGCCCCCAGGGGGAAAAGAGGGGATGCGACGATTCTTGGACCAACTGAGGTTCCCGAGGGTGGAGGAGCAGGAGGTGGCTGGTTTGGGGGCGCCAATTGGGGTGGAGGAGCTGGTTAAAGGACTGGGGAGCATGCAGGCAGGGAAGGCCCCGGGGCCGGATGGGTTCCCGGTGGAGTTCTATAGGAAGTATGTAGACCTGTTAGCCCTGTTGCTGGTAAGGACCTTTAATGAAGCAATGGAGGGGGGACCCTGCCACCGACAATGTCGGAGGCGACGATCTCTTTGATCCTGAAGCGGGATAAGGACCCACTGCAATGCGGGTCGTATAGATCGATCTCGCTCCTCAACGCAGATGCTAAGTTGCTGGCAAAAACGTTGGCTACGAGGATTGAGGATTGTGTCCCAGGGGTAATTCATGAGGACCAGACAGGGTTCGTAAAGGGCAGGCAGCTAAATACTAATGTGCGAAGGCTCCTAAATGTGATAATGATGCCATCGGTGGAGGGAGAGGCGGAAATAGTGGCAGCTATGGACGCGGAGAAGGCCTTTGACCGAGTGGAGTGGGAGTATCTCTGGGAAGTGTTGCGGAGGTTTGGGTTTGGAGAGGGGTTTATCAGTTGGGTTAAACTCCTATATAGAGCCCCGGTGGCGAGTGTGGTTACGAATCGGCGGAGGTCGGACTATTTTCGGCTGTATTGAGGGACGAGGCAGGGGTGCCCCCTGTCCCCTTGTTGTTTGCACTAGCAATTGAACCTTTGGCCATGGCATTAAGGGAGTCTGGGAAATGGAGGGAGGTGGTCCGAGGGGGAGAGGAGCATCGAGTGTCGCTGTATGCAGACGACCTGTTGCTGTATGTGGCGGACCCAGTGGAGGGGATGGTTGAGGTCATGCAGACTCTGAGGGGGTTTGGAGACTTTTCGTGCTATAAGCTCAATGTAGGGAAGAGTGAGCTTTTTGTGGTGCATCCGGGGGATCAGGGAAGAGGGATACATGACCTACCGCTGAGGAGGGCGGATAGGAGCTTTTGATACTTGGGGATCCAGGTAGCTAGGAGCTGGGGGGCCCTGCACAAACTTAACTTGACGAGGCTGGTGGAGCAGATGGAGGAGGACTTTAAACGGTGGGACATGTTGCCGCTCTCGCTGGCGGGCAGGGTACAGTCGATTAAAATGGTGGCCCTCCTGAGGTTTCTTTTTGTATTTCAATGCCTCCCAATTGTGATTACCAAGGCCTTTTTTAAGAGGGTAGGCAGGAGCATTATGGGCTTTGTGTGGGCAAGTAAGACCCCGAGGGTAAGGAGGGGGTTCCTGGAGCGAAGTAGGGATAGAGGAGGGCTGGCGTTGCCGAATCTAGGTGGCTACTATTGGGCAGCCAACGTGGCGATGATCCGTAAGTGGGTGATGGAGGGAGAGGGGGCGGCATGGAAGAGGTTGGAGATGGCGTCCTGCAAAGGAATGAGCCTGGGGGCGCTGGTGACGGCACCGCTGCCGCTCTCGCCGACAAGGTACACTATGAGCCCGGTGGTGGCGGCAATGATAAGGATCTGGGGGCAGTGGAGACGGCACAGGGATGCGATGGGAGCCTCGGTGTGGTCCCCGATCAGAGACAACCATCGGTTTGTCCCGGGAAGGATGGACGGGGGGTTTCAGAGCTGGCATAGGGCAGGGATTAGAAGAATGGGGGACCTGTTCATTGATGGGACGTTTGCGAGCTTAGGGGCGCTGGAGGAGAAGTTTGGGCTACCCTCGGGAAACGCTTTCAGGTACATGCAAGTAAGGGCGTTTGTGAGGCGGCAGGTGAGGGAATTCCCACTGCTCCCGGCACAGGGGATTCAAGACAGGGTGATTTCGGGCGTATGGGTTGGAGAGGGCAAGGTGTCGGCGATATACCAGGAGATGAAAGAAGAGGGGGAGGCTTTGATAGAGGAGCTGAAGGGTAAATGGGAAGAGAAGCTGGGGGAGGAGATTGAGGAGGGGCTGTAGGCTGATGCCCTAAGTAGGGTTAATTCCTCTTCCTCGTGTGCCAGGCTCAGCCTGATACAGTTTAAGGTAGTTCACAGAGCGCACATGACGGGGGCGAGGCTGAGTAGGTTCTTTGGGGTGGAGGACAGAGGTGAGAGGTGCTCAGGAAGCCGGCGAACCATGTCCATATGTTTTGATCATGCCCGGCACTGGAGGGGTTCTGGAGGGGAGTTGCGAGAACAGTATCTAAGGTGGTGAAAGTCCGGGTCAAGCCAAGCTGGGAGCTAGCACTATTTGGAGTAGTGCACGAGCCGGGAGTGCAGGAGGCGAAAGAGGCCGGCATTCTGGCCTTTGCGTCCCTAGTAGCCCGGCGAAGGATCTTGTTAATGTGGAAAGGGGCGAAGCCCCCCAGCGTGGAAGCCTGGATAATGTTTGCCTTGAGAGGGTCTGCGCAGGGGTTCTACAGGCGGTGGCAACCATTCCTAGACTATCTCGCGGAACGTTAGATGAAGGTTGGGCAGCAGCAACAGCAACCCGGGGGGGGGGATATCTTTCTTGGGGGAGAGGGGGGGAGGGAGGGAGGGAGGGGGAAGGTTTTTTTTCCTGGGGGGCATTTGAGCAAGAAAATACATGAATGATCCGGAAAACTAAAATGTACGGGAGGAATCCAATGTACAAAGTTCTGTATCATATTGACTTGCCAGGTTCATGTCTTGCTACGGGGGTTTGTTTGTAAGGTTGAAAATGTTGTCAAAAAATTCTTAATAAATATATTTTAAAAAACAAAAACCAATCTGTGCTGTGGCAAAGTCAGAGTGTTTATGGAGGTGGAAGTAAGTGATGTTACTGAGAGCGTGAACCTGTCATCTGTGGGAAAATCTTGAATGTTCTGGCCAATTTGCATATGAATAATTTGCATGTTGACGTAGTGTTACTTTTTACAGAAAAGATCAGTCCAGTAATTCTTTAGACAACAGTGCGTTTGATCTCTTGGTGACCATTTTCCCTTTGTAACGTTGCTTGCAATGAAACTGCATCAGAACACTTTGTGCTTGTCTTTCCACATCTGAGGCTGTCCTCTGGTTGACTGAAGGTTGGCAGCTGAAGAGGCAACACCTTCAGGTGGTGAAACATATTTTCACCAGTCCACTCACAGCAAAATGGAAGGAGGCAACACATTTCTGACACTAACCCAATGGGCTGAATTGTCTCAATATGCGATGTATCATTGTGATTTGCTGTCACTCTAACAAAAAAAAAGATAGTATTCCTTTATCAATCCTCTCCCCTTCCCAACTAAGGAAGGATATTTAGTTTCAAAACCAGCTGCAAATCTTCTTTTGGAGAAGAACAATTAAACTGCTGAGTTTTTCAGTCGAACATCTGACTGTAATGCCAGGCTTGTCAACCGTTTTCTTTAACTGCGGTGTAACATGTTATTAAGACCCAGGAAGCCGAGCGCTAAGGTGAACGTTAGGGAAACTCATATACCACGAGTTGCATGGGGAGATCAGTCATGACCTTGTAAGATACAGGCCCTGTTTTCTCCAACACAACCCCATCCTCGTCGCCAATATTAAGATCCAGGAAGCCGAATGGTAAGGTGAACATTGGTTTAACCAAGGTCACAAAATGTCTGTCTATGCCAGTGAACTAGTTACACAGTGCAGTCCCGTTGGGACAACCAACATGCCGGTCCCTGTCTGGGCCGGCCTTTATTCTGGGTTCTTAGGAGCTCCAGGTAGGCGGTCCTCCACCCACTGAAGGGCAAGCTTATATTCCATGAGTCCCACGGGGAGATCAATCAGGGTATCCCCGTGGGTCTCGTGGGGTTTATTCACATGGGATGAATGATATATGGGAAAGATATGTCATTTTGCCCTTGTTTAAATATACTTCCTCAGTTTTGCTGTTTACAAAAAAGTGTGGTTCCTTCCCCTTAACCTTTGCCCGGGTAGGCAGCTGCGCTGTGATCCAAAACCAAGAGCAAATCATTTGATCAGGAGAGAGGAACGTGTCACCAACTGGATTTGATTAGAGGATTATACTATCGAAGGAATTGAATGTGTGCAAGGATAATTGGAAAAGAACTCGGGAATCATAGAACAACCTTCAATGTCTCAAGTGATCAAGTGTGAGTAATATAAGCTTACAAATCGAGTTATGTTAATTGACGCATAACACTGAAAGAATTGGAATAAGAATAAAAAGAATAAGAAGGGCGGCACGGTAGCACAGTGGTTAGCACAGTTGCTTCACGGCTCCAAGGTCCCAGGTTCAATACCCGGCTTGGGTCACTGTCGGTGCGGAGTCTGCACGTTCTCCCCGTGTCTGCGTGGGTTTCCTCCCACAGCCCAAAGATGTGCAGGTTAGATGGATTGGACATGCTAAATTGCCCTTAGTGCGCCAAAAAAAAAAAAGGTTAGGCGGGGTTGCTGGGATAGGGTGGAGGTGTGGGCTTGGATGGGGTGTACTTTCCAAGGGCCGGTGCAGCCTCGATAGGCCGAATAGCCTCCTTCAGCACTGTAGATTCTATGATTCTATAAACAGACAATGCTTGAATCAATGCAAAGTCTGGCGGCAGTTGTGAGACTTCAAAAACAATCTAAGGTCGCAGCACTTGCCTCTTACAGCAGCTCCACTTGATCCTCATCGCCAGTGATGGTAAATGTAGCCACCTTCTGTACTGAAGGGATTCTACAGACTCTAATGTTTAAAGTTCCATTTTACAGTACAGCAAACAAAGAGTGAAGCCTCGAACATTAACTCTGTTCTCTTCACAGGTGCCAACAATTGTGTTTTCAGTGACCCCCGAGTTTGACAATGCCTGCTTTAGAGCCAGCGCTTTGAAGCAACTATTGTAATGTCGCAAATATGGTAGCCAATCTATGCACAGCAAGCTCCCACACACAGCACTGTGATAATGATCGGATAAACTGTTTTAATGATATTGGTTGAGAGATAAATATTGGCTAGGTGTTTACAAAGCTCTTTTTATAGCAAAGGGCAGATGCATCCTTGGGTTACTGTCTCACCAGGAAACAGTGCCTCGAACAGTGCAGCACTCCCTCTGTACTGCAAAGCGTTGCTCTGATCTGGTAGTTGATTCTTTATCTTTCTCTACAGGATGCTGCATCCACTGTGGAGCATACATGTTGCAGTTTCACCCGGTTGGCACCTAATCTTTAGGCATGTTTGGTGCTGCTCCTGGTAAGCCCCTTGCTAATCAGGCTTGATTGCCCAGTTTGACGGTAACGGTATGTTGATTCCCAAATTTCTTTATCCGTCAGTCTGGCCTCAATAAAAGTCGAGATGGATTTGCAAGTATAACAATAGTTATTTTATTCAGCTTGCAAGCTACCTAGTCCACAGTGATACAGATAACATGTTGCTCTCTGCAGCTCCGGGACTAAGTGAATGTCCCAGACAAAGAGATCAGTACTGATACATTCAAATGGCATCAAGTTTCACATACTCGACACCCATAGGTCATCCTATGTCCCTCCTGACTTGTTTGATCTATTCTGATTGGCTCATTTCCAATCCCTTTCTCCGGCCCCTATCAATTCAGCATCACTCTCATAGACACACCTCTTCCTGCTTTTTTCCATGCGGTCTAAAATCCTTTGTCTCTACTTGCCAGAATCAAAGTGGCTTATTTCTACATTACATTAACTAATATCTCTAAAGTAACTATTTTATATCACATTCGTCATTCCCTCCTTTTATCATTCCATGATAACCGAACTATCCAATCCATAGCTACGGTTCCTCATCTAAAAAGATCTGTCACTGCATTTCCAATTCCTGGCGTAGCCCCCCTTCATCTGCTGCACCCTCATGAATCTTGACAGCTAAGATTTTAGGGGCGTTGATCTGTTCCAGTGCACCCCGCATCACACCATCACACATTTAAGGATGGCTGGGCCCACAAAGATGCAGCCGATAGCCACCACTAAATACATGACCATATTTATCAACCAGTCCTTCCAACCTCCAAATCCCCAGTTACCCCAAGAGCCAGGATCCTGCATCCCGTCTAAGTGATCCCGTATGCGATCCATAAATTTAGTGATGTTAGCGGTCAAGTCCTAAACTCCCATGATACACTTGCCCTGCACTATGGCGCATATCCCACCCTCACGGGCCAGAAGATAGTCAAGAGCATACCGGTTCTGCATTGCAAACAACCGTAGCTGAGACAACTCCTTGGTTATTGCCCCGAGGGCTCCCAAGGTTTACTACCCGGGTTTTCCTCAGTTTGGCCTTGAACTAACTTAAGTGTATCTCCCGGTAACCTACGTTCTAGCTGTACTTCCCTTCTCATACGCCCCATCCTCTCTCTAGTCCCTTTCACTTCCTCATAGCCTCTTCCTACGCTCTTCTGACAGCCTGATATTACCTTTATTGTACCACTCTTAACACATCCAAAATCAAATTTACATGTATTCCAAAAACAAGGCAATGTCCATATAATGTTCCCTTCCCATCGCCGGGACCGGTGCAACTGCTTCATGACTCCTGCATTCTCCTTAACTTTGATGACCTTCCATGAGTCGATACCATGTCCTCGTATATGGGGGCAGCGAAGAACATCACCTTTGCAGAGGTGATGTAACCTTGTAGATTGGTTGGGGCTACACAGATACATAATATTCCCCTTTTCCATGTCCATCGCCAATAACACGCCAAGCGAAGTGAGGCCAAATATCACACAGACGGTGCGTAGCCACCCCATCATGCTCCACACCTGTAAAATAGCACTGGAGAAGGGAGGCAGGTTAGTATCCGACCTTTTACAGTAGTGGAGATGGACTCAATTTACAGTGATGTAGGTGGACCCAAGCACTTCGCCCCTCCACTTTAACTGCTGTGGGGGTGGTAAGGAGAACTTGGAAGGGCCCGTCCCATCGCGGCTCCGACCCCTTCCTAGTGCAATTTTTGACCATGACATAACTACCGGGCTGGACTGAAAGTGAGCTAGGTACTGGGGCGATGGCTGGTGAGCCGCGCGGACCTGGCCATGGAGTTCCTTGAGCACTTGCGTGAGGGCTAGAACATAGGTGGTCATCTCTTCAGTCATCTGATGAAACTGAACCAGTCTGGGAACCTGCAGGCTCCAGGGAGTTCTAAGAGGCCTGCCATAAAGAATCTTGGCGGGAGAGAGCCGGGCCGGTCCCGCAGGTGTAACCCGCAGCTGGAAGAGGGCAACGGGGAGCAACTTAAGCCATGTCAGTCCCGTGTCTGCTCTTAATTTAGCCAATTTAGTTTTGAGGGTCTGATTGGGTCTCTCAACCAACCCGGCCGCCTGCGGTCTGTAAGCACAGTGTAACTGCTGGCGTATGCCCAACTGGGAGCAAAACTCCTTGTTAATTTGTCCAATAAAATGAGGCCCATTATCAGAACTTAACTGAGCTGGTATACCGTACCGGGGAATGATTTCCCTCATCAAGACTTTAACCACAGTAGCAGCTTTATTATCGATAGTCGGATACGCCTCGACCCATCTGCTGAACACATCCACAATGACCAAAACATATTTATAACATTGACACCTTTCCAACTCAATGTAATCCATTTGGAGCGTCTCAAAGGGACCACTGGGCAACGGGGTTTGCCCCATCCCACAAGGGATACCTTTTCCGGTGTTATATTGCTGACAAATCAAACACCGATTACTGATACTTTGGGCCAACCCCTGCATTTTAGGGTGCCACCAAGTGTCCAGCAACAAATCACTAGTCCCTCGAGCCCCACAATGAGTTGCAAAGTGTACACATTCAATGACCCATAAAGCCAGCACATCAGACATACAAGTCTGATGTGCAGGCGTGGTCCATAAAGAGGAAACAGAATCATATGTACAACCTAACCGTTTCCACATTTGTTTATCACTCTCAGGAGCGTCCTCCTGTAACCTTGTGACGTCTTGGATGGTTGGCATTGACTTGTCAGAAGCAGACATATTTATAGTAGATCGTTTAGTCTCACTTGCTGAATTTGCGCGGCTGTCCGCGCTGCACAACCAACGTCAACTGGGGTTGTACCATTCGTGTGGGCAGCGCATTTAATAACGGAAATCTGCGCGGGCATAAGGAGGGCCTGCAGTAGGTCATTAACTAAACCCCGGTGGGATATTTGACCACACATAATCATGTCAGGTTGTTCTGACAAAATGTCACTCAAATCGCCCCTTATTGTGGTAGTTTCCTGAATCAAGGCTAAACAGTCATGGCCAGGTGCGTCTTCATGGACAGGGGGACCACTAAGAAAACAGGCTGGATTGATAGTGGTACAGTGGTTAAATGTCAGACGTGGATTGTTCAAAAGGTATATCTCATACCTATTCTGACGAGCTGCGGTAAGATGCTGAGTCTGCAGTTGCCCCAATAGTGCGATTACCAAGTGGGAGCTATACACCGTAATATCCTGTTGGAGGGTGAGAGCATGTAACGGCTATGCGATGGCATTGATTGAACGTAAATCCTGTACTAATCGGTACTGGTCTGGTTTGGCTGGTTTAGGCACAGCAAGTATGGGGGTGTTACATTCTGATTGGCAAGGGACCAAAATACCCTGTTTCAACAGCTCTTGAATTAATTTATCTATTGATGGAGCAGCTTGAGATTTCAGGGGGTATTGCCGAATGGAAGGTAGCTTTACATGATCCTTAATCATCGCCTTGATAGGTGTAACATTCGTCTTTCCCACTTGTGATGGGTATTCCGCCCAGACCTGTGGATTGACATATTCCAACACATCATTTCCCCTGTGATGCTGCAGTCGAGTGTTAATTGTTTCAGGGACCTCAAAATTTTTTTATGGTAGTGCCGTCCGGCATGACTTGAAGTGCGTACTCTGTTGGATCCGAATGATCCACTGCCCTCCTGACCATTCGCCCCATATCCCTGGCATGGTACTGGTCATGGACCTGACGTGTAATATGAGGGCTTACCGAAGCTGACTGTGGCCATAAATGTGGTGATATTGTAACAAAATCGGCTGTACCTTCTTTTCCCGTGACTGTGGCTGTAACCTTGACTGGCCATTCGGTCTCAAGTAATGGCCGGTATTTGTCCTCCAACTCCCTGTTTCGTCCAGTTCTGTCATAGGCCAGGGTAACGTGATGCAGCGACTGTTCAACGTCTAACGTCCACCACTGGGGGGTGATAGAAATATAGCACTGTTGTCTCATCCTCCATGATGTAACCGTTACCCCCTCATCTCCGCATTCTAGCTGTAGCTGGAAGATACACAGTAAATCTCGGGCCAACAAGTTACAGTCCAATCCAGTAGTCACTACAAACTGATGCTCTGCAGACTTATTCTCGTAAGTGACTGTCACAGGTTCAGAAATAGGATACTCACACACCTATCCTTGGAACCCTGACAATTGCTGCGTGTGGTCGGATAATGGTAATTTAAGTGCTGATTGCACAGAAGACATGGCTGCCCCGGTGTCGATTACAAATGAGTGATGTTGATCTCCTATCTGCAGAGAGATAATAGGTTCCCTGTCCGATTGGAGAGTCCTTATGGCTAAATTAGCTAGTCAATCCTGTGTTGGGAAAGGGTTTTCCTGGGAGAAGTCAGTGTATCTCGTCTGTCCTCCCCTTGGTGGGTACCCTCTCCTTCTGCTGCCTGTCTTTTAAAGGGGCATTCCTGTTGCCAGTGATCTGCACGGCCGCAATTAAAACATGCATTGCTCCCTCTATATCTGCCCCGTCCTCTTCTTCCAGTAGACCAATGGCCCCTCAGAGGGGGCTGTGGTTGTAGAGCTGTTGATTCGTTCGGTGGGCCATAAAAAGGAGCTGAGGGTCCCTTTGGGTGGGTTTGATATCCTCCCCCTCGCTGATCCACCAACCCAAAGTCACAATATTGGGGCTCCTGCTGGTAAACTACCATTTCTGCCGCTTGTTGGGGTTGCAGATCATCCTTTTTCATTACATACTCAGGCTTAACCTTTGTAACTGAGCCTCCTTCCTGGCCTACACCCTCCTTCCAATAAAATCTGACTGCCCTTGCCATCTGGGAAGGGTCGTTCTCTGTCCAATTCATGTTATTACATTTCACAGCAGTAACCACAGAAGGTGGTAGGCAATGCATTAACATAGCACAATATTGAGGGGAATTCTGACCATTTTGATGTGGCAAGTCGCCTGACTGCCCACAGTAGATTTCATTAAAACGCTCCAGAAATTCCTCTGGCTCTTCAGTCTTCTTAGGTTTTAGGTCTAAGATAACAGAAAGATTTATGGGCCTTTGAAATGTGCTATTCAACGCATTCAGGATCTGTGTCCTTCTATCGTCGTCTAACGCATAGGCCTGCTGAAGTGCAGCATGACTAGCATAATTCAGGTGGTTAAGATAATTGCGGTACTCTGCTGGGGTTAAAATCTGCTGGACTAGGGCCCAGAGGTCCCTTGAATCAGCTTGATAAATTGAGATGGTAGTTCTCAAGGAATCCACGAAGGCAGCAGGAGATTTTTTTCTATCTGGGATTGTAGCCATAATAGCCATCATCTCACTGGGTGTCCATGGGAAGTAAACGTCTATCGTGGGATTCGCTCCCGCGGTCACTGCGTCGGGGTTTCGCATCTTCCTAATCGGTAACTGTCTCCGAATGTCACCAGGGGGCACTCTAGCTATTTCCCCTGGTTGTTCCAGGACTTCAACATCTCTCCCTGTCACTAGGGGGAGTTCTTTCTCTTCAAAATAATCTGTTTCAGCTTCCTTTGTTCCCGAACCTTGTGGTTTCTGCTTAGTTTGGAGAGACTTAGGTGATATGCTTACTTTTCCAAATTATTGAATTTTTCTTTTTCTGTCAATTCAAGGCCAGCCATTGAACTACGTAGCTCATCTCTTGTTTGACCCGCGTCTTTCCTGTCTCTACTTGCGCTTTTTTTTTAACTTAAAAATGTTTGAAAATTCAAATTGAATTATTGCAACTTGCAAGCTTAGCTCTGATCTCAACTCAGAACCAAATTTACAATTTGCTTAACACAAACTTGTATAACATTTACAACTTAATTATTTCTTTATCTTAACAATTTTTCTTTTAACAAGTTTTTTTTCTTTTACATTCACATAAGTGTTGGCAAAATCAACTATCATCTCCAGATTTACACTTTTTTTTTGTAAATGCTGTCCGTGACCTCCTTTAAGTTTCTATTAATCTCCTGATAAAATGAGATAAACATTATTTCAAGTAAGTAAAACTTAAGATTCTGGCAATTTCAATCAATTGCTTTCGAAAATAATAACTTTTATCAAAGAGGTGGAGAAACCCACTGGTTTCCTTTAATTAATTCAAAACGTAACTTTGCTGGTGTTCACTGACTCAAAGGAAAGGTATCCAATTACACTATAGGCTGCTGCTGTTATCTCAAAGCCTGAGTGAGAAGCACTGTCTGTCTTTTGATGTTGCCTGCTGCTGTTAACCCTTTGAGAGACTTCTGCTTCAACCGATATGCAGCATTCCCCACAATCTCAACTAGTCCTCGGAACTGCGTTTTTCACCAATACAGTCCAAGGAGACAATTTTAGCTTAATCAACTATATATTTAAAACACTCACACATAGAGTTGAACCATCTTCAGATTTAAAAACAGTTATACTGGACTGAACCTTCAGTACTGAAGTCCCATCAGCCCCTGAACCCATATAATAGACTGAACCTTCATTACTGAAGTCCCATCAGCCTCTGAACCCTTATACTTGGAATTGAATCATCATTTGAGATGTCACATCAACCCAAAACCCTAACCCAAGCCGAATCAACAATATGAAATCCCATCAATTAAATTGCTAATCCCCAGACTGACCTGTGATTTCGTCGAGGCGGTCTTTCTGTGCCAACCGCGAGTGACCAGACTAATCAGACGATAAGAAGAGGGGAACAATCAATGCGCGGTCATTTTCCAGTTCGACATTGAGGGCCCTCGTTCCCCATCCTCCTGTTCATAATCAGTCTAATTCTGATTTCGCAGTTGGACCAGGATCGCCCTGAGAAATCCCGGGTTTCGGCACCAAATGTTGATTCCCAAATTTCTTTATCCGTCAGTCTGGCCTCAATAAAAGTCGAGATGGATTTGCAAGTATAACAATAGTTATTTTATTCAGCTTGCAAGCTACCTAGTCCACAGTGATACAGATAACATGTTGCTCTCTGCAGCTCCGGGACTAAGTGAATGTCCCAGACAAAGAGATCAGTACTGATACATTCAAATGGCATCAAGTTTCACAAACTCGACACCCATAGGTCATCCTATGTCCCTCCTGACTTGTTTGATCTATTCTGATTGGCTCACTTCCAATCCCTTTCTCCGGCCCCTATCAATTCAGCATCACTCTCATAGACACACCTCTTCCTGCTTTTTTCCATGCGGTCTAAAATCCTTTGTCTCTACTTGCCAGAATCAAAGTGGCTTATTTCTACATTACATTAACTAATATCTCTAAAGTAACTATTTTATATCACATTCGTCAGATAGAGTGGATGGATATACTGGGTCACAGATTACAAATTGTGATTGAATACAATTGCTGCTGCTGATGACACACAGTTCCTTATATGGGCCCAGCTTTGAGTTGCTAGATCTGTTCTGAATCTATCCCATTTAGCACCACGCAACAGGGACACAATATGGAGTATATCCTCCAGTAGAGGAACAGGTAGTGTTGAGGAAACAGGGAGGTTGCAGAAGGACCTGTACAGGCAAGGAGTGGGTAAAGAAGTGGCAGATGGAACACAATGTGGAAAAGTGTGAGGTGATGCAGTTTGGTAGGAAGAATAGAGGCATAGACTCTTTTCTAAATGGGAAAAGGCTTCGGAAATCAGAAGCAGAAAGGGACTTGGGAGTCCTAGTTCAGGATTCTCTTAAGGTTAACGTGCAGGTTCAGTTAGGAAGGCAAATGCAATGTTAGCATTCATTTCGAGACGGCTAGAATACAAGAGCAGGGATGTACTTCTGAGGCTGTACAAGGCTCTGGTCAGACACCATTTGGAATATTATGAGCAGTTTTGGGCCCCGTATCCAAGGAAGGATGTCCTGGCCTTGGAGGGGAATCAAGAGGAGGTTCACAAGAATGATCCCCGGAATGAAGGACTTGTCATATGAGGAGCGGTTGAGGACTCTGGGTCTGTTCTTGATGGAGTTTAGGATGAGTGGGGGGGGATCTCATTGAAATTTACAGAATACTGAGAGGGCTCAACAGATTGAACATGGAGAGGATGTTTCCACTTTTCACAGTAACTTCATTGCAGTGTTGATATAAGCCTACTTGTGACAATAATGAATAAAGATTCTTATTGTATTCGGAGAAACTAGAACCAGAGGGCACAGCCTCAAAACGAAGGGATGATCCTTCAAAACAGAGATGAGGACGAATTTCTTTAGCCAGAGGGTGGTGAATCTGTGGAACTCATTTCCACAGAAGGCGGTGGAATCCAAGTCACTGAGTGTCTTAAGATAGAGATAGATTGATTAATAAGGAATCAAGAGTTATGGGGAGAAGGATGAGAAACATATTGCCATAATTGAATGGTAGAGCAGACCCAATGGGCTGAGTGCCGTAATTCTACTCGTTTATCTTAAAAATGGATTTTGTGCAGACGACCTGCTCCTGTATGTATAGGACCCAGTGGGGGGGATGGAAGAAATCATGAGGATTCTGGGGGAATTTGGCCGGTTTTCAGGGTACAAACTAAATATGGGGAAAAGTGCGATGTTTGCGATCCAGGAGAGGCGACCAGGGGAACTGCCGTTTCGAGTGGTAGGGGGAAGCTTTAGGTATCGAGGCATCCAAGTGGCGCGGGAATGGGAACAGCTACACAAACTTAATCTGGCCCGTCTGGTGGACCAAATGAAGGACGATTTTCGGAGGTGGGAAGCGCTCCCGCTGTCACTAGCTGGCAGGGAGCAGACGGTGAAGATGATGGTCCTTCCGAGATTCCTGTTTGTGTTCCAGTGTCTCCCCATCTTTATTCCGTGGACCTTTTTTAAATGGGTTAACAAAGTTATCATGGTTGGACGCAGAGAAGGCTTTTGATTGGGTAGAATGGGAATATCTGTGGGAGGTACTGGGACGGTTCGGTTTTGGGTGGGGCTTTAGAGACTGGGTCAGGTTGCTGTATCAGGCTCCTGTGGCAAGCGTACGGACAAATAGGACAACATCGGACTATTTTAGACTGCACCGGGGGATGAGACAGGGATGCCCCCTCTCCCCACTGTTGTTCACGCTAGCAATAGAGCCGCTGGCAATTGCTCTGAGAGCCTCAAGGGGCTGGTCAGGGGGGGCAGAGTCTCGCTTTATGCAGATGACCTGCTTCTGTACGTATCGCACCCAATAGAGGGGATGGAAGAAACCATGAGGATTCTAGGGGAATTTGGCCGGTTTTCGGGGTATAAGTTAAATGTGAGGAAAAGTGAGATGTTTGCAGTCCAGTCGAGGGGACAGGAGAGGCGATTGAGGGAGCTGCTGTTTAGATTAGTAGGGGGAAGCTTTAGGTATCTAGGCATCCACGCAGTGCGGGAATGGGACCAGCTGCATAAATTAAATCCGACCCGACTAGTAGACCAAATGAAGGACGATTTTCGGAGATGGGACGCGCTTCCGTTGTCACTGGCTGGGAGGGTGCAGTCAGTGAAGATGACGGTCCTCCCGAGATTCCTGTTTGTAATTCAGTGTCTCCCATTTTTATTCCGCGGTCTTTTTTTAAACGGATCACTGGCTTTGTTTGGGGGGGGGGCAAGACCCCACGGGTAAGGAAGGTAATGGTTGCGCAGAGTCGGAGAGGGCGGGCTGGCGCTGCCAAATTTTAGTAACTATTACTGGGCGGCGAATATAGCCATGATCAGGAAGTGGATGGTGGGGGAGGGGGAGGCATGGGAGCGTATGGAGGCGGCTTCATGCAAGGGCAGCAGTTTGAGGGCGTTGGGAGCTGCGCCTCTGCCGTTCCCGCCGGCACGGTACTCCACCAGCCCCGTGGTGGAGTCTGGGGGCAATGGAGGAGACATGTGGGAGCAGAGGGAGCATCGGTCTGGTCCCCAATCTGAAATAATCACCGGTTTGCCCTGGGAAGTATTGATGGAGGGTTCCGGATATGGCAGAGAGCAGGGATTGAGAGGATGGGGGATATGTTTATAGAGGGGAGCTTTCCGAGTATGAGGGCGCTGGAGGAAAAGTTTGGGTTGGCGAGGGGAAACAAATTCAGGTACCTGCAGGTGCGGAACTTCCTACGTCGACAGGTGTCAACCTTCCCGCTCCTACCACCAAGGGGGATTCAGGGCAGAGTGGTTTCCAGAGGGTGGATAGGAGAAGGGAGCATCTCGTACATTTATAAGGAACTTATGGGGTCAGAGGAGACGCAGACCGAGGAGCTGAAGCGCAAGTGGGAGGAGAAGCTGGGTGGAGAGATAGTGGAGGGCCTTTGGGCGGACGTGTTGAGTAGAGTCAACGTGTCCACTACATGTGCCAGGCTCAGCCTGATACAATTCAAGGTCATGAGCAGATTCTTTGGGGTGAAAGACAGGTGTGCAAACTGTGCGGGAGGACCAGCGAACCATGTCCACATGTTCTGGGCATGTCTGAAGCTTAGCGGATTTTGGCAGGGGTTTGCAGATGTCATGTCTACGGTGTTAAAAACAAGGGTGGCACCGAGTCCAGAGGTGGCGATTTTCAGGGTGTCGGAAGACCCGGGAATCCAGGAGGAGAGACAGATGTTCTGGCCCTTGCTTTCCTGGTAGCCCGGAGACGGATACTATTAACTTGGAGGGACTCAAAGCCCCCGAAGTCGGAGACCTGGCTATTGGACATGGCTAGCTTTCTCTGTTTGGAGAAAATCAAGTTCACCTTGAAAGGGTCAATGTTAGGGCACGCCCGGAGGTGGCAACCGTTCGTCGACTTCTTTGCGGAAAATTAATCGTCAGCAGAGGGGGGGGGGGGGGGGGGGGGGTAGTTTAGCGTGGAGTAGGGGGTTAATAAAGGTGGACCTGTAAGGGAGGGAGATGGCCTTTGCACTATGTTTATAGATTCATGTACATTGTTTATTTTGTTGTTGTAATACCAAAAATACCTCAATAAAATGTTTATTAAAAAAAAACTTATCACGGACTTTGTATGGGCGGGCAAGACCCCGCGAGTAAAAAAGGGGATGATTGAGCGGAGTCGGGGAGAGGGCGGACTGGCACTGCCAAACTTCAGTAACTATTATTGGGCGGCGAATATAGCCATGATCAGGAAGTGGGTGGTGGGGAGGGTCGGCATGGGAGCGTATGGAGGCGGCATCATGTAAGGGCACTAGTTTGGGGGTGTTGATAACGGCGCCTCTGCCGTTCCCACCGGCACGGTACTCCACCAGCCCCGTGGTGGTGACGGCCCTGAGAGTCTGGGGCAATGAAGGAAGCATGTGGGAGCGGAGGGAGCATCGGTCTGGTCCCCAATCTGTAATAATCACCGGTTTGCCCCGGTAAAGATGGACGGGGGGTTTCGGAGATGGCAGAGGGTGGGAATTGAGAGGATGGGGGATATGTTTATAGAAGGGAGCTTTCCTAGCTTGAGGGAGCTGGAGGATAAATTTGGATTGGCGAGTGGAAACAAATTTAGGTATCTGTAGGTGCGGGACTTCCTACATAGACAGGTCTCAACCTTCCCGCTCCTACCACCAAGGGAGATTCAGGATAGGGTAGTTTCCAGAGTTTGGGTGGGAGACGGGAAGGTCTCCGACATCTATAAGGAGCTTATGGGGTCAGAGGACACGCAGACTGAGGAGCTGAAGCGCAAGTGGGAGGCGGAGTTAGGAGGAGAGATAGAGGATGGTCTCTGGGCGGAGGCGTTGAGTAGAGTCAACCTGTCCACAACATGCGCCAGGCTGAGCCTGATACAGTTTAAGGTTGTTCACTGGGCTCACATGACAGAGGCCCGGATGAGCAGGTTCTTTGGGGTAGAAGATAGGTGCGCAAGGTGTGTGGGGGGCCCGCGAACCATGTCCACATGTTTTGCTCATGCTCAAAGCTCAGGGGATTCTGGCAGGGGTTTGCAGATGTCATGTCCACGGTGTTGAAAACCAGGGTGGCACCGAGTCCGGAGGTGGCTATTTTCGGGGTGTCGGAAGATCCGGGAATCCAGGAGGAGAAAGAGTCAGACGTTATGGCCTTTGCTTCCCTGGTGGCCCGGAGGTGGATATTATTAGCTTGGAGGGACTCAAAGCCCCCGAAGTCGGAGACCTGGCTATCTGACATGGCTAGTGTTCGCTGTTTGGAGAAAATCAAGTTCACCTTGAGAGGGTCACTGTTAGGGTTCACCCGAAGGTGGCAACCGTTCGTCGACTTCTTTGCGGAAAATTAATCGTCAGCAGAATGGGGAGGCGGGGGATGGGGGGGGGGGGAGAGAGAGTTTGTTTAGTTTAGAGTAGGGGGTTAATAAAGGTGGGACCTGTAAGGGAGGAAGCAAGCTTTTTGCACTATGTTTATAGACGTATGTATGTTGTTTGTTTTGTCATTGTTGTAAAACCAAAAATACCTCAATAAAATGTTTATTAAAAAAAAATAGATTTTGTCCCCAAAGTAATGTGTGGTCACTCCCACAAATACCATCATGGAGAAATGCATACACAACAGAGATTGGCATGGACAAAGGTCACTCACCACCTATTGCAAACCTGTTCTGACATTTGTATCTTTCAAAATCCAGCCAGCTTTGTTAGCAATGGTGCTGCCCGAACCAATCTTGATGCTGGACATTGAAGTCCCCAATCCAGAGTGTATTCTATGCCCTTGTTACTCTTAGTTGTGTTCAACATGAAGAAGCACCGTTTCATCAGTTGAGGGAGAGCACTAAGCTCAGACACATGGACTAAGCTTTTAGTATATTCAATTTGTCCTGTAGTTTGAATGAGAGTTCTGACACCCATCAACAGGCAGCACCTCAAAGAGCATGTATCCATATTCCTTCGAAGCTCCTTGCATGTGGCTCTGTAATTATCATGAAGATCCCACATAGGTTACACAAAAGCCATGCAAAAAAAATAAAGATGCCACATGTTGAAATAAACATGAGGCACAGGCAGCACGGCGGTGCAGTGGTTAACACTGCTGCCGCACGGCGCCGAGGTCCCAGGTTCGATCCCGGCTCTGGTTCACCGTCCGTCTGGAGTTTGCCCATTCTCCCCGTGTTTGCGTAGGTTTCGCCCCCACAACCCAAAGATGTGCAGGGTTTGTGGATTGGCCACACTAAATTGCCCCTTAATTGGAAAAAATGAATTGGGCACTCTAAATTTATTAAAAAAACATGAGGCACACAAAGAAAACCAGAGAGGGATTATTGGTATTTATGTGTGTTGTGTCCTTAAACTTTTAAGCAATTTCCTTCAGTTACGAATGCAAGACATTACAAGATGGCAATATTTGAAAAAGTTTCTTTTAACTTTGAATGTCTTGAATAAGGGAACGGTGAGATCATGCCAACTCTGCCCGGAGACAGGCCCATGTGATTTGGCTGTCATGGGGAAAGGTGTCCAGACCTATAGGCAATCAAGGGATTATGGTTTCATACCTTAACACAAGAGGGGTAGCTGTTTTTCTGGACAGACACTCGGATTCAGAGCGGGAGACTGAAATAGCTGCTGCTGTGAGAAACAGAAGAAAAGACTGTTTTGCTTTAGCCATCAAACATGATGCCAAGAAGAATGGATTTTCTGTTCAGAGGCAGGAATGGTGGAGTTTGAAGGTATGGAAAGTCACCAATGCAGGCCTTGCTACTGGAAGTCAGTTCTGGGATATTCAGAAATGAAGCGACTTTCAAAGGCGACCCAGGAAGACCCACCTTGGGGCAGCACGGTGGCACAGTGGCTAGCACCGCTGCCTCACAGCACCAAGGTCCCAGGTTCGATCCCGGCCCTGGGTCACTGTCCATGTGGAGTTTGCACATTCGCCCCATGTTTGCGTGGATTTAACCCCACAACCCAAAGATGTGTGGGGTAGGGGGATTGGCTATTCTCAATTGCCCCTTAATTGGAAAAAATGAATTGGGTACTCTAAATTTATTTTTTAAAAGGAAGATACACCTTAGTGTAACAGGTAGAAAGGAGCCTGCTGAAATAGAGGCATATGGAGCTGACTCCTTAAAGCTATATAAATGCAGTGTGGAGTAACATTGAAACGGATCATTAATTAATTAACACAACTGAAAATACTTTTGTAGTTGGTATTTTAGTTGCCTATCAAGTAATGTTTAGTCTATGTTGATTTTATTTGTTACAGTAAAAATCTTAAAACATGAAATTTTGTTGTGCAATTCTTTGCATTGGTTGCTGTGACATGCATCTCTGTAATGAAAATCGAGGCTGTAAAGGAGGTTCACTGGAAGTTTCCAGAGTTCAAACAAACTTTGATTTAATCAGTGCTAAGTCAACATGGCTGCCCCATGTTCAGCCATTTCTGCAGAGAGACCACCCGTCTGTTGCTTTGCAACAGTTTAATTTGGAGGTTGTAGAAGAGGTGTTAGGAGGAATCAACGTGAAAGTAAAAGTTAAAAAGGCAGAGATGGTGGAGCTGGCTCAGCACCTGAACCTGGAGGAGGGAAAGAATGATCTTGACAGCACTCAAGTTGAGTTCACGACACTTCAATTACAAATGGGAAAAATCTTGAATGTGCAAAAAGAGAAACTGGAAAGAGAGGAAAAAGAAAAAAATACGAAAACTGGAATGAAATCAAAAGAGCAAAAGTGCTAAGAAAAATTGAACTCAATACAGAAAAGTTTCTATCACACGAAAAGGGAGTGGCTGGAAAACCGAAGGATGATGCAACACCTGGGCCCCAAATCTTCCATCCTCATTCGTGGCGACGGTTTTCTGGAGGCGCTGAAATTGAATGGAGTTTTGGCTGCAACTCCGAATTTTCCATTCTCGCTCTCAGCTGAACCCGCCATAGATGTGACTGGACAATGCCACCTCTGGTTTTGGTTTGACCAAGAATATTTGACAAGGTTATCCACTTTGGTAGCAAAAACAGGAATACAGATTATCTGAATGATTTGAAAGAGAGAGGGGAACGAGACCTGGGTGTCCCCATACACCAGTCACTGAAGATAAACAGGCAGGTGATAAAGAAGGCAAATGGTAGGTTGGCCTTCAGGGCGAGGATTAGAGTACGGGAGCAGGGATTTCTTGCTGCAATTATACAAGACCTTGGTGAGACTACACCTGGAATAGTGTCTGCAATGTTTGGTCTCCTTATCCGAGGAAGGATGCTCTTGCTATAATGGGAGTGCAGTTCTAGAGGGAATGCAGCCAAGGTTTACCAGACTGATTCCTGGGATGGCTGATCTGACATATGAGGAGAGATTTGAGTCAATGGACACCCTTCAAGATCACAGAACAACCCAAAGCGCTTTACAAGTTGTAATGTGGGAAACATGGCAGCCAATTTGCACATTGCCAGCTCCCCCACACAACTCAAGAATAATGATCAGAATCAGTTTTTTCATGTTGTTTGAGACTGTCCAGGGCATCAGGGATAACTCTTGCTCTTCAAAGTAGTACCATGCAATCTTTTATGTTCACCTGACAGGGCAAATGGAGCTTTGGTTTAACATTTCATCCAGAAACTGGCACTTCAACTGGCAGCTAAACATTCCAGGATTTAGATGTTTCAGGCGAGATAGAGGGGGATGTAAAAGGGGAGGTGGAGTTGCGCTACTGGTTCGGGACAATATCACAGCTGTACTACGGGAGGACACCTCAGAGGACAGTGAGGCTATATGGGTAGAGATCAGGACTAAGAAGGGTGCAGCCACCATGTTGGGGGTTTACTACAGGCCTCCCAACAGCCAGCGGGAGATAGAGGAGCAGATAGGTAAACAGATTTTGGAAAGGCGTAAAAGCAACAGGGTTGTTGTGATGGGGAACTTTAACTTCCCCAATATTGACTGGGACTCACTTAGTGCTGGGGGCTTGGACGGGGCAGAGTTTGTAAGGAGCATCCAGGAGGGCTTCTTAAAACAATATGTAGATAGTCCAACTAGGGCAGGGGCTGTACTGGACCTGGTATTGGGGAATGAGCCCGGCCAGGTGATAGAAGTTTCAGTAGGGGAGCTTTTCGGGAAGTGACTACAATTCAGTAAGTTTTAAAGTGCTGGTGGACAAGGATAAGAGTGGTCCTAGGGTGAATGTGCTAAATTGGGGGAAGGCTAATTATAACAATATTAGGCTGGAACTTAAGAACATAGATTGGGGGTGGATGTTTGAGGGGAAATCAACATCTGACATGTGGGAGGCTTTCAAATGTCAGTTGAAAGGAATTCAGGACCAGCATGTTCCTGTGAGGAAGAAGGATAAATATGGCAAATTTTGGATAACGAGAGATATTGGCTTTGTCAAAAAGAAAAAGGAGGCATTTGTCAGGGCTAGAAACAGACGAAGCCGGTGTGGAATATAAGGAAAGTAGTGAGGAACTTAATGAAGGAGTCAGGAGGGCTATAAGGGGTCACGAAAAGTCATTGGCAAATAAGGTTTAAGGAAAATCCCAATGCTTTTTACATGTACATAAAAAGCAAGAGGGTAGCCAGGGAAAGATTTGGCCCACTGAAGGACAGGGGAGGGAATCTATGTGTGGAGCCAGAGGAAATGGGCGAGGTACTAAATGAATACTTTGCATCAGTATTCACCAAAGAGAAGGAATTGGTGGATGTCGAGTCTGGAGAAGGATGTGTAGAAAGCCTAGGTCACATTGAGATCCAAGAAGACGAGGTGTTGGGCATCTTGAAAAATATTAAGGTGGATAAGTCCCCAAGGCCTGATGGGATCTACCCCAGAATACTGAAGGAGGCTAAAGAGGAAATTGCTGAGGCCTTGACAGAAATCTTTGGAACCTCACTGTCGTCAGGTGATGTCCCGGAGGACTGGAGAATAGCCAATGTTGTTCCTTTGTTTAAGAAGGGTAGCAAGGATAATCCAGGGAACTACAGGCTGGTGAGCCTTACGTCAGTGGTAGGGAAATTACTGGAGCGAATTCTTCGAGACAGGATCTACTCCCATTTGGAAACAAGTGGTCGTATTAGCAAAAGGCAGCACGGTTTTATGAAGGGGAGGTCATGTCTCACTACCTTGATAGAGTTTTTCGAGGTCACAAAGACGATTGATGAGGGTAGGGCAGTGCATGTTGTCTATATGGACTTCAGTAAGTCCTTTGACAAGGTCCCTCATGGCAGATTGGTCCAAAAGGTGAAGTCACACGGGATCAGAGGTGAGCTGGCAAGATGGATACAGAACTGGCTAGGTCATAGAAGGCAGAGTAGCAGCAATGGAAGGGTGCTTTTCTGATTGGAGGGCTGTAACTAGTGGTGTTCCGCAGGGATCAGTGCTGGGACCTTTGCTGTTCGTAGTATATATAAATGATTTGGAGGAAAATGTAACTGGTCTGATTGGTAAGTTTGCGGACGACACAAAGGTTGGTGGAATTGTGGATAGCGATGAGGACTGTCAGAGGATACAGCAGGATTTAGATCATTTGGAGACTTGGGCGGCAAGATGGCAGATGGAGTTTAATCCGGAGAAATGTGAGGTAATGCATTTTGGAAGGTCTAATACAGGTGGGGAATATACAGTGAATGGTAGAACCCTCAAGAGTATTGACAGTCCGAGAGATCTTGGTGTACAGGTCCACAGGTCACTGAAAGGGGCAACACAGGTGGAGAAGGTAGTCAAGAAGGCATATGGCATGCTTGCCTTCATTGGCTGGGGCATTGAGTATAAAATTTGGCAAGTCATGTTGCAGCTGTATAGAACCTTAGTTAGAGCACACTTGGAGTACAGTGTTCAATTCTGGTCGTCACATGTAGCCACCTGGGTTGGCCACTTCCCGACTTAAAATGGAGATCCGCAAAGAATGCAGGGAAATTCAGTCAAGCCAGGAAAAACTAGCAGGTGCAAAGTTTCCTGTGTATTAGACTTTGCAGAAACTCAGACAGCACTGAAACTAACAGCCATCTGCATATTAATGAGTGATCCCCCGGGAATAATTGAAACATTTAAGGTAAATAAGGCCAAGCCAGACTCCTCGGCGCCAGCAGGAGCCAACGGACACTCAAGGACCGCCCAGCGATCAGGGAACAGCTCCAGTATTGGAGAAATCGATCCAAATGATCGGAACGCAGTCCAATCACTTGGAACCAGATACGGGGTCCGCCCCGAACGGCGCAAAGCCCCTGGGACTATAGAGTCCCCAAGTTCAATTTGTCCTTCTTGGCAGGGTCACTCAGCAGCTCGCAACAACCCTTGACAGTGACCTGCCCAGTTGCCGCATCAACCAAGTAAGTCTAGAGTCAACTCACGCTACGAGATAGGCGCTCCGAGCTACCAGTCCATACTTTTGAGTCCTGCAGGCTCAGACTCGAACAAAAGGTCATTTGTTCCCCTGACCTGGTGGGCCAGTTCCAAAGCTATGTATAGGCCTTTTAGTGTTAGAGATAGTCTAATAAGTAGAGTTTTATGCATGAGTAGTGATTGACTGTGTATAATAAATGTGTTTTGATTTGAAACTTACTAACTGGTGTAGTGAGTTATTGATCAGTACTTGAACTTCAACCTTGTGGCGGTATCATAAAGATACCTGGCGACTCTAGAGCAAAGGTTATAGAAACAGAGAAAATTAAGTAAAGACACAATGAGCAACATTTAAGAACCAACCAAAAGTTAGCAACACGCACTAGCAGAAGGAAGTATAGGCTTTAGAGAGGGTGCAGAAGAGGTTTACCAGGATGTTGCCTGATATGCATTAGCTGTGAGGAGAGGTTGAATAAACTTAGTTTGTTCTCACTGGAACAAAGGAGGTTGAGGGGCGATCTGATGTCAAAAAATTATGAGGGGCATAGACAGAGTGGATAGTCAGAGACTTTTTCCCAGAGTAGAGGGGTCAATTACTAGGGGCATAGGTTTAAGATGCGAGGGGCAAGGTTTAGAGGAGATGTACCAGGCAAGTTTTTTTTTTTTACAGGTAGTGGGTGCCTGGAGCTCGCTGCCGGAGGTGGTGGTGGAAGCAGGGACGATAGTGACGTTTAAGGGGCATCTTGACAGAAAACATGAATAGGATGGGAATAGAGGGATACAGACCCCGGAAGTGTAGAAGATTTTAGTTTAGATGGGCAGCATGGCGCAGGCTTGGAGGGCCGAAGGGCCTGTTCCTGTGGCTGTACTTTTCTTTGTTCTTTGTTCAAATAGTTACGCTTGGCTCCAAGTCAATGGGCACGATTTACTGGCCTCGTCGAGCCAGACTTGGTGATGCGACAAGGTCGTTGAGTCGCGAGATTCAAGATGCTCGAACCATCTCGTGAGAATCAACCGAAACTCTCGAGATGTCACGATCTGAATCGCGCCCAGATAAGCATATTTAAATGTGGCATTATGCTCGTTTTAATATGACTATGCCGGATTCTCCCAGCACCCGGGACCCAATGGCATGGGAGACCTCGCCAGGGTGCCATTTAGCACTGGTTTTCACAAACATGAACCAGGCATAATGGCACCTTGAAGGGAGGGGGCGGGGGAGGTGTCTTCTAGGCCATTGGAGACCATGGGTGGTTGGACATTGGCCAGGGTAGCACCCCTAGGTCCTGCCAGGGTGCCAAGATGGGGCATTTTTAAATAAACCATGATATTTCTACTCCCCCCCCCCCCCCCCCCCAGTCAGTGAAGGAAATGGATGCAAGTGCAGCTTCAATGGAGCTTTCCTCACCGAGGCCAAATAAAACATTAAATAGTGGGGTCTTTCTCTGTACTGCAGGCACAAGAAACAACCCGGTTGAATCGCGCCCAATGTCTCTTTTTGCTAAGAACTGCTATACTCGCAATAGGGTGAGGTGCCTTAATTGTGCACCTCAGAAATGCATGTTTTACTCAACTTTACAAGTCGGCACATAGGGTCAAGCAGGCAATACAAGCTGCATTCCTAAGAGGATTCGCAGGATGCTCACACAGAGCAGACCACACTTGGAAAATGATGAACAGAAATGGATTCTCCACCTAAAACAATGACATGCAACGCTGGTTTCAAGCTAAAAGTCATAACATATGCTAACTCATCAAATAACTGTGCAAGGGTGGGTGAAAAACTGATGTGAGAATGGAAGAAGCAGGAATCCACCCTGAAGATGCCCAAGATGAAATGAACCATGGAGAACAGGGACCAAACTAGTGACCTGTTCTTGAGAACCCGGTCTGGGAATGGGTTCTCAAATCATCATAGTTGCATCATCACCAGAAATAGAATGCATATATATGCACTTAATAATGGGCCAAATCAAACCCCAGAGTCCAGCAAAGATATCAGATCAACAACTAGCTAGTGCAGTCATTTTATGTTTCATAAATTGGGGCAGAAGACCAAGATTGTTCAAAGGCCACCAAGAGACCTCAATGTCAAAATTACCCTTTTCCAGTGATTCATCATTGGACACGAGTACTCATCGTCACTGCAGAAGCACGACGAAACGCCCATGAAGTATGAAAAGCCCAGAAATCAAACTGAGTCGATGGGTTCTAAAGTTCTAGTGAAAACCACAAGGCGTGAGCAGACAAGATTCACAGTGCACCAGTGCCATGGCTGACGGAATGAAATTAAAGCCTATGGCAACCGAAAGCACCAAACTAGGTCCAGAGTGCTATGCTAACGGTGATCCAACAGCCCAAGTGACTCAGAATTAATTCAATGGACTCTGTCAGACTCCAAAGACAAATTAATTTGGCAGTTTAAAAAATGTTTTGATTGTGGTTAAAGGGATTCTTGTCAATAAAATATGGCATGGTCAGGATGGGTCCTCCTACTGTGCTGTAACATTTGTATGATCCTATGAAAACATGTCACATTGAATTACTGGTATTTTTTCTCCCCACATTTCAAAAAGCTGACCATCTAGATCAACAGCTCACAATTTACATAGATTGGCACCCATTTTTAGAAGTCTTTTTTAGGCGTCAAAGATCGATTTATATGCCATGATCTACGGTAAACCCTCAAAGTGCTGACTCCTGGTTTGAGAAAGTGACCATAGCTTACCTAATGACAGCTTTCTCTCACTCCCTTTCAGCCTGGAATATGCAAACATGGTGCATTCATTCAATGATCTGTCTCATTCTCGCTTAAAGTAAATACAACACAATTGGTAAATGGAAATTTTTATTATCAGCATTAAAACCATATTGTCTGCACAAAAACCTACAGAGTTCATCCAGCATACTGACTCTTGGGGGTTGCATAAACTAAACATAGACCTTGGTTAATACTAACAGATTCTCATATAAATTAATCGCAGTTTCCTGAAAGACAAACCCAGTTTATAGAAAATATAATTTTACTGTACAAAATTTACATCACATTCAAATCTAATCAAGTTGCTTACAGAAATGTGTTGCGTTCATTTAATAGCCACCGTGTAAGTATAGTATTGCATTTCACCTACTGTTGCAATATTCTACAATCAGAACAGCCATTTTTCACATTTTATTTTATTTTCTGGGGCTGAAAACTTGTATCCGCTCCCTTGCGAAACCATCCCATATTTAAAATTTCAAAAACACACCACTTATTGCAAAATACTGCAGAATGGCAGCCGCCACTTAGCAACGTACAGAATATTTTTCAAAGGAAGCACTAAACTTAAACAGCACCAGTGTACAAGGTGCAAAAATCCAACACTAAAACACCCAATCCTTAAAGTTTAAGCCACCAATAAATTATTGAAAACTCCCCTTTTTAAAAAAAAAAAGGCGCACCCGCATACATACAAACACACACATACACACACTGAGAATCCATGTACAGAATTTCTAAAGTACCAAAATGCTACACCTAGCTTCAGGAAGCCAATATAAAATGTAATTTACATTCATAATACATGTTTGAAGATTGCACTGAAACCAGCGTGCTTACAATGCTATTCTGCTTCAATATACTCGGTGCCACTGTAACACATTTGCATTACATTCAATTGCAGGTGCAGTACAAAGAAAAGTAGCTGCAGGAATCTGCCACAATTGTTACAAAACCAAACATAATGCAGTGTGTGTAACTGAGGGGATCTTCGAACCTTGAGTTAGTAATGTTTTATTTATGAACAGAAGTAGGTCAAAGGCATAAAACCTCCTCCAAGTACTAAACGTCTTTTCAATCCCAATTTTGCATTTTACTTTTTTAAAAATTGGTTAATGGGATGTTGGTGTCATTGACAAGACCATCATTTATTGCTCATCACTAAATGCCCTGTGGTTAACTGCTATGGTTCGCATCATCAAAGTGCTAGCGAGATATTTTTTTTCATACAACTAGGAAGCTTTCTGAGCCATTTCAGAGGACAGTGAAGAATGAATCACATTGCTGTGGGTCTGGGGTCACATATCGGCCACACTGGGTAAGGACGTTGGTGAAGCAGATGGGTTTTTGCAACTAATGGACACCATTATTGAGACTAGCTTTTTATTGGCTGAATTGAAGTTCCCTAGCGACTGTTGTGGGATTTGAACTCGTGTGTCTGGATCACGAAGAACCAGAAAATGCTGGAGCCACAAAACGCATGGGTCACTATCGGAAACAAAACAGCAGCTCCATATTTCAGGATGTGTCTGAGGGAGGATCCTTTCCGATACCGCCTGACTCACTCTGGAATAGGAAGCTAGATTCACTCTGGAATAGGAAGCCACCCATAGATTAATGAAACAACATTGAGTCATTTGAAAAGAGTTGCAGAAACATTCAATGCATCAGGAAGGAGCATTTATTTTCTACTTGGAATTAAAATGGTGAATAGTGAAATGGAATTACTATGTATCTGGCAATGATCTAATCGTACATAAATGGAACTTTCCATTCCAATATCCTTAGAATACAGGATTCATGGACCGGAAATGACGCCTGGAGAGCCACATGACTAGAATGGTCCAATCACAAATTAATCTCCATGACAAAAAATAAATATTTTCTGAACTAGGTCTTAACCACTGGATTAAAATCAAATTCTGCATTAGCAAGTCATCCGCCTTATCATACATAAAACAAATCATGGTACTATTACCGGTTCGCTCTGCTGGACAATCACTTGTCAAATTCCTATTAGTTTTATAACCCTTCTCAAACTGCTCTACTTTAAAGTTTCTCGTAAAAACTTCAAAATGCTTTTCCTTTCTTGAGTTACAATCCTCAATTCTCTCTCTCTCTCATCCCAACTGACTTTCAATTTCTCTCATCACTGGAACTATAAACAGACTTGCCAAAGTAGTCACAACTCTGCAGAATTCGAAGATGTCATTTGTATTTATTCTGTCCTTTGAGCTCTCCTCCTGTCTCTAGCCACATCCTTCCTCCTCCAGTCAGGAGGATGGAACAGTTTCCTCTCCACCTATCAAATACTGGCTTTAAATTTGACCTTTTTGGAAGGGTGGAGGAACTAAATCTCTACCGAGTACTCCACTTGGGAGGCTTTCTCAAGGATTGCAAGAACCACCCAATGAGCATAAATTCAAATTTCATTTTGGGCCCAGATCGAAAACTTAGTCTAATGCAACTCAACTAGAGTTTAAAATCTTCACTCCTGTCAAAACTGTGAATCATAAGTCCGGCTGTGCAACAGTATTTAATTGAGTCTAGTATTTAATAAGGTTGTTGCATTGATTTGTAACTACTTCTGGAGTAAAATATTTTAATACAAGAGTTACTAGGTTTCAATGATAGAGTCAGATGTAGAGGGGTAGGAGAAGGCTTGTGTGGAGCATAAAGACCATAATAAACAAGCTGACTTGAAAGGCCTGTTTTGCTCGCTGCACATTTCATGTAATCCTTAAGTACTGAAATGCACAAGCCACAAGATGCCACACTTGAGATCAGCGAGTTTAAGTGTAGTCTGCAGGTGAAGAAAAGCTAGAGGACAGGGGGAATTGGATTAGGATGTGGGTGTAATGCAGTCTTCAATTTTAAATTGTAAACTCTTGTCATTTGTTCAACTTAAACTACAACATAGTAACGGTTCCACGAAAACAGCCTGATGATGAGTTAAAAATGTTTGGGCTGCAATGCCTGGTTTGCTTTGCTGTCAATATTCTAAAGCCAACTCCATCGGAGGTTGCTGGGTCAGCAAAGGGGCCCCTGTAAAACATGGTAACTGCTCTGCACAAGCACCACAATAGGTGCAGCTCTGCTACCCACCTGCTCCATGGAACCAGACTTCCAGCAACCTAGGCCCAGGTCACATTTAAATAGCTGGGACTCAGGAGAATTAGTTAACTTTTTCCCCCGCTAGTGCAGGTTAGTTTCCCAGTGCAGCCTATATTTACACCCCCCCCCCACAATTATAAATTCAGTCACAGGGCGTGGGCAAAACTGATCAGGCCAATGTATACTGCCTATCGTCCATTGCTCTTAAGAAATTTGAGAAGAATTGCCTTCTTGGATGCAACCAAATGGCTTCCTCAGCCACTTTAGAGGGCAGTTAAGAATCAACAACATTGCTATGGGTCTGGATTCGCATAAGCTAGACCAGGAAGGGCAGCAGATTTCCTTCCCTAAAGGGCATTAGTGAACTAGGGAGGTTTTTGTTTTGTTGTTGACAAGTTAGTAGTTTCATAATCACGCTACCGATAATTAGCATTTTTGTTCCAAATCTTATTTAAATTCCCCCAGCTACCGAAGGGGAATTTGAGCTCATCTCATGGGTCGGCCAACATAACCACGCTGGCATGGCTCAATTCAGATAATGTGTTGGGTGCTGCAGAAAAATTGGACCCTGACTTAGGAAATGGAGCAAGAACTCCCAGCTGAGGGTGTTCACAGGCCTGCTGACATTTTCCTTGTTAAGAGGCAGGCGGAGATTTCACCTCTTATCAGCAAGTCAAAAATGTCTTGTTCCTCTTCCATTTTCCAGGGTTTAGGGAATACAACAGGCTTCTGCCAGGGTTGAGCGGAGGTGAATATCAGCAGAACCCGCCCCCATGCAAATCACTTCAGCCCCATGGAATCTTGTTTCTAAACTGCGAATCTTTCTAACTTCGATGCAAAGCTACAACTTGTATTTACATCACACCTTTCAAGTGATAAAAATGTCCCAAGGCTCCCAATCCCAAAGCAGTTCAAAAGGTGTGCAGGTACATTAGCCATGCTAAATTTCCTTTAGTGTCCAAGATGTGCAGGTTGGGTGGATTGGCCATGATCAATGTGCCGCGTTACAGGGATAGGGTGGGGGAGTTGGCCGAGATAGAGTGCTCTTTCGGAGGGTCGGTGCAGACTCTATGGGCCGAATGGTCTCCTTCTGCACTGTAAGGATTCTATGGATTAAAAGGAGTGATTTTCACTAGTACAAAGTAGGGACGTTAGGACGTGTGACCAAATGTTTAGGCAAAGAAGTAGGTTTTGAGAAGTAGCAACGTTTAGGGAGCGAATTCTATTGCTTAGGACACAGATGTTTGAAGGCACAGCCGCCAATGAAGTGGGGAATCCACAAGCATCCAGAGGAGGAGGAGGAAATGTCGAGTTGTAGGATTGGAGGAAGTTTACAGAGGTGGGGCAGAGCAGGTCATGGAAGGATCTGAACATGATCAGGGCTTAAAAATCAAAGAGCTGCTGGACTATTAGCCCGTGTTAGTCAGAGGATGAAGGACAAACTTGACTTGGTGCAAGTTCGGACACAACAAGAAGCTGGGGGAAAGAAAAAAAAACATACAAGTACATCTACTGCAAAGGGCCACACACACAAGTGCTCTAATGATTTCAATAACACGATTTGAAGCACCGTTTATTTTTCTCCCTGAATAGTGAAGCAAAATGCTGAAATCTATCTGAAAGGTCTCTCTGCTTCTTCCAAAACCTGGAATTTCTCATTGTTGTTGAGAATAGTTTCCACCATTGTGTGTTTTTTGCTAGTCTCTGTATCGGCTTGTTCACAGTATTGAATCCTAAATTGTTCTATTCTCTTTTGCAATAGCTGACTCAACCTTTCAAGGTTTTGATGGGAGTCCACACCAATAGTTTTTGTGCCAAAGTGACTTTTCTTTTACATCCAGTTCCAGTTCTAGTCATCTCGGGGTAACTTGGGGTGGTCAATAAATTGATTTGCGGGTTGAAACATAACACACAACAGTGCCAGAATGACAAATGAACAAAGAACTCAAGGACTAAACAATGTCAGTTTGATAGAACTATTTTTTGGAACATACTTGGAAGGTTCAGTGATTCACTTATTTCACAGAATACACCATTCAGCAAGTAACTTTCTAAATTAACTTCAGCCGTAATTATATGTCCGAACCCCCAAAATTTTACATATAGTACAAAATATTTTACATGAGTCATTCACATAAAAATTTGCTACTAATAGATGCACTGCACATTGCCTTATTTAATTAAATCCAACTGTTTTCATAGTCATTTTGTTACTGTCTTTCACGGAGGGAAGTTGTGTCTGTTCAGTTATCCAACTTAGCCATTTGTCCAACTATACTGTCCAGATACTGCGGTTACATAGATTGCATTTTATGCACCATAAGGGTTTTATAGGTCTCACAAAATGGGAAAATATATGTTAACATAAAATCTGAACTATTTAGGAAATACTGATCGCCTCAGTTACATACACATTTCAATACAAATCCCATCCGAACCAAAAACGTTCATGCAAACACAGGAGAACATAAATATCAGAATCTGTGGTCTTCATGGCAAATTAATTACAATTCAGGTCTCTTTTTCTAATTACCACTTATTTGCAGTTCAAAAAAATCTATGAAAAACATTATTCAAACAATTGTCTGTTTCACATTAGCAAGAAATTAAGTTTTTTTTGTAAACACTCATAGAATGTCGCTCTATTTACAGAGTGGCCTTCGGCAGCAGCCTAGGCCAAAGGTACAAGGTTCAATCACGCGAGGGCTTTTCCTGGACACTTGAATCAAATGTAGGCTGTTTGGATGGAAGCTTGATAAATACAACTCCATGCCCCAAATAACTCACTGGGATGCCAAGTTTTTTGATGTTTGAGTTCCAAGTCCAGGGCTCAGGATTCATGTAGCTTCATATTTGTGTAAATTAATCAATCTTGAGACAAAGTATACTTTGGGGACAATCTCCCTTTCCTCTTCTCCTCCCCCAAAGGAGGCACTGGATGGGAAAGAGGGCAGAGTGGGATGAAGGATCTTTTCAGAGATTCAGACAGCGAATAAGATCTCAAGAATTTTCCTTTAGTAACTAGCTAGGCATAAACAATTCAAAAAGAGACAAATGAAAATAAAATAGGGAAAACAAAACACATTCCCAACTACAGTTTATCTTATGGTTGTGCTGACAAGAGGAAATAAGGTATAAGCAGAATGCTTTCCTTTCATTTTCTCTTCTTTCCTCGTAATAACCGCACTTGAGAAGCAAATATACATTACGGATTTTTGGGGGTTAGGTGCTTAACATTTCTTATCATCCATTAACTATCAACAGTAAACTAAGTAGACTGCATTAAAATTACACAATCTTTTGTCAATATGGCTCACATGTGGGACTTAGTAACAATGGTCCATTATATCAAGGTCAATACAGTTAGCAACAGATCAGCGATGCGGCGGCGCCTGGTACACTGTTCCACTGAAAGCATTTCTAATACATGTCCTCTCTCCAACATGAAGTTTTTGTGCAGACTTTCTGCACACCGGTATATTCTGCTGTCAATGGATACCAATGTGCTGCTTGTGAATTTAAGTTGTCAATCAATATGCATTTACACCACCCCCACCCTCACCTTCACCCCTCCTACCCACTGCAAAGACAATTTATGGATCATGGTATAAAAGCAGCAGCAGCAGCAACACGGATCCAAAATTGGCTGAGTGGCAGGAAACAGAGACTAATGGTTAACACATCTTTTGGGACTCGAGGAAGATTTGTAGCTGAGCTCCTCCAGGATGGGTGCTGTGCTCCATGCTCCTGACAATATATATTAATGACCTATTCCATAGTGCACAGGACACCTCCAGGATGGGTGCTGTGCTCCATGCTCCTGCCAATATATATTAATGACCTATTCCATAGTGCACAGGACACCATTTTAAAATTTGTGGATGATACAAAACTTGGGAAGCATTGTGAGCTGTGGGGAGGATAGTATTGAACTTCAAATGGACAGAGACAAATGGTGGAACGGGTGGACAAGTGGCAAATGAAATTTAATGCAGAGAAGCATGAAGTGATTTATTTTGGTAAAAGGAACACAAAAAGACAATATAAAATAAAGTGTATGATTGTAATGGGGTACAAGAGCAGACCGACCTGGCTCTTGTTGCGCATACCTTATTGAAGGACAAGATCTGGAATGCACTACCCGAGACTGTGGTGAAAGCACATTCAATCAAGGCATTCAAAAGGGAATCGGACTATTATCTGAAAATGTAGGGCGGCTCTGTGGCATAGTGGCTAGCACTGCTGCCTCACAGTGCCAGGGGCTCAGGTTCGATTCTGACCTTGGGTGACTGTGTGGAATTTGCATATTCTGCCCGTGTCTGCACAGGTTTCCTCCGGGTGTTCTGGTTTCCTCCCACTGTCCAAAGATGTGCAGGTTAGGTGGATTGGTCATCTAAATTGCCTCTTAATGTCCAAAGTTTAGGTATGGTTACAGGGATAGGGCAGGGGATTGAGCCTAGGAGGGGTGCTCTTTCAGAGGGTCGGTGAGACTCGATGGGCCGAACGGCCTCCTTCTGCACTGTAGGGATTCGATAGGTGAGGAAATAGCTCTCAAAGTGCTCATCAGAAGAGCCATGCAGCCACATGGACAGAATGGTCTCCTGCTGTGCTGTAACAATTATGTGATGTTGAGTTACTTGCATCACTTGTTATTTAAATGGTTCTTTAACCTTAATTTTGAATCCATTTGCATGAATTCTAATTGGTGCTCTGTGAATATGTCGTTATTTATTGCTTTGTCTGAAGCATTTTCTGCTTTATACTAAAACTGCGAACTTGATGGAAGACTTTCCCCCACCTTTCCTGTTCCCATTTTAATTCAATGCCCGCAGTATCTACTAATATATAGTATAAAGAACTTGGCCTTGATTGTAGAGATTTACATCCAAGCTGTTCATAACTTGCCTTTCAGATTCTTCACCAGCAACAGCATATTCTGAACAATCCCACAAGCATGGGTGCCCAATTAATGTGAAACAGTTTCAGATAAATGGCTTAACTCAGTTTTCATTCTTCGACTTGACTATTTCTTTGTGGATTAACATAATTTTTATGATGCATTAAGTTCTGATGAGCTGAGGTTGTAAAATCTCCAGCAATTAAAATGCATATTTGAGACAATTCTTTTGAGACTTGTATCAAGATGTGTACTTTTTCATTTTAAAATTTATATGTCAGCTACTAAGAATTAAGTCTCCAGATACTCCACAGCCCCATTCTTTTCTCATTCATTTAGCCAGCTCAATTGTTAGACAAAAACGTAGTGAACCATGAAGCATTTTCAGAGATATTTTGAGGAACATAACTTGACAATGGTATCACTGCAACACAGCCAATGAAGACAAAATGAGCAACCCCATTAAAGCTTTTGATTGCTTTGCTGTTCCAGAATGCCCAGGTCAAGTCTTTCGAAACTTGCAAGACCTTTGCTACTATTAATGCTGAAAAGAAAACAGGAGAAATAGAACAGGTCAACTTATTTTTCCAATTCCATTCCAACAGGACAAGTGACCGCACAGAAACATGTCAACTGTATTGCTATCTAGAAACAGCAACTGTGTAGCCAAGTTTAAAATAAAAACGTGGGGCAGAGCTAATGGTCAAATAAGCATTTTAAGAGAAGTAGAAAACCACACACACTGTGGATGTTTTGTTTGTTTCTTCAGCGTGTGTGTAGCATTAGTATAGTCAGTAGTAAAATCAGATCCAGTTCAGTTACAGGTATTTTGTGTGAAGTACTTCCGAGTAACCAGGCTCATTCTGTTAGTATGAAGGATGTTTTTCTGCAAACGATGTTATCTTTGAAGCCATTAGCCCAGAGAAGGAAAATCAGGAAGGCAAAGAAGCTTGGGAGGGTTAGGCATTACTGTTACACTGTCTCCACGGGTTACATTTGAAGATCTAACGATGGAAATGATTGCCAAAGTTGTTGCATCACAGGGGGGGAATTTTGGATGCATGCAAGGCAGACCCAGATATTGCACCAGTAGCTACAACCTGGAAAAGGGAAAAAAAAGACAGGAGAATTCAAAGTTAATCAGTTAAGATAAAAGAAATCAACTCAAACCATGCACAGTGAAAAACTGCAAATCAAGCAATTAATTTCCTTAATTAGTACAAGCAATAGAGTAGTAGGGAAAACATGTGAATTTCTGAATATGAAACCAGTTGTGTTCTAAAATGCTACAGCAAATTTACCTGAAAGCGAAAAACTTCACCGTTAGGGGGTCATACTATAAAAGCATCTTCAGGAACAGGAAAAGTTCATTAGGTTGAACAATACTGTCCTATCTGCTACACATTAACTACACTCACCCATGCTGTAATTGGGACCAAAGGATTAGGCTTTCAAATATTGTCATTTATTGCTACGACTGAAAAAAGATTTGCATTTAGTTACGCTTTTCACAGCCACTGGACATCTGAAGGCATTATACAGCCAATGGAGCCATTGTTGTAATGTAGGAAACATTAATGTTGGAAACAATTGGTTCATTATTATACAATCCTACAAATGGATAAATAAATGCATGTATTCCATATCTAGATTTCTATTGCAACAAATCTAGGATTTCAAATTAAGTTAAGTCGGATCCCTCTGTACAAAACCTAATAGTTCCTTGAAAGCACTTTGCACCGTGGGAATGCTAAAGGCGCATGCATTAATTTGGGTACTGGTGCTCTATCTGAAAAGTGACTTCTTCAGTGTGTGCACCTCAAGGAAAGGCATTCTGTTTTAGGACAGAGGGAAGGTGTGGGAACTTGGTAATGTATAGTTTTACAGTGTGTTTATTTTCAGGTTAACTGCCCAACGGGGGGCAAAGTGGTATACAAGGTGTCAAAGTATACCACCTGCAGAGAAAGGCTGAAGAAAGAAATGATGGAGATTGATTTGGGCATAATAGGGGAAGGTAGATTCTGCAGCTTGATCATTTCCTAAGCTACATCTTTAAACCAAAGGGGCAGAGATATTTCTGGGTAATTGATATTTTTTCTCAATTCTTCTGATTATTTTTGTACTGTATTAAAGTGGTACACTGGCACATTTACAACACAATTTTGACGGTGATATGCAAAATATTCGGAAATAAAATCTTTAATGCACAATCATACATGAGACGAGATGTTTGCTGATTAGTTCTTACTGTTCAACAAAGCTGGATCATCCAAAAATCCCACACCGGTCATATTACTGGACTATCTTAACTCAGGCAAAAAAAAACTTGCAACTATTTGGTAACATCCTGTAAATTGTGCAATAAAAAGTCTTGAAACATGAAAAACTTAATTTTGGTATCCAGTCACTGGAAAATGACTGCTTTTCTAAAAAGAAACTTCTTGGTCTACAGGTCACAAGGAAGGATTGGATACATTGAAGTTGGGAAGGAGGTTAGTATGTCTAAAAGTGAAAGCAGTTACTCACTACTTGCTGCCGTCTTTTTTTTTTCAGAATGACAACCTAAATGAGATACAGTACATTGTTTAGAATGAAGAGACAAATCTTTGAAGCCAAATATATTAGCAACACATTTTGAAGTTTTTTCCCCAATCACAGTTCATGACAATTTAATATCAGTTACATGGCATTTGTAATCAACAAGTTGGCTGGTTATATATTTGCATCGTTCCAAAATACTGATCAGCAAAAATGTCAAATACAGCCTTTTTATACTATTATTTTAGCATTCAACTACTAGTGGTTAGTAGAAACAGCTTTGTTAAACAGTAAGTTAACTATTTATTTTCTAAATTTAGAATATAGACAATGAACAGCATTTCAAATTTTGCACCTTCTCGCCATACAGAAAATAAGTCATTAATGTCTTTTATATTGTTCTCAAACAAGTGTGTTTATAATCACCTTCTCTTTAATATCAAGTTAATTCAGAGGCTATTCCATCCCATTATAAACCCCAGATTCCTGCCCTTGCCTCAGCCTTCAGCTTCTAAAAATTATAACCATGGCACAGCAGTGTCCTTGCAATGAGTAATCCTTTTATTCGGTCATTCAAATTAAACAAGTAATGAAGCAACTAGGCAAGTGTTCTCATTAGTAGGTTCCGCACGGCCTCCTCCTGCACTGTAAATTCTATTGATAATCTATGAAACTAGCACAGATTGCGTGGGAAGCTGCGGTGATATTTTTTTTTTTTATAGACCAGACTTCGCAGTAACCTTCAGAACTTGCAATTCACAACATTCCCAAACACTGAAAAAGAGAGATGGTTATTCCATACTATGCATGTTCAAGAAAGGGAGGGAAATTGTGTATTCTGGATTTTCATATCCCCAATGTATGAAGAAATGTTCCCTGATATCACCCTGAATGGCCTAGCTCTAATTTTAAGGTTGCGTCCCCAGGTGCCGGACTCCTCCACCAAAGGAAATAGTTTCTCTCTACCCCACCAGTTCCTGAAATCACCTTGAATATCTTAACAAATCACCTCTTAACTTTCCACTCATAAGAGAATACAAGCCTAGATCATGCAACCTATCCCCACAATTTAACCCTTTCCAGCCCCGCTATCACTGTTGAATGTGGATGGTGCTCTCTCCAAGGCCAGTATATCCTTCCCGAGATGTGGTACCTAGAACTGAAGACAGTACTCTCAATGCCATCTAACCATATTTTGTATAACTGCAACCTTACATCCAATGTTTTATATTCCAATGCCCTGGATATAAAGGTTGACATATTATTAGGATTTAAAATTATTTCCCTGTCTTACAGCATCATAACATGGAGAAAAATAACATTGGAGATGTGTTTACAAACACATGTTTAAGTCCACATGTTAACAGTGAATATTTGTCAATTACACCCAAATCTAAAGGACACCCAAAGCAAAACAATCCAACCCTTTAGGAAGGGCTTCCACTATTGTAGTTGGTCGCAGCCATGCCAATGCACCTTATATACTGCTACTGTCAGAAAAATGACAATCAAAAGAAAGGCTACTTTTATTAGGAACAGAAATACTACAGATAAACAGTAGAAGCTGCACAAGATCCAAGATAGCCTGTCAACGGTCTTGTTGAAGATCACAACGCAGGGTAATGATGCAAGGCTTGATGCCAATGATGGTCAGGGAGGGAATAAGGGTGCCAGCATCTTAGAGAACATAATTCAGTCACAAAGATTTAAATATTCCCAAATATATAAAAGATAAAAGCATTGCAGGAATATCAAGGTTTAACAGTGTTCAAAGTTTAAATACAAGCGAATGATGAGGTATTCAAATAAAAGGTCAGATGTAGTAGGATCGTACAGGTTAGCAGTCCAGGGTTATGGATGTCCAAGGAGTTACAAGAGGATACCACAGCGTTCACACAAGAGCGGGAAGAGAGATGGAGAAAGGTGATGAACAGGCCAAAAAGAGAGAGAAAATAAGTGTTAGGTCTAATTTTTAGTTAGAATAAATATAAAGTTAACAAAAGATAAAGATTTTTTTTTTTTTTTAAAAAAGCACAATCGCAACTTCCTTTCGCATTCATACATCAGTAATACATTCTAATTATATGATGTCAGCTCTCGGGCAGAACCCAGTTGGTGGAAGCTTTGTTATCTGCACTAACACAATGTGGTAAAGTATGTGTTAGAGGACTTGAAATGGAAAGCACACTGCCGAACTTGTACAATTCATACCAATTAGAGATTTACACGCGAAGTCATCTGGAATATTTGAAGCTGGTGTTTTTAAAACATGAAATTGATTAGGCGACTCTCACCTCAACATAGGTGGGCTACGCAGGCAGGAGCCTCATCAAATCATAGACATTGGGTTCCAATGCTGCATTTAGATTTTTGACACAACTATGGTCTTCCACTGGATGGCGAGTGTGCTCAATCAGTGGAACTAAGTGGCTAAACCATAATTCATTAAATGAGCCATTGTAGGCCAATCCATCAACTCAAGTTTAAAATCCACTTTAATGGGTCAGTCACCTCCTGGTCTCAAAATATCATATCGCTGCTGATCCCTCCACATCATCTCCCCACAATCCACCCCCCCAGATTCCCACCTTCCTTGAATGGCTTCTCACCCGGCTACAGAGGGGACACTGGATTTTACATGCCCATGGATGACGAGCCACTGGCCAGCGGTCAGTGCTCATTCAGCATTGGCAGTTGGTCAACATTATTGGAATGAGATCAGACAATAAATACAGGCATCCCCATTGCTCTGCCCAATAAACATGATCTAGTGACCGGATTCGGACTGTGCCGTAATTTAAGTGAATGAGGGGACAAGTTATCAACCTTCCAATGACTTAAAATTCTAACCAAATTATAGTGCAGATTTATCAGGTCGAAACTGAAGCCATTGATTCATTCTTGGGATAAGTAGGTTGTCATTTCAAATTTGAGGTTTTTCAGTGGAAGTGGTAAATCATCTATATACTCTTAGGATTACTATAGAAATGGTGAAATACCAGAGGAAGCAAACAGATCAAAGACAAATACTGTGGAAGAAGGTACAATATATGGTATATGCTCATGCCCAAAATAAGAACCAGCTCAGTGATTTATGTAATGATTGTATGCATATTTATCAGAATTTTATATTTTTTCGACAATCAAGGCATTATTTTTTAAAATAAATTTAGAGTACACAATATTTTTTTCCAATTAAGGGGCAATTTAGCGTGGCCAATCCACCTACCCTGCACATCTTTGGGTTCCTGGGGTGAAACCCACACAGACACGGGGAGAATGTGCAAACTCCACACGGACAGTGAACCGGGGCCGGGATCGAACCCGGGTCCTCGCTGCCATGAGGCAGCAATGCTAACCACTGCGCCACCGTGACGCCCTACAATCAAAGCATTATTAGCATGAAAAGAAGACAATAAGTTTTCACGTAACTTTACATGCCATAACATGAAGCTCTCAATTTTGATTCTGAACGGTTACCAATCTCAGCTGGACTAGCGGGGAAATGTGAAAGGTTGTATGATCGAAGAGTGTAAGAAACGTTCAAAAGCAAGTCAATGTGAGCCCTCTCTCAGATTGCCCACTAATGATATGCAGAGCAGGGTTGACGGAAGTCCATATTTAGCTTGTGACTGTGCCCAGCAGAGGCAGAAAATTCTAGACAAAGAAATGAAAGTAATTGGAAGCACTTTGATTTGCAAGTAAACCCATGTATAAAAGCAAAGTTACAAAACTTTATGTTAAAGCCCTGCAGTTTTAATGCACACTTTAACTGTAACATTATATTCTGCAGTCTCTCCTTCCTTCCCTATGTACAGTATGCATTGTTTGTACAGCATGCAAGAAACAATACTTTTCACTGTATACTGATACATGTGACAATAATAAATCAAGTCAAATCAAAATCAAAGGAATCTAATTAAATACCAGAAGCACAAGGACTGAAATGCTAGACCAGTAAGTGCAGAATTCTCCCAGTTTCTCCACCTCCCTTGCATCTGTTCAGTCGATGTAGTAAATTGCAGGCAGTGACTAGTGGGATAACGCATGGATCGGTGCTAGGACCCCAGTTATCCACATTATATATTAATGATTTAGACGAGGAAACAAAATGCTATATCTCCAAATTTGCAGATGACACAAAGTTGGTGGGAGGATGAGTTGTGAGGAGGATGCAGGGATCCTTCAGTGTGATTTGGACAAGTTGAGTGAGTGGGCAAATTAATAGCAGATGCAGTATTATTTGGATAAATGTGTGGCTATCCACTTTGGTAGCAAAAATGGGAAGGCAGACTATTATCTGAATGGCCATCAATTAGGAGAGGGGAATGTGCAATGAGACCCAGGTGTCCTCGTACACCAATCGCTGAAGGTAAGCATGCAGGTACAGCAGGCGGTTAAGAAGGCAAATGGTATGCTGGCCTTCATAGCGAAAGGATTCAAGTACAGGAGCAGGGATGTCTTGCTGCAATTATACAGGACCTTGGTGAGGCCACACCTAGAATTGTGTGCAGTTTTGGTCTCCTTATCTGAGGAAGGATGTTCTTACTATAGAGGGAATACAGCAAATTGATTCCTGGGATGGCAGGATGAACATTAGAGGATAGATTGAGTCGGTTAGGATGTATTCGCTGGAGTTCAGGAGAATGAGTTGGGAATCTCATAGAAACCTATAAAATTCGAACAGGGCTAGATAGGGTAGATGCCAGAAGGATGTTCCCGAAGTTGGGGGTGTCCAGAACCAGGGGCGATACGGGGTAGACCATTTAGAATAGAGATGAGGAGAAATTTCTTCACCTAGAGTGGTGAGCATGTGGAACTTGTTACCACAGGAAGTGGTTGAGGCCGAAGCAGTTAGATATAGCACTTGCGGCGAAAGGGATCACGGATTGGGGGGGGAAAGAGAGAAGAGACGGGATTAGGCTCCAGTTGGATGATCAATTCTGATCATAATGAATGGCGGGGCAGGCTGAAGAGCGGAAAGGCCTTCTCCTGCTCCGATTTTCTATGTTTCTATTTTTCAGACGAGTACTTCCAATTAATTGGTCTTTCCTTATTCGCCAATGAAAAACTCACTGTCGCTCAACTGTGTCCATTCGGTTTCATCCTTTCCCCTCCCTCCCAGGAACATGATTGGGCTCCCTCTGTCCTCGCCTTCTACCCACCAGCCCCAGCATTCAATAGATTATGCTCCGCCAATGTGATGCCACCATCGAACACATCTTCCCCTCCCCTCTTAGCATTCTGAAAGGCCTATCCTTTGTGACCGCCTGACCCAGACTCAGTCACCCCCAAAACTTCTTCCCTTTGCTTCAGCACACTTTCATGCAAGCCCGGGAGATGCAACACCTGCCCTTTTACCTTCTCACCATCCAAGGACTCCAAACACTTCTTCCAAATGAGACAGAGATTTACTTGTGCTTCTTTCAATTTATCATCTCGTATTCATCGCTTGTGATCTCATTGCTGGGAATACCAAAGACAAACTGGTGGCTCCTTTGAGGCACACTTCTATTCGGCCCACATGCGTGACCCAAGCTTCCAACCACCTGTCATTTTAATTCCCCACCTTGTTCCAAATATGACTTTTCCGTCCTTGACCCTCTGCTGTATCCTAATAGGGTTCAACATAAGCTTGAGAAACAGCAGCTCATCTTTCAACTGGGCATTTTAGCCTTTTGGACTCGACAATGAATTCAACAATTTTAGATTGTAACTAATTCTGCCATTTTGTTTCAATTTCATTACTGGTTTGTTTTCTTCCCCTCTTGCTTCTCTCCCAAGTCCTTTTCTTTGCTTCAGTTATTCAGTACCCTGCCATTCACACCTCCTCTGGACACATCTTTTTTGTTTCTAACTTGAACAATTACCTCTCCTTTTTGGCCGTGCTCCGTGAATCCCGTGTCATTTAATCTCTCCTGACCTCCACCCAGTTACAGACATCCTCTCGTGTTGTTTTCCCCTTCTCACCTTCTCTTTGCTCAACGTCTGTAACATTTTTAACTTTGCTCTGGTCGTTCACAGAGCCGACACTTGAACTGTGTTTTTCTCTCCACAGATACTGCCAGGCCTGCTGAGCATTTCCAGCATTTTCTGTTTCAAACACGGGCACCGACAAAAACTAACAGTTGAGTTGGACTGGAAGAAAACTGAATTTTACCCAAGCAGATTGAAACACTACAATGCAAGGCACAAAACAAATTGATGAGATACTAACTCTGCAGATTTCCAGAAATGGCCTGGGTGAGAAAGTCGCCTGTTGAGTTTTGGCAGTTTTTCAAGCATGTCCATCAGCTGAGTAAAAGTTGGCCTTTCATTTTGATCATAAGACCAACACGCAGACAGAATTTCCTGCAGAGCAAGCAGAGCAAATTGTCAGTATTTCAGTTCCTCTCCGCTTACACAAAATTTTGATCAGCAGGTTTGGGTTGGTCCTTGAAGTGGAAACATCATGCACCCTTGGTGCCAAAGAGCTTTTTTCCTACTTCTCGTTTTTAATTAGAGCAATCCGGAATTGACTTATACTCTATTAACCCAGTTCTTCACATGCTGCATGTCACAAAACGTCTTCAATATCACTTCAGCCATTTAACCACACTGTTTTCGAATGTGCATGCTTCGATTTCCCTCCCACTTCCCTTTGTTCACTGTTTTTCATCTGCAATCTCGTTCAACTCTGACCAAGGGTTTACATCAGTTTCTGATTTACGATAAGTTATTGATGGATTGAAGGTTGTGCTGAGGATGGATTGAGGCTAATTTTAGTACACCTACTAGGAATCAGCTAACTGCACAGAGTGTAGGAATTGAACCTTGGAACCTGGGTTAATGATTTACCTGTGACGCCATCGGGAGAAGCATAACCTTTATTCAAAACATGGAAAAGGAGACATGATTGCAAATTTAGCTAAAAATGAGTGCATAAAACAGGTGTTCAAATACATTTATCCAATCTGCTCTTAACTATTTTTGTTCAAATGAAAGGAGTTACATGAACAAGAGGCTCAAGTCCCTACAACTTTAAAATGCTTTAAATGTTTAAGGACTTTATTTTCACAAAACTGAAAGGCAGAGATTCTGCTATCCTAACTCAAAGTAACACTTGAACAACTGCTCGGAGGTCTTCCTGCTTCTTCTCAAACAGAGGCTTGAACAATTCCCATCCACCACCACTCTCCTCCATCTGGCTGAACTTGCCCTCCCACTGAACAATTTATCCTTTAACTTGTCACACTTCCTCCAAACCAAAGGCGTGGCTATGGGTACCCGTATGGGTCCCAGTTTTGTCCATCTCTTTATGGCAGTGTTTTTCAAACTGTTTAGCCCGGACCCATTTTTTCCAACCTTAGCGACCCACGCCGGCTGATCTTTGCGACCCACCATTTTCACTTACCTTTAATGTGACAGGTGAGCCGCTTGATCCTCACTATCTCACCGGCATCGTTTTGCAATGTTACATTTCTGATAATGACTCCAGTTGATGATTTGAACACACACACACACACCCACACACACACCCACACACACACACACACACACACACACACACACACACACAGGATGCGGTCAGATCTGCTGAGATTGTTTTATCTCTCTCCAGATTTCTACGATAGCCCTTACTCACCGTCACTTCCTTCCCCAAGGAAATTTGAGTTAGCAGATTTTGAACTCCTTCCCCACTGCCAACTTGCCAGATTATTGCCTCTACTGGTTGGTTCTTAAATGGCCAATCCCTTGCCTGAAGTTCATACCAAATAGTCCTGCAAGAACAAGAAAATTAACTGAATATCAATGTGCATTATGGAAAACTGCAGAGGTTTAAAACAAAATCTCATACAATGCCAGCGCAATACTGACACATTCAATTAGCTAGTTTACTTCTAGAATGTATCCCATCCGTGTTGGTCTTGCACTGCAAGAAATTAACTATTTCTCAGAGAAAAATAATTACAAACCTTAGAATCATGATCATTAATTTTTCTAAGAAATATTAGCTACAATATATAGGCATAATAGATCTTACCCAAATGCATATACATCTCCTGCCTTTGAAAAAGGAAGCTTGTCTTCATCCTTGCCCGAATACATTTCTTGGACTATTTCAGGAGCTACATAGCACAACCATCCATTCGGCAACTTCAGCTCATTCTCTCTCCTGCCACGATTTCAGAATAAAAACAGAGGACTCATTTTAAATTACTAGCTTTGAATATCCTAGTAACTCCAAATAAGAAAACGTACAAGATATTTACAATTCCTCCCCCTTTGAAAATACCAACTCAGGATGGAAAAATGTGGGTCATCAATCCTCGGACACCTTTTTCAAGTGGCCATTAATAAGTGCACAGTAAGAAGTCTTACAACACCAGGTTAAAGTCCAACAGGTTTGTTTCGAATCACTAGCTTTCGGAGTGCATTCTGATTCGAAACAAACCTGTTGGACTTTAACATGGTGTTGTAATACTTCTTACTGTGCCCACCCCAGTCCAACGCAGGCATCTCCACATCATTAATAAGTGCAAACTTGGGGATATTTGCCGACATGAGCCATCACAGTCAAGCATCATCCCATCCAGACCCAAAATTCAAACAAATGATTTTCCAGCTGCCAAATATTTAGCGAAAGACCTCTACAGAATTTCCAATGCACTAGATGTCAGGCCAGTGATGCAAAACCCAAGTTATTTCATCTGCCAAATGTCGTGCTCTGCACTCCTTCCTGAGAGGGAGTTCTGATGCTTGAGCAGGCCAAAACCCCCATATATTCCGCCCAGGCAAAACTATGGAGAGGTCACTCCATAATCACCTCACAGCGACGATAACAACATGGTAGACAGCAATTACAATTTAGAAGCCCAGCTTGATTAGCGTAGAGAACGGGCGCCATGTGGGAGAGATCACGGTGTCTCATCGGATAGCTACTGCCCACCCCAAACCGGGCAGTCTTCAGTAAAAGAGGCAAAAGGGAAGAGATGCAGTAGCTGGCAAGACATGAGACGACACCGCAAAGAGACCCTGATGCTGACAAACCAGCGACCCACTGGCGTGCACCCATTGTCTCTTGAGACAGGGAGGCCAAGAGAGATCAATCCATCCAAATCTGTGTAAAACATGGGGTGATTTTGGTTTGATTCAATACAATGTCACATGTTATTTTTAGCCACAGAACAAATCAATCAAAAGAATGCCTTTAACTAAATCCAACCTCATAGCAAAGCAAACAATTGAATTTTAATTAGATAAATAAATCTGCTGTTTGCGATCTAAAAATGACAAGCGGTGATTTTTTTTTAATGTATTGCTGAGATGGGAGCATGGCATCTCTAATTGCCCTGGAGGGGCAGCACGGTAGCATTGTGGATAGCACAATTGCTTCACAGCTCCAGGGTCCCAGGTTCGATTCCGGCTTGGATCACTGTCAGTGCGGAGTCTGCACATCCTCCCCGTGTGCGTGTGGGTTTCCTCCGGGTGCTCCGGTTTCCTCCCACAGTCCAAAGATGTGCAGGTTAGGTGGATTGGCCATGATAAATTGCCCTTAGTGTCCAAAATTGCCCATAGTGTTGGGTGGGGTTGCTGGGTTATGGGGATAGGGTGGAGGTGTTGACCTTGGGTAGGGTGCTCTTTCCAAGAGCCGGTGCAGACTCGATGGGCTGAATGGCCTCCTTCTGCACTGTAAATTCTATGATAAGATAGTGGTGAGCTGTCACCTTAAACTGTTGTAGTCCATGTAGTACAGATAAACCCACAGTGCATTTTAGAGAGGAAGTTCCAGGTTTCTGTCCTAACGCCAGTTAAAGGAGTGGAAGGTGTGGTGCTTTAGTTCCAAGTCAGGAACTTGCTTCACTGTAAACATGTGGATCCATGTTCAGAAAGAAGTGCAGGGTAGGACTTCAGCAATAATCTTGCAATTCAGGAATATTACTACAGTCCTCAGGGGTTAACATTATTGTCCTCTTAGTCACAATAAGCAAAACTACCCTTTGCCCAGCACATGACTGTGGTTCATTTTTTAAATTTTTTCCAATTAAGGGACAATTTAGCGTGGCCAATCCACCTAGCCTGCACATCTTTGGGTCGTAGGGACGAAACCCACACAAACACAGGGAGAATGTGCAAACTCCACACGGATGGTGACCCAGAGCCGGAATCGAACCTGAAACCTCGGTGCCGTGAGGCAGCAGAGCTAATCCACTGCGCCACCGTGCTGCCCTTCTATTGTTTAACCTTTGGCATATAGTTCCCCGATGTCTTGGCAATTTTATCCTCTATAGCTGAACTGTACATCTCCAGATCTGTCTGTAATTAGGAAATGTCAGTCGTGATAGGGGACCCACAACTTTTGCAAAATCCCATTTGGGAAATCACCCAAAGCTGATGCTTCCAAATGACTATCCAGTGGACTCCATTGGGAAGGCATGGATGTAGAAATCAGGGTGGGGATCAATCTCTGTGTTCCCCATCCGATAAGAACAGCCGCTCACATTTACTACGTTGGCTCACACATGAATGAATATTAGTCAAGACATAATGTGGTTGAGATACCAAAGTGTGAGGAAGGGGAGAGTGAAAAGAATTAAGTGACAACATTTTCAAGAAGACACACCGATTGTTCAATAAGGCATTCCTGTCTCACCTGTCCTCTTGTACCACACCAGATATACCGAACAGTCCAAAGTCTGTGATAACAACTTTTCCATTGTCATAGAAAATATTCTTTGATTTCAAATCCTTGTGCACAATACCTCTTGCATGAAGGTACCCCATCCCCTGGAATAAAATAATTTGCAGTTATACAGTGGGGAATTAGATTAAAAAGGAAAGGAATTAACCGCATAGATGCTATAAATACCAAGACCTGAACAAGAATAGAAATTTCTGATAGAATTATAAAATAGCGAGGATGTTTGTGAAAGGAATAAACTGATGCTTGGGGCTCTGTCTGACTAGCCTGGGGAGCAGAGGAGGTGGTCCATTTAAGTAAAGAGGAAGGATTAAAATGGCAGTCAACTGGAAACTTCTGTAACATAAAAACTATCAAACAATTTCAAGAACTTAAAGTTGGTGCTCGGACGTGAAAATACTTCTTGCTTTAAAGCTCCACGGCGAGATTATAGTGCAGCCCTGTGAACAAGTTAGAAGAGATTTGCAGGAAATACACAATAGGGAAGAAAAAAAAAACCCAATTGTGTGGAGGTCAGTGGTGCCTGGCCACACCAGTAGCAGGAGAACGAATGTAGACCCCAAAGAGAGAATGAAAATCACTGTGTAACTACACCAATGTGATCAGTTGTCGAACCATTCCACGACAAAATTCAGTTTGCCCTTTTCAAAAAGTTACAAATATGGGGCATGATTGCCACACTGTTCCAGAATATCACTAATGCCTCCTCTTTAGGTAGGATTGCAATCCTAGTCATTTGGTAAAGCTAATTATAGATTGGCAACTTAAAAACTTACTTTTATAATTTCCTGTGCAATTTGCCTCATCTTGTTAATATCCAGTGTGATTTTGGAATCTCTCACAAATGAAAAGAGTGTTCGGCCTTTACAGAAACTAAAACATAAAAAGCATATTTGATTATACACAGAACCTGAAAATATCATGTAACACGTAAAATTGAGAATTAGGCTTTTTGGGAAAGCAAAACTAAGACACAGGTTATTAACTAGAAGCAGGTACGATTGGCTAATAGTTTGATTTCCCCAATTAAGCTTTAGACTTTTCATCAATCAAGCAAGAGAAGGTGTGTTAACCATATTAAACGGTCAGTTCCATCCTGTACTATGGCAGAGAGGAGGCATGCAATTCTATAATTCTCCTAAGGCTTCTGGTTATGTCTGTGAACAACGAGCAGGATATCCCAAAACACCATTCCATGCAGAACATGACATAGTCCTCTCCTCAGCAAGATCCTTTGTCACCTGGAAATGGGAATTTTCCACTAAGATGGAGCAGCACCATTTAGGGTCAGTGGCACGCAGGTTTTCTGCCCCAACATACCCTGTGCAAGACTACTATCTATTTGTGCACTTTTCAACGAATGGCTAATTCTGGGAGAAAATAAGTGCCATTTTGCACAAAAAATTCAACACACGTCTGAAATCTTATATGCTGATGAACACTGCAAGATTATAATGCAAAAAATAGATATCATTCCCATTTTATTTACCTTGTAATGATGGCTAAATGTGGAGGATGCATACAAGCTCCCATGAAAAGTACCACATTTTCATGCCTTGTTTGCCGGTAAGTCATCACTTCCTTTTTGAACAATTTCAAATGATCCTGATTATTCCCATCAATCTCTAACAATCTAATTGCCACTTCTCCATGCCAGCGTCCTTTATGAACTTTGCCCCATCGCCCTTTGCCAATCAGCTCTCCAACTTCCAATTCGTGGAAAGGGATGTCCCATTCCTGTAGGAAGACACTTGTCTGGCTGGGCTTGCGAGACATCAGCCCTCTGCAGTGGGACCTAGTATTTGGCAAGTCATCCACCTCATCAGTCTCACATTCTGATTCGGACTTATTAGCCTCCTCATCGTCAAGTACTTGATCTTCATTCTGAACGGAATTAAAAAAGGGGCAACTTAAAGTCAAATCAAAACGTACAAGACATAATTAATTTGTTAAGCACTTCTGGTACTCCACCCCCCTCCCCCTCTAGTGCTCCTAGTATTGGCTGCAGATAATTTATTCCATTAACCTCAGACCTGGGGCAGCACAGTGGCTCAATGGTTAGCACTGCTGCCTCACGGCGTCGCGAGGACCTAGGTTCTATCCTGGCTCTGGGTCACTGTCCCGTGTGGAGTTTGCACAGTATCCCTGTGTTTGCGTGGGTTTTGCCCCCACAACCCAAAGATGTGCAGGGTAGGTGGATTGGCCATGTTAAATTGCCCCTTAACTGGATAAACTGAATTGGGTACTCTAAATTTCAACAAAATAAATAGCCTCCGACCTGAACCAATTGTGAAGCACATTAAAAACAAGCTTTGCATAACAAATCTTACAGCAGCACACAACTATGCTTTGTTCTGGTTATTTCTTGCCAACTTACCTCTGCATCCAGCACTTCAGCTGCTTCAGGTTCAGCTTCCTCTACAGTACTGCAAGACAAATAATACAATCTATACTTTCATACTTGTATAAAATTTAATATGGGGGGGGGGGGGGGGGAATGAAAGTTTAATTCTACTCAAATTGAAAGAGCAGCAGGCAAGTGTTCTTAGCATTATCTATTTCATATTGCGTACTTAGCTAGAAACACTATTCAACTGTGCAATGCAGAAATTACTGCATGCTTTAAATAGTAATGACTCCACCTATACAAATTCAAATTTCCTAAATTTTTGAGCTAAGGCTATAATATCCATGGCAGCAGTACAGAATGCTGTAATATCTCAGGGACTATACGCAAACTCTATTGTGACTCAGTGCAGGATTCTCTACATCAAAGTGTGAAAATCGACTGTAAAGACTTCAAATGTAAACAAACACAGCAATGAAACCTCTCAGTCAAAGCTGAAAACTAAGGGGCAGCATGGTGGCGTAGTGGTTAGTGCTGCTGCCTCACGGCGCGAGGTCCCAGGTTCGATCCCGGCTCTGGGTCACTGTCCGTGTGAAGTTTGCACATTCTCCCCGTGGTTGCATGGGTTTTGCCCCCACAACCTAAAAGATGTGCAGGGTAGGTGGATTGGCCACGCTAAATTGCCCCTTAATTGGAAAAAATGAATTGGGTACTCTAAATGTATTTTTATAAAAGCTGAAAATTAAGAAAATGATTGTTCATTCTAGTTTGTCTCACTTCCATCTGTCCCAAAACACTCATTGATCCTTAAAGCATTCTGATTTTCTAATGGTACATGTGCAGCTATTTGATGTTGCTTCCCTGTGGAAAGTTATTGAGCACTGCTGCTTCACAGCGCCAGGGTCCCAGGTTCGATTCCAGGCTTGGGTGACTGTCTGCGGAGTCTGCACGTTCTCCAAAGTGTCTGCGTGGGTTTCCTCCGGGTGCTCTGGTTTCCTCCCACAAGTCCTGAAAGACGTGCTTGTTAGGTGAATTGAACATTCTGAATTCTCCCTCAGTGTACCCGAAAAGGCAGTGGAGTGTGGCGACTAGGGGATTTTCACAGTAACTTCATTGCAGTGTTAATGTAAGCCTACTTGTGACAAAGATTATTATTACTGTCGTGGGCAGTGTCAGTGTGGTAATTGTTGCTGTTGATCCGTTGCCTTTGTTGGAATGATTGACTGAAGGCCATTCAGTTCCTTGTGCGGTTGGTAAAATCACATCTCCCTCATCACCCGTCCTGCTGTCAAGGAGCAGCTTCTCCAGTTGTATTTGTATGTCTGCGATTACAACAATGAATCTGGTCATTCATTTTCAATGTACTACTGAGGTGACAACCTCTCCAAGGGGGCTGACTTGTGAGCAATGAGCACTCCAACTGGCTCTCCAACTCTCATCTCTGGCAAATGGTTTAGCATCTTTATCAAAGCAAAATGTGACTTTGTGGTTTTGCTTTGATTTTGTAACTCATTCCTGTTATTATTTCTGGCTTCAGTGTGTTTTTAAACCATTGGAAGAGTAGTTAATGTGCAGTGTGATATTAGTTTCTGAACTGAACAACTTTCCATGTTTTCAGTCGGTGTGTTTCTCCAATCTAAGATTGTCTCGTGCTCATCTGTGCTGAACCTACTCGATTTTTGGAAGGTCCCTTTGACAATTTTCGCTGCTGCCTCGGCCTTCCCATTTAACTTGGGGCAGTGCAGAGTGGAGGTGTAGTGCTGAATTTCCCAATCATTTACAAAGCATCTGAATTTTTCGCTCATGGACTGAGGGCCATTTTCACTCGTCATTTCAGGAATACCAATGACTAAGCGTGCACTCAAGCATTCTACTATCTGATAACGATTGATGTTAGCTTGTCCAACTCCCAGTAGTCTGAGTAGTAGTTGTCGTGTTATGTACTCTGCGATAACACAGGCTGCAACTGGATGCAGCTTTAACCAAAAGATCCTCCAGACCTTGAAGTTAGTTCAATCTGATTTATTGAACCAGTAGCACAGTTCTCTATGAGTTCGACTCTCTGCTAACCCAAGTGTGGTTACTCTGTCTGACTGAACCAGACTAGCTCTTAGCCACGTGCTGGAGGTGTGATACTGTACATACACCCTGACTCACTCGGTAGATGTTCATCAGTGGAAAGAGGCTGAGTGTGAGTGCCTTGTGCCTTTTATAGTGAGATACCACACCGGAGTGCCCTGTATGCTCATTGGTCATGTCCTGTTCTCCATGTTCATTAGCTGCCTGTCTGTATATCATTATCTGCATGTCTGCATATCATGACAGTAGTCACAGTAACTTCATTGTAATGTTAATGTAAGTCTACTTGTGACACTAATAAAGATTATTATTAATTAGTTCCAAACAGAGCGAAGAGGTCTATTCCATGGTTTGTCTGGGATGTCAGGAGTGCCTCTTCAGCTTGCTTAGGCTGAAGTTCATTACAAATGCTGCACTGGCTCATGTTTAAAAATAAATAAATTTAGAGTATCCAATGATGTTTTTCCAATTAAGGGGCAATTTTGTGTGGACAATCCACCTAACCTGAACATCTTTGGGCTGTGGGGGTGAAACCCACGCTGACACGGGCAGAATGTGCAAACTCCACGCAGACAGTGACCCAGGGCCGGGATCGAACCCGGGTCCTCAGCGTTATAGGCAGCAGTGCTAACCACTGTGCCACCCTGCTGCCCTGCACTGGCTGATGTGGCCCTTAAATCGTATTGCCTTCCTCAGACTAGACCCAATTCCTTGATGAGTCGATTGTATGTGCTTCAACATTTCCTTTTCTCATCTCCTTGGGAATAATAATTATAGCTCCTTTGTACAAGATGCCATCTTAGGCAATCATTTAATCTTTGCCCAATAACGTCTTGTAACCTCTTGTTCTTGGTGGTTTCAGGCCACCCTTTCATCACTACTTCCTGCAGCATTTGGACAGTTGTATCTTGTTGCGTAGTTTGACTGATCTGAGCAAGGCGTTGATCTGTCAGATTTAATGTCTCTACCGGGTTGATGACTTCTAGACCATGCTGGGCTGTTGCTTCTCATTGGATCTGTGAGATTTCACACTCCATACAAGCATCACCTACTTTCTTCAAAGGGAGTGCAGCTCTTGACAGCATGCGGGCGATGTACATCTGATTCTCCTGCTTGTACTTCACTTCCAGTGTCTCTACAAATGAAGTAACATCCTTTGCAAATGCTTTGGAGCAGACAGAAGCATTTTAAGAAAGAAACTTTGAAGTGGTTTGTGTTCAGACTCCACCATTGCATTCTCTCTCCCAAAAAGGTGCTGATTTAAATGCTCACAAGCAAAGGCAATATCCAGGCACTAATCTTCATTCAGTTTCTGTTGACACTCTGGATGCAAATGTAACTGGTTGTCCTTGCTGCACAAGGGCTTTTTAAAGACCTGTCTTGCTGGCATCACAACGCAGGGTGATTTCATCATTGACATTATAGTACCACAGCACTGGCATTGTCATCACTAGTTGTTTGATGCAAGTGCCTCATCTTCTGTGCCCCAATACCACTGGACATAATTTGCAGCAAGCCTGAATAGGGATTCACACTAATAACAAATTGGGCAATAACTTTGCTAGGTAGTTCACAATTTTTTTAAATTGTTGCACCACCTTCACATCTGTTGCTGGCTGCATCTCCACTATTGTTCTTACCTTAAAAAGAGCTGGGCAAACTCCTTTCACTGTCAGTACTGGACTTCAGTCACCTTAAGTTGCAGTTTCTTCTTTTGAGCTTCATGCTCATCTGGCAAGCTACCTCTAGCAGTCTCAAGATTCTGATCATGGTCTACAATTTTGTTTCTTCTATCATATCTCCAGATCATCCACAATCGCTTCCACTCCTGGGGGATCATTAATTATCTCACACTGTTGGCACTGATACTCTTCTGGAGCATTGGAAGAGGCAAACACTACATCTACTGCATGATGATATTCGGCAGGAAGATATCAGAGATCCGTGAAAACAACTACATAATTGTTTCAGATTTTTGCAGTAGTCAATTACTTTGTGCTGTGCAAAACACTGCAAACCTCTTCTGGTACTTGGAGGGTTATCAGTCCAAACTTTAGATTTGTCTTAGCTGAGACAAGTGGATTTTGCTTAAGTGTTTGTAATGGCAAATCTTCTTTCTTCCCATTGCATTGGGCTCTCAACTTAGTTTGCCCTTTTGGAGTGAGCATTGTTCCATCATATAGCCTCAACTTCACCTATGACGGCTTCATTTTCTGGTCACCATCTTGAGTAACTTCACACAGGTCTGCGAAGTTCATGATCCTGCATGAAGTACCGACAAATTCATATTAACTGGATACTCTCCTTCTAGTCATTATTCCAATAGTCACAAAGCATTTTTTCCTCAAGACTCGACTGTTCTGGAGTGTACAGTGATTCTTTACGATGATCGTCCAACACCTCTCCATAGAAGTGCTTCTCTTCTTTCCAGCAAAATGCCTGTCTGCCAAGTGATTCAGCTTCTTGCAATGAGAGCACTGCTTTCCCCACACTGGACATGTTTCATTTGCTTTCACATGGTTGGAAAATCACTCATTTTTGTGTGACTATCACTTTGTAATTTGAATTAATATGCTCTTCAGCATTGTCCGCTAAAATTGTGGAAGCCATTTTAATAAAAACAAAACCAGCATTATTGGAAACCAGACAGATTAGTTAGGTCAACAGCCTTAATTGAGAGACAATTAAAGAATGAGCAATTCATTAAGAGGTATATTAGAAAGGCTGGAAATGTAATTTGGAACACAAATGTTTATGATTTTTGTAATTATAAGCATATTATTAACACTTGATTATTAACACAGACTTTTAAAGTGTTGTGAGAGAAAAGATTAATGTGCGTTTCTCAGACCACAGAATAAAAAGAGACAACATGAAAGTCAACCTTGACTAGGAGATCTAAATAGGGGCTGCAACTCCAGACATCTATGTTGACAAATTATTGGTTGAGATCCAAACCTAGCTCAAGAAATATAAGGCGAAGGGCAGCACGGTGGCGCAGTGGTTAGCACTGGGACTACGACACTGAGGACCCGGGTTCGAATTCCGACCTTGGGTCACTGTCCGTGTGGAGTTTGCACATTCTCCCCGTGTCTGCGTGGGTTTCACCCCCACAACGCAAAGATGTGCAGGCTAGGTGGATTGGCCATGCTATATTGCCCCTAAATTGGAAAGAAAAATAATTGGGTAATCTAAATTTATTTTAAAAATAAATATAGGGCGCGATTCAATCACCTCGTCACGCCCGACTTTATAATGCGACGAGACCATTTAATCTCGTGAGCTGATTCTCGCGAGATTCAAATTGCTCGAAACGCCTCACGAGATTTAACGGAATCACGCCAGGTGAGATCTAGATTAGCATATTTAAGTGAGTCATTAGGTTCATTTAAATATATTCTGTGTCGTATTCTCCCGGGGCTCGGGAACTGACGGCCACTCCTGGGAGACCTCGCCACAGCACCGTTTAGCACTGGTTTCCACAGATGTGGACCAGGCATTACAACAACTGGGGGGGGGGGGGGGGGGGGTCGCCATTGGAGAACCTGGGTGGTCGTGCTCTTGGCAGGGTAGTACCATCGCACTGGAGTTGACATCCAGGCACCTTGGCATTGCCTGGGTGACACTGCCAGGCTGGCAGGGCCAGGAGCTCGAGGACCTCGGAAGAGGTAGGTCTGATGTAGTGGGGGGTTAAAGGCAGAGAGAGATGTAAAGAGAATGATGTGGGTAGCGAAGGAGCGCGAGAGAGTGCGAAAGCGCGCGAGCACGAGAGAGAGAGAGCGCGAGAGAGAGAGAGAGCACACGAGAGAGAGAGAGAGCGCGAGTGAGCGAGCGAGAGATAGAGAGAGAGAGCGCGAGAGATAGAGAGAGAGAGCGCGAGAGATAGAGAGAGAGAGCGCGAGAGATAGAGAGAGAGCGCGCGAGAGATAGAGAGAGAGCGCGCGAGAGATAGAGAGAGAGCGCGAGAGAGAGAGCGCGCGAGAGAGAGCGCGCGAGAGAGAGCGCGCGCGCGAGAGAGAGAGAGAGAGAGAGAGAGAGAGAGAGAGAGAGAGAGAGAGAGAGAGCGCGAGAGAGCGCGAGAGAGAGAGAGCACGAGCGAGCAAGCGAGAGAGCGCAAGAGATAGAGAGGGATAGAGAGATTGAGAGAGAGTGCGCGAGAGAGAGAGCGTGCGAGAGAGAGAGAGAGCGCGCGCGAGAGAGAGAGAGAGCAAGCCAGAGAGAGCGAGCCAGAGAGAGCGAGCGAGCCAGAGAGAGCGAGCGAGCCAGAGAGAGGGAGCGAGCCAGAGAGAGCGAGCGAGCCAGAGAGAGCGAGCGAGCCAGAGCGAGCGAGCGAGCCAGAGCGAGAGAGCGAGCCAGAGAGAGAGAGAGAGCCAGAGAGAGAGAGAGAGAGCCAGAGAGAGAGAGCGAGCCAGAGAGAGTGGCAGAGAGAGAGAGAGCGAGCCAGAGAGAGCGAGCCAGAGCGAGCGAGCGAGCCAGAGAGAGAGCGCGAGCCAGAGAGAGAGAGCGAGCCAGAGAGAGAGAGCAAGCCAGAGAGAGAGAGGCGAGCCAGAGAGAGAGCGAGCCAGAGAGAGAGCGAGCCAGAGAGAGAGCGAGCGAGCCAGAGAGAGAGAGCGAGCCAGAGAGAGCGAGCCAGAGCGAGCGAGCCAGCCAGAGCGAGCGAGAGAGAGCCAGAGAGAGCGAGCGAGCCAGAGAGAGAGAGCGAGCCAGAGAGAGAGAGCGAGCCAGAGAGAGAGCGAGCCAGAGAGAGAGAGAGAGCGAGCCAGAGAGAGAGAGAGAGAGCGAGCCAGAGAGAGAGAGAGAGCCAGAGAGAGCGAGCGAGCCAGAGAGCGCGAGCCAGAGAGAGAGAGCGAGCCAGAGAGAGAGAGAGAGTCAGAGAGAGAGAGAGCGAGCCAGAGAGAGCGAGCGAGCCAGAGAGAGCGAGCCAGAGAGAGCGAGCGAGTGAGCCAGAGAGAGCGAACGAGAGAGAGAGAGAGCGCGAGAGCGAGAGAGATGTAGAGATACCTTTATAGAAAGGTATTGGAGAACGGTCTTCAAGGTTTTTTGATATTGCCACTTCACGACCTGGTCTGAGAAGGGTGGTGAGAAGTCTGGTCAATTGTTAAAGGTAGCTTTCTCCTCTTACAGTTGATTACTGTTAATGGATACTTTGCTTTTTATCGTTCTGACTTGTCACCTTTTTTTTTTTAAATAATATTTTTATTAAGGTTTTTTAACAACACAATTTTTTTCCCCTTACAAACAACCCCCCCCCCCCCCCCCCCCCCCCCCGCCGTAACAAAATAACGCAAATTCTCCCTGAGCAAGATATATACATGGCAAGATGGTATATTTACATAGCTTTATACACTGGCTCTCGCCCATTCGTGCCAGTTTCCCCCATCCTCCATGTTATCCCTCGCTCATCCGTCCCCTCCAGCAATCTCTCGTTCCCCCCTCCCCTCGCCTCCTTACACCCCCCCCCCCCCCACCAGGGTTGCTGCTGCTGCTGACCGACCTTCCTCTAACGCTCCGCGAGGTATTCTAGGAACGGTTGCCACCGCCTGTAGAACCCTTGTGCAGACCCTCTCAAAGCGAACTTAATTCTCTCCAATTTTATGAACCCCGCCATGTCGTTTATCCAGGCCTCCAGGCTAGGGGGCTTCGCCTCCTTCCACAATAGCAAGACCCTTCGCCGGGCTAACTAGGGACGCAAAGGCCAGAATTCCGGCCTCTTTCGCCTCCTGTACTCCCGGCTCATCCACTCCTCCAAATATTGCTAGCCCCCAGCTTGGCTTGACCCGGACTTTCACCACCTGAGATTTTACACCCGCCACTCCTCTCCAGAACCCCTCCAATGCCGGGCATGACCAAAACATATGGACATAGTTCGCCGGGCTCCCTGAACATCTTTCACATCTATGCTCTACTCCAAAGAACCTACTCAGCCTCGCCCTCGTCAAATGCGCTCTGTGAACCACCTTAAATTGTATCAGACTGAGCCTGGCACACGAGGAGGAGGTATTAACCCTGCCCAGGGCATCAGCCCGTAGCCCTTCCTCAATCTCCTCCCCCAGCTCCTCCTCCCATTTACCTTTCAATTCTTCTACTAGCGCTGCCCCCTCTGCTTTCATCTCTTGGTATAATTCAGACACCTTGCCCTCCCCGACCCATACCCCCGAGATCACCCTATCTTGAACTTCTTGTGCCGGGAGCAACGGAAATTCCCTCACCTGTTGCCTCGCAAAAGCCCTCACCTGCATATATCTAAATGCGTTTCCCGGGGGTAACTCAAATTTCTCCTCCAGTGCCCCTAGGCTCGCAAATGTCCCGTCAATGAACAGGTCCCCCATTCTTCTAATCCCCGCCCCATGCCAGCTTTGGAACCCCCCCGTCCATCTTCCCCGGGACAAACCGGTGGTTACCCCTGATCGGGGACCACACCGATGCTCCCATTGCACCCTTGTGCCTTCTCCACTGGCCCCAGATCCTTAGCGTTGCCGCCACCTACCAGGCTTGTGGTGTGTTTTATCGGCGAGAGCAGCAGCGGTGCCGTTACTGCTTGGTGATCACGATGGGGAGGCACTGAAACACGAACAAAAACCTCGGAAGGACCACCATTTTGACCGACTGCACCCTACCCGCCAGCGAGAGCGGGAGCATGTCCCATCTTTTAAAATCCTCCTCCATTTGCTCCACCAACCTCGTCAAATTCAGTTTCGTCAAATTCAGTTTTGTCAACTTTTTATATGGTTAATAAGCTTTCTGGATTCACCATTTAAAGTATTTTTTCTTGCCATATGGTTATGTCTCTAGAACCTGATTTATTTTCTACTGGGGAGGGGGGGATTTGTTATAAACAAGTGAACTCAATAAATCTTAGGTCAGATAAAGATAAATGATAACACTTGTAAACCTATATGGTATCTTCCACAATATTTATATTCGGCACCCTGATCTTTCTGCTGGTCCTTTTGTAAATATTTCTTCTTTTTCCCCAGATGTCTTGTGATTGGAAGGTCTGGACTGCCATCAGCATACTGCACAGTCTCTTCAGTTCCTCTATCAATACTCTCCAGCTGAAGATCGACAACCTCAGAACTTCTGCACATCAACAACTTTCATGAGAGTAGGTTCTCTTCGGTCAGATGTGCTCTCACAGTTGGATCTCTTGTTCTTAAGACAATCCTATCTCAGATCAGATCATCCTTCAAGGCGGCACGATAGCACAGTGATTAGCACTGTTGCTTCACAGCGCCACGGACCAGGGTTTGATTCCCAGCTTGGGGTCAATGTCTGTGCGTAGTCTGCACGTTCTCTCGGTGTCTGCGTAGGTTTCCTCCGGGTGCTCCGGTTTCCTCCGTGCTTGTTAGGTGAATTGGACATTCTGAATTTTCCCTCTGTGTACCCGAACAGGCGCCGGAATGTGACGACTGGGGGATTTTCACAGTAACTTCACTGCAGTATTAATGTAAACCTACTTGTGACACTAATAAAGATTATTATTGTTCTGCTAGACATCCAAGTGTGATCACCTTCACCCCCTCTTCCTGACCTCCAGTTTTGAGCATGTTGCGTTCATAAATACCATAGTAAAGGGCTCAAAGTGGGTTTTCAAAGCTTCCAGAATGTCATAAGACGGGCTTTTCTGCTGTTCCTGGAGGTCTAGGAAACATTCTTTGCCCAGCCCTGAGAGTTGCACCGCTTATTTGTTCATATTCCTTGTTTAACTCTGTGGCAATTTCATAGTTCTTTCATTGAGACTGGAAGAATTTCCAATTTGTTCTCAAATCTCCTTTCATCTCCAGAAGAGTAGGTACCGGACTATTCAAAGACATACTGACTCACCCAGCAATCAATGCTCTGTGCAAGGTTTTAATTATTCTCTTTTTTACAGTGGCCGTCTCTCACACAGCTATCAAAACCCATTCAGTTTTATCTGCACACTCCTGACATCTTGTTCCAAGAGGTGAATAAAATAGCTTCTGCTCTCAAGCCTTTATAGATAGATAAATAATGGCATCAAAGGCATCATGACTATGGCAAGCCACAGTGCACAGCGGAACGTCTCCAAACAATGTCATTGATCACACACAAATAACCCAGATTGCAAATATCTCCTCAAAGTGACAGTAAATTTCAATTTGGTTTCATTTCCAGCTCACAACATAACAATATTGAACTCTGCAATGCTGCCTAACCACAATGTATTGCACTGGATCAGGATTAGCCATTGGAGAAAGGCATTAGACAAAGCACTTATTACAAAGAAATGACATTGACATTTGTGTATTGTGCCTCCCTTATAACAGGGCGATAATATCAGAGGCGGAGGAGCAAAACAAAAAAGACAAAACAAGTAAATTGCACTGGAACTGTATTTGCTTTGTAAAAAATTAATATGCACTTTTATTTGCAAAATAATTAACAGAATTCAACATCAAACGTTTAAACCAGTGTTCTTAATAAAGCTATTTTCAGCTTTTTAGGGAAATTGTTCTCCACATCATGATCAAACATTCTCTGGTGGAGAAGGTGGATGGAGCAAAGCCTATTCCCATGCCTCTGTCAATCTGCAACCATCATTTATTATAGGAAACCAATTGAGTTGCTGTGGTGGCTATTTTTAGCTCTACAGCACATGGCATACGAGAAAGGTGCTATAGGGGAAATAATGCTGATATTAACCTTTTTGCTTAGCATGCCGTGCATAGCTTAGTTATCAATCAAAGCATTGACTTTTGCTGTCTAATGTTTTAAACTTTTGCATACTGCTTTGCAGAAGTGAAGGAGAAAATGCAAATCCTTACTTAGTATCTTCAAAGTTGTCGGGCTGTAAAGTGACAGGCAATGGTGGACTAGGGACATGCATCTAAATGACAGAAAGTTAAAATCATAGTCAGTAAGGCAGGTCATTTATCTTAGTGTACAATTCTATGCAAACTAAGCCACTAAAATATCTAAGTGAAAGTGACTAAACTAAATACCAACAGTGCACGGTTATTACTACTCCATACAGGTTAGTAGTGTGCTGAGGTTTTCTCCTCCCCCCACCCCCAAGAAGCAAGTGTAAAGACAGAAAAAAAAGCAAAGGGGAAAATGACATTAGTGGAAAAGACTAGGTTTGTTACTCACCTGGGAAGATAAACTGTTGTCTATGATGAAAGTAGTATGCAGCTTGGGGAAAAGGTCACACAGGCAGAAGAATAGATTACAAATCAGTGTAGAAACCGCAGGATAGCAGCTAGCATTCTTATTAAATAGACTCATCCATGCATTTCTTACTGAAGATCCCTAGAAAGACAACTTTTGGTTTTATCATATTGAGAGCAGTGATCAACCTGGTCAAGAATGGAGAATGGAGTCAGCCAGTTAAAGTGACACCTCCTATTATTCCACTATTTCCATATAATTTAGGGAGAGTTTGATGAAACTTAATTTTATCATATATATTTCACCTTTTTCCATTTTAAGTCTTCAGATTTTAAATTCCATGATACTTCCAACACTACTTTGTTTGAAGAGGGCAATTAAGTTAAGAACTACGAAACTATAAGATTACATTTCCCGAGGCAAATGTGTGTTTTTTTTAAAAAACATATAACTTGTTGCCAGAGAATGTTCTCCCCTCTTTTAATAGACCAATTCAGAAAATGTTACCATAGAAATAAACAGCTCCTGAACGATATCAAGGTTCCTATTCAGGAAGCTGCAACTGGAGTCCTCGTTAACTCCAATGTGAAGGTTTGATCAATTCTCGGCTGTGCAACCTTTTGAAAATCTTATCTGATAGAAGACTCCTCTTTCCTTAGTGTGTGTATTTAAATGGGATTGGGTGAAGAGAACTGGAGAGTTTGGAAAAGGAAAAAAGGAGAGAGAAAAAAATTGGGTCCTCTATGCATAGGGCAAAAGCACCCGTTGTGCAATAATGGGCCCGTGATGATCCCAGAGCCTGCATCATTTTGGCCTTAGTTAAAAGATAATAGTTTGGTTCTAGACAAAGGAAGGAAAAAGGGGAGAAATAATAACGTTTATTTTTATATACGTAAAATATTAAAAAGAAAACACTGTAAAATCCAAATTTAAACTAGTTTTCAAACATTGGAAATATACACAGTCAATCTTTAAATCTTACATAATATATAAGATTTAAAGAATGAGTGCATATAGTTGCAATGTTCCAAACTAGTTTTAGTTTAGATTTTACAATCATATACATTTTGATTTTAAAGCAGCTATGGATGTGAAAGGAGTACAATAATGTTAACCATTCTGCCCAATTGAAAGTTTCTGGTGTAATGGCTGGGATTTTGCATTCAGCAACAAAGAGATGCTCTTGCTGTTGGCCTTGAAGGAAGCTGCCAAGAGCTACCTAGTGAGCTCTGTGGCATGATGTGGTGTCCTCCCCCCCCCCCCCCCCACCCCCCCCCCCCCCCCCCCCCCCCCCCACCCCCCACCCCCCACCACCATTACAATATTATTCTGGTGTCAGTCCACCATTACAATATTATTCTGGTGTCAGTTACAGGGAAGCTCTAGCATCCAGGAACAGTGAAGACATCAAGCAGGCTAAGCTGCTGTCAGATTTGCAGTCATTCATGGTGAACACCAACCGTTTCACGGTCACCAAACCCCAATATCTGTGCTCAGGGCTCGATTGTTGTATTTTAAGGACTTACCTGGAAATTTGAACCGGTCTCTGGGACCTTTTGGTGAAGGGTTTGGAGGTGGGGTAGCACTTGGAGGATTGGAAGACTGAAAAGGTGCTGGAGAAGAAGGAGTTGAAGAAGTTGTTGAAGAAGGGTTGCTACTGGAATCCAAAGGAACTGGGGCATGATCCTACAAAAACAATGTTTATATTTTAATTTGACCAAGAGTATATTTACTCATTTACAATATGAGCAGAGATTTGCAACACAGCTCAAAATCCAAATTTTATTTCAATGTGTTTGTTGAGAACTTCCCAAATATGCTAGTTTAAAAGTTTCAATGAACGGTACACAATTCAATGATAACCAGGCTAAGTTATACAGATGTACAGAAAAAATATTTAATTTCAGTGTGCTCAGTATGCATTACAGTACTTACTTAAAATTCTTATTCAGTATTATAATAGGATTGTGTGTCTGACAAAAAGTGTGTGTAAACATTTGCTTTTCAATGCATTTCCAATGTGGTGGATGCAATTGCAGATTTTAGCCTAGTATTTCAGTGCAGAGCCATTTAATTTGAAGGATTATGGTTTCATGCTATTGTTCTCATTTTTAAAAAATGCTTTACCTGAAAGCAGAGATCCAAACACATGAAAAGACGTATGTATTTCAGAGAGGGCAATGAACGTGTGGAATTGTCCAAGGAGACAATGGATTGTTTTCGCAAATTCAAGGGGGGCAATGGATAAAGAAGCAACTGAATGTATTATTTTTAAACAAAAGCTTTGCCACCAGCCAGATACACAGCAGTCATCTTTCCTGGTTCTGTACATGCTCATTTTGCATTAACATATCTTCACACAAACACACTTTTCCTTTTGGGGACAGTAGGTTGGTTGACCAGGAGGGGGTGTGGGGTGGATTTTCCAAATTTCACTGCGTTATGAATGCTCCTTCCATTGCCAACAAGTTCTGGCATTGGATTTGAACCTACAGCCTCTGGTTCAGAGGTAACGACACTACCACTGTGCCACAAGGCCTCTGTGAGCCATGGTTCAGTTGGTAGCACATTTATCTCTGAGGCAGACACTTGTGGGTTCAAGCTGAGGAGCATGAAAATCAAAGCGGACTTTTCAGTGCCATACAGGGAGTGCTGCAGTGTTGGGAATGTCTTTTGTCAGGTGGCTCAACTAAAACTGCTATTTCCTTTAAATGTAAAAGATCCAATGGTGCTAACTTGAAGAGGAGCATGGAAACTCCCTGGTGTTCTAGCCAATATTTATCCTTCAATTAACATCACAAAAAACAGATCACCTGGTCATGACTACACAGCTGGGTGTGGGAGCTTGCAGTGTGCAAATAGACTGCCGTACGTCCTACATTACAATAGCGACTGCGCTGTAAAGCACTTTGACATGTTCCGTAGTCATGAAAGGTGCTATATAATTGCAATTTTCTCTTTAAGGGTTGAGGAATAGGCTGTTATTACAGAATGGAGTCGTTTAAAGTTGCTGAACAGAAGCAGTGGAGTGATATCATATATAAGTATACATACTGGAAAATAAATGATTGGCAGGACAATAGGAAAGAGCAGGATGAGTAGGGCTAATTGGATAGCTCTTTCAAAGAGCTGGCACAGGCACAATGAATCAAATGACCTCCTTCTGTGCTGTATGGTTTGTGTGTTTATGGGGGGAAAAAATTGTACACTAAAGCATGATATTTATTACCAATGTCAGCAGCCTGTAATCAATATTACAACACAATTTTTGAAAAACGAACAAAATTGACCACACTGAAGTGTACAAAGTTGATGTGCACACACGGACAGGAGGACAGCATGGTTACCTTTTTTAGAGCCTTTGGAAGAGTGCCAAACTGTGGTTCTGCAGACCTATCTACAGAATTGTTTATATCAGATGGTACAGACTCTGTTCTTCGAATTTTTGATGATACTAGATAACAAAGGAAAAACTTAACTTACAGGTTTCTCAAAAATACAACAGAATGTATTACAATACTTAGTTCCGCAACAATGCAACTTGGGTCAAAACCTCAAGTTGAGCTGATCACTACAGATTGCAACATTTTACGACAGGCCAGGCACTAGCTTCTACCCCTCCTCTCTCTACCACCACACACGACAAGAGACTGTACCCTTAAATGCTAAATATATCTGATGTGAAATTAAACAACACATTATTTAGGTACAAGTTGTATTGAGAAAACCCTCAGTTACTTTCTTCTTGCATTCCAAACAAATGTCGCATGACTGCAGCACAAAACTTGACTCGTTCAATCAGATTGCAGTTTCCCTGCTGTCCTGCACTATGGGCATTTTTCAATGAGATGTTGATATCCTGCCTTTTCAAAATTTCACAACAACAACAGCGGTACACATATGGAAACATGTCGCATCAGTTTACATCCACATGTACACTAAACTACACAGATATGAAAGGGAAACAGGGGCGTCATTCTCCGACCCCCCGCCGGGTCGGAGAATGGCCGTTGGCCGCCGTGAATCCTGCCCCCGCCGAAGTCTCCGCTCCCGGAGATTGGGCGGGGGCGGGAATCCGGCCGCGCCGGTTGGCGGGACCCCCCGCTGGATTCTCCGGCCCGGATGGGCCGAAGTCCCGCCGGCGTAAATCAAACCTGGTATTTACCGGCAGGACCAGGCGGCGTGGGCGGGCTCCGGGGTCCTGGGGGGGGGGGGGGGGGGGGGGGGCGCGGGGCGATCTGACCCCGGGGGGTGCCCCCACGGTGGCCTGGCCCGCGATCGGGGCCCACCGATCTGCGGGCGGGCCTGTGCCGTGGGGGCACTCTTTCCCTTCCGCATCCGCTACGGCCTCCACCATGGCGGAGGCGGAAGAGACTTTCCCCACTGCGCATGCGCGGGAAACTGACAGCGGCCGCTGACGCTCCCGCACATGCGCTGGGAAACTGACAGCGGCCGCTGACGCTCCCGCGCATGCGCCGCATTTCCGCGCCAGCTGGCGGGGCAACAAACGCCATTTCCGCCAGCTGGCGGGGCGGAAATCCCTCCGCCGTCGGCCTAGCCCCTCAATGTTGGGGCTAGGCCGCCAAAGATGCGGAGACTTCCGCATCTTTTTGCCGGCGCGATGCCCGTCTGATTGGCGCCGGCTTTGGCGCCAGTCGGCGGGCATCCCGCCGTTGGGGGAGAATTTCGCCCCAGGTTTGGGGAAAGAGCTGAAAATATAGACTACAAGGAAGACTTTTAGGAATTAAGATAGCAAGCTAGAGATTACCACCTACAGAAACTGGATTGATACAAAAGTAACCAATTTAACTTTACGTCAGAAAAGCAGTGTGCATGCACTGGGACATACAACTGAAGGACATAGAATTTACAGTGCAGAAGGAGGCTATTAGGCCCATTGAGTCTGTACCAGCCCTTGGAAAGAGATCCCCACTTAAGCCCACACCACCACCCTGTCCCCGTAACCCCACCTAACCTTTTTGTACATCAAGGGCAATTCATCAAGGCCAATCCACCTAACCTGCACATCTTTGGACTGTGGGAGGAAACCGGAGTACCCGGAGGAAACCCATGCAGACAAAGGAGAACATGCAGACTCCGCACAATTACCCAGGCCGGGAATCGAACCTGGGACCCTGGAGCTGTGAAGCAACACTGCTAACCACTGTGCTACCGTGCCGACATCATCAAGATTGGTAGAGGAGACACAGATGAGAGGATTTGAAAGTGATGATGAGGCTCTTGGTATCTATTTATCTACAGCAGCCGGTTTAGTTCAGCAGCCGGTTTAGCTCACTTGGCTCGACAACTGGTCTGTGATGGAGACCAAGGCCAGAAGTGTGGGTCAATTACCGTCCTGGCTGAGGTTATTAACCTCTCCACCTCTGGGACCAATATCCCAAGTTTGATTCCTGGCTTGGGTCACTGCCGTGCAGAGTCTGTACGTTGTCACCGGGTGCTCTGGTTCCCTCCCACAAGTCCCGAAAGACGTGCCTGTTAGGCGAATTGGACATTCTGAATTTTCCCTCTGTGTATCTGAACGAACACCGGAATGTGGTGACTAGGGGATTTTCACAGTAACTACATTGCAGTGTTAATATAAGCCTACTTGTGACAAAAATAAAGATAATTATTTTCTGCAGCTTGATGCCAATAGAGCATGTTAAGGACCAGTAGGTGGCAATGTGAACAAGTGGCAGGCTATAGCATTGTGAATTAATTGGGTCCGTAGCAGGAGATCGGTTGGTGCTGGGGGTGGATCGGTGACAGAGAACTAGGTAATTTGGAACCACCGCTTTGCATTATCACTACGGCATAGAACAATGTGCATTGCCCATTTTTTATCTAAAAAAAAAAGTCCCCTCCTCTTGAGAACATATGGCTTCATGTGACTGTCTGGTCAGCTGGTGTCTGACACCTAGAAATCAACCAACCATGTGATTGAAAAATATATATTTCAGGGAAAGCTGCTATATAATGAACTGAAATCTTACTTTGAGGAAATGATATCCGGCATGAAGGAGCTTCTTTTGTGCATTTGTTGTGGCACTTTAATCTAAGAGGAAAGAAAAATATAGTACCAAAATACATTCAAATGTATTACTTTCTGTTTCAAAAGAAATAATAGATTTGTGAACTTCACTAACAGGTCAACATAAATAATGGGTACCATAACATATTTATCATTATCAGAAGCTGCTACCTTCACTTTCAGTTAAGAATTTAGGATATTATAAATAAGGGCATTTTGTAAAAAACAAATGGCATTAATATTAGGGCTTTTTCTTGCTTTATTTAGACTTCTAATGTTGTTTTATTGTATCTGTTAATTGGGTATTATTTAAGAAGGATGGTTATACTCTGGGAATAGTATCACTGGACTTTCCTCCGAATTTAATTCCTAGGAACCAAACCATCTGGTTTGGGTCAATCATAATTGCAAGCTTTTTCCATACAGAATGCAAATGCACATTTAATCGGATTAACTAGGTTAATGGAACCTATTTCAATAAGTCAGCTGAACAGGATGAAGAATTTCCTGGTGACCAGAGTTGAATTTTCTGGGTTCCTCTCCAAAGGTTTTCTTTTTGCTTTTACAAGGCCAAATAAATCTTTCAATCCTGCAGATCAGATGTGATTAGATCTATATATACATTATTACGCCTATCTCGCCAGTGCGCGTCAGCTGGATATTTAACAATGAAATATTTAACAATTGAACTCGAACCTGTCCTCAGCTACCCCCATCACTGCCTAGGTTGACACGAGCTAACCAAAGCACGGACCAGGAATGCAATCTGTGACTTTGTTAGCCAATGTTATAGACAGTACCACACGAGGCAGTACATTTACTCTATCTGCACTAATTATGTGGAGTATTACAATTACATTTTTGGCTGTTCCAATGATTTGTGCGATTACAAATGTAACTGTTCTGGCAGAACTTACCTACAATGTTTGCACTTAACACCAAACATCATATTTTTTTGACAAACTTGACATGTCTGTGATAACCAAGATTTTGTTGAAAACCTAAAAGCAAGTGTGTAAAAGGTTTTTTTTAGTCTACGAGCAATAGAAAGTCACTTCTGAATGTTCTCAGCAAATAAATTACATTGAAGGAATGTAAAGTCATTCCTACTGCTTCATGTGACAATTAAAATGGATATTGCGGTGGGGGGGGGGGGGGGGGGGGCGATAAATGTTTTTATTATAATTTATATACAAACAAACAACAACACAATAACGACCAAACAGTAAGAAGCGCCCTTACAACACTATGACCTCACCACTTGTTAACAACTTGTTTCTGGTTCTTATTGCTCACCTGTGTGTAATGGAAAGCCCAAAGTCCCTTTGAAGCATCTGAGGAGATCCCCGCGGTACATGTAAAGTGTCTGAAAAGGAAGAGGAGATTTCAAAGTGGCTTTTGAAGAAATTAAATCTATTTTTTTTTTTTTTTTTTAAAAGAACCACTTGAGGCATGGTTATTTGTGTTCAACAGGTCAGTGGTTAGAGTCATAGATGTTTACAGCATGGAAACAGGCCCTTCAGCCCAGCTTGTCCATGCCATCCAGTTTCTATCCCTAAGCTAGTCCCACTTGCCCGCATTTGGCCCATGTCCCTTTATGCCCACCCTGCCCATGTAACTGTCTAACTGTCTTTTTTTTTTTAAAAAGGAAAAAGGTCGTTTTAATGCAAAACTAAATTTAATTTGGATGAACATGGTGGATAAGGGGAGTCAATATTCTGTATAGGGTTGGATTTTGCCACAGTTGTAAAAGTCTAAGTTGTACAGACCATCAAGCATTTACAATACATTTACAATGGAAGCCCTCAGACCAATAAAGCCCTGGGTGTTGGACTAAGGCAGTGGACAGTCTACACAGTAACAAACTTAGTTGCACAACATCCAATAATTTTCTTTGATGTAAATCTCCAATTAAAGATAATTGTGGATAAAATGTATATAGACTTAAAACTGTATATATTTAAAAGAACCTGCTACATCAAGAAGTCTTTGCCAGGGCAGTAGTAGCACTGCAGTCTCACGGCGCCAAGGTCAGGTTCGATCCTGGCTCTGGGTCACTGTCCATGTGGAGTTTGCACATTCCCTCCGTGTTTGCGTGGGTTTCACCCCCACAACCCAAACATGTGCAAGGTAGGTGGATTGAACATGCTAAAATTGCCCCTTAATTGGAAAGAATGAATTGGGTACTCTAAATTTTAAGAAAATAATAAATAAATAAATAAAAAGAAGTCTTTGCCAAAAATAGATGACAATGGCCAGATTTTCTGCTGTTCACACCGGCGGGATCATCCAGTTCTGCCGATGGTGCGCCCCGATCGACGGTTTCCCAGCAGCGAGGGGTACATTCAACTGGAAACGCCAATGGAGGGCGTCTCGCCACCAAGCAACACGCGGTGGGCTGCGGGGTAACGCCCGCCCAATGGGTGGCCTAGTAGCATCATATATCAATCTATCAACATGTTGCATCTGCAATTCCCCAAATTACTACTTTCCCAAGTTAGGCAAGAGTTTCTTTATTATGTTAGGGTGGGGAGTGGAGTGGGGTAAAAAGGGATTTTACATTGGTTTATTTATTTTGAAAATCTTTATTGGCTTTTCTCATATTTATAAACAGTTGTTACTTATATACATTACATTTTTCTTGCCCGCACTAATTAGCTTTATTTTACAGACTAACTATGTACATTTTGCTGCCCTCTGGATCGGTCTATGATATCCCCCCTTCCTCGTTGGTTTCAGCACCCTTCCTCTTCTCTTGTGGTTTCCCCATCCCCATCCCCCCTGGTTTGCGTAGTCCTTTGGTTCTTCATCTTTTTTTTTCTTCCCTGGCTTACTCCTCGTTGCTGGCCTCGAACAGGTTTTGGAACAGGCCGACAAACTGCCCCCAAGTATCCAGGAAGCCTTTCTCTGACCCTCGGATGGCGTACTTAATCTTCTCCAGGTGGAGAAATTCCGAGAGGTCAGCGAGCCAGTCTGCAGCTTTGGGCGGTGCTGCCAATCACCAGCCGAGCAGGATTGTCCGGCGTGCGATTAGGGAAGCGAAAGCAAGGGCGTTGGCCCCCTTCCCCATGTGTAGCTCTTGCTGTTCCGATACCAATAGATTGCCACTATTGGGCATGGCTTCACCCTCACCCCACAACCTTGGACATTGCCTCGGAGAAGGCTGTCCAGAACGCAGCAAGCTTGGGGCCAGCCCAAAACATGTGGATGTGGTTGGCCGTTTACATTTGTCCTCCACCTCCAGGAAGAACCTGCTCATTCGGGTTCTGGTCAGGTGCGCTCTGTGCACCACTTTGAGCTGCATTAGGCTTAGCCTTGGGCAGGAGGAGGTGGAGCTCACCCTCCTCAGTGCTTCGCTCCAGAGTTCCCATTCCACCTCTGACCCCAGTTTGTCCTCCCATTTTTGTCTGGTCCCGTCCAGTGGTGTTCGGGCTCTGTCCAGTAGCTGTCCGTATATTTTCCCACATAGCCCCCCCCCTTCTCGCCGATTGTGCCCATCAGGTCCTCTAGTAGTGTGCTTTCTGGGGCCTCGGGGCTCCCTACTGTCTCTTTGTGGAGGAAGTGCTTTATTTGGAGGTGTCTCCATTCCTGTCCTCTTGATAGTTTCCACTTCCTCGTCAGTTCGTCCAGTGTCGCCAGTCTGCGCCCTACGTAGAAGTCCCCGACCGTCAGTGTGCCCCGTCCCGCCTCCATCTTTTGAAGGTGGTATCTAGCACGGCTGGGGGGAATCTGTGATTGCCGCAGATGGGGGCCAAAAGGGACATTTTGGTTATCCCGGAGTGCTGTCTCAACTGGGTCCACGTTCTCAGCGTGGCCGCTACCACGGGGCTCGTTGTGTACCTTGTTGAGGAGGATGGGAGTGCTGCTGTGACCAGGGCCCGCAGTGTTGTTCCTTTACAGAATGCCTCCTCCATTTGTACCCAATCTGTGTCGGGTTCTTGTACCCATCCCCTCACTCTTTCTGCCGTTGCTGCCCAGTGATAGTATTGTAGGGGTTTATTTTATTTTTGCAAGACATGTTCCATTTCAAGATTCCCATGCCTCAAGCTTAGGCTATTAGCTAATGTATGTTATTGGTGGGCTGGTGTCAGGAGAAAGGGAAGAGCGTGAATGAAGCACCAAATCTAGCAAAGGTAAATCCTCTTCTAAAGGCAGATGCACTGGAGAGAATCCCCTCAGCTTTTGGCTCGGTTCCATGCGTGTGGTTTAACTTGGAGATGGAACGTTGAGCTGCACAAATAAAGATGACGGAAGAAAATCGTTTTGCCCTATATGGAGGAAATCATCTCTGTAATGATGGTTACAGAGATGCAATAATAAACGGAATGATAAACGGAAGATGCAAGTAAAGAAGTATTGTGCAAAATCTGTTAAGCTTTGAACTAAGCCAACGTCTAGATAAAGACATTGACTGATTGATTACATCATAAACCACATAAAATTGCATTATTATATCAGCAATCAGAATGCACATGCCTCGTGAGCATAACCCTCAACCCTTTTGAGAACTGAAAGCCATCTGAAACAGCTGTAAAGTAAAGGTTCAGGATGTGTGGTTGCACCAATGGCTAAAATTGTTGATACTTGCAGCCACTACTATTGTATACTAAAAGTAATTTGTGACGTCTGCGCATGCAATGAAAAACACAGAAATCTAGAAGTTGCCCTGCTCTTCTGCAGGAGGCACTGTTGCAGTCTTCACAGATGCAATACAGAACTAAACTGATGTGAACCTCAGTCTTTTAACACAGCACCTCCAATCGATAATGAATGCTAAATAACCCTTGAAAACTAATTTTAAAAGTGCACTCTCGTTCTCCAAGAACATTTAAAAATTATAATAATTATTTATTTTCAACTTTATGATATTTCAACTTCTACTGTATGTCTATGTGCATGTCCAATCTTTATTTTTGCTTTCTGTGCCATATCCTGAAATGCGATTTATAATCCCTGCTTTTTTGGCCATGAGAATTCTTCAATCTGATTGGTTTACCAGCCTGTTTGCCGATGCCACCGCACTAGATTCAGAATCATTTGAGAAGAGGGAATAGATGTTTCAGATCCCACTAAATCTTCATGGGCCTGCTACAGAGGGGAAGGCAGGCAGGCGGTTTGGGTCTTCCAAACCGGATGCATTACTACTGGGCGGCGAATGTGGAGAAGGTGCGGAGATGGGTCCGAGGGGTTGATTCCCAGTGGGTCAGAATGGAGGAGAGTTTGTGCAGGGGGTCGGGATCGAAAGCACTAGCAACAGTACCACTCCTGATGGCCCCGGGGAAATACTCAGGGAGTCCGGTAATAATAGCTTCATTGAGAATTTGGAGGCAATTTCGGCAACACGTTGGGTTGGGGGCGGGGTCAAGGGAAATGCCGATTCGGGGGAACCACAGATTTGAGCCAGGGAGGTGGGATGGAAATTTTCGGAAATGGGAGGAGAAGGGGATTAAGACACTAAAAGATTTGTTTCTTAGGGGTCGGTTTGCAGGATTGAAGGAGCTGGAAGCGAAGTATGGGCTGGAGCAGGGGGAAATGTTTAGATACATGCAGGTTTGAGATTTTGCCAGAAAGGAGATACAGAGCTTCCCGGTGGAGCCGGCCTCCACATTGCTGGAGGAGGTGCTGACGATAGGGGGACTGGAGAAGGGAGTAGTGTCAGCGGTTTACGGAGCTATTTTGGAAGAGGAGAAGGCACCACAGGAAGGGACCAAAGCAAATTGGGAGGAAGAGTTGGGAGAGGATATGGAGGAAGGGTTCTGGTGTGAGGTGCTCCGGAGAGTGAATGCCTCCACCTCGTGCGCGAGGTTGGGGCTGATACAGCTGAAGGTGGTATACAGAGCACACCTCACGAGGGCGAGGATGAGCCGATTCTTTGAAGGAGTAGAAGATGTGTGTGAACATTGCCGGGGGGCCCCGCTAATCACGTTCATATGTTTTGGTCCTGTCTAAAGCTAGAGGATTATTGGAAGGAGGCTTTTAGGGTAATTTCTAAAGTGGTACACGTGAAACTGGACCCAGGTCCCCGGGAGGCCATATTCGGGGTGTCGGACCAGCCAGGGTTGGAAACAGGTGCGGAGGCAGATGTTGTAGCCTTCGCCTCATTGATCGCCGGAAGGTGGATCCTGATAGGTTGGAGAGCAACCTCTCCACCCTGTTCCCTGGCGTGGCAGGGGGACCTGTTGGAATTCTTGACTCGAGAAGGTTAAGTTTGAACTGAGGGGAAGGATGGAGGGGTTCTACAATTCATGGGCATTATTCATTAAGCACTTTCAAGAACTGGATAACATCGAACATTAGTTGGGGCGTGTGGGTGGGAGGCTTGTGGGGAGGGGCGCTGTATGTGTTAATGGCGACAACGGGTGGTCCCCAATTCCTTTTTGTCATTTGTTTGTGTGAACATGCGGGCTAATGTTTGGGGTTTGGTGGGAGGATGGGATCGTTGTTATTAATATCATGGAATGCAGATGTAAAAACAGTCATATCCCCTTCTATGATTATCCAGTGACCTCTGCAAAGCGTACATGTGAATTTTGGCGAAGGTGAAATCAAGACTCAACCACAATACTAGAAAAAGCTTCCCCTCACTTAGTGCCAAGGCTCGTGCATGAAATATGGCATCACTGGGCAAGGTACAAGAGGACATGAAACAGGAAAGAATTATAGAATCCTTATAGTGCAGGAGGAGATCATTCGGCACATCAAATTTGCGTAGACCCTCCGAAGCAGCCCACCTGATCCTTGTAACTCCACCCAACTTTTTGGATGCTAAGGGGAAACTAGCATAACTAATTCACCTAACCCGCACATCTTTGGGCTGTGGGAGGAAACCAGAACACTCGGAGGAAACCCTCAAAGACTTTGGAAGAATGTGCAAACTCCACAGACAGTCACCCAAGGTTGGTATCGAACCTGGGTCTCTAGCGCTGTAAGGCAGCAGTGCTAGCCACTGCGCCACTTGCCGCCAAAGGGCGTTAAAAATGTGATGAAATAGAAAATATTTTAAAAAGACAGGAGGAGGGAGAAAGGAACATGGAGGGTGGAAGAAAGTGGCAGAAAGAGAAATAATTAATCAAAGCAACATTTCAAATTGAAGTCTACAAGTCATAAGCTATTAAACAGAGGTTTGAAATATTTAGCCTCAAATACCAGCATAGTAAACATCAAAGATTATTCACATTACTGTCCTGTACTTTACCGCAAGATCAACTATTTCACAGAAAAAGCAAAAGCAATGTAACAAGATCAATTAAATTGGTTCCATATAGGTGCAGCCATTCTCGCTGTGTGAGGCAGTAATTAAAACGTGTTGAATTTACTAACTTTCTTACACATATTCATCAGTTTTTCTACTCTTTCTTATACAGAACAAATTATTTTTGCACTTGAAACATTGCAATGCCACACAGCGTGTAAAAGCAGGGTACTATTGCATGTAAAGGTATTAAATAATAAATCTATGTGGGCATTGCTGTACTTGAGCAGCAGATTTGGTTCCTAATAGCAGACATTTTACGTTAAATGACATTTTAAGCAACTATCAATTCATGTTCCGAGTCCAATGCTGTACAATTCTTGCTGATTAACCTGGTTATTCTGGAATAACCATTTGATATTATATGCCCAAATTACTGATGTGAAGGCTCCACCAAGTGTTTAAAGTAGGTTATGGAATCTGCACTTCCATCACTATAGCCATTCATTGTGAAGAAGACTCATTTAAAATTCTACTGTGATATAACAATTAAATTGACTTATTTTGTATCTAACTGGGGCTATATTCAACAATCTACTACTGACTACATAAAGTTTAATTATAGCATCAATGAATTTGAAAGATTTTAAAAACTAAACATATTTCCCACCCCTCAAAGTATCAAAACAATCTTCAAAGTCACAAAAGACATTTTCTGCAGAAATGCAATGGTACATTATCACTAATCAATGTCTGTACAGCTTTCAACACTGCAACATCCTCCAACCCTACCGCCTTGTTATCCATCTATATCTCTGGATTCCACATCCCCTTTCTACACACAGCTAGAGCAGCTGCAGTACTGGCTTCTAACACTGTCCTGGTATGTTACCTCAAAAACATAGAGATAGGGGAGGGGGAAGGACTCTGGATCGAAGCACTGCACAGGGCAAACTCCACCTCCTCATGCGCAGGGCTGAGCCTAACGCAACTAAAGTTAGTGCACAGGGCGCACTGATCAGAACACATATCTGCAGGTTCTTTGAATGGTGCCAGGGAAGCCGGGCCAATCACACCCACATGTTCTGGTCCTGTCCCAGACTGGTCAGGTAGTGGACAGCCTTGTTCAAAGCCACGTCCAAGGTTAATAATAATAATAATAATAATAATAATAACAACAACCTTTAATTGTCACAAGTATGAAGTTACTGTGAAAAGCTCCCAGTCGCCACATTCCGGTTGTGGGGGTAAGGGTGAAGTCATGCCCACTAGTGGTGGTCTTTGGGGTATTGGAACAGCCATGGCTCCTTACAGGGAATGGGGAAGACGCCCTAGCCTTTGCTTCCCTGATCGCCCGCCGAAGACTCCTTCTCAGCTGGAGATCAGCAGCGCCACTCAAGGCCACAGACTGGTTGTCCGACCTCGTAGAATTCCTCAAAATCGAAAAGATAAAATTTGCCATCAGAGGAAGGCTTCTGCAACACATGGAAGCAATTTACCAAGCTGTACGAGGACCTGTTCGTGACACCAACCAATAAAGGGGGGAAACCAAAACAGTCAAAAGAAAGGAGGGGGAGACAGTACCCAGAGTACTGGGGGAGTAGAGCAGAGGAACCAAAGGGCACAGAGGGAAAGAAAAACCCATGAGTACGGCCACGGCAAAAAACAGGGTATGCCTTGGTGGCCTCCAACACACCCCTGGTATGTTTTAATACCATGGGGCACCATGTAGATAGTTAAACAGCACGGCTGTGGTAACAGAGTACTGGGAGCCCAATGTTAATATACCTTGTATCTGCATATATGTTTCCTATGTATTCATACCTGTTTATTTCTTCCCTTTTTAACTTTTGTTCCCTGGCAATGTTGTTACAAATAAATGTTACAAATAAATGAAAAGCCAATAAAAATATATTTTTTTTAAAAAGTAAATCAGAATGCTGCAAATGGTCTCTTCACAGAAATGGAAATATTTAGACAAGTGAATTTCTGAGACTGTAGCTGCTAAAGAAAACAAGAGTGCTGTGGTTTCCCATGAGTTTTTTAAAATTCTAGCCTGGACTTGTTCATGCAGAGCTGGGAAACTACACTCGATTCGAATGATTAGTAACTGAGTTACAGGGCGGGTTTTAACACCATAGTTTCAACAAAGAACTCAACATCTCATTGGATATAATATAATATTAATAATAATCTTTTATTGTCACAAGTAGGCTTACATTAACACTGCAATGAAGTTACTGTGAAAAGCCCATGGTCGCCACATTCCAGGTACACGGAGGGAGAATTTAGAATGTCCAATTCACCCAACAAGCACGTGTTTTGGGACATGTGGGAGGACTCCACACAGACAGTGACCAAAGCCGGGTTTCGAGCCTGGGGCCCTGGAGCTGTGAAGCAACAGTGCTACCCACTGTGCTACCGTGCTGCCCCAGCATTAAGTAGAATCTTTATATGACAATCAAGTCCTATAAGATGGCGGTCCACCCCTGGAATAAAGGGGTTATAAAGAGATTGTAAAAACAGCAGATGGTTTGACTTGGGTGGACCATATGTATAACGCCATATGAGTAACGTAACGTGAGGCTGCAGGAAGGAAGAGGTGACTTGGCCAGCTCTCTCACCAGAAGATCCTCCTACCAACAAGGATTTATAATCTGCTGGTGGTTTTATGTATGGTTATCTTTTGTAACATAATGGGACTACTGCTCACATTGCAATGTTTTCCTAACTAATTTTAGATTCTGGTGGTTTCGAATATGTCTCGAAGATACAGGGACCTGTGCATCTTGTGTAAATGAAAGCAAAAGTATCATAAACCTGCACACTCCAAGAACAAGGTCTTAGAATCTGAACTAGTCAAGAGGTCCAATGGGCCATATGTATATGTTACTATCACTTTTGCAATGTATTATGTTTTCTAAATAAAAAATAAAATGAAGCATTATGGATTCACACAAAATCTCACCTCAAAGTTCTCCATGCCTAATCCCTCCAATTCCGTACCTGCAAGCTGTCACTTGCTGATGTCGTCTATAGACATTGGGCAGAACCTTGTGGAGGCGGCAGGGGTCTTGGCCCCCAGCTGGAAAGCTGGCAAGAGCCCAGTGCAAAATCTTTCAGAAAGGCCCATCGCATCTTGTGCCACTCAGGCAGGTCAAGGACCCCAAGGAGTAGATGTTCCCCTGCCAACAGCTGCCATCAAGGGAGTGCCTGCATGACACCAACCAAGGCCTTAGATCGAGGAGGGACCCAGGCACAGGCAAGTGATGGGGAGGAGAGTCACGGGAAGGGGTCCACAGTGGGAAATGGGTCGGCAGCAAGGGCAGCCGGGTCCCTAAACTATGCACTGAGCAAGGATTTGTTTTTATTTGCTTGCCTTGCTCCCTTCATGGTGAGCCACCCACCCATTGTTGGGTTAATACCATGGCAGCAGGATGAGGCCCTTAAATGACATTAATTTCCTAATTAAGGACCTCAGTTGGCCTTCCTGGGCCTTCTGGACAGACTTAATCGTGGTGGAGACAGAAATGTTGTGGGGTCCCCATTCACCACCTTCCTGTGTGATGAAATGCATCTGACCACCAAACCATAAAGATCATGCATCTCCAGAGCACTGTCTTCTTCCTGCCCACTTCAACTCATTTACCACTGAAACCATCACACACCTTTGTCACCTCCAGACTCAATTATTCTAATGCTCTCCTGGCACACCTCCAAACATCCACCCTCAATAAATATCAGCGTCACCAAAACTATGCTTCATTCCACCCTACACCAAGTCGCACTCACCCATTACCCTCTCTCTGCTCACCAACATTGGTTCCCAGTCCCCCACTGCCTCAAATTTAAAATTCCCTTCTTGTGTTTAAATTATTCTTATGGCCTTGCTCCATCCCATCTCCTCCAGAGACTTACGTTTCCTGAACTATTTTGTTCCTCTGACTCCAGCTCTTGTGCGTTGTCTCATTTACATCATCATTGCCAGCTCTGCCTTTCACTGCTTATAAACGTAAAAGCTCTCCCTATAACCTCCAGTCTCTTCTCTCTCCCTTTAAGCCCATCTCTTGGAGCTAAGTTTTGGACATTCTCAATTCTTCCTCCTTTCACGCTCTGTTCATTGTTTCTTATGTGCCTGTGTTTTCACATTAAGGGCATTATCAATGCAGCTTAACCTGGTCAATTCAGAGCTACAGATACAGTGGGCTGTTTGAGCAAAGTAGTGAGCACCTGGGCTGTCCAATTCATTGGGTCACAGGTACAATTAGCTGAATGTGCAGCTGGTTGTTTCTTTATAAGACAACATGAATAGCATAAAAGTTAAACACTCTTGGGCTATTCACACTCCTCTCAGTAGTTTGTTCAAGAGCAATGCAGATCATGCCCTTGCTTGTTTTTTCACCATGGAATGTCGCAGTACATAAAGGATTGCAAGAATTAGATCAAAATTAATATAGTTTTCAAAAAATGGTCAAGAGTTGACAGGAAACCTATTTCATTAAAACGGGACAACATGCATGGCATTTCTGAAACAATTCGAATAAAATGCTTGTGCATTGACTACTTGTCTACTCTTCCATCCACTTAGAAAAATCATGCAAAATTGAAAACCAAGCATACCATGCAGGATTATGATATTTTCAGGCACAACTTAAAACTGGTGATGAATGCAAAATCCCAAACACAATGCAAGCCTCAGTGCTGTGTTAATATTAGAATACCAACTTTTAGGAGAACTGTGGTCATCAGATAGACAAGGCGTTGAGGGAAGACAGTGAGAACTCCCGATAGATTGAGGAAAGAAAGGCCTACATGGTAATAAGGGGGATCGGGTAGCAATATCATCACAGCTGTTGCCACTGCCATTGATGTTCAGATTGAGGAAAAACTTGTTTTTCTTACCGAACCTAGGAAGAAAAAAAAAAAAGTTGTAAGCAATAGTTACATTGACCAGCAACATAAGCAAATTAAGATATATTTAAAAATTGTGAAGCTAGTGTTGAATTGTATTTTGCAGGTTAAACAGATTGAATTGAAATACCACTATAACTGAACCACAATGGTTATGAGTACATATTTAATACTAGAGAACAGCAGTGAAACAAACACAACTCAATTATGAGGTTGATAAGTGCACAAATTATAGAATAGAATGGAAACATGTCACAACCTGCAGACACATTGAGTGGATACGGAGATTTTCAGCCCTCTGTCAGCTGAATCAAAATCACAAGTGCACTCTTAATAAACAGCTTTACAAGTTTGCTAAACTGCTGCACAGCAGAAATCTTTTCTACAGTCATTCAAATTTGGTGAGTGGAAGTGAAATCTAAGGGACACCTCTGATCAAGTTTACATTGCATATTTTTATGCCTCAAAGTGACTGGGGCATGGATACTGAGAATGAGGCCTCCGTTTTTCACAAAGGTTCCATCATTTTTAATTAAAAATTCATATTCCCGGCGGCACGGTGACACAGTGGTTAGCACTGCTGCCTCACTGCGCCGAGGAACAGGGTTCGATCCCGGCCCTGGGTCATTGTCTGTGTGGGGTATGCATATTCTCTGTGTGTGTGTGGGTCTCACCCCCGCAACCAAAAAGATGTGCAGGTTAGGTGAACATTTATATTCATATCCATCTAAATATACATTGCTTTCACCAAATTTCACTATCTATAATGCATGGTGTATTTTATACCATACATCTGCAAAAACAGAACCTTGCATCATTTAAGCAATTGAACAGCGATGTGACCATATCTCTTCACTCATCACTCCAGTGGAATAAAAAAAAACTCTGCTTCAAAGTCACAACTGCACAGCAGGCAGCCATTCAACTCTCAGTAGAGCAATCTCGACAGTCTCACGTCTCCACTCTATCCCCATGGCCCTGCAAATTTATTTTCGTCAAGTGTCTATCCAATTTCCTTTTGAAATTATTGGTAGTCTCCATTTCCATCACCCCTCCATTACCAATTACTGTGTAAAACATCCTTCCTCGTTCCCCCCTGCAATTCCTTTATTTTAAATAAATTTAGAGTACCCAATTCATGTTTTCCAATTAAGGGCAATTTAGCATGGCTAATCCACCTATCCTGCACATCTTTGGGTTGAGGGGGCAAAACCCACGCAAACACAGGGAGAATGTGCAAACGCCACACGGACAGTGAACCAGGGCCGGGATCGAACCTGGGACCTCGGCTCCATGAGACAGCAATGCTAACCACTGCACCACCATGCTGCCCCGACCCTCTGCAATTTCTGTCAAAAACTTTACCCGTGTCTCCCTGTCCTTGTACCATCAGCTTATAGGACGCATTTTCCTTTGTCTACCTTATCTACCCATCATAATCTTGTACATCTATGTCAGATCTCACATCAACCTCCGCTACTCCAAGGAGAACAATCACAGTGTCTCCAACCTAATCTATGTCAGATCTCACATCAACCTCAGTTACTCCAAGGAGAACAATCACAGCTTCTCCAACCTAATCTAATTAAGTTCCCCCATCCCAGCATCCATACTGGTAAATCTCCTCTGCATTCTATCAAGGACCTTCACATCTTTCCTATAGTGTAGTGAACAGAACTGGACACAATATTAAAGTTGTGACCTAACCAGAGCTTTATAAAGGTTCAACATAACTTCCCTACTATTCTGCTCAATAATTCAATTTATGAAGCCCAAGATCCTATATGCTTTGACAACTACTCTCCTAATGTCCTGCCACCTTCAAAGATCAATGCACACAAGCCCTCATATTCCCCAGTTCCTGAATATTCTTTAGAACTGCGCCAATATTGCCCCCCCCTTCTGCCAAAATGCATCACGTCACACTATAAATTCATCAGCCACTTGTCTGCCCATTATTCTAGCTTGTCCTGTTGTAGTCACTCTCATTAATTGTCACATCTTCAAATTTGGCATCACCAGCAAAGTTAGAACTTTTACTCTGTGTTCCAGTATCCAAGCAATTTATATGCAAGTATGTCAAAAGAGTAGTCATCCTAGCACTGAACCTTACACCCTTTCTACCATCCTTCAGTCTGAAAAACAACCATTTACCATGACTTTGCTGTTTTCTATGTGTAACATCAATTATCCAAGCCCCTCCTATTCCATATGCCTCAGTTTTGTTAATCAGCCTTTTATGTGGCATTTTGTCAAAAGCTTTCTTAAAATCTATACAAACAACATCCATTACATTCCATTAATCAACCATCTAAGTTACATCAAAAAATTCAATTAGATTAGTCAAACACAATCTGCCTCTTTACAAATCCATGCTGGCCCTCCTTAACTAACTAAAATCTCTCCAAATGCCTGTTAATTTTAGCCCTGATTATTGTTTCTGAAATCTTACTCACCACCACTTGTAGTGACTAGGAATATCCTTGAACCCTTTTCGGATTGCGCCCTTCAATTCCTCTGGCATCTTTCCCTTATCCAAGGTAGATTGGAAGTCTATGGCAAACCTCTTGTTATCTTAGCTACCTGGATTGCAAGCTATCTGGACTGCATGACTCATCCACTCTTAAGCACAGCTAGTCTTTCCAGTACATTCGGCCTCTCAATTTTCACCTCATCCATTACCTATGCAATCTCAGCTTCTATGATATTTTATCATCTCTTCCATCCTAAAGTACTCATTGAGCATGTCAGCCTTTCCCTGCACCACAAACATATATCATTTTATTTGTTTCTAATAGGCCCCATCGCATCCTTTACACCCACTTACTATTTACAAGATTTTTGGATTACCTTTTATGATAAACTACTGTTCTATCCTGATATTCCCTCTTCAACTTCCCTCTCAACGTATTGTTGTTGGCTTGAGTCACATTTCGAGAATTCACCCTCCTACACCCTCTTTTTTTTAAAAAAAAAGTTCATCATATTCTCTCTCCCCTTCATCAGCCAACGAGTCTTGCCTTTGGTTGTCCGACCTTTTGCTCTTGTTGGAATATACCTAGTCTGGATCTGGAGCACTTCCTCTTTGAAGATCACCCATTGTTCCATTACAGTATTTTCTGTCAGTATTTGGTTTCATTTTACCCTGGCTTACCCTACGATATTAGCCCTCTCTTATTTTTCACACCTGAAACTGAACGTGATATTCACCGATACCAATCCCATTATTGGGCTCGAGCCTGTCCAAATTAATTTCAACCCTACCATTCAGCAAAGGGAAATTGGGGGTAGGTCAACTTCACCACAAAACATTTAATTTGGGTCAGACAGATTAAAGTTAAATTTAAATCTTAAACAAGCAGAATGAGACAGAGCATCAGTTAAAAGACAAAACGTTCATTACAACCTATTATTGACTTTATATCATGCATGGTTTAATACTGATGAATATACAAAAACACACTAATAAGTAACACTGAGCAAATATATATCCACATATAAAAGCTGCTTTTTGCTAATGTATAGCCATTGCATACGGTGGATTCATAAATAAAACTTACTTTGTTTTGTAGTGAAATAACTGATTATTCAGTGCATTGTGTGTACATTTTTGAAACTATGAACATCCAATGGATATTTCTACATTGGCAGTTTATGGGGAACCGCATGCTTTAGCAGGCGTTCATAACAGAATGCGAAGTGTGCAAGTATCACTTCAAGTCGAGGAGTCCAAGAATGTCATGACTTAAAAATTCGCAGTTCGTAAAACAAACACGGCGAACAGAGTCCAGTTACTGGCCCCTCCAGGAACCCTTACAAGGTGATCAAGATGCTGCACTTGATCAGTGAGTTAATTTTTAAAATCATTGGCAGCACGGTGGCGCAGTGGTTAGCACTGCTACCTCACGGCACCGACGACCCGGGTTCGATACCGGCCCCGGTTCACTGTCCGTGTGGAGTTTGCACATTCTCCCAGTGTCTGCGTGGGTCTCACCCCCACAAACTCAAAGATGTGCATGGTAGGTAGATTGGCCATGCTAAATTGTCCCTTAATTGGAAAAAAATAATTGGGTACTCAATTTATATATTTTTTAAATTTCAATCAAAAACATGGCCACCTCAGCACAACTTAATGTTTCATGGAGTATCTAGTCTTGAAATAGCACAAACTTGAAGAGACACCTGATGCAATCTGGATTGCAATCAAGAACAGATACTCTTACCAATTAGTCCAAGAACAGTGAAGTTAATTATAACTCCTACATCACAACCCTGGCTGAGACGAGCAAATATCATACAGATTGAGAATCAAATGAGGTATGATTTTGGTCAGCTCAGCTAGCCAAATTATCAGTGGAACCACTCTCATAAATTCTTAAATCTGGTTCTAGGTGTCACTATTAAAATCACGATTTGCCAGAAAGAATCAACATGGATGACATGAATCTCAGTCGGGGTTCAAGTCTAATCACCAAACAAACTCAAACTCCAAGAGAGGACCTGAATTAAATTCACATTACCAGAAAAGAGGAACAAACACTGGACAAATGATAAGAGTTTTAGCTAGATTGCTTTGCTATACCTACTTCCGCAAGTACATGAATTTTCAGCACTATTATATGGTGAAGCACAACACATTCTGCATATCGAAATTCTAAAATAAAAATCCACTTTAATCATTCAAGTGGGTTGATTATCTCGGCCAGGATTTCTAAATGCCAAATTTTCAATGTTTCCATCCCTGAAGTCTACTATTTCACACAAGATACTGTACACCACCGGCTGACAATTCAGCGGAGCAGATTTCTTCTCTTCCCTATGCTACTCTGCAGATGAACAGTAGGGGGTACATGAGTAACTATGGTTTGGCCTTTGAACACAATGGCACATTAAAATCAATGTTATTTCATGTCTGTGAGAGAAATAGTATGCATCAGAGAGAATTCATTCCTGGCATGTCAAATGCCATATGTACCCATTTCAGTAATACTCAGGCAAAACAGACACCCAAAAAACAGCTAATTAGAAAAACTTACTAACCCAACATGCACTTGTTCTGTATACAACTTGCACAAATCAGCACATTAACATATTACACGCCCAGTGTTGTGCGCAACCATTTGATGAAAAATATTATATCCTGAATTACAAACATTACCCCCTTCACAACCAAAGAGTTAATAAACCTTTATAACCAGATGAATCTTGAAAATCTAGCAAAGCCATCTCAATTAAAAAGGCTTTATTGAAAAAGGCGCAGCAACTGTTTGTAGACGCACCACATTCATTTATCGGAAAAGTTTTCAAATCGCATTAATACAAATATAAATCTTACTTACTTAATTGTTGGTACCTCATCTATTCTATTGCCCAGTTGCGACTCATGAGATTTGCTCCTGGTGAGTCCCGAGAAACCAGGAAAAAGCTGAATAAGTTTTCTAGAGGGTGGTGGTGGAGTTCGGGGTGGTTTAAATCGATGTTTCTTCTTTGAGGGAGGAGTGGCTGGTGGTGTAGTTGTGATGGTTTGAGAACCTGATGTTCGCCGGCCTGGTCGAGGGGACTGTGAAAAGGGGTCGACTAAGTTTTCTAACCGATTTGGCAAGTATATATAATCCGATGTTGGAATGACAGAGACAGATATTGAACGTGGCTGTGGGTTAATTAGTTTGGGAACAGGTGAAGGACTGTGCGGCTGTCTGGAGCCAACAGAACACCCCAGCTCTGAAGGAGGTACAGTATTGCTTTCTCGTCTTGGTTCAGAGGAAGTCCAAAGAACAGCATCATCTTGGAGCTCACCACCTATTTAAAAGGAATACAAAATAAAGATCAAAGTTCAATAATACAGCAACATTTGCCTTTAAAATTTCTCAACAAATTACTGAATGTCAGGGCAGCACGGTGGCGCAGTGGTTAGCACTGCTGCCTCACGGCGCCGAGGTCCCAGGTTCGATCCCGGCTCCGGGTCACTGTCCGTGCGGAGTTTGCACATTCTCCCAGTGTTTGCTTGGGTTTCACCCCCACAACCCAAAGATGGGCAGGGTAGGTGGATTGGCCACGTTAAATTGCCCCTTAATTGGAAAAAATGAATTGGGTACTCTAAATTTATTTTAAAAAAACAAATCACTGAATGTCTGGTGACAAAACATTTTAAAATAAAATAAAGCAAAGAAAAGTAAATAATGAAGTAACATGGCATATAGTTTGACACTTAATAAAATACCAAATGACAGATGTCAATTGCATTTTAATCAAAGATTCAACAATTCCTTTAATTTTCCCATTATGTACGTTAGGAAGGAGGAATGGAAACAGATGGATGTAATAAATCAATCAAAATTGAAGAAAACTGACACAAAGATTATTAAATGCATACAACGTTATGGATACAATGACCGGTTTAAATGCTTTGAACATTCCACAATTCTGTATTCCTTGTGTACGATCTCAATGGTCAATGACCAAAATAAACCAAAATTACAAATATCCAAGGAGGTAAGGAACAAGACATATGGGTTATGATTCTGGTTGTATTGAAAGAGGAAAGTAAATAATTTGGCCCCAAGTTAGAACCTTTACCTATTACTGACAATGCTGGTGGGAATGAAATCAAACGCAGCTCAAATCAGATTTGTTCAAACTGATCGAAACTGGTGCATATTCATCATTGCAAAGGAAATCTCGGCAAATGGAATTACACAACATTTCAATCTGAAAGCTCAAATCGTACACCACAATTTTCCACAGAATGTATACAGGGATTCTATGGAAAATTGTAGCGTCCAATTTGAGCTTTCAAATTGAAATGTTGTGTAATTTCATTTGCCGAGATTTCCTTCGTAATGAAAAATCTGCATCTGTTTCGATCAGTTTGGGCATTTTAGTTTTCAATTCTAAGTTTCCGGAGTTGGGTTGATATCGAGATGAATCGAGTAACACAACTGATGCTGGTTTGTTAATCCTTACCTTTTTTTAAAGGAGCCAACTCGGCAAAATATTTCACATAACGTGTGGAAACTCCCATCCTTCCCCTTGCACTGCCAATTTTCCATTAAGCTGGAGCAAAGATACGGTAGTTGAATCTCCTCAGGAATTTGCCAACTAAACTGTCAGCATACCAGTCAGTCTAAGTGGGAAATGTCAGCACGAGACTTTCAGGAATCACAACTAAGTCCAACATTCACACAAGGGAATACTACAGTGGCAGCAAGCCACCAGCAAGCAACCTGCACCAGGACCTTGTGACAAATTTACCCAGTTAGCACAAGAGATATTGAAACCAATTGCAGAATCAAACTATCGCCCAACTGCAAACGAAACTCCGTACAAATCAAATAGAATCTGCGGCTTTCTTGACCTGTATGTTCATTATCACAGATTTTCTTTTAAACCAAACAGTTAAGATTTTCAAAATGAAAGTTGTGCAGAGGGCTGCCTGTGTAGTCCCTAACAATGCTATAATTAAATTTAAAGATAATTTGAACCAGATAGGAATTGAATGCGACATGATGTGCATGCAGAATTATCCAAATCCAAACTCTGGAAGTGATCAAACGGCCTCACTGCACCCGCCCCAGTGACCCGCTGAGACCGTTCAATCTCGTGTGATGCGAGATCCAAGAGATCTCGCGAGAAGGGATCTGGAACCCACCTTTGCTGGGCGGGATCCAGTTTTACATATTTAGTGAGCCATTAGGCTAATTTAAATATTTCTGTGCCAGATTATCCTAGCGCTCAGAAACTAACTCCCTCACCTGGGAGGCCTTGCCATGGAGCCGTTTAGCACTGGTCCACACAAATGTGTACCTGGCGTAACAGCACCTGGGGGTCTCCAAGGCCATTGGAAGCCCCTGGGTGGTTAGGCTCCATGCACGCTGGATACTGGTACCCTGGAAGTGCTAGCCGGGCACCCTGGCAGTGTGGCCTCAGCGGGTTCCTCACTGAAGCCCAAAGTGTTGTTTTATAGCGGGGTCGTTCTCGACACTGCAAGAGCAGATAATGACCCCACGATTCGAGTCCAAAACAGGAGTTCTTTTTCCCCGTTAAATCACGGCCAATGTAAATTTATGGTAATCTTCGACATTCAACATGGGTATCGCCATGTCTTTATCTTCATAAATGGTAATCACTGTCAACATTGATCCACTAGTGACCTGTTTAACAGACCCAATTTCATAGTAAATGCCTATTCTGCTAAAGTAAGCTGTGGGTTTTAAATATAAACTATACCCAATAAATTAGTACTTGCATAAATTTTCCAAATTTTGAAATTTAAAAAAATTATTAATTTAGAGTACCCGATACATTTTTTCCAACTAAGCGGCAATTTAGCGTGGCCAATCCACCTACCCTGCACATGTTTGGGCTGTGGGGACAAGATCCTTGTAGATACGGGGAGAATGTGCAAACTCCACATGGACAGTGACCCGGAGCCGGGATTGAACCCGGGTCATCGGCACCATGAGGCAGCAGTGCTAGCCACCTGGGCCATCATGCCGACCCTGAAATTTGTTTTTGGGAATAAGTAGTTTGTCTAAAAATCAGGAAATAGAATCACAAAGGGATTTGTCATAAAGGGCAACAAGTATTTCCTTGGAATGAGTCACAGTGGAGGTCATGGTGCAACGGCAGCATCCCAACTGAGCCAGAAACTCTGGGTTCGAGTTCCATTCCAGGACTTGATGATTAATAATAATAATAATAATAATAGTAATAACAGCTTGTCACAAGTAGGCTTCAATGAAGTTACTGTGAAAAACCCCTAGTTGCCACATTCCGGCACCTGTTCGGGGAGGCCGTTACAGAAATTGAACCCATGCTGCTGGCATTGTTCTGCAATAAAAGTCAGCTGTTTGGCCCACTGTGCTAAACCAACCCCAGTAACGTGGCCAAACTGATTGATCAACAGCCTGTAAAATCTTCCAAATGCCTATGGCAGGCTTTAAGAGCAGGAGTTTCCTAGTTACCCAGAACCCACAATGGCAAACAACCGCAGTACCTCACAATGGCCCAATACATGGAAGCCCATGGGCACCAACACCCTCTTAGGTGATGTCCCACATGGACCTTAGTTGGGAGCCCTGTTAGTTACTATAATACATAAATAATACGTATTCTGGAACTGAGGCAAGAGTCAGAATTCATTGCTAATATCCAACCATGGGGAAAGATGAATCATTGCAAGAATAAAACACTGCAGGAAGAAGTAGGCAGAAAGTCCGAAAGATGTTGTAATATTGTGCACAGTGATGACTCGATCAGGAGGACTCGAGGCCCATTTAAATATGAACCTTTTATTGGTAACTTTTAGCTACTCACAGATCGGCGGTATAGGCATGCATGCTTACATTTTTTTTTGAAAAACATTTTATTTCAGGCATTTTCAAATATATACACATTAAGAAAAAAAAAAATGTCCACAACTACAGCAAACAGCCTATACAACCTTACACCCATCCCCAACCATCTCCTCCCCCTCCCACTTTACCTGCTGCCACTCCTGCGCCTGTCTTCCCTTTCTAACTTTGAACCCAACCTGAACAGAAAAAGAACACCCCGCGAATGACTTAATTCCCCTTAAAGAGAGGGTTAGATATGCGAATTAGCTTAGAATCAGGGTAAACAGATTTTTTTCTTTTCAAAATAAATTTAGAGTACCCAATTTTTCCAATTAAGGGGCAATTTAGCATGGCCAATCCACCTATCCTGTACATCTTTGGGTTGTGGGGGCGAAACCCACGCTAACACGGGGAGAATGTGCAAACTCCACATGGACAGTGACCCAGAGCCGGGATCGAACCTGGGACCTCGGCGCCATGAGGCAGCAGTGCTACTCACTGTGCCACCATGATAAACAGATATTTAAGCAAAGTGGGGAACAATAGAATATAGAATTTTAGGTGTTAAAACTGAGATTAGTTCAAAGTGGAGACATAAGAATACAGTTCGCACTTAAATGCGAAAAGCCTGGCTTCTAAGCCTTTTAAGACATTTAGATAGAATAGTCTCCTTCTGCTCAGTAGGGATTCGATAGATCTGAACCCAATTTCATGAATGGCCATGGTCTTACAAATCGTTGTCCTATATTTACAGGCACTCACTTTCCACCTACAATCAGAAAGGCACATAACATTTGCTAAGCTTATCATCCTACTGATGGTTCAGTGAGCAAAATGGGTGAATACGAGAACCACAAAATCATGCAAATTCACAGTCAAGAATAGGCCATTCTGCCCATCTTTTCTATGTTGGTACCCAGCCTAATCACAAATTCCAGCTCTTGGTCTGTAGCTTTGTGTGTGGGTTAGAGCACTTCACGAGCCTCTTAAACACAGTGAGGGTGCTTCCTCTAACACCCTTTCAGGCTGTGACTTCCAAACCTACAACATCCTTTGGGTGAAAGAAATCACGCAACTGTCCTTTAATCCCACCAATTACCGTAATATATAACTCCTGGTCATTGACCTCTCGGATAAGGAAATAAACCAATAAAGGAGCAATAGAATAATAAGGCCTCCTGAATTGGCAGAACTAAGGCAGAACAGCAATTGATGTTCCAATAAATTTCACATCTCCTGGATTGGGAGAAAAGTTAAAACAGACAAAATTCTTGCTTCTGACAACTATTTAGTGCAACTGCGTGCATGTAATGTCACATGTCGACAACATTCAGGATACAGTCAAATTTTTGTGAACCTGACCTGCACAGTAGCCTCATGTTTAGCACTGAATAATCCAAACATGAGTGGGCTATGGAAATCAATACAGAACACAATACGGAAAAAACACATCCAAGTTTTACACTGATCTGAAGTCCAGGAAGCACAAGTTGTGATTTGTTATAAAGGTTAAGGTTAGAACAATGAAATTAATTCTATATCTTGATCACACACTGTTATAAAGCTCACAATGAAGATGGGATTAAAATAGATGCTTAAAATGAGATAGAATGGGACCACAGATCATTATAAATTGCTTATGACTGGAGGTTACTCCTGGACCAAGCTTTTGGTCATCCAACTTCTTTGGATTCGCTTTGATTTGTCAATTATACCTCTTATATGACATTTTTCTTCATTGAAGACTGCTTATTAAAAAAGCTACTGTGCATGGACATTACCCCCATCAGAAAGGGTTTGGAACCAGGAACAAAGTTTCAATGATTTGTGAGCAGAAGTGCCTTCTCAGATCACTATTAATGCTCCTGAAACATATGCAGGATGAATTTAGGACATCAGCATTTGTGCACGGTTACAGTTTTGATTTCGAGAATGGTTATTGGCTTACAAATGACACTGTAAATACAAGGAGCACTTTTGTTCTACAATAATGCTTGCATTTTAACTAATTTTCTTAAAAGTGATCTCAACGATTGAACTTAAAGCCCGATTTGAATTATCTCTACATTTGAAATTTGAATTTATTCTCCATGCATCAGCCTGGATTAGTTAGTGGATTAGTCCGTACTTATCTTCTTAAGCTATCGTACATGTGATAAACAATATAAATCAATCACACGCAGTGAACCAAATCTTCAGAATAATTATCTTGATCACTTAAAAGTTGAATATATAGCACGATTAAAATGCATTTTCTGTTGTGCACTTAAGAGAAATGTAGCAAGCAGCAAACCACAGATCAAACAGGTATCATTTTGCAAGTAATATACAATTCTGAGCAGCACTGCTCAATATATTAATTAGATTTTGTGTCAGGAGCGATAACATTATATTCCCTGGGTTGAACGCATCTAATCTCAATAAGAATATACACAAACCTAGGAAGTACCTAGGAGGTTACTTCCTCACTCTCCAAAGAATATGTTTTGTGAAAAGAAATTAGTCAACGGGTGAAAAGAAATTAAAATAGACATGATCAACATTGAGCACAGGTTCAATTTCCTATTTCATTTCGTTCCAGATTGGAAACGTTCTGAGAAAGTGTTGCCTGGATAGGAGAAGGAAGGGGAAAGATCCAGGCAGCACAGGAACTTGCACATCATATTAATCAGCAATATGATGGCTACCAAACTAATCACAGCATTCTCAGAACATTTGGTACTTCATCTTGCAATCTATCCTCAATCAATTGTTACTGTTCAGTAACTTTTCAAAAGTTTTTAAGGTATGATGAAAAAGACCATGCTGACAGGAACACCCCAAGAACTATGCAGCAATTACCTGAGTCATTTACGCTCCTTAAGCAGGAGAGGGCAGCATTCAGCCGACAGCATTCTTCAGGGTTGGCCCCATACCTCTTCATGGCTTCACAGACCTTCGTATCTGACATGTTCAGTAAGACGTCTAGTGTTAGATCACCTGGAATCTCCTGAAGAACACATTGCAAATATTAAAACTGAAATCACAATATTTCAACTTGCAATACAATTGCATGCAATGGAACTCCACTGCATGTATGTTGAATCCCTCATGTGAAATAGCTTGGTTGTGAAACAACATTGGGATACTTTAAAAACTAACCAATAAACAGCAACAGCTTTCTCGAGATAGTTAGACGTGGCACAGGAAACAGCCAAAACAAACGGTGAACAATAAAGTATAAACAGCTTTGAAACAGTCTATCGCACTTTCAGAAAAGCACCACGGAGGCCCCAAAACACAGGAACTCATCAAAATCACATGGCTTGCTACAGATGTTTAAACGGGATTGCAGGAAGTAGATTCCCATGTCAAATTGCAATGTGAAACCAGTCATTTCAGGTCCAGTAACAGTTCTGTTGAACACCGAATGAAGGAACAGTCAACAGTGACAGCAGTTTAGACAACCTCACCCCATGTGACCCACCAGCGAATAAGCATTGTGCAGCCACAGCTTTTATAAAAGTTTGCCCTTGAAGGAAGACTTTGATGCAAACTTTGAGCGCTGTACCGTAGCATATAGTGCAGGCACCATGACCATGATGTGAACCGTTATAAGGTGTGCAAAGGACTACTTATAAGTAAGTACTATTCAGCCCAACGTTGGGAATGTACCGAATGTTTTAATGCTCATGCAAAGATCTGGAATTACATTCTGCAGAATATTCTGGTTTCTCTATACCAGGCACTTTCAAAGTCAGGGTCGCGACCACGGTGAGTGTCAGGAGGGTTGCGGAGCTGTCTGTCGTGGCCCTCCTGATTGTGCAAATTCGCACGCAACAGCTGCAGCAGCCGACTTTTAACAATGCCGGCTGCGAGTGGCCTTCAATAAGGCCCCGACCATATCAAAAAAATGAGGCCGCACTGCGCATGCGTGCCCGCTCATCGGCCGGCGTGGGTCGCGAAGGTCGGCCGGTTAGTAAAAATGGATCCCGGAAAAAAAGTTCGAAAAACACTGCTCTATACTGTCTTGTATATTATTGGAACAAAGCAAGTAGAATCCTGGGCCCAGGCGCTAGAACATTGCCCCCTAGACAGATGAGAGTGAAAGAACGCACATACAGCTTGGTTTTCCATTCCTGACAGAATTTCACCAACCCCTCAGGAGCTTGTATGACAGAACCAGACTAGCTACAGCTGGTGGTCTTAGTCATGAACACAATTTGCAACATCGGAGCGCAATGTTAACTTTAATTTTCCTTTACTGTGCATAGTCCTGGAACTGCATATGCACACATCTCGGTTAAAATCTTTATACACAGCCCATTTGTCCTGTGTGGCATGCTTCAGATTGCTACCCAGTCACACAGCTTGGAAGCAAATTTGTTAGAGTGGTCATTTTGGCAAGGAAGGACAGATCCACTTTTTATGATTTGAACAAAATTCTATGTTTTAAAAAAAAAAACCAATAACCTTTTGTACTGGCCTCCAATAATGCATACTTACATTTTATGAAGTGATTTCAGATACATGTTTTTATTCATGCATGTTTTGTGAAGGATTTTTAAAAATAATGTTTTAATTTTTAAGTTTGCCTTTGTTACTTGCGCAACATGTCATTCTTACAACGCAATATGAGCATGGAAGTATAGGATTGGTACTTAATCCTCTAATACAAAAGGGATACATGTTCCAGAAAGATCTATCAAATGATTTTTAGAACTACTCCAATTCCTTGAAATTGTACACATCTATGTAGCCATCTTTAAAATTCAAAAGCTGAACATATCGTTGTTTGCCTCTTGTTTTCTTTTTGGCCAAAAGGATGTACAATCAAACAATCAAGGAGTGTGTAAGAATGCAAGTGTGTGTCTTTGATGTCCTATTTTCATAGACTATACAACACAAAAATAGGTCATTTGGTTGAACTAAATCTGTGTTGGTGACGTGCAACTAAGATCAGCGATCTGATTACAGACCACCAATAAAGTTGAAGGGTTTTAATTTCATTTACATAAGATTTCAACATTATGATATGCTTTTCTGCCTTACAATCAGGTGGATTATCATAGTGAGAAAACTGGTCACATTGTACCAGTTAACATTGCAGTTTGAATGTAGTGAATCAACTTTACGAGTAACATGGAGTATTATTCCACTGCTAACAATAAAATAAAAATCTACATGGGAGTATTCCCCATGGTCTCTCAAGTTTCATTCAAGTTTTTTGCCATCTGATCGGACAGTGAGACAACAGAATTGTTATCACGCTCAGCTATCAGTTAATTTCTGTTCTGCATATCAGTGACTTTTGGCAAAATTGAACATTTTTTGTCCTGTTTGCTGTTTTGGTTTGTGTTAATCTAATTGACAATAAGCAAAGAATGATAGTGACATGTTTAAAACTTCCACTGTTTGATAAGGTGGCAACATTTTGTGCTTCATGGCCAGTGTTTATCCTTCAACCAACTTCACAAAAACAAATTATCTGATCAATTATTTTATTGCGGTTTGTGGGGCCTTGATGTGTCCAAATTGATAGTCATATTATTACAACAGTGACTACGATTCATTGATGGTGAAGCTCTTGAGACAGTGAGGTTATGAAAGATGCCGTCAGTAAGTAAATTCTGTGGTCTAAACCTTCCACACCCTGTACGAATAATGCATGGAGTGAAAAGTTACTGGCATGAGATCACTCCAATCCTGTCCATCACCAACTTACCTGTTACAGTCAGGCAAGGACCTGCTTAACATTCAAAAGTGATGGCTTGATGATGTAATTGGTGCCATGATTAACATAGATTAACATAGAATTTACAGTGCAGAAGGAGGCCATTCGGCCCATCGAGACTGCACCGGCTCTTGGAAAGAGCACCCTACCCAAGGTCAACACCTCCACCCGATCCCCATAACCCAGTAACCCCACCCAACACCAAGGGCAATTTTGGACACTAAGGGCAATTTATCATGGCCAATCCACCTAACCTGCACATCTTTGGACTGCGGGAGGAAATCGGAGCACCCGGAGGGAACCCACGCACACACGGGGAGGATGTGCAGACTCCGCACAGACAGTGACCCAAGCCGAAATCGAACTTGGGACCCTGGAGCTGTGAAGCAATTGTGCTATCCACAATGCTACCATGCTGCCACTTTAAAACTCAAACGAATGTGGAGAAGTGTTTATTTTTTGCGCAGCTCGGGGCATCCTTTAAAGAAAATCTGGAATGAAAACTCGGCTGTGCTTCTGGAGAGATAATGTCAGTTGACAGACCTCACACTCAGACAAACTTTGGGAAAATTCTGCCCAACGATTTTTTTTGTTAACACTTGATTTCTAATTTATTAAGAATTTGAATCTGCACCAATTTCTTCAGTAACACTGCTGCAGTTAGAGGAGAAGGTCCACGACAAATGAGCTTTTTTAGGGCAACAAGAAATGGGTTTATAAAAGCGACATTGTCAATATCATCCAACTCCAAGATCAACTTAAACCAAAAATCACTTCCCTGTGCGTTCCAAATTTGTTACTTTCCAATCTGCCTCAACCCCGATATGCTCCAATTTATTTTTGCACCTGCTCCACTGATCTGTTCAGTTCATTTCAATTTCAAAATACATTCCCCCCTAGCTCCCAAACTAATCTTCTCCAATTTCTGTAAAAGATAAAATAGCAAAAGACTTTCTTTCATTACCCATCTGATGTTCCAAACTCCCCCTCACATTACATTTAGATTTTGAAAATGGCATTATGCAGCAAAAGCCTCAGGCTCCAAAATGTTGCATCAGAGTAAGATGTGAGTCAGTTAGCTAATGCACAAAACAAGATTCTGAAGAATTATTTTTCATTGAATATGAATGGGAAGTAAATTCAGGAAGAAAGGTTTAAGGAAGTGACATTGCTCAATAGTGAAGGTTTTAGGCAGTGCGATTGCTCAATAATGAAAGTACAAAGAAAATGGAGAATAACCATAAGAGCTTGGTGAGTCACAAAATCATTTGGGACTGAGGCACTTAAAAAAAAAAAAATTTAGAGTACCCAATTCATTTTTTCCAATTAAGGGGCAATTTAGCGTGGCCAACGCACCTGCACTGCACATCTTTGGGTTGTGGGGCGAAACCCACGCAAACACGGGGAGAATGTGCAAACTCCACACGGACAGTGACCCAGAGACGGGAGCAAACCTGGGACCTCGGCACCGTGAGGCAGCATTGCTAACCACTGCGCCACCGTGCTGCCATTGGGACTGAGGCACTTTGATGGGACAGAGCAGAAGGCACTTTTACGGCATCTGGTTGTGGTTCACTTAGTGTCTGATGCAGACGGTGAAGATCTGAAATGCAGAAGTTCCATTCTCCAACACAAAAGATCCTCACCCTGATCAGCACCAAACTTTTTTTATAAAAATATATTTATTAAAGTTTTTTAACACAATTTTTCACCCTTACAAACAATAAACCCCTCGTAACAAAATAGAAAGAAATCGCACATAGCAAGATATATACATGGTAAAACGATATGTTACATAGCTTTGTACACTGGCTCTCTCCCGTACGTGCCAGTTTCCCAAATCTTTCATGTGTTCTCTTGCTCAAACACCCCCTAGATAAGCCCCCCTTCCCCCTCCCCCCTCCACAGGACATCCCCCCCACCCCCCGGGTTGCTGCTGCTGCTGACCGACCTTCCTCTAACGCTCCGCGAGATAGTCTAGGAACGGTTGCCACCGCCTGTAGAACCCCTGCGCAGACCCTCTCAAGGCAAACTTTATCCTCTCCAGCTTAATGAACCCAGCCATGTCGTTTATCCAGGCCTCCACGCTGGGGGGCTTCGCCTCCTTCCACATTAGCAAGATCCTTCGCCGGGCTACGAGGGACGCAAAGGCCAGAATACCGGCCTCTTTCGCCTCCTGCACTCCTGGCTCATCCACTGCTCCAAATATTGCGAGCCCCCAGCTTGGCTTGACCCGGACTTTCACCACCTGAGATATTGCTCCCGCCACTCCTCTCCAGAACCCCTCCAGTGCCCGGCATGACCAAAACATATGGACATGGTTCGCCGGACTCCCTGCGCACCTTCCACATCTGTCCTCTACCCCAAAGAACCTACTCAACCTTGCCCCCGTCAAGTGCGCTCTGTGAACCACCTTAAATTGTATCAGGCTGAGCCTGGCACACGAGGAGGAGGAATTAACCCTACCTAGGGCATCAGCCCATAACCCCTCCTCAATCTCCTCCCCCAGCTCCTCCTCCCATTTACCCTTCAGCTCCTCTACCAATGTTTCCCCCTCTTCTTTCATCTCCTGGTATATTGCCGACACCTTGCCCTCCCCGACCCATACACCCGAGATCACCCTGTCTTGAATTTCCTGTGCCGGGAGCAACGGGAACTCCCTCACCTGCCGCCTCACCAACGCCCTCACCTGCATGTATCTAAAAGCACTTCCCGGGGGTATCTTAAACTTCTCCTCTAGTGCCCCTAGGCTCGCAAACGTCCCATCAATGAACAGATCCCCCATTCTTCTAATCCCCGCCTGATGCCAGCTCTGGAACCCCCCCGTCCATCCTCCCCGGGACAAACCGGTGGTTACCCCTAATCGGGGACCACACCGAGGCTCCCATTGCACCCCTGTGCCGTCTCCACTGGCCCCAGATCCTTAGCGTTGCCACCACCACCGGGCTCGTGGTATACTTTGACGGCGGGAGCGGCAGCGGTACCGTCACCAGCGCCCCCAGGCTCGTTCCTTTGCAGGACGCCATCTCCACCCTCTTCCATGCCGCCCCCTCTCCCTCCATCACCCACTTGCGGATCATCGCCACATTTGCTGCCCAGTAGTAGCTCCCTAGGTTCGGCAACGCCAACCCTCCTTGGTCCCGACTGCGCGCCACAAAACCTCTCCTTACCCTCGGGGTCCTATTCGCCCACACAAACCCCATAATACTCCTGCCTACTCTCTTAAAAAAGGCCTTGGTGATCACGATGGGAAGGCACTGAAACACAAAAAGAAACCTCGAAGGACCACCATTTTGATCGACTGCACTCTACCCGCTAGCGAGAGCGGTAACATGTCCCATCTTTTGAAGTTCTCCTCCATCTGCTCCGCCAACCTCGTCAGATTCAGTTTATGTAGGGCCTCCCAACTCCTGGCTATCTGGATCCCCAGGTACCGAAAGCTCCCCTCCGCCCACTCAGCGGTAGATCGCCTATCCCCCTTTCTTGGTCCCCTGCTTGTACTACGAAAAGCTCACTCTTCCCTACATTGAGCTTATAGCCCGAGAAAACCCCAAACTCCCTTACAGTCTGCATGACCTCCACCACCCCCTTCATTGAATCCGCCACATACAGCAACAGGTCATCCGCATAAAGCGATACCCGATGCTCTTCTCCCCCTCGGACCACCCCCCTCCATTTCCTAGACTCCCTTAAAGACATGGCCACGGGTTCGATCGCCAATGCAAACAACAGGGGGGACAGGGGGCACCCCTGCCTCGTCCCATGGTACAGCCGAAAGTACTCCGACCTTCGCCGATTCATCACCACACTCACCACCGGGGCTCTGTAAAGGAGCCTAACCCAACAAATAAACCCTCCCCCGAACCGAAACCTACACAGCACTTCCCAGAGGTACTCCCACTCTACTCGGTCAAAGGCCTTCTCCGCATCCATAGCTGCCACTATCTCCGCCTCTCCCTCCACCGATGGCATCATTATCACGTTTAAGAGCCGCCGCACATTGGTGTTTAGTTGCCTGCCCTTTACAAATCCCGTCTGGTCCTCATGGATCACCCCCGGGACACAGTCCTCGATCCTCATAGCCAGCACTTTTGCCAGCAACTTAGCATCCATGTTGAGGAACGAGATCGGCCTGTACGATCCACATTGCAGTGGGTCCTTGTCCCGCTTTAGGATCAAAGAAATCGTCGCCTCTGACATTGTCGGGGCCAGGGTCCCTTCCTCCCTTGACTCATTAAAGGTCCTCACTAGTATCAGGGCCAACAGGTCTATGTACTTCCTGTAGAACTCCACCGGGAACCCGTCCGGTCCCGGGGCCTTCCCTGCCTGCATACTCCCCAAACCTTGCTCAGCTCCTCCAACCCAATTGGTGTCCCCAAACCAGCCACTTCGTGCTCCTCAACCCTCGGGAATCTCAATTGGTCTAGGAATCGTCTCATCCCCTCTTCCCCAGCTGGGGGCTGGGATCTGTACAGCTCCTCATAGAAGGCTTTAAATGCCTTGTTTATTTTCGTCAGGCTCCGCACCGTGGCTCCCCTTCCATCCTTGACTCCCCCTATTTCCCTCGCTGCCATCCTCTTACGGAGCTGGTGTGCCAGCATCCGACTCACCTTCTCCCCATACTTGTCGGTCGCCCCCTGCGCCTTCCTCCACTGTGCCTCTGCCTTCCCTGTGGTCAACAGATCAAACTCCGTCTGGAGACGTCGTCTTTCCCCAAGTAATCCCTCCTCAGGGGCCTCTGCATATCTCCTGTCCACTCTTAAAATCTCCCCCACTAACCTCTCCCTTTCCATGCCCTCTGTCTTCTCCCTATGAGCCCTGATGGAGATTAGTTCTCCCCTGATCACCGCCTCCCATACCACCCCCACCTCCTCGTTGTCGTTGGCCTCCAAGTACCTTTCGATACACCCCCTCACCTTCCCACACACCACCTCATCTGCCAGCAGTCCTACATCCAGCCGCCACAGCGGGCGTTGGTCCCTCTCCTCTCCCAACTCCAGTTTCACCCAGTGCGGGGGTGATCCGAAACGGCTATGGCCGAATACTCCGTTCCCTCCACTTTCGGGATCAGCGCCCTGCCCAGAACAAAAAAATCTATCCGGGAGTAGGCTTTGTGCACGTGGGAGAAAAAAGAAAATTCCCTGACCTGCGGCCTGGCAAACCTCCACGGGTCCACTCCCCCCATCTGCTCCATAAACCCCCTAAGCACCTTGGCCGCCGCCGGCCTCTTTCCAGTCCTTGATCTGGAGCGGTCCAGTGCTGGGTCCAACACCGTATTGAAATTCCCCCCCCATATCAGGCCTCCTACCTCCAGGTCCGGAATGCGCCCCAACATGCGCTTCATGAATCCGGCATCATCCCAGTTCGGGGTGTATACATTTACCAATACCACCCACGTCCCCTGCAACCTACCGCTCACCATCACATATCGCCCTCCGTTGTCCACTATGATATTCTTAGCCTCAAACGACACCAGCTTCCCCACCAATATTGCCACCCCTCCATTTTTCGCGTCCAGCCCCGAATGGAATACCTGTCCTACCCATCCCTTTCTTAACCTGACTTGGTCCGCCGCCTTCAGATGTGTCTCTTGAAGCATGACCACGTCTGCCTTCAGTCCCTTTAAGTGCGCGAACACTCGGGCCCTCTTCACTGGCCCATTCAGGCCCCTCACATTCCACGTTATCAGCCGGATTGGGGAGGCTCCCCGCCCCCCCGCCAACTAGCCATCTCCTTTTCTAGGCCAGTCCCGTGCCCGCGCCGCCCTCACCCTCCAGTCCCACAGAAGGGAGACCCCCGCCCCGACCATCTCTTCTGTGTCCCATTCCCCTTCGGCCAGTGCCGCAGCAACCCTTTTCCCCCCCCCCCCTTCCCTCCCCCCGCTAGACCCATGTCTAGCTTTTTTGCTCCGCCCATATCACTCCCGTAAGTCAGCTGACACCTGCTGACCCCGGCTTCCCCCGCCATCCCATTGACCTCCCCGTGTGGGAATCTCCCAATCAGTGTGCGTTCCTCCATTCCCCCTCCCGCCTTTCTTCCCTAGCGTGGGAAAAACCCCGCGCTTTCCTAAGCCTACCCCGCCCCTTCTGGCGCAGCTCCTGTCGAGGCCTTGTCTCTCTCTCCCCAGCCCATGTAACATTTCCTGTGCGTGATTGACCCCCTATATACAACAACCATCAAACATCCCCCCAACCCTCAGTTTGAGTCCAACTTTTCGGTTTGAACAAAGGTCCACGCCTCTCCAGGCATTTCGAAATAGTGGTGCTGATCCTTGTATGTGACCCACAATCGCGCTGGCTGCAGCATTCCGAATCTCACTCCTTTCCGGTGCAACACCGCCTTGGCCCGGTTGAAACCCGCTCTCCTCTTTGCAACCTCAGTGCTCCAGTCCGGGTATTTTCAGATCTCCGCATTGTCCCACCTGCTGCTCCGCTCCTTCTTGGCCCATTTCAAGATCCTCTCTCTCTGTCCGTGAAACGGTGAAACCTCACCACCATCGCCCTTGGCGGCTCCTTTGCCTTGGGCCTCCTCACCAGCACCCGGTGTGCCCATCCAGCTCCAGCGGCCTCGAAGGGGCCTCCGCGCCCATCATCGCCTCGAGCATCATGCTCGCATATGCCCCGGCATCGGCCCCCTCCACTCCTTCAGGGAGACCCAGGATCCGCAGGTTCTTTCTCCTCGACCTGTTCTCCAGGTCTTTGAATCTTCCCGCCCACCTCTTGTGTAGCGCCTCGTGTTCCTCCACTCTCACCACCAGGCCCAAGATCTCGTCCTCATTCTCACTGACTCTTTTCTGCACCTCCTGGATCTTTACCTCGTGGGCCTTCTGGGTCATCCCTAGTCCCTCAATCGCCGACAACATAGGCGCCAACATCTCCTTCCGCAGCTCCTCGAAGCAGCGCTTGATGAACTCCTGCAGCTCCGGCCCGCATTCCGCTTTGTCTCCGGCTGCCGCCATTTTTCTTTTCTTCCCTCGCTTCTCCCGCTGCTCCAATGCCGCTTTTTTGGCCGTTTCACTTCTGGTCTGGTCCATAAAAGTTGAAGGGGGACCTCGCTCTTCCCGACTCCACGGGTCGTGTTCAAAAAAATTCCCGTTGGGGCTCCTCTAAAGAGCCCGAAAGTGCGTGATAGCGGGAGCTGCCGAATCGTGCGGATTAGCTCCGCATAGCCACAACCGGATGTTGATCAGCACCAAACTTAAACAACGATGGAAACAAACTAACAGAAAAAATGGACAGTGATGATGACCACAATATATGTTTGAAATTAAAGGTAGAAATTTATGGATCACATGAACCCTAATCACATGCTATTCAAGGGACCTGAACGATTCTTGGTCTGACCTTTTGTGTTTGCCTCATTTAAAATCGTGCAATGTTTTCATTTCCTTTTGCTGACTGGAGGAAGTTTGTCTTTAAATCTGCTCAATATCCTTGCCATCTTTATAGTCATATCAAAATTCAACGTAAAAATGGTCTGATCCCCGTGCCTGCCATTGAGTGGACACACGTCACAACAGCCACTGAAATTTATATAGGGCCTTTACCATAATTAAACAGGCCAAGGTGTTTCACAGGAGCATTGTAAACCTAAAGTATAACACTGAGCCACATGGAGATATTATGTCATAGGGACTCCAGCTGACCACAAGTCAATAATTAACTGTAAACTATTTATTTACAAACAAGAGTGTTGTGATCCAGGCTGTACTTTCTCCACTTTCAAATCCAAGAATGGAAATACCCACGCTCTCTTTTCAGCTGCACACTCCCATCCCATTGTATGAATAGGTCACATGGTCCAACCAGAGCTCACCCCTTAAAGGGGCCTCGCTTCAACAGGTCATATGACCAAAAACCTTGCAAGGAAAGCGAGGTTCAGCGGTGCAGCGAGAGAATTCCAGTACTTGGGGCCCAGGCAATTGCAGACAGTCACCAACGGTGGAGCAGTTACGATTGGAAATGCACAAGGCGCCTGAATTAGAGGAGCACAGATATCAGAGCACTGTGTAGTTGAAGGACATTACAAGATATGGGGAAGGGCAAGGACATGGAGGGATGCAGCATGTGCTTCCTTGATCTCAGAACACCAATTTAACAAGAGTGGCTTATAAAGAGCAAAATAGGGGTGGCACAATGGTTAGCACTGCTGCCTCATGGCTCCGAGGACCCGGGTTCAATCCCGGCCTTGGTCCACTGTCCGTGTGGAGTTTGCACATTCCCCGTGTCTGCGTGGGTCTCACCCCCCACAACCTAAAGGTGAAGCAGTTGTCACTCAGCAGCTGCCACCGGGTAAGTGGAGTAGGAAATGGTAATGTCACTGGTGGCAGCAATGATGCAGTTCTGTAGCTCGGTTGATGCATGTGTAAAAGAGTGCAACGTTTTTTATTGTTATATGTAATTGGGAAGAGCTCAGAGAAAAAGATTAATAAGATTGGCTTCCCCTTGCCTTCACATGCACAAAATTCACTTCTTAACCACCAATTTTAAATGTTGAGATACATCCAACTGCAGTACATCCAAAATGTGCAAATATGAAATGAAATTCAAATCCATTAAGTTTAGATTCATTCTAAGTATTCACAGTGGGAACAGGAGCTGATCCAGGGTCAGTAAAGAAATCTTGCTTATTTTGCACATTCTCTTCAAACAAGAGCCACCAGAAGTATTGAAAAATAACAGCAAAAATGTTTTGCAGAGTACTTTCAGCTCAGTAATAAGTAATCATCATTTAATTTTAAACGTAGCTAGTAGCTTCATTCACAGACTTAAAATAAATGGTAAACAAGTTGGCAGCTGCAGTTACCTATGGCTAGTTTGAAATGGATCCATGGTCAACATGGGCTGATCAAGTCTTTGGCATTTCTGTCAGGAGCAGTGTAGGGGGTTTTTGCTTGGCGCAATTGTTTGGTGTGTTTTAAGGGTTTTTCTCTAAACTAGGACCAGAGAGTATAAGCATATATAATGCATGGCTTAACTAGAATCACAAAGCTATAGAATCTCTAGCGCAGGAGGCGGCTATTTGGCCCATCACGTCTGCACAGCCCCTTGGAAAGAGCACCCTACCTAGGCCCATGACCCGACCCTATCCCTGTAATCCAGTGACACCAACTTTGGACATGAAGGAGCAATTTAGAATGGCCAGTCCACCTAACCTGCACATCTTTAGACTGTGGGAGGAAACCACAGCATCCGGACCCGAGGAGACCAACGGCAGACAAGTGCAAACTCCACACAGTCACCCGAGGCCAGAATTGGACCCATGTCCTCGGCACTGAGGCAGCAGTGCTAACCACTATGCCACCATGCCGCTGCAGGAGTAGTTAAACTACTTCATATAACCACAAATAATCAGTGAATAAAATACTTTAAATAAATAAACTAGTCTAAGATGTGGTAGAGCAGGTTGTGTTTGGACTGCACAATGTGGGAGTTTGTGTACATCAAGACTGCCATGAGCAAACACATTTGCAGGAGATATCTCCATCTCAAATTTCTGTGGCTCAGTCACTGAGCAGGAGCACGATTTAGAGAGACTCAGACAATTAAGGGTGGGATGGATTTCTGAAAAGTTTAATCCAGAATACTGTCACACCCCCAGAGGGGCGCACAGGTTCAAGAAAGGGAGGGTATGACTCGGGCGAACAGGTCGCAGGGATTAAGAGGTGAGGACACAAACACTTGTCCTGGTCCAATAGGTATAATATACTCATTACCCATGAGAACAAGGAGAACACCTACAGTGAGAACAGCCACAGCACAGTGCACCGTAACTCAAAAGGCAGTCTGAAGGGAGCATCTGATGGAAGTGTGCAGAAGATAAATGTAGAAGTAATATGGGACTCTATAATTAGGAGGATAGATAACGTCCTCCTCAGCCAAGAATGCCAATCCCAAAGTATGTGTTGCCTATACAGTGGCAGGGTAAGAGATATCACACAGCAGCTGAAGAACCTGGGAAGAGTGGGGGTAAATCCAGTTATTGTAGTCCTTGTTGGAACAAATGACAAAGGCAGTAAGGGAGATGCCCCAGTTGAAAGAGTCAGGAGCTAGGCTCTAAAGTAAAAAGCAGGATCCCACATGTGCAATTTACCATAGGCGCAGACAGATCAATAGGAGCAACATGTGGCTAATGGACTGGTGTGGGAAAGAGGGGTTCCCTTTCATGGGACAGTGGCATCAGTCCTGAATCTGGAAGGTTCTGTACCGATAGGATGGGCTCCACCAATACAGGGATTGGGACTTGTGCCCCATTGGAAAGGGTAATCAGGGAAGTGGCAAAGGTTTTAAACATGTGGGGAGAGGGATCTACAAGGAATATAAGCAGTTTAAACTCATATGCCGAAAACCAGTTTAATAAGATTGGAGGAAAGCCGATTTTGAGGGATTGAGAATAGAATTTAGGAAAATAAACCGGGCCAACTACATTGGCAAACAATAATGGAAGCAGGAAAAATATATTTTTAAAAATTTGTTAATGGACAATTTATTGCCCATCCCCAATTGCCCTTGAGGGGCAGTTAAGACATTGCTGTGGGTCTGGAGTCACATAGGCCAGACCAGGTAAGGATGCCAGATTTCCTTCCCTAAAAGGCCAGACCAGGTAAGGATGGCAGATTTCCTTCCCTAAAGTACATCACTAGACTTTTAATTGCAGATTTTTACTGAATTCAAATTTCACCATCTGCAGTGGCAGGATTTGAACCTGGGACCCCAGAGGACACTGGGTCTCTGGATTACTAGTCCAGTGACAATACCACTATGCCACCGTCTCCCCTATATACTCCACTAAGAGGAACAAACAAAACATTAGTGAGACTCCATGGACGAATAAAAACAATTGAAGTACATAAGCAGCAGAGTAGACAGGACAAGCGAGAATACAAATAAAATAGGAGAGAAATTTAAATTTTGAGGCAGAAAGGAACTCTGAATCTAAATTATTAAGCAACATAAAAACAAAATAGTAAATTATTTGACAGGCACATTAATTTTTAAAAGGCTGTTATGGGAATAGGACCATTATGGGAGACAGGGTAACAATAAAGAGATGGTAGAACGATGAAATATTTTTACTTTGGTATTTACCAGGGAGATGGAATGGATAGAAAGACATTGAACTATGAATTGAGAAACAAGATAAGTGTGTTTAAAATGAAACGGGGTGTACTGAATAACCCACCTAAACACGTGGGAATAAATCCCTGGTCCGGATAGATTAAATACACAATTTGAACGAATCAAGGGAAGAGATGGTAGTGGCATTACTACACTATTTGAGTATTTAATTGGAAGATGATGTAGTGTCAGAAGGCTGGAGGGTAGTTAACGCAATTCCTATATTTAAGGGGACAGAACATACCCTGGGAATAACAGACCAGTCAGCTTAACATCGGTGGTAAGAAAAATAATGGAACCCCTGCTAAAGGAAAGAATATCGAGAAATAAGAACATAAAGTCAGCTTGGATTTCAAAAGGACATCTTGCTTGATCAATCGGAGATGAACTTTTTGAGAAGGCGGCAGAGAGCAGGCTTGATTTTCACAGTAACTTCATTGCAGTGTTAATGTAAGCCTACTTGTGACAATAATAAAGATTATTGTAATTTTCAAATGGTCTTCACTAAGGTGCTCCATGATACACTAATAAGGTCAGAGTGCATGGAGTCGGGAATGGAGTAGCAGAATGGATTGTCAACTGGCTTCAAGACGGAATGCCGAGAATGCGGGTAAAGAATAGTTATTCAGAGTGACGGAAGTGGGGAAGTGGTGTCCCACAAGGATCAGTGCTGGGACCTCTGTTGTTCACAATTTACACTTACAATTTGGACTTTGGAATGAGGATGACATGGATAAACTTGCAGAATGGACAAATAATTGACAAAGTTCAACACAAATGTGAGATGGGAGGTAGGAAGAATAGGGACGTCACCTATTTCTTGGAAGGTGCAAGTCTAGGTAAGGTACCACGTACAAAAGCACCTGTCACAAAGCGGAGAGGCTCTGGAGAGGATGCAGAGAAGATACCTACAACGATGATATCTATAATGTATAGGTATATATCAGGAAAGAATCGACAGGCTGGGTCTAATCCAAGTCTCTTTTTTCTTGACAAATGAAGGCTGCAGGATGACCGAATAGAGGTACTTGAAATTTAAAAAGGTCTACATCAGGTGGATACAGAGAAATCTTTTGAGATAACTATATGCAACTTTTCACTTTTATTACTTTCCAGCTCCGAGCATTGGTCTATGGAAGCACATGCATGGACATGTTACAAAGCACTATTTATTTGACAATTTCCCAAAAGAAATTAAAATACAGAAACTAGTTTGTGTACTTCAATCTAAAATATAAACACCTACAAGACAGACAATGGTTGCACTGTAGCCAGTTAATGCTGCTTGTAGTTGGTGCCACAATTATGCAACACCAAGGCAAATTTCCAACTATATCCAGTAACAAGCACAGATCAGAGAAAAAGCATTCAAAAGAAGCCAAAACTTAATCAAAGTACCGAAAGATTAATAACAGCCGAGAAAGGGCAGCACGGTGGCGCAGTGGTTAGCACTGCTGTCTCACGACGCCGAGGTACCAGGTTTGATCCCGGCTCTGGGTCACTGTCCGTGTGGAGTTTGCACATTCTCCCCGTGTTTGCGTGGGTTTCACCCCCACAACCCAAAAGATGTGCAGGGTAGGTGGATTGGCCACGCTAAATTGCTCCTTAATTGGAAAAAATGAATTGGGAACTCTAAATTTTTTTATTTTTTAAAAAATAACAGCCAAGAAAGTTTCACATTGCTAATTTATTTAAATGAATCAAAGGTTAATATTAGTGCATCAATCCCCTGTATTCAATGGCAACTTATTCAACAACAAAATTCACTGCGCACTTTCAAGCACAGTGCACATTAAATCTAATGATAACAGTATCTTCTTTAAAAACTTTGTATGAAGAATTATCAGCATTACAAAGATGTAGTGACCTCACCATGCCAAGTGTAGCACCAAATGCTGAGGAAGTCCATCTATTTTCACCTATACACAATGCAACTGTTGCATAAAATAAGGCTTCTCGGCCTTTTGGCTCACATCAAGTGTAGTCTCATTTGATCAAGGGAAGCTGAGGATTTCGATGTCGAGCGTGGATTGGAGAACTCTGAGGGATTGAAGTCGTCAAAGAGGAAACGTTTGGAGCTCGGCTGCTATTGGTGGATCTACATGCTGGCCTAAAGCTCTGGTTTTGGCCTAACGCCGATACAGTTCAGACCCAATGTACGAGCTATGAATGCAGCTGCATCCCGACCACCAGGCTGGGGAGTGCGAAACACTGTCCGAGTCACAGTGAAGAAAACGGAAGGAGAGTCACCTGTGGACCGGAAACTCTTCGTGAAACGGGTGCTGCTCGAGTGTTGTGGGTTTAAAGCAACAGAGATCTTCTGCTTGCAAAACTTCCCCAACAATGGTATTTTTGATGTCACCTTCAAGAGCGTCGCAGCGTGCATCAAATTCTTGAACGTCTTCAAGGAAAAAGGTAACCAGAGTCCCCTGTCGATCCTGACTGCGGAGCCTCTGTTTACGCTACCGTCGCAGCAAAATCGGGTTGTTACACTGCACACGTACAACCCCCACGTCCGTGTGTCTGATGTGCTCACGTTCCTCGCCAGGTACGCTGAGCTGAAAAGTGACAGCGTGCAAGTGAAAGACACCTTCGGCATCTGGACAAGTGAGCACCAGGTCAAGGTGACTCTAAGAACAGACAGCAACGGAACCATCCTGCATCCCCCCTCCAGTTTCGCTATTGGAGTAAATCGTGGCGACCTCTACTACGTGGGACAGCCATGAGTGGCACACCTGTGGCAAAACGGGGCATGTTGCCGCAAACTGCAGTGTGACCTTCTGCAAAAACTGCAGGCAGGAAGGACACATGACTGAGGACTGCAAAGAAGACAAGTGCTGCAACCTGTGTGGGGAGGCCGGCCATCTTTACAGGGCCTGCCCGAAACGCGGGGCAACATATGCACAGATCATCAGCAGCGGAGTTAAAAAGGCGACCAGAGAGGAGGTCCATACACCCTCCACCGAAAAAGACACCACGGCACAGAATGCGGAAAAGCAACAGAAGGGCCCCCAACAAAAAGAGGAGGCCCCAGCACGCCCTGACAACCCAACCCCAGCCTCACCTGATGAGGAACACTCAATGGAAGAGGAAGAGGATGGGACAAAGAATAAAGAGCCCTGGGAAACAGTGAACAGGGACAAACGAAAGAGAAAACAAAAAAACAAACTGAAGAACCCCCCGAGGGGGAGTGGCAAAAAGCGACACCTTTCAGCCAGCGCACTTAGCGCCGACACCTCCTCCGATGAGGGAAAACAAGACAAAAATAGGCCTCAAATAAAGAGGCAAAGCACCAATGTGGCACGGGAGGCACAGACCCCCCAGACCACCAACCGGGAAGAAAATAAAACCCGCCGAGACAATCAACCCCTGGCTCATGGGAACAGCAATATGACCAATGGCCAGCAAACGACGGACATTGAAAACAAGGTCATCGACCTACCCCCGATAGTAACAAGCAGCAACAACCCAGGCGAAGAACGGCCTGCAACCCCAACACCTATTGACTGCCACAACGAACGCCAGGGCTACACCACCCCCCCAATGCATCTGCATCAAAATCACGGGGCCAGTGCGGACCAGAACAGTTTTCTCAGCCCTGCAACTGTGCTAAAGTTTGCGAGCACCACCGGCATGCTGGGGAATATCCAACAGCTGGAACAGCCAACTGTATAGACTCTGGACTCTTGAGACTGGTAAATCTACCTTTTTAATAATGGGTTTAAAAATTGCATCCATAAATGTGCGAAGCATCAAAGATACTTCGCGGTGTGTAGCCACACTCAACTATTTAGCAAATGTGAAAGCCGACCTACTGTTCCTGCAGGAGTGCGGAATTCCGCACCTCAGCAACTACAGGCGCTGGTCGAGCTGGTGGTCCCACGGGCCGTCCATCTGGTCAGGAGGAAACGACTGCCGCTCCTCTGGCCTGGGTATTCTGCTGCGGGGAGGCAACTTCACCATCTCCGACGTTAAGGAGGTGGTGGGCGGGCGCATCCTCGTAGCAGACGTGAAACACAAAAACACCCCTCTCAGACTCAATGTGTACGCACCAGCCGTAAAAAGTGAGCGGCTGGCAGTCCTTCAGCAACTCCCACTGCTGTTGGCCACCTCCAAGCCGGTCATCCTGGGTGGTGACTTCAACTGCATCATCGATGCGGCTGGACGATCCAGCAGAGCCGACAGCAAACTAGACGTTACGTCCAGACTCCTGATGGAAACGGTAAAAGACGCCAAGCTGCTCGACGTCTGCAGCAACCCTGCAGACGGAGCGCAGCGTAGATACACATGGTCACGGTCAGACGGGTCCATCCGCTCCAGGATAGACTTCTTTTTTGTGTCCCGAGCTTTCACGGTCAGGTCCACCGACGTAACGCCGGTGTTCTTCTCTGACCACTGCCTCCTACTGGCCGACTGCCATCTGCAGGAAGACCAGGGGGTAGGCAGGGGACATGGAAGCTAAATGTAAAACTGCTGACCCCCGAGAACCTCGAGGAACTCAGGAGGGATTACAAAGGTTGGAGAACCGTGAAACCCCTCTTTGAGAAGCAATCAAGGGGAATATCAAGAGGTTTTTCATCCTCAAGGGCATTCAAAAGGTGAGAGAGAGAGACGAGGGGTCATGTCCAGGCTCCAGAAAAGTATGCAGAATTTGCTCCAGCTGCAGTCGATGGGGGTGGATGTCAAGAAGGATCTCCAAGAGGTGAAGAGCCAGCAAGCCTCGCTCTACACCTCGGAGCCTCCAAGGTTATCTTCCGTTCCAGAGTCCGCTCCGTGGAGCAGGACGAAAAGTGCTCACGCTTCTTCTTCCAAAAGGTGCACAGAGAGACCTCTGTGATCAGCAGCCTGAAGGAAGAAGATGGCTCTGTAAAGTCATCGCAGTCTGACATCCCGAGGATCAGCCAATCCTTTTATGCCGGACTGTATGACCTGAAGCCAACAGATAGCACTGTTTCCCAGACCTTCCTGTCGACTATCACGGAGGTCATAGGCGACAGCGAGCTTGGAAAACCTGGACAAACCACTAACTCTGAACGAGTTGACAAAGGCCGCCAAGTCCTTCGAGACGAGTAAAACTCCCGGAAGCGACGGCTTACCGGTTGAGTTGTATTCGGCTCTGTGGGACTGGATGGGCCCAGACCTGCTGGAAGTGTACGAGAGTATGCTACTGGAAGGCAGCATGTCAGAGTCCATGAGGAAAGGCATCATCACCCTCATCTACAAGCAGAAGGGGGAAAGGGAAGAAATTCGAAATTGGCGACCCATTTTACTGTTGAATGTGGATTACAAAATTCTAGCCAAGGTCATCGCCAATCGGGTCAGGTCTGCTCTGGAGTCGGTGATCCACCCTGACCAAACCTGTGCTGTACCCGGCAGGAAGATCTCTGATAGCCTTGCGCTACTCAGGGATACGATCGCCTACGTGCAGGACAGGAGGGGGGACACTTGCCTCATCAGCCTTGACCAGGAGAAGGCTTTTGACAGAATATCGCACACCTACATGATGGATGTGCTCTCCAAAATGGGGTTTGGGGAGGGAATTCGCAATTGGATCAAACTGCTCTACACAAACATCTATAGCGCAGTCTCAATCAATGGGTGGGAATCAGAAAAGATCCAGATCAAATCTGGAGTCAGGCAGGGCTGCCCTCTCTCCTCTGCCCTTTTTGTATGCTGCATAGAACCTTTTGCCGAGTCCATCAGGAAGGATCCGGGTACAAGAGGAGTGACGATCCCAGGCAGTGGAGGCATGCAAGTCAAGGCCTCCCTGTACATGGACGACGTTGCCGTCTTCTGCTCGGATCCTGCGTCTGTGCGCAGGCTCTTGACCACCTGCGACCAGTTTGAACTGGCCTCGGGAGCCAAGGTAAACTGTGGCAAGAGCGAGGCCATGTTCTTTGGGAACTGGGCAAACCGGTCCTTTGTCCCCTTCACTGTCAGGTCAGATTACCTGAAGGTGCTGGGGATATGGTTCGGAGCTGCTGGGGCGTGCACCAAAACCTGGGAGGAGCGCTTAGCAAAGGCAAGGCAGAAACTGGGCTGGTGGGAGCAACGCTCCCTCTCCATTGCGGGCAAAATCCTGGTCATCAGGTGTGAGGTACTCTCGGTGCTACTGCACGTGGCGAAGTTCTGGCCCATAACCCGACCCTACGCCGCAGCAGTCACCTGAGCCATCTTCAAATTCATCTGGAGATCCAAGATGGACCATGTCCGAAGGGACACCATGTACAAACCTCTGGAGAAGGGAGGGCGGAATGTACCCAACGCCTCCCTCATCCTGTTGGCCACCTTTGTGTCCAGCTGCATCAAGCTGTGCGTGGACCCCCAGTATGCAAACACCAAGTGTCACTACATACTGAGGTTCTACCGGTCCCCGGTGTTACGAAGGATGGGCCTGGCCTCATTGCCGCGGAACGCTCCAAGTAGTTGGACCGTACCGTACCACCTGTCCTTCGTGGAAAAGCTTTTGAAGAAAAACACCTTTGACCACAAGGCAATGAAGCAGTGGTCAGCACGTAATGCCCTCGAGGCCCTCAGGGTAAAGGAGACCGTGGAGGACATTGGATGGTTCCCTGAGCAGACTGCCAGAGTCATCTGGCAGAACGCCTCATCACCAGAACTTTCAAACAAGCACCAAGACCTAGCTTGGCTGGTGGTGACAAGGGCCCTACCTGTCAGATTCTTCATGCACACCCGAAGGCTCTGCGCCAATGCACGCTGCCCTCGGAGTGGCTGTGGGGGAAATGAGACGGTCACACACCTCCTTGTGGAATGTGCCTTTGCAAAGAAGGTCTGGAGAGGGATGCAGTGGTATTTGTCAAGGTTTATCCCGAACAGATCTGTGACACAGGACTCTGTGCTCTACGGACTGTTTCCAGGGACACACACCGAGACAAATATCAACTGCTGCTGGAAGGTCATCAACTCGGTGAAAGACGCTCTTTGGTCTGCCCGAAACTTGCTGATCTTCCAGTGCAAAGAATTGTCCTCGACAGAGTGTTGCAGACTGGCACATTCCAAGGTCCAGGACTACGTGCTGAGGGACGCACTCAAGCTTGGGGCAGCTGCCGCCAAGGCGCAATGGGGAAAGACCACTGTGTAAAGTATTTCCAGCAAATGTACACCGAAGGGCGGGTAACAGTGTAAACCCCCCTCGGTCTGGGCAACCAACACTCCAATGTATAAAACAAACATGACACTGTAAATATTTAAGAAAGAATTGTAATGTAAAGAGTGATGTGTATGATATCAAAATTGAATGAAAAAAAGTCAAGGCAATGTGTAACTGCCGGAAATGTACAGTCAAGACAATTTGAAATGTTTCTGTAATGCTTATGATAAATTTTATGAATAAAGTATATTTTTTTGAAAAAATAAAATAAAATAAGACTTATGCATAGCATTCAATAGGCTGTGCCCAGGACGGCACGGTGACGCTGTGGTTAGCACTGATGCCTCACAGCGCCAAGGACCCTGCTTCGTTCCTGGCCCTGGTCATTCACTGTCTGTGGAGTTTGCACTTACTCCCCATGTCTGCATGGGTGTCACCCCCACAACCCAAAGATGTGCAGGGTAGGTGGATTGGCCACGCTAAATTGCACCTTAAATTGGAAAAAATGAATTGGGTACCCTAAATTTATTTTTAAAATAGGTTGTTTAACATTCACATTCACATTAACATTAACATTTAAATAGGCTGTTTAACAACAAATAGTTGTTTAACATTCAATTTCTAGAAATGTAACTCAAAACAACTGTTCTTTCAGCTAAATCTTACAAGACATGGTTCTAGTCTTCATCATAGTGTTCTTTGGATAATTCTAAACAAATTTGAAGAATTTCTCATTCAAAAACCTTTAGCTAACAAAAAATAACTTTTGCACAATAAAAGCTTCTGAAGGCAGATTAAGATGTGCTCCAAAGTTGTGATTCATCTGGATCACTGTTCTGAAGTTTCCTCCTCATTCAAATGGTAAATGCTACACTTAAGAGCCAGGAGCTCTTTGTCTGATACATTGTTAATTTAAGCGCTTGAGATCAGAGGTTAGTTACAGTACATGGCAAACTACACAAAGTTAAATAATCAGGAGATTATATTGACATGGGAATGGCAACCTTAGTTTAAGGAGCTCAGACAGACTTTGAGACTTGCAGCCAGTCCCCATGACACACGACAAGTGAAAGTAAGTCAGCAGAAAACAAGAGGCTTTCTTCGCTCTCACAACCGTGCTCTATATATGTCGCAGCTTAAAACAAAATCAGTCAGCATGATCGCTTCAAGCTTGGCTTTAATGATTACTTGTGTATTACGCCAGTGTTTGATGCAACATTCATTACGGTCACAATAGGTTTTAGCTGTTCCTCATCTGATGCACTCCTCTCGATGTCACAAACTGAACTGTTTCCCAATTGCATTGTCTACAACATTAGAATATTGTCTGCTCAAAGCATTGAAAAGTAAACAGGAAGTGGTAATGGCTCAGGTACGTCCTCAGCTTCAACTGCTGTGACAGTGAAAACAGAAAGGAGCAACTCATGGATCTGCTTGGAAATCCCATTGCATTAAAAACATAAAACTGTTTCCCACAGCTCCATAAACTTACCCCAAATTATAAAATAATCAGATTTAGACAGCCAATTTACAGAAACAGATTTGTAAAAAAATTCCACAAATGACTTATTTCCTATACTTACAAAGTGCTTACATAAGAATTCCTTCGGCAGTTTGAGGAAGTCTTCTCTCATTGTTACAATAATGCTAAATTAGAGAGAACAGTGTTTGCATACCCAGCCCCACCAGGAACTAGGTGGAAATTGCCTAAACTCATTTCACACAACAGAGGATGTTGCACGTTCTGCCTAATTCCTGATCCAAGCTACATTATGCAGGAAGGCACTGAGCAGCAGATGCAGCACATCGCTGCAATATGGAGGGGGGAGAAATCAAATAAAAATTATCCTTAATTAGTAACCATTGCGCTCCTCCTACAAGAAACCAGAAGAAGACATTGATGGAAGTCAGGTTGCATCTTCATCGTCAGAAACAGAGGGTCTGAAGCTAAACATTAGAAGATTTCAAGAGTGTGCCTGCTTTGCTGGAGGGTAATGATTCACAGAAGTTTCCGTTGGCTGAAATAACTGTATGCATGGGCCCCATCACTGGAAAATGTGAAAAAAGTGACAGTGCAAACATGCTGAGAATTGTACTAATTGCCAAAGACGTTCAAAGGCCAGACACCTTGCTAGTTTTGGAGTATTCTGAGTTTCTGACACTTGGTTGTCTCCAACTGGCTCCCTTAAATGAGGAGACTCCTTCTGTACGGCTTGATCATGCCTTCCAGGATATGTATCAGCAATGACCATGAGTGATCATCATCTTTCCAGACAATGATACCCTCTCTTTTAAGATCCTGATCCAAAAATGGATTTTCATGTAACTGGGGCAGGCTTCTAGTGCGGTGTCTCCTATTATAGGTGGAAGCCTGTTTCTGTCTGTAGGACTGTTCCCAGTCCTGCATCTTCGAGCAGTCCTTGACTGCCAACAGTGGGATTAATTTCTTTGGCAGCATTGTGCAAAGTTTTCTGCCCATCAGGAGCTCTAATGGGGCCTATCAACATTGCAATGTGTTGGGTCTATATGAAAAGCGCCAGTGGGTAGTCTTTGCTTTTTCTCAGGAGGGTTTTAATTCAAAGGGTTTTATGGTGGATACCTTAGGGAATTGGCAAAGTGTTGAAAGGCCGCAAGTTGAGTGAAGCAAAGAACAAAGAAGAACAGTACAGCACAGGAACAGGCCCTTCGGCCCTCCAAGCCTGTGCCGACCATGCTGCCCATCTAAACTAAAATCTTCTGCACTTCCGGGATCCGTATCCCTCTATTCCCTCTAAGCATTTGCAAACTGTGGGCCATTAATATTGGACACCACGGGCTATATGGTGGCGGTGGTTAGCACTGCTGCCTCATGCCGCCGAAACCCAGGTTCGATCCTCCTGGCCCTGGGTCACTGTCCATGTGGAGTTTGCACATTCTCCCAGTGTCTGTGTGGGTCTCATACCCACAACCCAAAGATGTGCTGGGTAGGTGGATTGGCCACACCAAATTGCCCCTTAATTGGGAAAAAAAAATTAGGTACTTCAAATTTATATATTTAAAATATCGGGTAGCACTTGATCCGGGATTCCATGGCTCACAGACACTGATAACCGCTTCTGTGGCTGCATTCATCTCAATACATTGGGAGTAGTAATCAACCACGATGAGAAAATACCAGCCATTAAACATAGAGATCCACTGCCAATCCCATCCCAAAGATGTGCAGGTTGGTTGGATTGGGCATGCTACATTGCCCCTTAGTGTCCAAAAGGCTAGGTGGGGTTATGGGGATGAGTGGGGGCAAGGGCTTAAGTAGGGTGCTCTTTCCAAGGGCCTGTGCAGACTTGATGGGCTGAATGGCCTCCTTTTGCACTGTAGTGATTCTATGATTCTAATCATTCCCACAGTCTGGTAGGGAACTGTGTGGGGATCAGGGGCTTCCTCTGGACAGGTCTGTACAGTGGCATACCCCTGGCAGTCAGAGATCATTTCTTAAGTTGCTCGATATTCCCAGTCAGCAAGCTGCAGACTGGGCCCGTGGCCCATGAGGTCTTGGTGGCTTTGTGGAGAATCTCCAGCTGGAGGGAGAATGGAATGACCACCTGCTCATTATATATTAGCAGATCATCCATCACTGTGAAGTGTATTTGCTGTTCAAAACTAATTTTCATGACGTTGCCATCTGGCCTCTGCTGTGGCTATCCTTGTTGACAGTAACAACTGATGCAGGCATACTCATCTATCAACTGCTTTGGCGTATTTGCTGAAGCTTTCCTGAGGTCAATGACAGTTGTTTTCTCACCAATCGGAAATACAACTTAAGCTCATTGGCCAGGTTAACATCTTGTGTTGCAGGAAGGTTTACTGTGGCCTATGTTTGCAGTCATTTCCTCAACACTACCATATGCAAAGCGCATGAGAAGCAAGCAGAATCTTTTAATTCTGGGGGGGCATTTTGCAATGGTTTATAATCCATTTCAATGGTGATTTTCTAGCTAATAATATTGTCAGAGAACTTTTCGTAAGCCTAAGTGACTGCGAGAACTTTCTTTTCAAGAACAGCATAACACGTCGGAATCGGACAGTCCTCCAGATGCGTAATTAACATCCAATTTCTCTTGGCCTGTGGAGGAGGCATCCACTGCTGTTGTAGTGGGCAAGGATGAACAAAAACATTACAGCACAGGAACAGGCCCTTCGGCCCACCAAGCCTGCGCCGATCCAGATTCCTTATTTAGACCTACTACTTATTTCTCAAACCACCTCCACTGGCATCGCGTTCCAGGCACCCACCACCTTCTAGTGAAAACATTTCTTAGCACATCTCCCCTAAACTTTCCCCGCTTGATCTTCCAAAATGCATCACCTCGCATTTGTCTGGATGGCCATTTCTCTGCCCAACTCTCCAATCTATCTATATTCTGCTGTATTCTCTGACAGTCCCCTTCACTATCTGCAACTCCACCGATCTTGTGTCACCTGCAAATTTGCTAATCAGACCATCTACATTTTCCTCCAGATCATTTATATATTATAAACAGTGGTCTGATCACTGATCCCTGTGGAACACCACTAGTTACAGATCTCCATTCTGAAAGACTCCTTTCCACAGTTACTCTGTCTCCTGTTGCCAGGCCAGTTATTTATCCATCGAGCTAGCACAACACGATTCCCATCCGACTTTACCTTTTGTACCAGTCTGCCATAAGGGACCTTACCTTGTCAAACGCCATCCACAGCCTTTTCCTCATCAATTAATTTTGTCACCTCCTCAAAAAACTCTGACAGGTTGGTAAGACATGGGGCGAGATTCTCCGACCCCCCGTCGGGTCGGCGAATCGCCGGGGGCTGGCGTGAATCCCGCCCCCGCCGGTTGCCGAATTCTCCGGCACCGGAGATTCGGCGGGGGCGGGCATGTTTGCACTGTCACTTTTTTCACATTTTCCAGTGATGGGGCCCATGCATACAGTTATTTCAGCCAACGGAAACTTCTGTGAATCATTACCCTCCAGAATTTCGCCATGATCTTTCCCGCACAAAGCCATGTTGCCCATCACTAACAAGCTCATTCACTTCCAAATGTGAATAAATCCTGTCCCTCAGTATCTTCTCCAACAGCTTCCCCACCACTGACGTTGGGCTCACTGGCCTATAATTATCTGGATTATCCCTGCTTCCCTTATTAAACAAAGGAACAACATTGGCTATTCGCCAGTCCTCTGGAGCCTCGCCTGTGGTCAAAGATGATACAAAGATATCTGTTAGTGCCCCAGCTAGTTCCTCTCTTGCCTCCCACAGTAATCTGGGGGATCTATCCCATTCATCCCAGGGGGTTTGTCGACTTTAATGCATTTTAAGATATCCAACCCTTCCTCCTTCATTATGCTGACATGTCCTAGGTTATTCACACACCCATCCCTGACCTCAACATCCGTCATGTTCCTCTCCTTGGTGAATCGATGCAAAGTACTCATTAAGGATCTCACCCACTTCCTCGGACTCCATGCATAACTTCCCTCCTTTGTCCTGGAGTGTGCCTACTCTTTCCCTAGCTACCCTCTTGCGTCCAGGAGTGGGCCTACTCTTTCCCTAGCTACCCTCTTGCTCCTTATATATAAATTAGAAAGCCTTGGGATTTTCCTTGACCCTGCTTGCCGATTACATTTCACGGTCTTTTAGCCCTCCGAACTCAGTTGAGTTTGTTCCTACTTTCTCTATATTCTTCAAAAGCTTGGTCTGCTTTTAATTGCTTCGACCTTGTGTATGCTTCCTTTTCTTTTTGACTGGTCTCAATTTCCCCAGTCATCCATGAATCCCTAATCCTGCCATTTCTGTCCTTCATTTTCACAGGGATAGGCCTGTCCTGCACTCTAATCAATTGGTTTTAAAGGACTCCCACATATCAAATGTGAATTTGCCCTCAAACAGCCACTCCCGATCCACGTTCTCCAACTGATAAGTGTCCATTTTGTATGGGTCTGCCATGATGCCTTTGCTGTTCACAATATGTATCAAAGAATAGGGACCTTAGAGAAGCCATATTTCTCATTCTGTGCCAGCCCGCCTTTCCACAAGCATTCAACAGCCACGAGCCTCCTTCAGTGTTACTCAACAGTCGTACCATAGACCAAACCATCAATATGACTGCCTATATAGATGGCAAATGGCACCCTCCGGCCTGTGAAAGATGGCCCATATTTTATGCTGAAAAATCACGGGTGCTAAGGCAATACCAAAGGGCTGAAACAGAAAACGGACAGGGTGGCCGCCATCTTGTGGTCTGTTTGGGTATTGCCTTCTTAGGCCTAGAGTCTCCCTTTTGTTGCTGTATGAGATGGATTAACCTCACCACGTAAAATGGACTGGTATTGGTGGCGGATTTCAGACTGCCTATATAGATGGCTTTTCCTAGGATCAGATCATCTTTAGACGGTGGTACGTTTGAAAGGGCACCATCAGCCTCTCCAACTACTATTTGAGTCTCTTATGACTTAGGTTGCCACAGTCACAGTCTTCAGCCAAATTTGCATAACTCCAGTTATAAAATAACTAATTTCTGAAAAAGTCAACAGATTCTTCAGGCTGTTGGACTCGCTTGTAGAATTTTGCTCACTTTAAAATCTTGTTACTTTTAAATCAAAATAGGTATCAAAGGACTTCAGAACATCTTCAATCTTATCTGAAGATTCATGCACACTTTGCCTCGCAAATGATGTCATCAGCTATCAGATCTACTGAATAAAATAGTGTATTCACTTGTTATTATCTAATCCTAAAGCTATCATGTATCTTGAAAATCTTTTCGCCAAAGCCCCAATTCTGCGCCTGGTCTGGCCCCAAATTGATCCGACTCTATAACTGTTTTTCAGCACAGGGGAATACACCTTTACAGGTGAAAAATGAAAATCGCTTATTGTCACAAGTAGGCTTCAAATGAAGTTACTGTGAAACGCCCCTAGTCGCCACATTCCGGCGCCTGTTCGGGGAGACTGGTACGGTGAATACACTTTTAAATGTTGGGTCTATTATAAAGATGGTGCTACGGTAACTATTTTTATTATAAAGATGGTGCTACGGTAACTATTTTTTTCCTCTTCTTCCCACATTTGTTGGATTTTCATGGTCCCACTGCACAAGATGAAAAGCTTTGGCAACATGTATGTCTTCAGCAATGTTTTACCTTTTCTCAAGACCTCAAATACAATCTAAACTGCCACTATAATGTAGTACTGAGGGTGTTGCGCATCATTCATGGAGCGCACCGCAGAAAAGGATAGTAACCCTCATTTGCCTTTTTTTGGCACGGGTGGGTGGTAAAAAATTCTCATGACAGTATTTGAAGAACAGCACAGAATCCTAGTATATTTAAATCATCATTCCTCAGTCAAATAATCCAACCAAAAGCACCTCAACCAGTCATCCAATTCATTATGGGAACTTGGTGTGCACAAAACGTATGGCGCATTTCCTACATGGCGGTTAATGCATGCTAAATTAATTGTGTAGAATCATAGAATTTACAGTGCAGAAGGAGGCTACTCGGCCTATCGTGTCTGCACCGGCCCTTACAAAGAGCACCCTACTCAAGCCCACGTATCTACCCTATCCCGTAACCCAGTAACCCCCACTTAACCTTTTTGGACACCAAGGGCAATTTAGCATGGCCAATCTACCTAACCCACACATCTTTGGACTGTGGGAGGAAACCGGAGCATCCGGAAGGAATCCCATGCACACACTGGGAGAACGTGCAGACTCCGCACAGACAGTGACCCAGCCCGGAATCGAACCTGGGACCCTGGAGCTGTGAAGCAACTGTGCTAACTACTATGTTACCGTGTCGGCGTGTGATTAAGCCAGCCTGTTCAGAATCTTCATGGCACATTTAACCAAAATAAGATTCCGACCTCATGTGCACCATCACTAAGACAGACTATTTCCACCCCCATAACATTGGCTGGACCCCTCATTTATGCTTGTGTTACCTCTAGACTGGATTGTTCTAATGCACTCCTGGCTAGTTTCCCACATTGTACCCTCCATAAAACCCGAGGTAATCCAAATTCTGCTGCCCAAGTCTTCACTCGCACCAAATCCTCTCCTCCAACACCGATGTGCTTGCTGACCTATATTGGCGCCCAGTTAAGCATCTTGATTTTAACATTTTTAATCCTGGTTTTCAAATCTCCCAAGCCTTGCCCATCCCCATCTCTAATCTCCTCCAGCTCAAAAACCCTCCAAGATACTGGAGCTCATATAATTCCGTCCTCTTGCGTATCATTCATTTTAGCTGCTCCGCCACTGGTTACCATGCCTACAGTTGCCTAAACCCCAAACTCTGGAATACCCTCCCTACGCCTCTTCATCTCACTTTCTACTTTAAGACACTCCAAAAAACCTCTGACCGAGATTTTGGTCATTTTATCTAATACAGTATCTCCTTATGTGACTCAGGGTCATATTTTATTTCCTAGTGTTCCTGTGAAACATTTCAGGACATTTGATTATGTGAAAGACACTAGATAGTTGCTGTGTTTGTTGGTGACATGTCCCTTAGTAATCAACAGTACCATTTGCCACGCAGCATGAAAATGGTGGAGAAAATAAAAATAAAATTGCTCATTACTTTTGGCCTAGCATGCCAGAAGTCAAGCGTCAATATTTTAAACATAGAAACTGGGAGGAGGAGTGTCACCATACTTTTAACCACAATTACAAAAAATTATTTTTAAAGTTTAAACTGCACCACTGAGCGGAGATGTGGGCAAGAGACTGTGTGCTTCCCAAGTGGAAAGAAGGGAGAGGGCTATGGAGCAGGCACCCCAGATTATTAAAGCATATACCACCTAATGATCAAATGGTTCAAGGACCGACAGTAGCCACCCTTCTGAAGTGGTTAAGACAGATCTGTGGGGGCAGCACGGTGGTGCAGTGGTTAGCACAGCTGCCTCACGGTGCCGTGGTCCCAGGTTCGATCCCAGTTCTGGGTCACTGTCCGTGTGGAGTTTGCACATTCTCCCCATGTTTGCATGGGTTCAACCCCCACAACCCAAAGATGTGCAGAGTAGGTGGATTGGCCACGCTAAATTGCCCCTTAATTGGAAAAAATGAATTGGGTACTCTAAATTCATAGGGGAAAAAAAGATAGATCTGTGTCTGTGTGTGGGGGTGGGGGGGGGGGGGGGCTTGAAGGACAAATCAAATCACGAAGAACAAAATGTTGACATTTATCCTTTTTCGAAGAAATCTGCATTGCCAATTTAATCAAATTTTCGAATGTCAATTTATACTTTTCTAAGGAAATCGAGTAAGCATGACAGCAATGAGTGTTGATCAAATTGCACAGAAACAAGCAGGTCATCAATAAATCGCCAATAACAACTTGCATTCACATAGCACCTATAACACAGTCAAGCATTCCATGGCATTAAGAGCATCCTTTTGAATTTTATGGTCAGCATTGGATAGTCACCTCAAACATAGTCTGTAAATTGTCTGCGGGAGTTGTTCTATTTTGTAGACATATACAATATAATCGCACCCTTACCGAAAACAACATACCCAGCACATATCAGGGAAGGGGTCTAAACATTTTGTTGTTCTGTAATCACCTTTTCATCTATAATCCAGGATGTTGCAACATTTCAATTGTAGCCTATGATAATTGCTATGAATTTTAAAAAACAGGTTGACAGCTACAACTGTATTTAATCCCCAAGACATGGGGTCATTGACAAATGATAATGAAACAATAATGAGGATGAGGGCAATTCATTCTAAAGACATCTCTGTGTCAACTTGAAAACCACAGTTTTTCATCTGTGTAAAAATAGATTTGGGCTCTTCATTGTGGAATAGTCAGAACATGCTTATAATTAGGAGTGATTCTTTATTTCGGACTCAAAGTAAATATAGCAACAAGATCTACGTGATAATTATGCACCACTCTTCCTTAATAGGAGCACATTATCCAAACTTCTAAAATAACTCGTCTAAAATTTAGAAAACGGGTCTGTGATATTTTTCCTGGGAATTCCCAGCAAGATTTCCTTCGGGCACAATTGACACCTTCACAGCTCCAGGATCCACAGCTCCAGGATCCATCATCACCTTATAAACTACATATGTGATTTTCTCATTGAAACGGTAACCAATTCTCGGTTTGTTTATTTGTTTGTTGTTGGCTATTTAGATATAATTACGTATTTATTCAAGAAAATACAAATCAAGTTATTCATCCTAGCACCACCTCATTTTGGTAAATGGTTAGTACATGTCTAATAAATATTTGCTTAGGGGACCCATGCATTACTACCTCAATACTGCGCTGCAAAGTATACAAATGTTCCAGTCCAAAGGGGGATGTGGCAGAGTGGGTGAGGTAACTGCAGTGTATAATTTTGGATGGGATGTTAAACCAAGGGGATATGGATATAAATATTTTTGACACTCTCTCATTAAGAATTCTCCCTGCGATCTGGTCAATATCCCTTGCTCAACTAACGCCATCATAAACAGTTCAAAAGTTTCACTCCTTGGTGGAACTTTGGTATTGAGTTTGCCTCCACAATCAACATACTTCAAAAACCTATTCACAGTCTTTGAGAATTTGGGGCGTCAAGGTGCGACACGCACTACATAAAGGTGAGGTTTTCTCTCTCAATTTGCAGCTAGTTATAAAAAAATGTCTTGCCTTTTTTTTCCCCACAAGAGGCTGACTCATGCTGAGCCACAGTTCAATAACATCTTTTTTTTTTATTCTTCATTCTTGGGGTCCGGAGCCAGCATTTATTGCATATCCCTTGAGGTAGTAGCATACTGGCATTGTCACTGGACCAATAACCCGAAGACGCAGAGTAAAGCTCTAGGGAGCCAAGTTCGAATCCCACCATGGCAGATGGTGAAATCTGGAGTGGAACGGTTGTCGATTGTCGTAAAAGGGTAGATTATGTTTCACCAACCCTTATAGAATACACAGGGGATACACACAGATTAATACACAATACAGGAAACCTGGTTTAAAGAGATTGTCAAGGCTTTTAATACAAGGCTGCACAAAAGTAAAGGAAATATAATTGACTTCATGGGATGTGGGCATCATTCGCTAACCAGTATTTGTTGCCCATCCCAAGTTACCCTTGAGGTGGTGGTGCTGGGCCACCTTCTTGAACCACTGCAGTACAATCTTTCTGTAGTTGTTTGGTATAATCAGTGGCTTGCTAGGCAATTTCAAAGGACATTTTAGAGTCACCCACATTGATGCCCGTCTGAAGTCACATGTAGGCTAGACCAGATGAGGATTTTTAAAATAATAAATTTAGAGTACCCAATTTATTTTTTCCAATTAAGGGGCAATTTAGCGTGAACAATCCACCTAACCTGCACATCTTTGGGTTGAGTGGGCAAAACCCACGCAAACACGGGGAGAATGTGCAAACTCCACACAGACAGTGACCCAGAGCCGGGATCGAACCTGGGACCTCGGCGCCGTGAGGCAGGAGTGCTAACCACTGTGCTACCGTGCTGCCCTAGACCAGGTAAGAATGACAGATTTCCTTCCTTAAAGAGCATTCGTGAACATTCATTCACAACAATCAACAAAATTGTTGCCACCAACTACTGTCGAAGCAGATATCATTTATTTTAAAAAAGAACTACAGAATTGCTCGAAAAGGGGGGGAAATTAAAATTACGGGTTGCAGAAAAGTTAGATTAGACTACATGTGGAAATAAACATCATGGACTTGATAAGCCAAATATTTGCATTTATGCTGTAACATTCTATGATGTATTTAATTTTTTCCCCCCCATAACTCCCGACGACTGAGACAGGTAAACTCTGGACAAACCAATGATCAAATTTAGTCTATTCTGGTCTATATGGTTCAGTACCAGACTTTTCTTTCATGCACTAAACCATTAAGTGAGCTAGATTATAATTTTGATACCTTGTAATTAAGTAGCTGCAGCATTACCTAGGCATGCATACTCATGTATAGGGCGTGATCCAATGGCCATGCAGCGCCCGAAAAGCAGCTTGCCGTGGCACAGTGTGATTGATAAAAGCTGGGAGACTCCGCTCCCAGAATCTATCCGTCTCGCAAGATCCAATGCGGAGGGCCCCGGCCCGGGGGGGGGGGGGTTTGCTTGGGGGGGGGGGGGGGGGGGGGGGGGGTTTGCTTCGGGGGCCTCGGAGATTGGGACACCACTCTTGCTGCATTGTGTACAAAACAGGGCTCTCTCGCTGCATTGTGTACAAAACAGGGCTATGTGCAGCCTCGGCTGCTCATTCCCCACTGAGGCCCCTTATATAATGCGAGTCGCTTTATAAAGCCAGATGTTTCTCGGCGCTGCTGGCGCTGGGAAACTCACGACTAAACGTGCTCGCTGTGGGACTTTGTTCCCAATTAGTTGAATCACACTCATAGTTTTCAAAAGCGGCAAAAGGTTTGACAACAAAACTGTAACAAACATCATCTCAACCACATTTTTGGGAAATTATCTTCAACCTGTTACATTGATGTTCATTGATCATCATCTGCTACTCCACCAGTCAGATCTTAGGGTTGACAAAAGGATGGTGTGGCTGAAATAACCATGATAATAGTTCAGGTTGATTTACCATCTGGTGAACAGTCTCAAAAACCACCCAATTAATATGAATCTATATTTAATGATGTTGTGCCTCAGCTTGTAACTTATAGCCGCCTGCACTGAGAAAGCCAATATTACAGTGAAGTGAAAGTCTTTTTCATTGCACATGAGGTTTTCAAATTTTCAGCACACTGCAGAACTATGGTTGAAGATTTGCAACTTGCCATTTATTCCATAATCCCTTCCACACAATCTTAAGAAAATCTAAATTTTAATGGGCAGAAAATAATCAGCTGTGTGCCCACAATTCTAAACTGCACCTTATAAGAGGGCGAGGCTCATGCTTCCTGTGCATTTGCAAATTCATCTAAAAGCCATCTTCAAATATGGCACAATTAAAAACCACGAGCTCTATTCTAAAATATATACAGAATATACTCGTCAAAATTACTCATTACTGTCTTCGACATTTAATTGTACACATATTCTGAAAACTGCAACTTAACAAGACTGATCAAGGTTTCATTTTAAAGCTTTTGAATAGGATTTAATTTTTAAAAATAAAATAAATTTAGAGTACCCAATTATTTATTTTTTCCAATTAAGGAGCAATTTAGCATGGCCAATCCACCTACCCAGCACATCTTTTGAGCTGTGGGGGTGAAACCCACGCAAACACGGGGAGAATGTGCAAACTCCACACGGACAATGACCCAGGGTCGGGATTCGAACCCGGGTCCTCAGCGCCATAGGCAGCAATGCTAACCACTGTGCCACTCGGATTTAATTTGTTAAACAAGTTGCGTAACCTTGTCTACAATGGTGAAGTATAGAGAAGTATAGGAAGCAACTTAGACAGAAAATAAAATGATCTTTTATATTTGAAGGTAAATGTGAAAACTGTCCAATACACACTTTTGAGAGGTGTGAGGTTTTTGATTTTTTGGCAGACATCAATTTCAGAGAAAAACTAGTTTATTCAGCTCGGCGTGTCAATCTTTAGGGCATCCAAAAATTATTGAACTATTAATCTAAATTAATGCACTCCTTTAATGACCTTTTAAAATTTTAATTGGTTACATTCACAAAAGGCAAATACATACTTGATAGTTTATGACCTTATTTTTGTATACGAGAACAGAACATACACTCTGATCCAGATTAACTAAAATTGTCGAATAATTAACCATTTTTAAAAAAAGTAACAGCATGCAATCACAGATTTCTAAAGGGCAAATAAATTCCCATCAGATCAAGGAGGTACGGATCAGAATGTATGAAACTCCCTCAAGGAGTGATGACAAATTACAAAACAAAATCAGCATAGTCTATATCTCCTGTTTGCCAAATAGCGATCAAGTGGAGAAATTCATTTGAAATGAGGAGAAAAATGTAACCTTTATTTACACCAAGAGTTCTGAGAACACCATATTGGTTAGAGACAAAAAGCATTTTACAGTTGTGTAGTGCTACAACTGGGAAGAGGTGCTGGTACAAAAAGGGGTTGATAAGGTAAAAAGCAAACACGCTGAAAAATTAGGATAATTATCTAAGGGGTCAAAAAGGAAAATCCATTAATAATAGACTGGTGCGAAGACAATGAAATGCAGTGATAAGCACAATATCAACAAAAGTGTGTCATTTGATAAACCCTGCTTTCCCACCCATGCTTTTTGCTTGCCACCTTTAGTTTCAAGTCTTCCTTTCCATTCTGTCTCATCCATTCTCCACCCCCCCCCCCCCCCCCCCACCACAATTTAACACAAAAAACAAAACATTGCCAGTACCTAAAGCAAAGACAGAAAGTACTCGAAATAATCAGCAAATCAGTCAGCACCTCTCGAGGAAACAACTTAAATGTTTCAGGCATACAGCTCATGTCAGATGCACATTGAATTGCTATGTGTTTCCAGCATGTCCTGTTGCTTTTCAAAAAAACAGCTTTTTGCATGAACTTGTATGATAGATTATTTATATATATTTTTAACTCACACATACTTATTGTCTCACTAGAGTTTGTACCCATACCAAGCTAATTAAAGTGTATTTTTTTTGATGCATTTGATCATACCATTAATCACCCTCCACTTTTCATCTTGCATTGCCCCAGCATTCTACATCTCCGTCACAACGTATTCAGCAACTGGGTGTTGATCCAAGCCACATAGTTCAATCCAGACTTTTAATTACAGTCCACAGCTGTAGTCTGAACTGAATTTGGAACAGGGTAGAGAGCCTAAACGACCTGCCTACCTTCCAGCTAGAAAAAAAGAAATACTTCCCATACTGTTCCATCCAGACTTTAATTACAGTCCACAGCTGTAGTCTGAACCGAATTTGGAACAGGGTAAAGAGCCTAAACAACCTGCCTACCCTCCAGCTAGAAAAAAGGAAATACTTCCCATACTGTTATCTTCGCAAAAGAGGAACCGGGAGAATGCATGCGTTTGAGAGAAAAGGAGTAATGAGGCGAAAAGTGGCACAAATGCATGCCACACTTTTAAGCTGCCAGACTTTAGTTGAAAAACATCTTTTCGGCTTGTGCAATCCAGAAAAAGGGAAAAATAGAAAGCTAAAGATTCCATAAAATCAAAAAAAAGGTATAAAATCACTAGTAAAAGAAAACATGTACAGGACCAAGCCTGCAGTTTACTGGAAAGGAGTGGTAGCAAATTAACAGCTTTCAGTTCCATCCCACAGAACCACACTTCCTGTTTAACAGTTATACATTAATGGCAGCTCAGATTATTTATCCCACCCAAGCTAATGTAAGCACACTTAGAATAAAGAATGAAGGGAAGCAAAGAAATAACAGAAACACATACATAACCAGATATGAAGGCATTATTAATTGACATAGGCACATATGCTACTCCTAGTTCTAATTATACACGCATACACAAAATATAAATAACAAAAATATAGAATTATATATATTTTATATATGTATACACACGCACATCTTTAATCCATGGTGCACAACATATAAAGTATGAAAAGAAAGCCATTCACTTCCTGATGCTTTTACTGACCTTAACAATGTAGCTTCTCCTCAAGGGCAGGAAGCAGTGATTTAGGAGCAGCGCATAAATCAACAGAAACTTCCCACAACTATTAACCTTTAATTAACCTCAGGGTGTGCCTCTTGAAACCATTAGCCCACAGGAATTACCTGTGCAGTGGCATTAAAGGACAGGCCAGGTTAAACACAACGTTCTCTCAGTCTTAACCTTTTGATTATGTTGGCAGTGTCATGGTAGGTGAACTGCTTCTCAATGTTATGGCACTTCTCTGTCAGAGATAAATGAGCTTTCCCTAAGCGCAGCTTTGATGAGCAGATTCTGGAGCAACCAAAATGATCCACTTGTATTCTCAGTTGTCGGAGCATGTCGTAGCAGGGAATAGGGCCACCCCACCTCAGAACCATTCCAAGTGATTAATTATTGAAGCTTTGCAATCATGTCAGCAGCATACTATCCAGCCTTTGCATAAACATTGACTTTCCACTTTAGATGATTTGCAGCTCACGTCAAAAAGTTCGACTTCCTCACTGCTGGCAAACTTGGAATGTCAAACCATATTTACAGATTTGAATAAATTACTGCAGTATGTCTAGGAGGGAAAACGTCTCAAACTTTGCTCATATCTTAACACGCAAACAGCACAATTTGTAGCTTTTGCTGTAGATATTCAAAAATGCAGTGGCCAAGGGGCAGCACAGTGGCACAGGGGATAGTATTGCAGCCTCACGGCGCCGAGGACCCGCGTTCGAACCTGGCCCCGGTCACTGTCCGTGTGGAGTCTGCACATTCTCCCCGTGTCTACGTGGGTCTCAAAGTCACAACCCAAAGATGTGCAGCGTAGGTGGATTGGCCACGCTAAATTGCCCTTTACTTGGAGAACAAAAAAAGTGGATAAAATACAATAGCCGGTTGAGAGCACCAACCTAAAAAGCTCAATGTTCAGAATATAGGGGCGCAATCTAACAAAAACAAAGTCCATTCGGAGTAGGAGTTGACACTGTTTTCTTTGGTGGCATACTCAGGTATTTCAGGGAGCAGTTGGTCACCAGATCCGAGCACTAGGAGGAGTTGATGAGGAGGCAAACCTCTCCCCCCTTTGCTTTGCCTGATGACGCCGTGCGGTCCGTCCAGTGTATTGAGAAGCCTTCGGGTTGTATGCCACAGGGATGAGCCATGTCTCTGTGAAAAAGAGCACACAGCAGTCTCTTACTTCCCTCTGAGAGGAAGTCTAGCGTTAAGTTCATCCAGCTTGTTTTCGATCACTTTGACGTTTGCCAGGAGTATGCTGGGGAGAGGAGTCTTGAAACCGCGTTGCTTAAGTCTCACCTGCAGACCACCGCAGGTCAAAGCATAAACAGTCACCTGTGGCACAGTGACTCAGAAGGTCATGGGTTCAAAGTTGAAACTTGAGCACAAAAATCAAGACTGACATTTCAGTGCAATGCTGATAAAGTGCTGCACTGTTGGAGGCACTATCTGTCAGATGAGATGTTTAAGCAGAGGTTCATGTCTTTTGAGATGGCCAGTAAAGATTCCACAGCACGATTTGAGAAAAGCAGAGTTCTCTCCAGTGACCTGGCCAATAACCGCACCACTAAAACAGACTCTCCATTTGTTAGCACATTTGTTATGTCGGGGACCTTCTTGCTCACTAATTTTTTTTTAAACAAACAATTTTATTGAGGTATTTTTTGGCATTGTAAACAGTTACAGCTAACAGAAATGTGCAAACATCAATATAAAACCAATACTTCAATTAAACCATACTGCACATGCCCGCTCCTATCCCCTAGACACTACCCACCTACTCTACCCGAATCCCCCCCCCCCCCCCCCCCTCCTCTCCCCCCTGCTGACGTTCACTCTCCCGCGAAGATGTCAATGAATGGTTGCTACCTTCGGGTGAACCCCAGTACAGATCCCCTCAAGGCGAACTTAATTTTTTCCATACCCAGAAAACTTGACACGTCCGAAAGCCATAGTTTGGTCTTCGGGGGTTTTGAGTCTCTCCATGCCAGCAGTATTCGCCGCCGGGCTGTTAGGGAAGCAAAGGCCAGAACATCTGCCTCTTTCTTCCCCTGGACTCCCGGGTCTTCCGAAACCCCGGAAATTGCCACCCCTGGACTCATCACCACCCTTGTTTTCAGCACATGACCCCCGCAAATCCCTCCCAGTACCCCCTAAGCTTAGGACATGCCCAAAACATGTGAACATGGTTTGCTGGTCCTCCCGTGCATTTGGCGCACTTGTCCTCTACCCCAAAGAATTTGCTCATCCGAGCTACCGTCATGTCGGCCCGGTGAACGATCTTAAATTGAATCAGGCTGAGCCTGGCACGTGTTGCGGTTGAATTTACCCTACTCAGAGCTTCTGCCCACAGCCCGTCCTCCATCTCCCCGCCGAGCTCCTCCTCCCATTTGAGTTTCAGTTCCTCCGTCTGGGACTCTTCCCCCTTCATGAGCACCTTGTAGATATCCGAGACGCTACCCTCTCCTCCTTCTCCTCTAGAGACTATTCTGTCCTGGATCCCTATTGGCGGGAGAAGGATGGGACCTGTCTGCGTACAAAGTCCCGCATTTGTAAGTACCTAAAGTAATTTCCCCTTACCAGCCCAAATTTCTCCTCCAAGCCCCTCAAACCCACAAAGCTCCTCTCCAGGAACATATCACCCACCCTCCCCACCTCCGCCCGCCGCCATGTTCGAAACCCCCCATCCATGTTCCCGGGCTTCTTGCTCACTAATTGGGTGACACGTTTCTGACATAGCAACACTTCAAATAATACTTTATTGGTTACAAAAGTGTTTGAGACACAGAGGTTGTGAAGAGCTCTAAATGCAAGTCTTTTTAGAAAAGGAACTTGTAAAAATCTCTGCCACAATCTGTACCAGATTTACAGCAATAGCTAGCACATCCCTGCCATCTACACAGTTAATGAAACACGTTTTCATTATTGGGCACGTCCAAACTTACAAACACCACACATAATGTCAATAGAAAAGCATGCTGACAATTTGCCTAATGTGACACAGGAAGTCATGATTCAGAGCAATGTTCAGTAAGTAATGACAGCTAAATACAAACAAAGTTAATTGTAGTGAGGCCAACTTTATTGCAAAATCTTCTGGAAACACCAAAGTAGGGGGAAACTACTGCCCAATGCAACGCCCCTTCAATAATAGCTTCGCTGAATCATTGCATTAACAGAATATTACAAGCATTTTGAAATAAGAGTTGAGTAAAACACCAAAGCGGCTGTGCAACCTCACAGACCAGAGTCAGATAATCATATCAGCACAAAAGGAGGCCATTTGGTCCATCAGGTCCATGCTGGCTCTCTGTAGAGCAACCCAATCAGTCCCATTCCCCCGCACCATCCCTGTAGCCATACAAATTTAATTTCCCCGATGCAAAATATTACATAGCTTTACATACATAACATAATTGGGTAAATTGGGTAAAATTGGGTAAAAATTGGGTAAAAAACACAATTAGGCCTACCTGTATTATTTCTTTTCTCAAGTTAATGGTACGGAACCAATCACTTAGTCTGGGATAGCTCTCCAGTTCAGATGTTCTCTCACTGGGTGCTACCTTATGCTTGCATTGTAACTGCTTACTAATGTATTTGACAATTTTCACCTGATAAATGAAAAATAAACTAGGATTAGTCCGTATAAACCACTAAATAAATATAACAACTATAAAATATTGAACACCAAGTCCAAAATGCACACCTATAAAAAAAAAGCATTTTTGAGCACTGGATATATACCATACAACTAAATAGAAGGAGTAACACACAGATGCTACTGAATTTTAACTATTTTTTGGACAAGGTTCAAATGTAACTTTGAGGAAAAATGCTACCATAATTCTCCAAAGAATTACGTTTTGAGTATTGCTGAAAAAATACATTTTATTGAAGCTTTTCACCTTGCACTTTTCAATACAATCGCAAAAATATCAATGTCACGGGAGCCAACAATTTTATACTGTAGAGAAGTGGGTGCCGGCTGGTTGACAAGTAGATGCGGACAGGTTACCATGGAGAATGCATCAGTTGATGATAACTGACAAGCATTGTTTAAAATTTAAACCAGACAGTTCGACTCCGGTCAAGGAATTCCCTTGTGGAATGATAGTGAATAACTGCTTGTTCAGCTTAAACAGGCACAATGTGTGTACATGTTCTTTCTGTCTGCAAAGAATAGGGCCCTGTGTATTACGCTATGTAGCTTACAGTGTACATAAATGCACCACACTGCGATTGTCACGGACTGACAATCTTAAATTGGTTGCCAGCGTAATTCTTAGCATTCTGAAGATAATTTGGTGGGCGGCATGGTGGCACAGTGGTTAGCACTGCTGCCTCACAGCTCCTGGCACCTGGGTTCAATTCCAGCCTTAGGTGACTGTCTTTGTGGAGTTTGCACTTTATCCCCGTGTCTGCAAGGGTGTCGTCCGGTCCTCCGGTTTCCTCACACAGTCCAAAGATGTGCAGGTTAGGTGGATTGGCCGTGCTAAATTGCCCCTTAGCGCCCAAAAGATTATGTGGGGTTAATGGGGATAGGGTGGAAGCTTGGACTTAAGTAGAGTGTTCTTTCTAAGGGTTGGTGTAGGCTCGATGGGCCGAATGGCCTCCTGCACTGTAAATTCTATGATTTAGCAAATGTTGTCCAATCACAGAATCACATCCAATGTTGGACACCGTTTTGTATTTTGCAAGCATGGGCTAGTCTGTCCTTGTGCCCGTTGCAGACAGCAGAAGGAACATGCCGTTTAAATTAAGTTTTGAATTTCCTAAAGTACCATCAATGGTGGAAAGACGGCTTAGAACAATTATTTTTTCAATTCCACAGCTAACTGAATCATATTTGGTGGTTTCAGTCCGACTCCCGGTGGGTACAAACTGACTCCAGCAAAACTGATCGCAAGCCAATACGAATTATCAAAAAAATGCAGTCAAAGCCATTGGCAGAGAGATGTGTCACTGTGAAACAACACAGAGAGCTCCTCTGAATGAAAAGATGGACTCTGGGGCAAAAGTCTGCGTACTATTCAAGGAGTAGCTGTCTTGACGATGTTTAAAGGCATCAGATTCCAAATCACAACCAAAAATGTTCAACAACATTCGCCCTTCTCGGAAAGGGCTGATGGAATTTAATAGGCATATAGTAACAATGGCTTGAATTACAAAGAACAACAGTGAGGCTAACGGTGCTCACTATTATCGGAATAAATCAGACAGCAACAACTGGTGTCCACACCTGTGCAGTCAAACATCAGGAAGTTGCTATCCAAGTTGCCCTGCTGCTCCAGAAGCTTCACTTCAAGAGTAATAAACCATGAATCTAAACATTCAAAATATGGAAGGGCACACATCTCTGATACTTATGCACAAGATAATCACTTAAAATACCAGAAAGAATTCGGGTTTGTCCATTCAATATTTAAACAGCGTGATGAGTATAAATTATTGCCATAAAAGCTCTCCTGGAACTGAATATTTAAAATGTGCAGTCTCATTCCTTCAGATTTTAATTAATCTTGGAAATTTTAATACACACTATCTCCTAATTCCATTTTTCTTTCCCTCTAATTCAATGATATATAATGTACAGAAAAGAAATAAAGGTTTGAACTTACAATTCTTAGTTTAGAATCTGTACTCAGTAAGGATTCTTTGAGCCCATTGCTTAGACAGGCCATTGCGTGCCCTGTTTAGACAGGTCCAAGATTCCCTGCAGAGGGCTCTGTACTATTTTATCTCTCTGCCAACCCACAAGTTGCTGTGTAAAAGTCCATAGAAAGTCTGTAGACACGTACAAGTGCAATGAATATCCATCGTAATTTGTTTACCACGGACCACAAAATCCAGACTATAACCAACTACTGTATCCCGTCATTATATATTTTCAGTATTAGTAAATGTTGAAAGCAAATAGCACTGTAAACTGCTTTTAGCGATATATTTAGAGTCTTAGGATGCAAGCAAAGTATGCTTTATTCAAAATCTGCAAAATTATAATTGCAGAAGGAAATATCGCAAGTTTTGTAATCACAAATTCAGTTGCACAATAAGATTGTCAGTTGCCCATTCTGTTGTCCTACATAATGATTCATTTAGACATCACAAATTATTATATGTTGGTGAATGCAAAATACTGCGAGATGAATATTTACTGACAGACGCTACCAGCTACTAGAAGATGCAAGAGGACAGCATGAAGCGACTAATCTGCACAACACCATGGGTCACATCAGAAAGTTATCCTGTGGGCAGCACAGTGGCACAGTGGTTAGCACTGCTGCCTCACGGCACCGAGGTCCCAGGTTCGATCCCAGCTCTGGGGCACAGTCCGTGTGGTGTTTGCACATTTTCCCCGTGTTTGCGTGGGTTTTGCCTCCACAACCCAAAAGATGTGCAGGGTAGGTTGATTGGCCACGCTAAATTATTGCCCCTTAATTGGAAAAAATGAATTGGGTACTCTAAAATTTATATTAAAAAAAGAAAATCATCCTGAGGAATGGCCTACCATACCACTCCTATTGTAACCTCACAACTTGCCAACATAATGCTGCCGCTTAGACATTTGGATCTTAATACTTTACAGCTTATTAAGTAACCAAATCTTCAAGAATTCAAATACATAACTGGCTTTAGTATACTCGCTCTACTTAATACTTTCACTTAAATCATTGGCTAAACCACAAGGCCTTTAAAAATAATCGGATTAGTATTTTTAGAAAATGCCACAGAAATTGCCACAAAGCGAGATGACTACTTGATTTGTTGGTGTTTTACTCAGGCATCCATGTCTGCTGTAGTGTAAAAGTTTCAACTTTAAGCTTTATTTGAACTTTCCATTAAAATAACTGCCGTTTATATCGGGCTTTTCACAATGTCCCGACATCTCAAAGCACTTTACAGCCAATTAAACACTTTTTGAAGTTTAGTTGCTGTTGTAATGTCGGAAATGTGGAAAGGTAAAAATAGACATTCTTTTTCAAATTTTTCTTAATGCCCGGTATGTAGGATTAAATTGGAGTTATTTATTCTGTGGGACTAAAATCCCAAAACACACTTCTTGGTTCATCGGTCTGCTGTCGCATCGCTCCAAAATTGCTTACAATTTGTAATTTAAGTTCTTCATCTCATGTCATCAAAGCAGAATCAAGGTGATTTAATATAAAAGAGGATGATGGCAACCAAAGACAAAATTGATCTTCACATTTTCTCATGCAGTTACTGAGGCTTTAATTAATTTAGCTGCTGTCCTGTCCAGTGAGTGGTTTGGGATACCAAAAATTATAAAATAGTGAGAAGTTTGAGCTGCTGCATTTTGTATTTGTAATAGCTAAACACTGAAGTGTAAAAATAGACTTGCAAACAACTACTTTGGTGGCCTGTTGGCTCGTGAGGCAAAGACTTGTGCTGTGGGGATCAACTCTTAAGTATTGCCTGATGTGGCTCAGGAGCCACTTTCTGGCATGGCAGTCTGTCGCATTTCGCCTCTCCTCTTCCAATGCCCCTTCGAACATAGTCCTCCAGAGGATCATGGTCATCAGTGGCGGTCTCCCAGATATCTGTGTCAATGTCAGCTCTCGTCTTATAGTAGAGTTGTGATTGTCCAGCAGGTCATGACTTAATGGACAATTTGCCATACATCGGTCATCCATCTGTTGAATATGGCTGAGCCAGTGCAGGCTCAGCAATGCATACGTATACGCTGATAGAATTAGCACACCCCAGGAGCACAGAGTTCAAACAAGAAATGCCAAGGATAGTTATGAGAGAGAGAAAAAGGGTGAAAACCGTTCAGCCTTTTCTCCTGCTTAGCCTCTGTTGACGAGAGCACACCATTTTGTGCTGAGGACGCAGAGTTGGTAGACTTTGGTGTTCTGTGTCAGATTATTGTTGTTCATAATATTTTACTCAGCTTGGACATAACAGCTGCACTTTTTGCAATGCATGTGTTGATTTCAACACCAAGTGAGACTTTCTCACCCCGGTTAAAGAGTTTGGTTTGATCATCTGCATCAGAGGAAAATGTCATGGACGAGGATGTTGCCTTACCACCATTAATCAATACTGACAATGTGATGCTGGTTCTGTTAAAAGTCTCACATATCTAGGGTGGGATTCTCCCAGCCAAGTGCCGAGCCGGAGAATCCCCGCAACCGGGCCACGCCGCACTGACGCCGGCATGCGATTCTCCCGCTGCCATTGGCGGCAGCGCATTTGGCGCGGCGCCGGTCACGGGCCGCGGCTGGGCTGTCGATTCTCGGCCCGGGATGGGCCAAGCGGCCGCTCTAAAAAGGCAGATTCCCGCCAGCGCCGTCCACACCTTGTCTCACAGCCGGCGGGAACTCTGCGCGCAGGGTCGGGGGAGGCCTGTGCGGGTGGGAGGCTCCGATGAGGCCTGGCCCGCGATCTGGGCACACTGATCGGCAGGCCGGCCTCTCGCTCCCCGGGCCTATTTTCTTCCGCGCCGGCCCCTCAACTCCCACGCCATGTTGCGTCAGGGCCGGCGCGTTGAGGGAGGCCACCGCGCATGCGCACAGTTCGTGCCGGGATGGGAGGCTGGAGCGGCATGAACCGCTATAGTGCCGTGCTGGCCCCTACGCTACTCCCAGCGGCCCGTTCATGCCGTCGTGTTTCCGATGGCGTGGGCACTCTGCCGCTGAATGGGAGAATTCCTCCCCTAGGCTCCACAATTACCAGTAAACTGGCACACTGCTGAAATCATCTTGCACATTTAAACAACCAACTTCAATTCAATCTCCAGGACTAAAAATTAACAATTATAGTCAGAGTGGTATAGAAAAGAGGAATATTGGAGTACTCCAGTATTGCTGAAAAAGATATCGTCAAAGCTTTCCATCTTGCACTCATCAGGATAGCTTGCAAGAAACTATCAACAGTACCGGGGGGGATAACAATTTATATTGCATGAGAAGAGACTGCTGGTTGGCTGGCAAGTAGGCTCTGATTGGTGCAGGCACTGCCATGAAGAATGCAGCATGGAACAATTAACTGCCCAGCTTTGTTCAAATTCAGACCGGGCAGCTCGACTCGAGTCAAGGCATTGCCCTGGGGGGAAATAAACCAGGGAATCGCTGTTTCCAAAGCTTTCATTTAATTGAAAAAGGTGCAACGTGTGGACATGTTCCACACTCTCTGCAAAGGACAGAGGCCTGTTTGAGAATACATGTAGCTTCTAGCATGTACGTGAGCCACACTGCAGGCCAGTCTGACAAAGGGTCACCTGGACTCGAAATGTTAGCTCTTTTCTCTCCCTACAGATGCTGCCAGACCTGCTGAGATTTTCCAGCATTTTCTCTTTGGTTTCAAATTCCAGCATCCGCAGTAATTTGCTTTTATCTGACAGCATTCAATTGGTTTTCAGTATAATTCTTGACACAATCAGAATTGTTTAGCACAGAATTGTCCAGTCACAAAATTACATCTAAATGCTGGACACGATGGGCAGGATATTCCAGACCCGCTGAAGGTGGCCCATCAGTGGTGCAGCCGGTGAGCAACACAAATGGCTACCGACTTCCCAGGAAATCCTAGCCTATTTCTTAGAGTTTTGCAAGCACTGGCTGGTTGGGTATAGTCAGAACTTTGGCAGAAGAGCAAGACCCTTTGGCTGTTTGCAACTGGCAATAATTAAGATGTACGGCCTATATACCTGGCATCACACCGGCACAGAAATTCATATATCATTTGTGTGTTAGACAGAACATCCTTTTGGCTTGATAGCAGCATCCTATTTATGGACAATACCACTCTTGTTGCTATTGAATAGTAGCAGCATGCAACGGCCAGACGACAAGCTTTGATAGCAAGTCTCTTTTTTCAGCAATGTTGGAGAATTCTAAGGGCAGCATGTGGCACAGTGGATAGCACTGGGACTGCGGCGCTGAGGACCCGGGTTCGAATCCCGGCCCTGGGTCACTGTCTGTGGTGAGTTTGCACATTCTCCCCTGGTCTGCGTGGGTTTCACCCCCACAAACCACAGATGTGCAGGTTAGGTGGATTGGCCACGCTAAATTGCCCCTTAATTAGAAAAAAAATAATAATTGAGTACTCTAAATGTTAAAAAAAACCAACAAAATGTTGGAGAAGTCTTTGTATAGAATTGATGCCATGGTCCCACAAGGAATGAATCAAACAAGCTTTCAATTGAAAAAGATCAAATAAGTGATCAATTCAGATACAATTTATATTACAACTTTTGATATCTTACATTCCAATTGGAAGCATTAATTCAAGCAAAATTCCAATTGGAAGCATTAAGTCAAGCAAATTATATACTATTACAAAGATTAATTGATTAGAACAAATTTAAAGCTGAAGTGGTCAGGCCACGCCAGGACAGGCCCAGTGAACAAAGAAGTGAAAGTGGGCCAGAGTTTTCATATCTGTTCCTTTATCTTCTTCCTCGTCCACTGGACATTGTTGGAAACTGCATATGAATGGACGTAACACAGGGCAGCACGGCGGCACAGTGGTTACCACTGCAGACTCACGCCGCCGAGGTCCCAGGTTCAATCCCGGCTCTGGATCACTGTCAGCGTGAAGTTTGCACATTCTCCCAAGTGTTTGCGTGGGTTTCACCCCCACAAAACAAAGATGTGCAAGGTAGGTGGATTGGACATGCAAAATTGCCCCTTAATTGGAAAAAATTAATTGGGTACTCATTAAAAATTTTTTTTAATGAATGGACGTAACACATGATAGATCAGTCATGGCTGCCATGCACACTGGCTCATTTGCTAACTCTGCATACTCGTGGTGCGTTTTCTGTTGTGTAACCAGCTTTGGAGCATTTTGATACGGTCGAGGATCTTATTTTGAGTAGTAGCTACTTAGCAGTGGGAATACTTTAATGAGTCAGAATTGTATTGCATTGATTATTATTAAGATTTATATTATACAGAAAGAAAAAGATTGAGATTATGTTTTATGCAATGTTGCTATGAGGACAGCCGATGATTTATCTCCAACTTCATACGAGCTGCGGGTTCTCAAATGACTGAACAATCTGACTTGTGCAGAAAATGTTTTCCATTGCACAAAGACATCAAATGGCAGACTGACTTAAGAGCTTATCTATTCTCAATTTCCTTTGGGCTCTTTTTTGACTCGCTCGACTGATCTTGCTTCAATCTTTCTTATGCCACCATGAACTATCTTTCCACATTTTCCTAGCAGAAGCATCAGGCACGCTCATTTGTCAATTCAGATGCCATGATTTTTTAATCAAATTGATTTTTAGGCCAGGCGTTCCCAAACTAGCTTCTGCGGAACCCAACTTGCCACGGGTTTCACGGCAGGCTAATTGATACAATTTGTGTTTCATGCTGTTTCCAGCTCCTCCAATCTTGTATTGTCAGGGTGTGCATGGAGAAGGATCGATGGGGAGAGTAGGGGGCCTCAGAGATGAGCGAGAGAGCAAGTGCAAGCGAGTGAGAGAAAACAAGTGAGTGAGCAAAACCAATTGAGCAAGCTGGAAACAGCACAAAAATATATTTATCAGGGTGAGCAGAGAAGGAGGGATGGAGCTCGAGGAGAGCCTTGGGGAGGGGAGCAAGGAAGAAAGTGAGGGAGGGATCAAGTGAGCTGGAAACAGCACAATCAGAGCGCTGAGTCAAGAGCGAACGCGGTGCGCCAAGAATGAGCAGAGAGCACGAGCATGGCCGAGAGAGGGAAATGTGTGTGAGAGAGACGAGATGTGTGTACATGCGAGCAAGGCAGTGAGTGAGTGAGACAGGAGAGCGTGAGAGGGACGAGAATGAGTCTGTGTGCATGCAAGGGAGTGTGAGAGAGGAGAGCATAAGAGGGATGAGAGTGAGTTAGTGAGTGTGTGAGATGAGAGCAAGTGTGTGTATGCGCGAGAGAGAGTGAGAGAGGGAAAGAGGAGAAGCGTGCAAGAAGGTAGAGTGTGTTATAGACAGGAGAGAGAGTGTGTGTGTGAAAGAGGAGAGAGAGAGAGCGAAAGTGTGAGAGTGATGAGCAGGTAAGTGTGTGAGAGCAAACATGTGAGTGGAGTGGGTGAGGATGAAAGTTCCTGTGCAGGAACATCTCTCTGAGCCCAACAGTGGTAGTAGCCACGCTCCGAAAATGGAATCAAATGATGCAGCACTTCGGACTATCCAAAATGTCCACCATTGCCCCCATCTGCAACAACCCCAGGTTTACTCCCGCAATAATAGACGCCTCCTTCAAGAGGTGGAGACAGGGCGAGGGGACACTGACGGTTAGGGACATGGCCGACCTGGCGGAATTGCTCAGGCTGGAGAAGATAATGTTCTCCATCCGTGCGTTGGAAGGCGGCTTTCACAAGACGTGGAAGCCGTTCGACAACTTGTTCAAAGACCTGTTTGTAGCCAGCAACCAGGGACAAAGTAAGTCAACTCACAGTGAACTCACCCAAGGGGAACACGGGGGACAGGCAGAAGGGAGGCACACCATAAAAAACCGGTCTGCTGGAAAATTAATGCCTGAACAACGCTGTTCATGAACCACCCTAAGGTGCGTGTTTTGGCAATGTAAAGTCCAGAAGATAAGTATACTCATTAAGGGAGGGGGGCTATTGTTACAGCTGTCAGTTGGAACTTCTTCTTTTGTTGACATAAGTGTTGGTTTTGTTTGGCCTTGTGAATGTGATATAAAATGTAAAAAGCTCAATAAATATCTATTTTTTAAAAAAATCACTTTAAGACATCATCTTTTGTTTTTTCAACCGCCACTTCCCCCCTCCCCCCTCCAATTACAGGAAACAAGTACCATGGGATATTATGCATAATGCCTCAGATTACTAACATGTTTTAGGGGGACATTAATACAAAGTTGTACGTGTTTTGTGGTTGTACTCCAAATGCTTTGCAGAGTCTGTGGCCTGTTTAGTACTGAGATGTCATGCATTTGAGGTTTCTATTTAGACAGCTTTTTACTGAAAATAATCCTTATCCCAAAGCTTAACTGAGTCAGCAACACTAAATAATGTCTCAAAAATGAGATTTCACTATAGCAGAAGCAGATAGCTCTAGTAAATGGAAATAATTTGATATGCCACAGCTGATTTAATTTTGTTAAGGTTCTGGAAAAATTGGTTTTGGATTCGTTTACATACTTGAAATGAAATGAAAATCGCTTATTGTCACAAGTAGGCTTCAAATGAAGTTACTGTGAAAAGCCCCTAGTCGCCACATTCCGGCGCCTGTTCGGGGTACTAGTGCTATGAAATCTTAATTTGGAGTGGCAGGGTGGCGCAGTGGTTAGCACAGCTGCCTACAGCGCTGAGGACCCAGGTCACTGTGCGTGTGGAGTGTGCATATTCTCCCGTGTCTGTGTGGGTTTCACCCCATCAACCCACAGATGAGCAGGGTAGGTGGATTGGCCATGCTAAATTGCCCCTTAATTGGAAAAACTAATGGGTACTCTTAAAAAAAAAAAAAAAAAAAAATTTTTAATAAAATCTTTTCCAAAAAAAATATTTTAATCAATAAAATTAAGTCCCAAATTCTAGCATTTTGGTCACCAATTTTTTTCACAAACAATTAGAATTTTGTAGCTCAAGTGCTTGTGATAAACAATTTGGCCCAAGTCCAGACAGCTTATTTTACAATCTGCTATTTTTAGGATCAGGTACCCTGTGCTTCAGACAGTCTCGACTGGGGAACTTTCCATTCTAGTCCTCTGGGTATACAGATGGTACATACTACTATATGCTGCAGCAAGAAAATGAGTGCCACTCTTTCACAAAAAAATCCCCCAAAAGCCACGTCATTAGAGGTGTTGGAAACACATTTAAATAATACAAATGTGATGGGAAGATCGGAAATGAAAACTGAAAATCTGTTAAAAAGAATTATTCAAAGTTATATTTTGTGAGATATTTAAAATGAAAACTAAAATATACAGGAAATAATTTTCTGTACAGACGAGCTTAAATAATATATAATCAGCTACTTAATCAAGGAACTAAAGTACATTAATAGTCATGTTATTTAAGTAGCAAATAACTTCCTTTAAACTTATGAAAACTACCTTCCATATGATCTCCTGATAATGTTTTAATTAATAGTTTGGCAATATAGAACTTGAGTATTGCTGAAAATAAAGATATGTCAAAGTTTTTTGTCTTGCACTCAACAGGACACTTACAAGAATATTAATACAAGAGGAAAAACAATTCATACTGTATGAGAAGAGAGTGCCGATTGACTGGTGCAGGTATTGCCATGGAGAATGCAGCAGTTGATGGTGACCATCTGATAGGTCCATGAACCAATATACGTAGCTGCCAGTTCATGAAAATGCATAACACTGCAAGCCTGATTGAATTTTAAATTGGTTGTTAGTGTAATTCTTAGCACACTGAGGATTATTTAGCAAATATTGTCCAATCGCGGAATCACATCTAATGTTGGACACGGTGTTTTCTGTTTTGCAAGCAAGGGCTGGTTCGGCACAGTCTGTACCTTGCTCTTCCCAGCTGCTGTTCGCAACGGCATTGCATTACAACATACAAGATCACATTTCTGAATAAAGTGTGGAAAGCACTTCCAGTTGAGGTGGGCAGGAAGCGGAGGGCATTTGTCCAAGTTGTTTCCATTCACAGTGTGGTTTCCTCATGACTTGGAAAGGATTTGACTTTAAAAAGATGGCGGCCACTTCACTCGTTTCAGATAGCACATTGATAAAAATGGAGAAGTTGCTGCACCCGAGGAGCTGCAACCGGAAATTTGTCCAGGTTGTGAGGACGCATTACCTTGGTGTCCCAGTTTTCACTTTTGAAAATCCATCCACCCGAAGTTAGACAAGAGCTCCCTTTCTTCAACCAATTTTCTTGTGCTAAGCAAGTACCGAGCTGCACTGATGGAGTTGATAGATATCTATTTGTTCTAAGTCACGCATCTGATCAAAACAAACTTGGATACAAAGGATTTATTTTAGGAGGAAACACTGGAATGGAAAGAGAAGAAAATTGGAAATATCAAAAAGTTTGGATTTCTTGAAAGAAGGGTTAATAGGAGTGTTACTTTAAATTTGACTTTCTTGTGGTTTAAAGACAGAAATTTCCCAGCACTCATTTTAGGAAACCCAAATTCTGGTAAGCGAAGGACACTAACTTTGGTTACAATGAATATATAAAACTATTTGGACATTTCTTTCACAGGCCTCCTGTGCTGCAAAAGTGAACATCAGAACATTGGTGAATTTTTTTGCTTGGTAATTTCTCTTCAAATGAAATCACCAACAGAAATATGTTTACAGATAATTGCAAAAGGACATGACAAGTATTACTATCCATCATGTCAGTTTTCAAAATAGACAGAAGACAGAAAAGGCATTGAGCTGGATTCTCCGGTCCCCCAGCCACGTGATTCTTGGCGGCGCACTGTTCACTGGCGGCAGGATTCTATATTCCCACCACTTATCAATGGGAATTAAA